>NC_137344.1:42985807-43654140 GCF_965287045.1 Carcharhinus amblyrhynchos | reverse complement strand
AATGTGTGGAAGGTTCTGATCAGAGAAGGGTATATAAAGTCACACACGGTTTACAGAATACTGATTAGAATGCGAGTCTTTACAGCTAACCTGCTGTTCAAGTCTTAAAGATGCAGACAATGTGAGTGGAGATAGCATTAAGCATAGGTTAAAGAGATGTGTATTGTGTCCAGACAGGACAGTGAGTGAGGTTTTGCAAACCCAGGCAAGTCACGGGGGGTTACAGATAGTGCGACATGAACCCAAGATCCCTGTTGAGACCGTCCTCGTGTGTGCGGAACTTGGCTATCAGTTTCGGCTCAGCGACTCTGCGCAGTCGGGAAGGCCGCCTTGGAGAACGCTTACCCGAAGATCAGAGGCTGAATGCCTTGTGACTGAAGTGCTCACCAACAGGAAGGGAACAGTCTTGCCTGGTGATTGTCGAGTGACGTTCATTCACCCGTTGTCGTAACGTCTGCATGGTCTCCCCAATGTACCATGCTTCAGGACATCCTTTCCTGCAGCGTATCAGGTAGACAACATTGGCCGAGTTGCAAGAGTATGTACCGTGTACCTGGTGGATGGTGTTCTCACGTGAGATGATGGCATCCATGTTGATAATCCGGCATGTCTTGCAGAGGTTGCTGCGGCAGTGTTGTGTGGTGATGTGGTTACTGTTCTCCTGAAGGCTGGGTGTGTTTACCCCAGTCCAACGCCAACATCTCTACATCTTTCTCAGAGAAGCAACTGCTGAAGTGGCTATTTTTCATTCATTTGTGGGCCAGCATTTCTTGCCCATCCCTAATTGTCCTTGTACTCAGTGGCTTGTTTGGCCATTTTAGAGGGCAGGTTGTGGCCATCGAGCTCACCAGACTCTGCCCATCAATTGATTTATATTTAAGCTGTTCATCAAATCACAGGCTTATTCCTTCCTGCATTTGCTACTGATAGGCTCAAATGCAGAGAGAACTGACCTGTGATTGGATGAGCAGCAAGCACAAGAAAGGTGGGGGTTACAAGGAGTTAGGCCGGAGGGTGGGGTGAGAGCGAGAGGAGGGTTCGGAGAGTTAGGCCGGGCGTGGTGTGAGAGTGAGAGCAGGGCCTGAGGCCAGGGGTGGGATGAGAGTGAGAGCCAGGCCTGAGGAGTTAGGCCAAAGAGTGTGGTGAGAGCAAGAGCAAGGCCTGAGGAGTTAGGCCAAAGAGTGGGGTGAGAGTGAGTGCAGGGCCTGAGGAGTTAGGCCAAAGAGTGGGGTGAGAGTGAGAGCAGGGCCTGAGGAGTCAGGCTGGTGTTGGTGTGAGAGTAGGAGCAGGGTTCAAGGAGTTAGGCCGGAGGATGGGGAGAGAGTGAGAGCAGGGTTCAGGAGTTAAGCTGGGGGTGAGGTGAGAGCAGCAGAAGAGTCTGGGAAATGGCAGACTGGAGTTCAAGGGAGCCAAAAGGAGATTCAAGAGAGACTTCCATCACCTCCGCGAATCACAACTGATAAAGTTTCATCACAAATTCAATGAGTAGGATTCTCTGGCCACACTCGCCTCAAAGCTGGAGAATCCCACCTGAGATCAATGAACCTTTGTGTGGTCCCCCCCGGCCCCTGTTACACCCTCACCCCCCAACCCTCCACCCCATTCCCGCCGTCCGCATTGATTTCCGGGTGGGACAGGTAAAATCCTCGCCCGACGACATTTCTGCCGAAAACCTAAGCTTGAAAACCGTACAAAGTGATTTAAAAATTAAATGTTTACCCTCTTGGCAGTCAAACTAGGTTAACGGCAGCAGAAACAGAAAATGCTGGAAAGTTTCAGCAGGTCTGGCAGGGTCTGTGGAGGAAGGAGAACAGAGCTAACGTTTCAAGTCTGGATGACTCTCTGTTAGAGACTTGGCACAGACCAGTCAGTCAGATCTGAAGCATTGGGTGTGATCTTACTGCCTGTTCATGCCATGCTCCTGCTGCAGTGAAGATGGAGAGTATCCCGTTGGCACGAATGGTCGGAAAATCCTGCCCTTTGGCCCTGTTCTCTCTCCACAGACCTGCTCTGAATTTTATGTCTCTGTTTCCGATTCCAGCAAGCACAATAATTTGTGTTGATCTGAGGTTGATTGCAGGGTGATTAGACCTAGTGCAGCAATCCACTTCCAGCAGGACGGACTGCCCTTGTTAATGGTCTTACTCCCAGTGGTACTGTCTCAACGAGAGTGTTCGGCTCGATCTGATACTTGAGCTGCATGGCCACTGCTCTCCTGCTCAATCCCACCGTTGGCAGCCTCTGTCCAGCTTCTGGAGTACACGGTTACATGTTCGGAAAATTGCTTGCTCATTTCTGCAGCAAATTTACACAAACCTTGAAACAAACTCTTACATTTTTTTTATTCGGAGAGTGGTTAGAATTTGAAACTTTAGTACAAAGGGAAGAGAACTCTTCCCGGGGCTCAGGCCGGCTTCTCCGGAATCGTTTGCGTTACCGCACTGGAACGCAGTTTGAATGCACATTCTCCTCGTGTCTGCGTGGGTTTCCTCCGGGTGCTCCGGTTTCCTCCCACGGTCCAAAGATGTGCGGGTTAGGTTGATTGGCCATGCTAAGAAATTGCCCCTTAGTGTCCGGGGATGCGTAGGTTAGAGGGATTAGTGGGTATAATATGGGGGTAGGGCCTGGGTGGGATTGTGTTCGGTGCAGACTCGATGGGCCGAAGGGCCTCTTTCTGCACTGTAGGGTTCTATGATTCTATAGTGCTGCACGGAGAGTTTGAGTGATTAGCGTAAACACATTTCAGGGAGAGCTAGCAAAATACTCGAGGATAAAAGTAACAAAAAGATATGTTGACTGGGTGACATGTATGAGGTTCGTGGGCAGCAGGAATGCTGACATGGATCAGTTGAGCAAAATGGCCTGTTTTTATGCTTAAACTCGATATAATTCTACTTATTTTCTCCCAGGAATAATGATGGAGACTGGGCAATGATGTCTGAGGTTGGATTATGTCCAAATGAGATGAGCTTGATGAATTCCCACTGTAATTTATATATGCTTGTATTTTTATAGCAGTTGGAAAGGGTTTGAAGCAGATTTTGGATTCCCAAAGTTTGAAGTTTCATAGATTGCACATGTCATACTGCCCATCACAACAGAATAATTTATAGACAGTCACTTGGCAATGCAGAACTGGAAAAGACACATGCCGCTGAAGCTTTTTGTCTTAGACTCATCAGGACAGAAGCAAGTATGGCAAATTGGAAAAAAACACATGCTGTTGAAGCTTTTTGTCTTAGGCTCATCAGGACAGAAGCAAGTATGGCAAATTGGAAAAAGACACATGCCGTTGAAGCTTTTTGTCTTAGACTCATCAGGACAGAAGCAAGTATGGCAAATTGGAAAAAAACACATGCTGTTGAAGCTTTTTGTCTTAGACTCATCAGGACAGAAGCAAGAGTGGCAAATTGGAAAAAGAGACATGCTGTTGAAGCTTTTAGTCTTACACTTGGCAGGACAGAGGTAAGAATGCCAAATTTCAAAGGAAGCAGCAAATTATACTGCATGAGGGAAGGGGGCTGATTTGTTGGCAATTCGATTCTGATTGGTTAAGATGTCGCCATAGAGAATGCATGGTGAATATTCTTCTTCAGTGTGCTCATAACTTATGAAAATTTGCACAGGGCCATGTTCAGTCTGAAAGATGTGCTGGTTAAGTGCATTGACCCGAACAGTTGCGGAAGTGCGGTGACGAGGGGAATTTCACAATAACTTCATTGCAGTGAATATAAGCCTTCCTGGTGACAAATAAATAAACTTTATACTTTTTAATTTCCAAAGGAGCTGTCACGCTGCCTCCTTTTTGGCCAGTTCTTTCTTCTCCCACTGCTTGACCTTTGACATCAAGTCTAAGGCTTGCTCTTTAGAGACCAGTGTCAGCCTCACGTACGTTAACTGTGCAATATCCACACGTACATATTATACGGAGATACAATGAGATTCGCATTTCTGCAAGAAACATATGGTGGAAATCGTCAAAATGCCCAGACATTCCCCCCAGTGCAGACTAGCCAGAGTGTGTCATCTCACTGCTGTACAACATGCGGAAGTAAACACCCAAAGGAGAACTGACCATGATGGACATTGTAATCGATGTCCATACATCAATAATTCCACTGGGGGCCAATGGAAAACTTGATGGCGTCTTTTAAAAATTAAGTCTGCTTTTGGCTTAGGGATGCTAAGAGTTGTAATAATGAGCTCAATCATCTTGCCAGTTCATTCAACTCCACCAGATGAAAGATCTTGGTACTTCTTTGGTTGGCATCATGATCAGTCCACCTTTTTTTAACAACCTAATGAGCTTAGAACTCAGGTTTTCCAGTATTATGCCTTTGATGTAAAGCCTCAGTGCAGTGACTCACATGAAGCCCCGGGTACCAGAGTGACATTGACGCAATTTCCCAAAATGCGGCCTCAATCGGTGAGGGCTTGTGGCCATAACGCAAGAGAAGCAAATTAAGGAGTTAAGAATGAGTCGATGAGGCGCACCCGTGTAGTTTGCAGCCCTCATTACAGACTGACACCGATTATTTCCCTTTCCCTCCTGGCTATGGTCCAGATGAGGTTGTTAATCAACGTGAATTAGTGTCATATTACAGTCGGATTCACCGTCTGGCTGTGTGCCGACTGGGGACTGCGCTATGATCTGACAACTCAGACTACTTCACTTTTTTTAACCTTTTAAGTGGAGCTTCCCTGGGTTCAGCTGAGAAGTACATTTGGATTGTCACTCATTGTTATTCACTGCCTTAGAAACATAGAAACTTGAAGCAGGTGTAGGCCATTCGGCCCATTGAGTCTGCTTAAATTATTTAATTTAATTTGATCATGGCTGATCATCGAATTCACTATCCTGATCTCCCCTTCCTCAATCCCCCTCTCCTCCTCCCCGCCATATCCCTTGATCCTTTTGGCCCCAAGAGCCATATCTAATTTCTTCCTGAAATCACACAACATTTTGGCCTCAACTGTTTTCTGTGGTAGTGAATTCCACACATTCACCACCCTCTGAGTGAAGAAATTTCTCCTCACTTCAGTTCTGAAACTATCCTCAAACTGTGACCCCTAGTTCCGGACTCCCCCACCATCGGAAACATTCTTTCTGAATCTATCCTGTCTAACCCTGTTAGAACTTTATAAGTTTTTATGAGGTCCCCTTTCACTCTTCTAAACTCCAGTGAATATAAACCTAACGGATTTAATCTCTTCTCATATGACAGACCTGCCATGGAATCGGCCTGGTAAACCCTCGCTGTAATCTCTCTATAGCAAGGACATCCTTCTTCAGATAAGGACACCAAAACAGCACACAGTACTCCAAGTGTGGCCTCACCAATGCCCTAAACAGTTGCAGCAAAATATTTCTGTCCCTATACTCCTCTCGCTACGAAGGTCAACGTATCATTTTCCTTCTTATCTGCCCGTTATACTGTGCACTTACTTTCAGCGACTGATGCACAAAGACATCAAAATCTCGCTGAGTATCCACCTCCCTCCGTTTTCACCCATTCAGTTTCAATTTAATTTTATATTATTATCTGTATTCCTGGTATTTACTTGGCAGCAATGGAGTAAGTTGTGTCTTGCTGTTGTATCAGTGGCTGCGAACGAGCAAATCTTCACTCCACTTGGGACAGGAGTTGTGCAGGCTCTCCCACGGCTGCAGAGCCGAAATTCAGGCTAGAATTCTCCAACCTCATCCGCAGCTGGGATTCTCCAATCCCGCTGCTGCGAATGGAGATTTGGCTGAGCGCCGCATTCTCCATTCTTGCCGGCAGCGAGGTGTGTGCGAGACTGGAGAATTCCGACCTCAGTCTCAAGGGAAGGTGTTTCAATGTCTGTTTTCAGGATGAAAGATACTCAACACGAGGCAGTTACGAGGCAACACAGACCTGATGCTGCAATGCTGCCCCTATACTTGCTGTGGCAGTTCACCTCTATTATCCTGACAGCAGTTTATATCCCACCCCACGTGGACATGATTACTGTGCTGAGTGAAATATACATCACCACAAGCAGCTTTGCGATGAAACACCCCAAGGCCTTACTCATTGTGGATGTTGACTTCAACCAAGCCAAGCTCAAGAGTGAGGTATCACCAAGATTTTACTTAAACGTCTCTTGTTCCACCAGAGGCCCAAACATCCTCGACCACTGCTACACAAATATCAAACATGCCTACCACTCTATCACCCACCCACACTTTGGCAAATCAAGCTGTGCTCCTGCTCGGGGCTTACAAGCAAAAACTGAAACAGGGGATTCCGATAAAGCAAGTAGTGCAATGTTGGTCTGGGGAAAAGGATGATCTCCGAGCTTAGAGTCTGTAGATTTATCAATATTTAGGGACTCATTGATCAACTTAACTGGCTACACCACTATAGTAACTGACTTCATTAGTAAGCGCGTGGAAGACTGTGTGCTAAAGAAGCAAATCTAAATGATTCCCAACTGGAAATCATGGAAGAACAGGGACATCAACTGCTGACTGAAGTCCAGGTCTGAGGCATTCAAGTTGGGTAGTACTGATCTGCAGAAGAAATGATGTGGAGATGCCGGCATTGGACTGGGGTAAGCACAGTAAGACGTCTCACAACACCAGGTTAAAGTCCCACTCACCTGATGAAGAGGCAGTGCTCCAAAAGCTTGTGGCTTGTGCTACCAAATAAACCTGTTGGACTTTAACCTGGTGTTGTGAGACTTCTTACAATAAAAGAAACCCAGATGTGATCTACGGAATACCATCAAAGATGCTAAGCGACAGTACCAGACCAAGCTAGAGTCCCAAACTAGCCACCACCGATTATGTCAAGGTCTGCAAGACATAGGCTACAAGGTGAAGAAGTGTAGAATCACCAGTAATAATGCACCCCAATGCTCAACACATTCAATGCCTGTTTTGAGCAAGAGGTCAGCGAGAGGACGTCATCCGTTCTGGGAGCCTCAGTCAAACCAGTATGTAAGGTCACAATCACAGTTTGACCATCTTGGAAGTTAACCCTCGGAAAGTGACTGACTGGATGGGGTACCCAGACAAGCACTTAGATCCTGCACGGACCAGCAGGTGGGGTGGATTTGCAGAAATCTTTAACCTCTCCTTACTCAGGTCTAAGGTTCCTATCTGCTTCAAGAAGACAACCATCATGCCTATACCAAAGAAAAGCCAGGCAGAGTGCCTCAATAACTACCACCCAGTGGCTCTGACACCCATTATGAAGTGCTTCAAAAGGTTAGTCACGGCATGCATCAAATCCAGTCTCCCAGATCACATGGATCCACTACAACTCACCTATCGCCACAACAAATCCACGCAGACACCATCCCCCTGGTCCTACACTCAATCCTGGAATACCTGAATAACAAAGACACCTGTGTCAGACTCCTATTTATTGACTTCAGCTCAGCCTTCAACACCACATTTCCTACAAAATTCATCTCCAAATTCTGTGGCCTAGGGCTCGGCTCCTCCCTCTATGAATGGATCTGAGACTTCCTAACCCACATAACTCAATAGGTAAGGATAGGCAACAACACCTCCTCCACGATCATCCCCAACACCAGTGCCCCTCAAGGCCGTGTGCTCAGTCTCTTTCTATACACCTTATGACTGCATGGCCAAATGCCCCTCCACCTCGATTTTCAAGTTTGCCGATGACACCGCCATAGTGTTTCAGATCTCAAACCATGAGGAGATGGAGTACGAAAGAGATAGAGAATCTGGTAAAATGGTGTGACGACAATAATGTCTACCTCAATGTCAACAAAATGAAGGAGATAGTCATTGACTTCAGGAAACATCATGGAGGACATGCCTCTGTCTACATCAATGGGGATGAAATGGAAATGGTCAAGAGCTTCAAGTTTCTAGGTGTTCAAATCACCAAAAATCTGTCCACTATATTTAAGAAAGCCCACCAATCCCTCCTATTTCTCAGAAGGCTGAGGAAATTCAACATGTCCGCTGCGACTCTCATCAACTTTTACAGGTGCATCATAAAATAAATTTCTGGTTGTTTCACAGCTTGGGGTGGCTCCTTGGTATGGCTCCTGCTCTGCCCAGGACGACAAGAAACAACAAATCATAGTGAACAAAGCCCAATCCATCACTCAAACCAGCTTCCCATTCATTGACACTGTCTACATTTCCCTCTGCCTCAGAAAAGCAGCCAGTATAATTAAGGTCCCAATGCATGCCGGACATTCTCTGTTCTATCTTCCTCCATTGGGAAAAAGCTACAAAAGTCTGAGGACGCATGCCAACCAAATCAAGAACAGCTTCTTCCCTGCTGCCATCAGGCTTTTGAATGGACCTACCTTGCATTACATTGAACTTTCTCTTCATCCTAATGTATAACAATACATTACACACCCAGCTCTTTCCTTCTCTACGAAAACCAAAGGGTGAGATGTGATTTTGTAACTTAGTGAGTTATGATTTGGAATGCATTGTTTGAAAGACAGGTTTACTCATAACTTTCAAAAGAAAATGTGATAAATGCCCCTGTCGAAATTTACAGCAATGAAGTGGAAATGGTCGAGAGCTTCAAGTTTCTAAGTGTCCAGGTCGCCAACAACCTGTGCTGATCCCTCCATGTCAACGCTATAGTTAAGAAAGCCCACCAATGCCTCGACTTTCTCACAAGATCCATTCAAATGTCTGATGGCAGCAGGGAAGAATCTGTTCTTGAGTCAGTTGGTGTGTGATCTCAGACCTTTGTATCATTTTCCTGATGGAAGAAGTTGGAAGAGAGTATGTCCACAGTGTGTGGGGTCCTTGATTATGCTTTTCCAAGGCAGCGAGAAGTGTAGACGGAGCTAATCACATCTTACTCTTTGGCACGTCCGCTACGACTCTCACCAACTTTTATAAGTGCACCACAGAAAGCATTCTTTCTGGTTGTATCACGGCTTGGTATGGGCTCCTGCTCTGCCGGAGACTGCAAGAAACTACAAAGGGTCATGAATGTAGCCCAGTCATCACATAAACCAGCCTCCCACCCATTAGCTCTGTCTACACTTCCTGCTGCCTCGGCAAAGCAACCAGTATAATCAAGGACCCCATGCACCCTGGACATACTCTGTTCCAACTTCTTCCATCAGGAAAATGATACAAAGTTCTGAAATCACATACCAACTGACTCAAGAACAGATTCTTCCCTGCTGCCATCAGACATTTGAATGGATCTATCATATATTCAGCTGACCTTTCTCTTCAATTATATTCTGGACCCTCTCCTTTCCTTTTCCCCTATGTAACCTATGAATGGTATGCTTTGTATATGTCACAAAGAAACAAAACTTTTCACTGTATCCCAATACATGTGAGAATAATAAATTCAATCAAATCAAGTTATATGTCACCTTTAACTTAGCAAAACATTCCGAGGTAATTCATAGGAAACAATGAGAAAATTTAACCAGGCAGGTGAAGAAAATCTTCATTGAAGAGAAGAGGTTTTAATGAAGAGAAGGGATCGGAGAGGTTTAGGGAAAAATTGCAGAACTTACCAACCTTGTCAGCTGAAGACATGGACACTATAGTTAGGGTGAAGTAATTGGGCTGGGGGAGGTGGGGTTTGGGCTAGTGGTGGGTGGGTGGTGGTTGGTGGTGGTGCATGGGGAGGGGGGGAATGGGTGGCAGGGTGGGGGGAGGTGCATGCCAAAGTGTTAGAGAAACAGAGTTCTCAGAAAAGGCTGAAAGACTTTAAGGAGTTTAAATAAACAAATGCATGTCCGTTCTGCAATCTTGTTCATTATTTTCCTTGAATACTAAGCTTTCCATGCTTGGAAGTGAAGTCCAGACTTCAAAGTCACAACCTGAGATTACAATTAAAGTTTAAGTCTATTTGTTGGTGTCACAGATAAGCTCATAGTAACACAGCAATGAAGTTACTGTGAAAATCCCCTAGTTGCCACACTCCGGCACCTGTTCGGATACACTGAGGGAGATTTTAGCATGGCCAATGCACCTAACCAGCGTCTAACCAGCATGTCTTTTGGACTTTGGGAGGAAACTGGAGCACACAGAGGAAACCCAAGCGGAAGAATGTACAGAATCAGTGACCAAGCCTGGGGCTGGACCTGGGTCCCTGGTGCTGTGAGGCAGCAGCGCTAACCGCTGTGTCACCGGACCGTCTCATCGGTGGAACAGATGAACCTGGAAACACGACCCGGACATAATAGTTATCCCTCGGGCAACTCTACTCTTATATATACTGCTGCAATCGTGATCCTATAGAAAAACACAGAGGTATTGGATACAGAGTGGGTGATATCCCCCCCCCTGTCTCCGTGGTGGCGGAGACAGCCTGTCATTGGCCAGTGGTTGAGCTGTCAATGGGTTTTCGCACTGTTCACATCCTCTGCTGCTAGGGAACCCGCAGTGGAGTTGGGGGGGGTGGGGGGGGGGGGTGTGTGGGGGGATGGGGAAGGGGGCAGGGAGGGGGGAATGGGCAGAGGGTAGGGGGAATCGCCATTGGCAGGATCGGAGGATCCCCATCAGCAGGAACGTGAGGAGAGATTTGGCCAGTGTCTCTGTTATTATAAAGTGGATCACACTCCTAAAGCTGATAACAACTGATAAAATCAGAACATAGCTGGCTGGATTTTGAGGGGGATGGTACTCGAACCGTGTGTGAATATTTGGAAAGGAATGCCCCCAAGTATAATGTTTTGGTCGTTGTCATACCTAGTACAGGTGTGTTATGTTATGAACTTTCAGTCAATACTTTTAAAAATTGGACGTTATCAAGTTGTTAAGATGGCTGCTGCAGATCATGTGACTTTTGGCATTATTACAATGAACAGTATCAGGTCTCTGATGAACGCCTAATTAAATAGGGACATAGGTGAGGGTATCACACAGTCATTTGTGGAATTCTCACATCTCATTGTTTAAGGATGAACCACACTAAAGACAAGGGTGGGATATTCCAGTTTTTCTTGCCAATGGGATCTTCCAGTCCTGCTGAAGGTGTCGCCCCAGTGACAGTTTCCCCAGTGGGACAGGCGAGCTTTGTAAAATACCATAGACATCAATGGGGCCAGAAGAGCCAATAGAAGGCAGCCTCCACCATCAGAATACATACTGTGGGCGGAGCAGAAAATCCCACCCAGTGGAGTTGTCAGACTAATGAAGGGCAGCACGGTAGCACAGTGGTCAGCATTGCTGCTTCACAGCTCCAGGGGCCTGGGTTCGATTCCTGGCTCGGGTCACTGTCTGTGTGGAGTTTGCACATTCTCTTCGTGTCTGCGTGGGTTTCCTCCAGGTACTCCGATTTCCTCCCACAGTCAAAAGATGTGCGGGTTAGGTTGATTGGCTATGCTAAAATTGTCCCTTAGTGTCCTGAGATGTGTAGGTTAGAGGGATTAGCGGGTAAAATGAGTAGAGATATGGGGGGGTAGGGCCTAGGTGGGATTGTGGTCGGTGCAGACTTGATGGGCTGAAGGGCCTCTTTCTGCACAGTAGCGTTCTATGTTCTAATTGTCCCAATGTTTCTGCCTGGACAATCCTGCCCAAGGCCCTATCCCCGTAACCCCACATATTTACCCTGCTAATCCCCCCAAAACTAGGGTCAATTTAACATGGCCAATCAATCTAACCTGCACATCTTTGGACTATGGAAGGAAGCCAGAGCAGCTGGAGGAAACCCATGCAGACACGGGGAGAATGTGCAAACTCCACACAGACAGGAAAAATCAAAATTCGATGGCCACTATCAACTTCCTCTTGTATCACAATAACCTCCACCACCCAAACTCGACTGGATAGTCCACAGTCGTGTTAACTGATTGTCTTGTGATCAAGGCTTGGTTCAGAGACTGGACCCTCATTACCCCAGGGGTCAGCAGATCCCTCAGAACCATCTATCATCAACAGAACCAAACTCTGAAACTAGCTGCATGCCATTAAGCAGCCAAATTACTTATGCTGTTCCAGTTTGCAAAGTTCACCTGAGAAACAACTGGCCAGATTTTCGACTACAAGAAACCTCACAACTTGCTGTGAACTCTATATTTTACACTTCATCTTTAAAGCAACAAATCCATTCAAGAACATATAGGCCTGCCACATGGGAGAAGGGAAATCATAAATCAGAGCTGAATGAACTGGAATCTGTAAAAAATCTGTATCTAGTATTTGTCTGTGAGTGCCTGTGTGTTTGAGTGAAACCAGGTGTATTACATCACCTTAATCTATGGTAATTGTGTGAGAATAACAATCTCCTTTATTTTAAACCTACAAAAGCTTGCTGCTAAACAATTTAATTGGACTACAAGTTCAAAGGATAAGAAAAGACACACCTCTCTCCGCACAGGACACACTGATTATGGGTAATAAGGGAGTAAATAAATTCTGTGAAAATCCCCCAGTTGTCACCCTCTGGTGCCTGATTGAGCACACTGAGGGAGAATTTAGCATAGCCAATGCACTTAGTCAGTATGTTTTTCCAGACTGTGGGAGGAAACCTGAGTAGACTCCCCACAGACAGTGACCCAAGCTGGTGTTAAACCTGGGTCCCTGGTGCTGTGAGGCAGCAATACTAACCACTGGGCCATCGTGCCTCCCATCCAATCTATTTAAACTAAGGTTGGCCAGGGAAATGTGGCCAGGTTCTGTGATGGGTTATTCAGGCTGATGGAAGACCATCCAACACAATCTGTGTTAGAAAAATCCATTCATGCTCATAAGTTGTGTTATGTAACACATTGCCATATTCTCAAGTTGCTCACAAGTACTTCACAACTAATGATTCAGTGCAGTTCCCAAATTAAGCAGTCAACTTGTGTGCAGCCAAAATGATAGAACTATAAAAAGCCAGTCTGCTTTTGGATGACTGGTGCTTGAGGGAGATGGAGAGAATTTGTTAGCCTTCTATAGATAGTGCTGAAGGATGGCAATATTCATTTAAACCACTTCAGGAGATGGGCAAGATAGTCATTTAATCTCTCCTATAGAAAAACCACGCCTCCAACAAGGCATCTTTCACATTAGCACCGAGGGGTCAATCTAGGATGTGAAGCCTTCAGTTTGATTGAGTGGGAAAGGCGAGGGCTATCAGTCTTTCACTGTTTTATTGCATTTAAGTTAACAACCTTAAGAAAGCAAGAATTCACAATGGGGCACGCATTGTTGAATTCTATAAGGATCAAACTCAGAAATCAGAGGGACTTGAACTTATCCCAGCAAGACCAGTGAATGAACAAAGAACAAATGCTATTGGAGTGCTGAGTAGTGTATAGTATTGCTGTTAGGTGGAAAAGTTAAGTGCTGCTGAAAGTGTTTTGATAGACCATGGTCATGTAGCTCACACAAAAACAGAAAATGCTGGAAAATCTCAGCAGGTTTCATAGAATCCCTATAGTGCAGAAGGAGGCCATTTGGCCCATCGAGCCTGCACCGACAATGATCCCACTCAGGCCCTATTCTTGTAACCCCACATATTTACCCTGCTAATTCCCCCAAAACTGGGGTTAATTTATCATAGCCAATCAACCTAAACTGCACATCTTTGGACTATGGATGGAAACCAGAGCACCTGGAGGAAACCCACACAGACACAGGGAGAACATGCAAACTCCACACAGACAGTGACCTGAGGCTGGAATTGAACCTGGGTCCTTGACGCTGTGAGGCGGCAGTGCTAACCACTGTGCCATTGTACCACTCCTCAACAGGTCTGACAGCATGTGCGGAGAGAGAATAGTGCCACTGTTTTGAGTCTGGATGAACCTTCATCAGAGCAGCTCTAATACAGACTTGAAGCGTTGTCTCTACTCTGTATTCACAGATGCTGCCAGACCTGCTGACATTTGCCAGCATTTTCTGTTTTTGATTCAGATTCCAGCATCCACAGTAATTTGCTTTTATCTATGGTCATATAGCTGCCCAGTGTCAGTGTGATTATTGGAATACAGCAAAATGTAGGGTAAAGTTCGATACAGCGCATGCATGCTTGCTGTGTGTTGTAATATTGTATGCATGTCAATGCAGACAATAACATGTATCTTTAAGTAGCTGCACAGTAACAGCACCATGGCTCACTGTGTGCAAGGTCAGAGGGTAAAAGGCACAGTCTCAATGTTAGGTATTCACTATTCCCTGTGATCCTTACTGCAGATGTTCACTACTGTCTGTGACTCTGTATCAGTAAGATGTATACCTTGTGAGGGAGGTGTATAGTCAAGTAATCAGCTATTGTGACTGTTAGGATGCAGTGTAGATTAAGGCCTGTGCAGAGCTTGTATATAGTTGTTGCTGGTAATAAACTTCACATTAATGTGTTCAACCAGAAACATAGAAAAACTACAGCACAAACAGGCCCTTCAGTCCACAAGCTGCCGATTGTATCACTACCTACTAGGCTTACCTATAATCCTCAATCCTATTAAGTCCCATGTACTCATCCAGAAGTCTCTTAAAAGACCCTATTGAATTTGCCTCCACCACCACTGATGGCAGCCAATTCCACTCACCCACCATTCTCTGAGTGAAAAACTTACCCCTGACATCTCCTCTGTACCTACTCCCCAGCATCTTAAACCTGTGTCCTCTCGTAGCAACCATTTCAGCTCTGGAAAAAGCCTCTGAGAATCCACCTGATCAATACCTCTCAACATCTTAATCACCTCTATCAGGTCATCTCTCATCCTTCGTCTCTCCAAGGAGAAAAGACCGAGCTCCCTCAACCTATCCTCACAAGGCATGCCACCCAATCCAGGCAACGTCCTCATAAATCTCCTCTGCACCCTTGCTGTGGCTTCCACATCCCTCCTGTAATGAGGCGACCAGAACTGCGCACAGTACTCCAAGTGGGGTCTGACCAGGGTCTTATAAAGCTGCAGCATTATCTCCCGACTCCTAAACTCAGTCCCTCAATTGACGAAGGCCAGAACCCTCATTAATCTCAATATCTTGCTTAGCGTGGAGTCAGATCCCTTGAGATCTACATCTTTGGATATTAAGGGGCAATTTTTACCATGACCAATACACCTAACCAAACATCTTTAGGATCGTGGGAGGAAACCGGAGCACCCGGAGGAAACCAACCCAGACACAGGAAGAACGCACAAACTCCACGCAGACAGTGACCCGAGCTGGGATTCGAACCCAGGTCCCTGGTGCTGCGAGGCAGCAGTGCTAATCACTGTGTTCGGTTGATATCTGAATGAAATGATACTTTCCATTACATTGAACCATGATTGAGACGGCACACATTCTGTTGCAGCAAACCTCATTTGCAGCATGTTGTTAACTTAAGCATCGACTTAAATAATGCATACGACTGTTGTTCTTCTTGCAGAGAAAGGAGCTTTTTGATACAAAAACACTTCCTCAGATCAGGCCGTTCCACAGGTTGCCTTTTGAAAAGCTTGAGTGCCTCAGAACATGTCAGTTATTTTCCATATTGTGACAATGTCCCACTACTGCGTCCAAAACTGACGAACTGAGAACTATCCGAGGCTAGGGGGCCTTGTCGAATCTGTCAACTTTGGTTACTGCACATCAGCCCATCCCTGTTTACAGCTGCATATTAAATAGCTGCTCCCAATAGATCACAGGGGTATGTGGCCAACATGTTCCATTTGAATTACAATTTACATAGAACTCGCACCAATACGGATTGAAAAGATTCTTATAGTATTCATCCAGAAGTAAGAATCCTCCAGCAGCAAGCAATAATAAGCAAAAACACCACTTCTCAAAGTTTAAAGCTTTTAAAATTTATTTATTATTGTCACAAGTAGGCTTCCATTCACGTAGCAATGAAGTTACTGTGAAACTCCCTTACTCGCCACACCCCGGCGCATGTTCGGGTACACTGAGGGAGAATTTGGCGTGGCCAAATGCATCTAATCAGCGCATCTTTCAGACTGTGGGAGGGAATGCATGCAGACACGGGGAGAATGTGCAGATTCCACACAGACAGCTACCCAAACCGGGTATTGAACATGGGTCCCTGGCACTGTGAGGCAGCAGCGCTAACCACTGTGCCACCCGTGGGTTCAGTGAAGGTTCTTTGTTGCATCACCCCTTGGGCCCCGCCACGGGCCACCAATACCTCCCCCAGTCCTCATCTGCTTCCTATTTCTACCGGGTCAGCTGACCACCACAGCATGTTGCCGTTGGTTACTTGGTAACAAATAGTGCAGACTATCAAGAGTTTACAATGAGCCCAACAATTCAACTTTTATAAATGAGTGGCAAATGGAAAGTGATGATCTATCCACACCATTTCTACTAGACATTAGCTCAAACAGATCATTTAGGATTGGGATTCATCTATCCCTTTAATAAATATCCTCGAGGACTGGCAGGCCAACAAAAGCCTGTGTTACATCGCTGTAATTTCCCTGCAAGCCAGGTTTTTGGGGCTGACTCTCCAATTCCGATGTTAGCTGAAGTCTGCACTGGCTTTCTCAAGTGTTTTCATTCATGTGTAATTTCCCCTTCTGGACCCTGAGGGTGTTATTGTGATCAATGGCTGCAAAATAGGTGCTTGAACAGGTGCTGTGTTAATTAGGCATGGCTGAGAAGTCGGGGATCTGGGTAGGGTTTTTCATCCTAATTTCTGATGGTGATCATAGGAACTTGGCAAGGGTTAAGTACTGAAGTGTTGATGAGACGCAGTGTCCGGGCAGCAGTGCACGGAATGCTGGTTGTACTCACCTCCACTGAAGGTTGACTCTATTCTCTCTTCACAGATTGCTGTCAGACCTGTTGAGTTTCTCCAGCGTTTTCTGTCTTTGTTTCAAATTCCACCGTCTGCAGTATTTTGCCTTTATCCAATATGACATTGGAAGTGCAGCTAAAGGAGTTCTGGAGCAAGAGGGGTAGAGACCATGTTCCACACACACCCCCTCCTCACCCCCACCCCACCTGCTCTTCTCCCTTGCTGCTCTGCCAGTTTACAATATCTCCTTCAATTCCTTGTCCAGACCACAGAGAGCTTCCTACAGGATGTCTATAGGCAAATATTCACTTTCTCTGACTCCTGTGAGATGGAATAGCGCAGCACTTACTTAATTTAGACGGAGCCCTCCAGAGAATTTCTGACATCAATGTTTTCCACTGGTGGGTAAAGTCTTTACAAAGTGTCCCAGAAAGTCATCCAATGAGTTTCAGTGGATAAATTCAGCAGCAAAGTGAACATTAAAGGGTAAACATTCCTGTAGCATTTGCCGGGTCTCCTCCCAAACAGCAGCTGCTGTGAGGAAAGGGCCTGAGGAGAAATGATAGGCACCAAACACCTCTGACATTGAGAGCTAGCTGGCATTATAAGCAGCAGTCAGCTCTTTAATTTATCTGAGTAGCTTCAGCTCCTTCATCAAGGTTGTGTCTTGCGTTAAACCAGTGTTTGAACTCTTGGGGCTGAACTTTATGACCTCAGCTTGTCCCGAAACCATAAAATCCTGCCCGAGGTCAACGGACCTTCTGTTCTCCTTGCCCCTCCCACTCTGATTCCCATGGCAGACAGGCCGATAAAATTTTGGCCTGGATTCTTACTCACCTCAGGAGGTTATTAGTCCTTGAACATAGTGTCAAAAATCACCTCTCATATTTTGAACATTCAGGTTACCGATTTACATTATTGTTTGAGAAAAACTTTGGGCTCAATATAAACACAAGTTCTTTCTTTCTATACTCTAATGTAGAGCGGCACGGTAGCACAGTGGTT
The DNA here is from genome assembly GCF_965287045.1 of Carcharhinus amblyrhynchos. Taxonomy (NCBI): domain Eukaryota; kingdom Metazoa; phylum Chordata; class Chondrichthyes; order Carcharhiniformes; family Carcharhinidae; genus Carcharhinus; species Carcharhinus amblyrhynchos. The sequence continues at coordinate 43,636,456 of NC_137344.1, read as the reverse complement.
AGCACTGCTGCTTCACAGCTCCAGGGACCTGGATTCGATTCCCAGCTCGGGTCACTCTCTGTGTGGAGTTTGCACATTCTCCTTGTGTCTGCGTGGATTTCCTCCGGGTGCTCCAGTTTCCTCCCACAGTCCAAAGATATGTGGGTTAGATTGATTGACCATGCTAAAAATTGCCCCTTAGTGTCCTGAGATGCATGGATTAGCGGGTAATAAATATGTCGGGGATGTGGAGGTAGGGCCTGGGTGGGATTGTGGTCGGTGCAGACTCAAATGGGCCAAAGGGCCTTTATCTACACTGTATGGTTCTATGGATGGCGTTAGACTCTCAGCCCAATCTTTAAGTAGGGAGCGGGGGAAGGGGGCATGAACGTCGTGGTACTTTCTTGACTTTACTTTCCTCTTAAAGAGGAAATGAGGAAAACTAGAGAGAGCGATCCAAATTTTAGATGGCATTTATATTTGGGGGAGAGGTAGATCTCACTGCCAAGGCTCCTTTCTTACATCTTAGGCCAAGAAGCCAACACTTCTTTTCCGGGTATTGGCAGGAAGGTCTGAACTGAATGGGCCTGTTGCTCTGGAATGTAACCAGTCTCAGACAGCTGTCACAAAGCGGTCAGCTCGAATGTTTCAGGCTTGGCTGCAGCACCAGCTACTTCTATCCCCCCCAGGATGTGAAATTCCCATAGATGCTTCTTATAGTTCCAAAGACAATGAACACATAATGAAGATGCAGTGAGGGGAACTGGTCTTGTTTTCTGCAGGATTACACCAACCAGAAGAAGTAGGGTTTTGTTGCTGTGGCAGGCCTGAGTCCACACCGAGAGGATGAGCTTGCCAAGATACATCTGAGCCCTGTCAAGGTGCCAAACAGCTCTTGGATTATTCATCCGGCATATTTTACTGGTCTCTCAACACCTGCCCCAAAGTTGAAAGGCACATTTCTGGAATAGGGGATGTTTTAAAGTAATCAACTGATTTAATGACTGAAATCTGAACGGCTCAAACTCCACTGAACTTAATACCAAAATCCAATTCTGTCAGACTGAGGATTAGAGCCCTTGTTGCTAATACAGCTGATCGCGGGACTGAATCCAGCTTACATTCCCTTAATAATTACCTCTTATTAGAGAGAATTTAAAAGTTATTCTTTTTCATACACTATTGAGAGCTAACTGATTCCAAACCCTGAAAGGATAATGCACATTTAGCTGCGAATGGAAGCACAGGTAGTGTTTTGTTCCATCTCACAGCTACCTCAGTGATAGCGCTGTGACTTATTACACGCGACTGTGCAGCAGAATCGAGCCTTTACTGATGTGAGTCTCATTCTCTTCCCCGCGCTTTCCATTAATGAGACTTATCACCAACTTGCAAGATAGACTTCAATGAGACAGCAGCAGGTTTTAGCTTGATGCCTTAGCCATTCCTCAGGTGACAAACACTCAGAAAGCTTGGCACCATCCAGGACAAAGCAGCTCACTACAGACATTCACTCCCTCCACCACCAATGAACAGTAATAGCAGTGTGTACCGTCTACAAAATGCACTGCAGGAACTTACCGAGGCTCCTTAGGCAGCACCTTCCAAACCTACAATCACCATGATCTAGAAGGGGAAGGGCAGTAGACACATGGGAACACGACCACCTAGAATTTCCCCTTCAAGCCACTCACCATCCTGACTTAGCATTATCATTCCTTCAAAATCGCTGGGTCAAAATCCTAGAACACCCTCCCTAACAGCGCTGTGGGTGTACCTCATCCTTACTGACTGCAGCACTTCAAAATGGCACCTTACCACCACCTTCTGAAGAACATAGGACATTACAGCGCAGTACAGGCCCTTCGGCCCTCGATGTTGCGCCGACCAGTGGAACCAGTCTAATGACCCTCTAACCTAAACTATTCCAATGTTACCCATATGCCTATCCACTGACCATTTGAACGCCCTTAAAGTTGGCGAGTCCACAACTGCTGCAGGCAGGGCATTCCACGTCCTTACTACCCTCTGAGTAAAGAACCTACCTCTGACATCCGTCCTGTAATTATAAGAGCAGTTAAGGATGGGCAATAAATTCTGGCCTAGCCAGCAATGCTCATATCCTGTAAACTAATGCAAAAATAGGAATGAAATTCGCAGTATAAATGTTAGACTTTCGCACTGTGGCTGGAGCACTTTGAGAGCTTATATTTATAAAGCACCTTTAATGTGCTCTGGACATCCCAAAGCAATTCACAACATCAGCTTACTCTTTAAGTGAAGCTACCTCTGTATTGTAGGTAGAAATGGCAACCAGCTTGAGCACAGCAGGATCCCACAAAGCAATGCTAAAAATAACCAGTTAAGGAGATAAGAAATGGGGCAGGAGTTGACCATACAGCTTGCTCTTCTATTCAAACAGTATGCATGGTTCATTTTTAACCGAATCCACCTTCCAACCTGATCTCCACACGCCTTCATTCGTTTAGATTTCACAAATCTATTTATCCCAGCCTTGAATCTGCTCGGTTAACGGACCGCCGATTCCCTTTGGAGGGGGGAAATCCAAACCACCGGAGCACTCTGGATGAAGAAATTTCTCTGTCCCAGGCGGCTGACTCTTCACCCGAGTCCATGAGCCTCAGTTCCGGACAAGTTAAGATAATCTCATCCGAAGGTTCAATACTGAGGTGGGTAGCTCAAGTTGGCAGGTTGCATCAGGAAATTGTCTGACTCAATGAACCAAAGGCCCACGAGGGTGGGGGAGGGGTGGAGAAGAGAGCCAGGTCAGCTGACCCTGGAATTAGCCCGTAGGTAACCACACGAGTGACCGAATGGTAAGGCAGACTGGTGCAAACGTTCCCTTGAATTTTCCTAATTGCCTTGTAAGACTGTAGATCTTCTAATCCTCATCCCTCACACAGAAACTAGAAGCACGGGTAGGCCATTCGGCCCTCTGGGCCTGCTCTGCCATTCATTTTGATCGTGGCTGATCATCAAATTCAATATCCTGATTCCGCCTTTCCCCCCAGATCTCATGATCTCTTTAGCCCCAAGAACTATATTTAATTTCTTGTTGAAATCACACAACATTTTGGCCTCAACTACTTTCTGTGGCAGTGAGTTCCACACACTCACCACTCTCTGGGTGAAGAAATTTCTCCTCACCTCAGTTCTAAAAAGTTTACCCCTAATCCTCAAACTATAACCCCTAGTTCTGGACTCCCCCACCATTGGGAACATTCTTTCTGAATCTACCCTGACTAACCCTGTTAGAATTTTATAAGTTTCTATGCGATCCCCCGCTCGCTCTTCTAAACTCCAATGAATATGATTCTAACCGAATTAACCTCTCCTCATGTGACAGAACTCATCACCTTCCAACTACCTCCCAACATGCCATTTAATCCCTCATTCAAACTCAACCCCACCTACACGCATGGATCCCTATATTTAGATATCAACACGTGCCCCCAACCCACTCCACATGGCCCCTTACACCTAGAACACTTACACTGCAGAAGGAGGCCATTTGGCCCATTGAGCCTGCACCACCAACAATCCCAAACAGGCCCTACCTAACCTTGTAATACCATGAATTTACCTCCTTAGTCCTCCAGACACTAAGGGGAAATTTAGTGCGGCCAATCCACCTAACCCGCACATCTTTGGACAGTGGGAGGAAACCAGAGCAACTGGAGGAAACCCACACAGACATGGGGAGAATGTGTAGATTCCACACAGACAGTGACCCAAGCCGGGAACTGAACTCAGGCCCCTGGTACTGTGTAGCAGTTCACCCAGTATCCTGCTTGAGCACACTTCAGAAGATAAGTAGAGACATAAGAAAATAAAGTTCTAAACATCTGATATAGAATTCACTATACGAACTTAATAGTAAAAAAAATTCCATTCATGAAATACAGTTCAAAACGTTTTTTAAAATCCCAAGTGCTTAATCCCTCATAAAAGCAAACAAATATTCATACCCCATACAAAGACAGCTAATCCATTAATGGCCCTTTAAGCTGTCAATCAAATTGTGAACTTAGAAACTCCTGCTGAGGTATATGTAGCTTTTGGAAATCAGCCCAGCATTAAAAAAAAGAGCCCTGAGGAGCATATCAACAAACAGTTACTGAAACTGCTGGAACAGATTTTCCTGATTCCTCACTGACACCTGCAGCTTGTTTCCTTTTTCAGCAGACAATAGCGGGGAGGTGGTTTAGCAGGATTTGTGACCAGCATCTGGCCGATCACGAGTCTCCGAGGAGCTTTTTTTCTATGTAATCATCTCCACTTTTATCTACCAGCTCCCCACTGACAGATTGGAGCATGAACAGACAGAAGTCTCACAGCACCAGCTTAAACTCCAACAGGTTTATTTGTAGCAAACACCACAAGCTTTTGGAACAGGCTGTCCCTTCATCAGGTGGGTGGGAGTTCTGACCACAAATGGCATAAAGACCCAAACTCAATTTACATGAATAGTGATTGGAATGTGAGTCTTTATATTGGGGCATGTGCAGTGGACCACTCAGTGCTATGCTGCTGGCCTCTCAGGCAGAATGGGACCCCACCCTCCACCCTCTGGAGTGAATCTCCCTGAGGCACGGAGTGTCGGAGAGTTATTCAGTTCAGTATGCCCAAAAAAAGGGCAGGAAGTTCTCCTCTTTCCCGCTTATTGGGTACTTAGATTTCTTTTTAGGAGAATCCCAGCCAATGGATGGATTTCCATGCCTCGCTTGCCCCAAAACTGGAAAATCCCACCTGAAGTCAATGGACCTTTCCAATGTCCGCCCCCCCCCAACCCCCACCCCTGCCCCCATCCTCTACAATTCCCATAGCGAGTGGGAAGGGAAAACTCCCTCATGTTTGCAGCCAATTATGGCTCAGCTACTGGCACACTTGCCCCTGAGTCACAGATTTGTGGGTTCAAGTCCCACTCCAGACCCTGCAAGACAAAACTCAGATAATGTTCAAAGGCGTGCAGGTTATCCAAACAACAGCATCAGGAAAATAAAATGATTATCTGATTATTGTCATAAAGTTGTAGCTTGGAATTCTGAGCTGTAATTCATAAACAGCAAACACAAAGGGACGGAGATTTTAAACACGACCTCAGAATAATGTAGCTTAACAAAAACATATTATTTGCACAAACTGATGGGGATGATGTTCAATATTATGACAGTAGAATAACAGTTTTTATGCAGTGAGTGTAAGTAGCAATGGCGGATGAGACAGAGCTGACTGGCAAGCACAAACCGTGAAAACACCTTTAAATCTGCCTTTAAACTGGCATCAGAAATTGCTGCTAGCTCTGGGTGCGAGCAACTGGTACCAACTCCAATGTAAATGGGTGAGGTTTGCAGCTCCAACTGCTGGGAAGACTTAATGCCTTTTTCAGCTTTTGTGGAGAGTCAGTGGCTTTAGTGCTGCTGTTGTTGGCACTAAGCTGGTAATCCAAAGACCTGAATAACGTATTTGGGGACCTGGGTTCGAATCCCACCACGGCAGATGGTGAAATTTGAGTTCGATGAGAACCTGGGATTAAAAGTTTAACGGTGACCGTGACATCGTTGTCGATTGTCATTAAAACCCATCTGGTTCGCTCATATTCCTTTTGGGGAGGAAATTTCTATCCTTGCCTGATCTAGCCTACATGTGACTCCAGAGCCACAGCAATGTGGTGGACGTTTAAATGCCCTCAGGGATAGGTAATAAATGCAGTGCCAGCCAACGATGCCCACATCCCTTGAACAAATTCTCATAGTGCCAAGGAGCTGGGCTCACTTCCAGCCTCGGATCACTAACTGTGTGGAGTTTGCACGTTCTGCCCGCGTCGGCGTGGGTTTCCTCCAGATGCTCCTGTTTCTTCTCACAGTTCAAAAATGTGCGGATTAGATTGATTTGGCCATGCTAAATTGTCCCTTAGTGTCATTAGCAGCGTAAATAAGTAGAGTCACTGGGAGAAGGATTGTTGCTGGTGCAGGCTCAATGGGCTGAATGGCCTCCTTCTGCAGGGTAGAGATTCTATGGCCCTGATTTCACCAGCACGCCTGCCTCGGGCACAATCTTACAAGTCTCGGCCTGGCGTGTCGGTAAAATTCCGACCTATGGTTAATTTTGTCTCACACCGTGGGCTGTACCTTTGCAATTGAAGGAGAGACCTATCTTCTGGTTTTGCAAACTGCTTTCAATTTTTCAAGGTTATTTTCGAGTTGCCTCTTAAATTGACATTTCCTCAAAGAATTCCCCCGTCCCATACACGGTACCCAGGGGATTTTGATTTTCTCATCTCCGCTTGTGTCCTTGGATGCGGAATCTCAGTTCTCAGGGTGATATAGAAGACAGTCTAATATTGCTTGCAATCGCAGCCATATATAAACTGTCATCCTTGAGCTCCTTCACACGAAGGCTGGATGGAAAAATATTCCGTGCTTTGTCAGATTAAAGATCAGAAAATATAAGAAGAGAACACATTCAATTACTCAAAAGCAAACCTAATCATTCCATTCTGCTATGAGCAGTCTTTTCCCTTTAATTGTCATCAGATCGACACTTGCTCTCCCCTCTCAAATCAATGAAGGAGCTCGGTAGCTGTTCTGATGCATAAATAATGGACATTCTCTTCATTAACAACGCTTGCAATGCATGAGGCCCATACAGGGAAGTCATTAAAACATCTTGTGATTTTAAAAATCGCATAAATTATGAACTGTGATTGGGCACAGTGAAGTGGAAAATGTTTTGTCAAGTGAGGAGCAAGTTCAAACCCAGTGAGCAGACAGAAGGGAACCTCCTTGTAAAGGGGAGACAGCACAGTTAATTAAATGTACTTGTTTCATTGGTAACACACTTAAAGTAAAAGCAAAGTTTAGTTATTCGACACAAGTAGGCTTATATTAACACGGCAATGATGTTACTGCTCGGGTCAATGCACCCAACCAGCACGTCTTTCAGATCTTCAAGAGATCGTCTCACCTTGCACCGCACAATATGCTTAAATGGCATCGCAATGTTTTACTTCAAGTCCAAGATAAGGGGAGAAAGGGTTCAGCGCAGATGTGCGGGGGAGGTTTTTTACACAGAGGTTGATGGGGGCCTGGAATGCACTGCTAGGTGAGGTAGTTGAGGCAGACACGTTAGCGACATTTAAGACTCATCTCTATAGACACATGAACAGAGCGGGTATAGAGGGATTGAAGTGGTTGGTTTAGATAGGATAACGTGATCGGCATAGACTTGGAGGGACGAAGGGCCTGTTCCTGTGCTCAATCTGACCCATTTTTGCTTGTCAAATCAAAGTCCCAATTTATTTGCGAAAGGCAAGGTGGGATTTTAGGGATCTAATTCATTTACAAATCTCTTATCAGTACAGGCATGTCAAATACAAATGCATGAGATGAAATTCTGTTGAATGGAACGCTTTGACTATAAGGAGAGCAAGACTACCATATAGATAAAATAACTCTATCATTGCTGTATTTCTACAAATGATCACTGCAGCAGAATTTGTCAAGCTTGGGGAGGGGGGTGGAAAAGAGGGAGGGGCATTTAGGCAGTAACGCCTTGTTCACCATTCGAACAAAGACTTGAGTCAACATGCACATTAAGGAGTTCAACAGCACCAGTTTGAATTGAGTTTATTTGATTTGATTTATTATTGTCACATGTATTAGTATACAGTGGTAATTAGTATACAGTGGTATACAGGGTGTATTACTTACTTGGCGAAAATCTGCAGCAGGCGACGGTGCAGAGGGACCTCGGGGTCCTTGTGCATGAGTCGCAAAAACCCAGCTTGCAGGTGCAGCAGGTGGTCAGGAAGGCGAATGGGATGCTGGCCTTCATAGCGAAGGGGATTGAATATAAAAGTAGGGAGGTCTTGCTGCAGCTGTATAGGGCATTGGTGAGGCCGCAGCTGGAGTACTGTGTGCAGTTTTGGGCGCCGCACCTGCGCAAAGATATTTTGGCCTTGGAGGGAGTGCAGAGGAGGTTTACTAGGCTGATACCGGAGTTGAGGGGGTTGAGCTATGAGGAGAGGCTGAATAAACTAGGCTTGTACTCGTTGGAGTTTAGAAGAATGAGGGGAGATCTCATTGAGACGTATAAGATGATGAATGGGATGGATAGGATAGAGGTGGAGAGACTCTTCCCGCTCAAAAAAGACACTAGGACTAGGGGGCACAGCCTCAAGATAAAGGGGGGGCGTTTTAGAATGGAGTTGAGGAGGAACTTCTTCACTCAAAGGGTGGTGAATCTCTGGAATTCTCTACCCGTTGAAGTGGTGGAGGCTGCCTCGCTAAATATTTTCAAGAAGCGGGTTGATGGGTTTTTGATAAGAGAGGGGATTAAGGGTTATGGGGAGAGGGCGGGAAAGTGGAACTGAGCCACGACAGATCAGCCATGATCTTATTGAATGGCGGGGCAGGCTCGAAGGGCCAGATGGCCTACTCCTGCTCCTATTTCTTATGTTCTTATGTTCTTGTTTCTTGCACGTTATACAGATAAAGCATACCATTCATAGAGTAGGAAATAGTGCAAAATGTAGTGTCACGGTCATAGCTAAGGTGTAGAGAAAGATCAACTTAATGCGAGGTAGGTCCATTCACAAGTCTGATGGCAGCAGGGAAGGAACTGTTCTTGAGGCAGTTGGTATATGATCTCAGACATTTATATCTTTTTCCCGATAGAAGAAGGTGGAAGAGAGAATTTCCAGGGTGTGTGGGGTCCTTAATTTTGCTGGTTGCTTTACAGAGGCAGTGTGAAGTGTAGACAGAGTCAATGGATGGGAGGTTGGTTTGCGTGATGGATTGGGCTACTTTCACGGCCCTTTGTAGTTCCTTGCAGCCTTGGGCAGATCAGGAGCCCATACCAAGCTGTGATACAATCAGAAAGAATGCTTTCTATGCTGCAGCTGTAAAAATTGGTGAGAGTCATAGCAGGGGTGCCAAATTTCCTTAGTCTAATCCTAATTGTGCCCTGATTCTAACCGAAACCCTCCGGGTTTCTTGTCCTTGGTCCCAGGCCTAGATTCACGTGCTAAGGCTCCATTGGTGACGGCCTGGCCAAATGGCCTGTAAAAGATCGCTGTCCTAAAGGGGTCACGCTACCACTGATGGTATGCAGGAAATCTGCTGCCAAGTAATCATGCATTCTTCTTTTAACATTGTACTACGTAATTCCACTAAAATGGGGAAATTCCCTTTTTTCCAAATAAACAATTGCTGACAGAATCATTGCTGCCTCCTCCCATCAGCCACTCATGCCCCTCCTCCTGTGTTGCAACGCTGGAAGCAACCAGCCTGGTCGCTGGAAGCGACCCATCAGTGAGGATTAAAACTGGTGCCCAACAATGGGGACCAGGCATCATGGCCTCTCTGGTGGGGGCAAAGGCCATTTGAGCCACCCCAGGAGGTCAGAGGAGGAGAGTTGCCCCTGGACACTGCCAGCCTGGCACTCTGACACTGCCAGTCTGGCACTCTGGCACTGCCAGCCTGGCACCCTGGCACTGCCCTCCAAACACCAGGCAGCCTTTTGGGCTTAGGCCACCTGGGGTTGGGGCCAGACTGGGGGCACACCAATCGGTGGTGGTGATGGGGAGTCCACCACGCACTCTGCACAGATCAGTTGGAGGTGGGAGGGGAGAGGAGGTGATGGGTGCTGGCCATGGTGGGGTGAATCAGGCTAGCCAACAGCAGGGGAGCAACCAGGGCTGGCCATTGGAGGGGGTTGGGGCCAGTGAATGGGAGACCAGCAATGGGGTCCAATGTGCATGCGCTAATCTCCATGGGAGATTGGCACATGCGCAGTATCACACTCAGTGGGTTGATGCCAGCCTCTTGGGCAGGATTAGGCCCTGTTCCCCCTTCTACCAGTGGGAATCCCCTGGCAAACTCTGTAATGCAGAGTGCCAGAAATTCACCTGACTATGTTCGCATAAAAAATAGGGGTGAAAATCTCCTATTTTCCAGCCAATGGACACTTCGGGCTCGCCCCAGGCCAGAACATCCCTCCCAAGGTCAATGGTCTGTCCATCATTGCAGATATTTTATCATAAGTGTAAAAGAAGCTTTTGGGGACCATTGATGTAAATTCTCTGGACTACCTTCTGTGTTAATGTTTACTTTCGAATTTTGTTAGAATAGAAAAAGGGTTGAGAAATTAATTGTCTTTCAAATTAAGAAATTTTATTTTTACAACAGGGAGGAGGGTAACATGTCATGGATCTGCCCAGCAAAAGATAAGATCTCCCTACTAACAGCTGCAACCAGCATTCAAAGGGGATGATGAGATGTGATGTTTCCCAGTTACAAGGTTAGCAGGCAGAATTAAATAGCTATCACCAGGAAACAGCTTACCTAGATGACAAAGAGATCAGTGGGGGTGTACAGATATTAATTTCAAGAGTCACAGAATGTGTGATGTACAGACTGCTCAAATATACAGACGGGAGAATCACGGAGGGAACTAGAGTATAATTGCCAGTGCCTCAGAAGCAGGTGGGCTAGTTTTAAGGCATTGTCATAACTAAGAGCTTGAGTCTTGGAGTCAAGATAGTGCAGAATCTTTCGCAAAGGGAGGAACTGAGATTTCCCAGACTTAATCATTCACCCTGTATTGTGTAGTAACTATAATCTGAATTTGATTAAAGATTTGTTTAATTTGGATGTTGCTTGTGAATGGAAGAGTATTAAGGAGCTCAGGGATCACAGTTATATCTTGAAACAAAGGGTAATTTCTCTATAAACAGTGTGTGTGTGTTTAATAATACATATATTTAATTGTCTTAGAGTATTACAGTTCTAATTGTGTGTAATTGAATTTTTTTTAGTTTACTAAATAGTCTTTGGTAATTGTTATACAATGACTGGACTGGTTATTCTCACTGGGAGTTTCCCTGTCTCCTCACGCCACTCCAAAATGAAATTATACACCACCAAGAACCGATGTTGAGATGCCCTCGCAGATAATGTCCGTCTGGTTCATGACACCCTGGGCAGAATTTTACCACCTCACCCACCCTGGAATCGGGGCGGGCGAGGCTCGCAGAACAGAACTGTCCGTTGGCCTCGGACGGGATTTTACGAGCCTAAGGACAGCGTATATGCCCACTGTACAGGTCCATGATGGTGCTTGGGGTTGGGAAAGTTTTAAAAAAAAGAAGGAAAAATAATCCTTGAAGATAAAATGAAAAGCAGAGCTTGCAAAGAACATAGAACAGCACAGCACGGGAAACAGGCCCTTCGGCCTACAAGCCCGTGCCGCCCATTTTAACACTCAGTGAGTGCCTTCTTCAAGTCTTACATCGCTTGTCAATGTTTTTGTTTACCTCTACTGGAGCTCCATAATAAAGGGGATGGAAATGTAGGGAATTATATGTACGCCAGATAAAGGGAGATCCAATTCAGGGACAATTTAATTGACGCCAATCAGCCTAAGAGCACAATTTTTGGGGTGTGGGAGGAAACCGGACCACCCGGAGAAAACCCATACAAGCACGGGGAGAATGTGCAAACTCCCACAGACATTGACCCAAGCTGGAGATCCGACCCGGGTCCCTGTATCTGCACAGCAAACAGTGATAGTCACTGAGCTGTCGTGTTGCCCGTCAGTTGGTCCAGTTTAAGCGTACACTAACGACACAAAGCACTAGGCAACTCTCGGAGCAACATCCAAGAGCAGCCCTCGCACGGCCCACCGCATGTATGCCCCTTGTTGGCCAAGGAGGTGGACAGAGTCCCCTGTGGATGTAAAACGAGACATCAATAAACATTGCATTTATGTATAGTTTTGCAATTAGTATAGAGACAACATGCATTTGATGTGGTAATTGAATATACATTTGTAAAATACCAGCTTCTATTTATGAAAGCCAAGATCCCATATTCTTTCAATATTCCCTGTCACCTTCAAAGATCTGTGCCCATGAACCCCCAGGCCCCTCTGCCCCTGCACAGTCATTAAACCAGTGCCATTAAGTCGACATTCCAAATCTGCCAAAATGCGCTGCTTTACTCTTCTCTGTACTAAATTCCATCGGCCACTTCTCTGTCCTTTCAGCTTTAAAGACTGATAGAATGGTGAGAGGGAAGCGTGTAGGGTGAGGTGGTCAAGATCAGATACTTCTCCTTCGGACAGGAGGATAGTAAACTGAGCACAAGAAGCGTTGGCAAAAGCCTAGGGGCAGTGTATATGCCCACTCTACAGATCCATGATGTATGTGGGGTTGGGAAAATTTAAAAAAAAGAAGCTAAAAGAATTCTTGAAGATAAAATGAAAACAACAGCTTGTATTTATATATAGTTTTGCAACTAGTATAGAGACAATACACATTTGATGTGATAATTGAATATACTTTCAGCCTATTGCAATACCATTTTTCGCAGTGAACCATTGCTAACTCTCACCAAGTCCAAACACAACACAAGCGAGTATGGGCTTCCAATCAATTGCTTAATACTTCAATTATTAACCTCAAACTCACCCTATTGTAACAACTCCACATAATGTTTCCCTGACAACATCCATAGCAATCAATGCATGGGGACAGATATGTCAGAAAACAAAAAGTCAAGAAATATACCACTATAAAATGAATGCAGAGAAAGGCAACCTTCCTTAAAGCTTCTGGTCATGGTTTCTGCTGTTCTCCTGCAATTTTTAGAGGAATCAGCATGAGGAACTGACAGCAGCTCCCTAATCCCTGATTGTTATGTGTCTCCACAGATCCGTGCATGAGAGTGGGATTGTCTTCTCCTGACTCACAGGCTGCTCTTCAAGTTTTCTAGTCTAAAAGGCTACAGCGAAGCTTTGCATTGTTATCTGTGGTCTCCTTGGATAACAACAACACAGAGGGAAGAGTAGCAAGACAATTTCTGTTTTTAAAGTGTGGGGGTGGCAGGGGTTTGTTGTGTGGGGGGGCAGTGATTTTCAGCCAGCGCTCACTGCAGGCAGAAGTGGTGATGCCGACAGAAGGTTCCGTCATGCCCCACAGCGAGATCTTGTTCTCAGATTTACCCTACCCTTCCCCAGTGCCCCTGGTGCCCCATAGCATCCTGGGGCAGTGCCACCCTGGTAACACCACCCTCTCAGTGCCAGGTGGTTGTACAAGGCTGGATTCTCTGGGGAACCCCACTGGAAGCGGGCGGGGGGGGGTTTCCCCTTATGTATGGGAATGTTGCCTGGGGCTTGTGTGGGGAGGAGGTTGCCCTGATACTTGTGTGGGGGTTCCCCTATGTCCATGGGTGGGGGGGAGGATTTATTTTCAACGCAGATTGGAGCATCCTTTAAAGATGTTGCTCCAATATATGTGGGGCTGGCGTTGCCATCTCTGTCAGGCTGCATCCCACTAGAATGACAACAGAAACCATGGGGGTGATTCTCCCAAAAGTGCTGAATTGGCGGGAAAATCGTTCTACATTGTGACAGTTCTGACACTCCTGAATCTCTGCACTCCCCAGTTGTGAATCTTATTAAAAACCCAAGGGGATAGGGCCTCTTCACATCGGAGTTTGACAGTTCTGGAGCTCTGTGCATGCGTCCCAAAGTGTCAAACCCTCGATTGCTGGCCAGCCCAGGTCCCCCACAGTGCTGCCCCTCCAGTCCCCCGTGGACCGATCATGGTCCCCACTACAATTTCCAGGCTAGCCCTGACCACCCTGCTATCCTGGAGCGCCCCATGCCCAGGTTCCACTTCCCAGCAGCGGTGATCCTCCCCCCCCCTCCCCTCACCCCGGCCAGACCCCCCCACCGTTGCCGGATATCCATAGCGGGGATGCACAGTCAACAGGATCAGAAGATCCTGGAGGCAGGGAAGGTGGGAAGATCCCACTCCTGGAGTCCAAGATAAAAGGACCTTCCCAGATTACTCAGTGGGGTCAAAGGACTTCCAACACCTCACTCTACAATAAAACAGATCAATGTTAAAATGCGTTGAAAGAAATCAATCATACTGATGTAACAGAGGATAAGAGAAGCTTGGGTGCAAGGAAAATGGTGATAAAACTTCATTACTCGGGAAAAAGAGTGAGTAATCCAATTGTGTGGACATGTATTATAAAAGATAAATTACACTGTTAAACATAACATCATTTAAACTATGTGGTGAGTCATAAACAAAAAAAATATGAAAAATGCGATTCAAATTTAATGTAAGAATTTTTAATATTTCTCAGAGAGAATGTATTATCTTTTTCAATATCTTTTTCCCTCGTATCACTACAGTAAATGAAGTTACTATTGTAATCTGAGGGATAAGGTCCTCATCACATCCCCAGATATTCTATATCCATTTTTGCCCAGAACATAATCAAGACATTGGAGCACGTGGAACTTAGCCTCCTTTGCTTGAATGTGGAGGCCCAAACTCCATCCCCCCTCCTCCCAGCCCACCCCATATTGGGCCTTAGGTTTCATTCATATCAAGCCTGTGAGATGCGGAGAGCAAAGGGCAATGGATAGCTGAGGAGGCTCACATATGTGAGGAGGGAGGGAGGGAGGGTGAAGGGAGGGAGGTACCTATAGCAAACAGGGGAAGCAGTGACACACTGTGAGGAGGCCTGGATTTCCAGACTGTCATACCCGACGAGCAGTGGAGGCCTCAGACACCCATTAGGAGGCGGCACGGTGGCACAATGATTAGCATTGCTGTCTTACAGTGCCCGGGACCCAGGCATGATTGGGTGGCTGTTTATGTGGAGTTTGCACATTCTCCCCGTGTCCGTGTGTGTTTCCTCCGGTTTCCTCTCACACACCAAAGACGTGTGGTTTAAGTGGATTGGCCGTGCTAATTTGCCCTCGGAGAAAGGGGGATTAGCAGGGTAGATACGTGGGATTCCGGTGAGAGGGAATGGGTGGGATTGTTGTCGGTACAGGCTCGATGGGCCGAAAGGCCTCCTTCCTCACAGCAGGAATTCTGTGGTGAGGCCAAATGAATCTGCAATTACAGCAAATCTAAAAAGATCTCTTCCCCCTCACTTGATCACAAAATATCTTCAAGTGGTGAACATAATCAGGGGAATTTTCTCATCCTGCCTGTCATGGGAATCATAGTGGGGAGTGGGGGGGGGGGTCGATGGCGGGGGGATCCATGCAAAGATCCATTGACTTCAGGTGGGATTTTCCAGGTTCGGGGTGAGTGTGGCCGGAGAATCCAATTTTCCACCCACAGAAACATTGACCTAGATTTTCAAACTGACTGTTGCAGAGACCCACAAGGCATTTGCACTCAAGCATTTATTTAAACAGTAGTGTTTAAACGCAGGGGATTTCTGGTTATCCGTCCTCCTCAGAATTAACTATCACTCCAGGGATAAGCAGTCCGAGGGATGCCCCACAAGAACCGCAGCGATTCAAGAAAGCCACTCACCATCACCACTTTCTCTTAAGGCCGATTGGGATTGGGCAATAAACGCTGGCCTTGCCAGCAGTGCCCACGTTCCATGGAAAAAAAACATTTTAAAAATGAGTAAACTAAGCCTGTAGTACAGCTTAGCTAAATGAGTGCATAAATGACACACATTCCCCACTATAATTACCGAAGATGACTAAGTGTACACCTATATTTAGGCTGTAAAGGACTCACCCCAGTTTATTTTTTTAAAAATCAAATGGCTTGTAATTTGATACCTATTTGTGAGTGTAATGTAGAATTAAGTCGATGGAAAATAACTGTAATCATTCTACTTGAGATCTGATGGTATTTAATTACCATCCTGAATAATCAAGATTTTGGCTCGTGGATAAAAGAAATGGGGTTGCTATGTTAACCCAGGCACCAGAGGGAGTGATGGGAATTTTCCGTCTGGTCAATGGCCGTGTACTTTACTCATGATATATCACTGTTCCTTCACAGTCACTGAGTCAACATCCTGGAATTCCCTCTCCAATAGCATTGTGGGTCAACACACACACACACACACACACGTGCACACACATACACATATACATGCACGCACATACATACACATGCATACACAGATGCACACAATACACACACACTCCCCCATATGTGCGCACATACCACACACACACACACACACAACATACACACACATATATGCACACGCACACTCACATACGAATATGGGGAATGATAGATTAATGAGTTAGAGCCCAGTAAAAATCAAAGGGACACACAGTTTGTGGAGGTTATGACTTGGCAGGCTTCAGGCTAAATTAGGCAGTCCTGCCTCTTTCACTCGGTAGTTCTGATGATTTCAATGTTGAAGTGGTTTAAAGTGACAGACAGATGATTTATCTGTTCTTCTGGGTCAGTCATACTGGATTGACCTCTTTCAAAAAACTCCATCTGCAGCACCCTGAATTAGTCACAATCAGCAAACAGGGTTCAAAAACTTGCAAGTTGGGTGGAGTGAGAAAGAGAGAGAGAGGGGGTTTGTTGCCACGACGTTTTGGCTGTCCATTGTTCTGCAAATAAAGCAGATGCTTAAAATGCACAAAAGGGTCGACTTGTCACATCACCTTCTCTCCCCAGTTATGCAAGGATCCAGATAAGATCATTGCCAGTGTCGTCCAATTTTGAATTGATCAGATCATATCTGGAAAATCCCTCTCTCATTCAGGGTCTCATTGTTCAAGTGATTATACTGAATAGTTTGTCTTCACCCAGTTGAGTGTCTAGATGCTGTGCCAATGGGATGTCATCCATTCATGTTCCCCTGAGGCCATTGTCTTTGGTGGGCTTCAGCAGACAGGTAGCTCCCATCGCAGTAGTGTTGGAATGCAAAAGGTACAGTGATGCAAACTATGTGGCCATCTTTGCTGCAACTCAGAACGTGGCTTTAATGTACATTTTTAAAAAGTCAACAGATATTTCCATTCGGTACTTTCAGATACCTTTTTCAAAGCATGTCTTCACCACATCAAGCGATGACATCCTCATCTGCAATCACACTAAAAGTGGATCTGAGACTATATGCACACTGATAACATCAGCTCGATAATGTAACCTCACCTTGAACAAAGGCAAGTGCTTCCTCAATGAAAGCACAATCAAATGGTTTGTTCCTGTCTTCAGTGATGATGAAGAATAACCTGACATATGGAAGGTTGCAGCAAGCATTGCAGATCTTACAAATGTGCACAAAGTTGTCAGGATATGAAAATATCATGAAAATCCAATCATTTATAATGTCTTCTCCTGGGTTATATATCTTTAAACACTATTGGAAAATGTTTGTAGTTGAAAGACACAGACAGTTTGGTAGCATCAAATGGAAATAATGCTTTAGATATGTTGATGAGTTGAGCAATGCAACAAACAGATGTTTATCAAAGGCAAGTTGGTAACAATGGGAAATAGAACATAAAGAGTTAGAATAAGGTGTTAGAGGTTCAAAGGAGGAGACAAAGTGTGAAAACCAGGCCAACTTCTGAATTACAGATACTTCTGTTTTTTTTTTATTCAGCTGTGGGCATGGGTGTCACTGGCTGGCCATCATTTATTACCCATCACAAGATGCCTTTGTTCAGAGGGCAACTGAGAGTCAACCACATTGCTGCAGATCTGGAGTCACATGTAGGCCAGATCAAGTAAGGACAACAGATATCCTTCTCCAAAGAACGTTAGTGAATCAGACAGGATGTTACTGTTTATTATTGTTTATTGTATTGTAGTTTATTCTGGTGTCTTATAAACGTTTATTGGATTCAAGACTGTAACACAATGTCAGGGACAGTGTACTCTGGATTTCAAACCTTTCCTGTGTGATATATAATTGCAAAACACAGTTGAGGGCAATTGCTTCAAGTTTCTCCTCTGTGATTTGGAATAACTCGGCATTTAACAGTAGCCAAGTTCTTAACAAAATCCAGAGTCTGCTTGGACTCATTACATGCTACCATTGCTTCCAGCTGGATTTTCCTGTTAGAGATGGTTGGCAACAGTCAGGAAACTTCGTGGACAGAACTTTCTGGCCTGTTTTGCTCTCATGTTTATCTGAATTAAATTCCATCTGCCATTCCTCAATCCATTGCCTGTAGTCTTAGATAACCTTCTTCACTGCAACTACATCACCAATTTTGATTTTCATCCGTAAACTTACTAACCATGCCCCCTATATTCTCATCCAAATCATTTATAGAAATGACAAATAACAGTGGACCCAGCGCTGATCCCTGCAGCATACCACTGGTCACAGGCTTCTAGTCTGAAAAACAACCTTCTCCCGCCACCCTCTGTCTCCTACTGGCAAGAAAATTTTGTATTCAATTGGCTAGTTCTCCCTAGATTCCATGTGATCTAACCTTACTGATCAATCTACCATGTGGTACCTTGTCAAAGGCCTTGCTAAAGTCCATGTATACAACTTCACCTGCGCTGCCCTCATCTATTCTTGGTCACCCTTTCAAAAAAGCTCTATCAGGTTTGTAAGACACAATTTCCCACACACAAAGCCATGCTGACGATCAGTCTTTGCCTGTAGATCCTATTTCTCAGAATCCCCTCCAATAACTTACCCACCACTGATGTTAGATTCACCGGTCTGTAGTTCCCTGCTTTTTTTTAGAGTCATAGAGGTTTACAGCATGGAAACAGGCCCTTCGGCCCTTTTTTTAAAACCCCTAAGCTAGGATGCAAGACTGGGCGGAGAAGTGGCAGATGGACTTCAACCCAGATAAGTGTGAAGTGGTTCATTTTGACTGAACAAATAGGATGACAGAATATAATATTAGTAGTAGGACTCCTGGCAGTGTGGAAGATCAGAAGGATCTTGGGGTCCGAGTTCATACGATGCTCAAAGTAGCTGCGCAGGTTGGAGCTGTGGTTAAGAAGGCGTATGGTGTTCTGTCCTTCATCAATCGAGGAATTGAGAGATAATGTTGCAGCTGTATTAGACCCTGGTCAGACCTCACTTGGAATACTGTGCTCAGTTCTGGTCGCCTCATTACAGGAAGGATGTGGAAGCCATTGAAAGGGTGCAAAGGAGATTACAAGGATGTTGCCTGGATTGGGGAACATGATTAATAAGGATAGGTTGAGGGAGCTCAGTCTTTTTTCCTTGGAGAGACGAAGGATGAGGGGTGACCTAATAGAGGTGTATAAGATGTTGAGAGGTATTGATCGAGTGGATAGTCAGAGGCTTTTTCCCAGGGCTGAAATGGTTGCCACAAGAGGACACAGGTTTAAGGTGCTGGGGAGTAGGAACAGAGGAGATGTCAGGGGTAAGTTTTTCACTCAGAGGTGGTGGGTGCGTGGAAGTGGCTGCCGTCGGTGGTGGTGGAGGTGGATTTGAGAGGGTCTTTTAAGAGACTTTTAGATAAGTACATGGAACTTAGTAAGATAGAGGGTTATAGATAAGCCTAGTAATCTCTAAGGTAGGGACATCTTCGACACAACTTTGGGGGCCGAAGGGCCTGTATTGTGCTGTAGCTTTTCTATGTTTCTATGTAAGCTAGTCCCAATTGCCTGCATTTGGCCCCTATCCCTCTATACCCATCTTTTACCCATATAAATGTCCAAATGCTTTCTAAAAGACAAAATTGTACCTGCCTCTACTACTACTTCTGGCAGCTTGTTCCAGGCACTCAAAACCCTCCGTGTGAAAGAATTGCCGCTCTGGGCACTTCAGTATCTCTCAAAAAGATAAGTTGCTGTCAGTCAAACTATGAATTTACAGCCCCAACACCGTGTCATCCACCACCCCCGCCCTCCCCCTCCCCCTCCCCCGGCCCACCGACACTACTTTGATCATGACAGGCTATGGAAACACTCACAATGCAATAATGATTATATGACAATAAGCCCTTAGGGGTTATTTCAACAAATGTTTATTGAGACTTGTCGAATGGATTTTTTTCTTCATGCTTAGCAACGCAGGCAGTCAGTTTGTTCACAATGTAAAGGACAGAGAATTTAAATAACTTGACAACTTGACAGTTCGACATAACATAGCCAGCCTTTGTGAGTATTTACATCTCAACCATGAAGTTCTGGGAGATTCACTGTGGCTTGAGGCTGTTCCTGGAGTAAAAATCGGTTCTGCTTGTCCCTGTCCGCTGAGATAAAATTGCCCAGCTCACTTTGAGTTTCCCATCTCATGCCCTACCCCCCTCCCATCGAAAATGGGAAATTGGGAACTGTTGTATTTGAGGATCGGAATTCCAGATCCATGTCCCAGCCGCCATTTGTAGCGGCAACTGGCATCTCCCCGTCTCCGGAAAAATCCAGCCCTTCCCTCCCGGCCTCACTATCCCCCCCCCCGACAGGAGCTGGCAAAAATGACCGACACGTAGGCTTTATAAGAACATAAGAAATAGGAGCAGGAGTAGGCCATCTAGCCCTTCGAGCCTGCCCCGCCATTCAATAAGATCATGGCTGATCTGAAGTGGATCAGTTCTACTTTCCCGCTTTCTCCCCATAACCCTTAATTCCCCTGTCTATCAGAAACAAGACACAGAGACAGATCACAGAGACAGGCCGGACACCTGAGCAAACAACAACACCAGCAAGTTCCACACCTGTATACTTTGACCATGGGAAAACCCCCGTACATGGATATGAACCTGGTCAGTTTAGGTACGGCTCTCGTAGAGGCAAACAAGGCAGGCAACCCGTCCGGCAAGCGGACGGCTAATGTGTGTAGAGCAACGTAATTCACAAACAGGCAGAGAGGCATTATCAATCACATGGCATATCTTACACTTTCATCTGTAACCAATCACAGAGCAGCTCAACACACCAGGCATCAAACCATCCCCTCAATCTTTCCCAATTCTTGCAGGGATGTGGGGGGTCATCAGAATTTAAGGACATAAGAACTAGCAGCAGGAGTAAGCCATCTGGCCCTCAAGCCTGCTCCGCTTTATTATCCCTTTCTGATTACCCTTGGACTGAGTGGCTTGCTAAGCCATTTCAGAGGGTTTTAAAGAGTCAACCACCTTACTGTGGGTCTGGAATCACATGTAGGCCAGACTAGACCAGGTAAGGATGGCAGACAGGGGTTAGCACTGCTGCCTAACAGAGCCAGGGGCCTGGGTTTGATTCCCGGCTTGGGTCACTGTCTGTGCGGAGTCTGCACATTCTCCCTATGTCTGCATAGGTCAATCTTGCGCATGCACTTTTCAACGTATGGTGCAAGAATAGCTATGAAGTAGGCTTCATACTCAAATATTGGGAACTCTTCATTACAGGTGTGTACTATTCCACAGTAAGATCCTAGACTGTCTAACCAGGTCCCACGCTGGTAGGAGCTAATCCTCCCAGGGTCACCTGGCACGCGCTCTTAAAGGGGCAGTATGCACTTTAAAATCCCAAAATACAACTTATAGATATGTTACAGCTAATTCTGACCAGGATATTTTACACCCCCTCCAACCCCCTTTCCCCGCAGCAGGTTTTCCAGCAGTAGATATGAGACTCGCCATTGGCCACCATGGGGATCATCCAGTCCCGCCGATTTCAATGGCCATTTGCATTGCTCATTGAGCCATCTTGCCATTGTGGAGGCTGTCCTTCAATGGGATCAGAAGATCCCACCAGTGGGAAGCGCTGGAGAATCCTGGACAGGATTCTCCGGTCTCATTCGCGGCGGGACCTGTTGTGGACGAGAATGGAAAATTCGGCGCTCCAAACAAAACCCCATTAACTTTCAGCAGCAACTGAAAATCCCAGCCACAGACAAGGGTGGGAGATTTTGACCCCTTGCCCTCTGAGTCTCTCTACACGGATGCTGCTGAGACCTTTTTAGAGTATTTCCCGCTGTTATTGTTTTTATTTCAGGTTTCAGGCATCTGCAAGATTTTGCTGGTGCGGAAGACACGGAAATCATAGAATCCTACAGTGCAGAAGGAGGCCATTCGGCCCATCAAGTGACCACAATCCCAGCTAAGCCCTATTCCCGTAACCCCACATATTTACCCTGCTAATCCCCTGGCACTAAGGGTCAATTTAGCACGGCCAATCAACCTAACCCGCACATCTTTGGGGTGTGGGAGGAAACCGGAGCACCCGGAGGAAACCCACGCGGACACGGGGAGAATGTGCAGGCTCCGCACAGACAGTGACCCGAGGCTGGAATTGAACCCGGAAACCCTGGCGCCGTGAGGCAGCCATGCTAACCACTGTGCCATGTGATCAAAATGGTGGAGATTCCAATGAGATGATGGCGGTCCATCTCATTTCCTTCAATCAAAGCAGAAAGCGTGAATCCATTGCAACATGGTGGGCTGAACAAGCTGCCAAACCTTCCGTACATAATCCAATTCCAAGCATCAAATAGATTTCCCGACCCACGTCAGTGAAACTAAGACATAGACGATCGAACCTGGAGTATTGTGTGACAGCTCCGTGGAATGTGAGTTGTTGCCAAGCTCCAGTTCGGAATAAGGGTACACGATCTAGATGTGATAATGAAACAAAAATTATTGTCAAGCAGATAAATGTTGAATTCAAATTGCATCGCACTAAGGAAAAAAAATCACAGTTCAGGCAAACCACTCAAACTGTACGTGGTGTGGTTGGAGTGTGGAAATTATCTTATACTGGTGATTTGCCTTGAGAAAGGCAAAACAATACAATCCCATCAGTTCAACAGTAGGTCTCCATCGAAGCATCTAATTTAAATTGATAATCTAAGTTTAAAAGAATCACATGTCAAAACAGCACAAAATACAGCAATTTATTGAAGTACCTGATGCAGCTTTCGGAATGACTCATATTTATTCCCCACGTCAGAATGGAACTCCAATAATTTAGCAATCAGCACTGAGCTACCATAATACATTTTCTAGCATTGCCTGTTCATCTGCAGAATGTTACTGATAAATCTGGTTCCAAACCCATAGAACAATAGAATCCCTTTATAGCAGAAGGAGGCCATTTGGCCCATCATGTCTGCACCAACCTTTACCCAGGCGTGCCCTATAACCCCACATATTTACCCAGCTAATCCCCCAAATCTATATATCACGAGACACTAAGGAGCAATTTAGCATGGCCAACCCATCTAACCTACACACCTTTTGAAGTGTTTGGTTTTGATTTGATTTGATTCACTATTGTCACATGTGTTGGCATACAGTGAAAAGCATTGTTTCTTGGCACTATACATACAAAGCATACTGTTCATAGAAAAAGAAAGGAGAAAGTGCAGAATGTAGTGTCGTAGCCAGAGTGTAGAGAAAGATCAACTTAACGCAAGGTAGGTCCATTCAAAAATCTGATGGCAGCAGGGAAGAAGCTGTTCTTGAGTCGGTTGATAAGTATCCTCAGAGTTCCATAGCTTTTTTCCAAAAAAAAAACTGGGAAGAAACTGGACAGTCTGGAGGAAACCCATGCAGACATGGGGAGAATGTGCAACCTCCACACAGGCAGTGACCCAAGGCCGGAATTGTGAGGCAGTACTGCTAACCACTGTGCCATTGTGCGATCCAAAAGCAGCCAAGTGCAACTCAATGACACAGAGATCCATTGATTCCTCTTCAATACAATTGATATTCCTTTAAAAAAAGATAAACGAAGTCAAGAACTAAAGCTGAAATGCTCAGGTCTTCGGAGGGTACCAACAAAGTGCAGAGGAGGAGGGAAGCGAAAGGAAGTCATGGATCGATGTAGATTGCAGGAGGAAGTAAAAGAGGGAGAAATCTAAGCTCCACAATTCTGAGTGAAGATGAATAAGAGCAGAAAATGTTTTCTTTCATTCATGGGACATGGGCAGTGCTAGCTGGCCAGCATTTATTGCCCATCCCTCCCATTGCCCGAGGGCAGTTGAGAGTCAACCACATTGCTCTGGATCTGGAGTCATATGTAGGCCAGGTTGGGTAAGGACGCCAGATTTCCTTCCCTAAAGGACTGTAGTGAACCAGGTGTGATAAAGACAAAATGGCTCAACACTAAGGAAATGATTTGTGTGGAATGCTACAATTAGTATTAGAGGAAAAAGAAAGAAAAATTCCAAGCAGGAATGGCCATAGAATAGTGACAAATTCAATCAAAGAAAGAAAAGTCTCTCATTTTTATTCTCATTTTCACAGCATCATCAGGGCAATGACAAGCATTGTGATTTTATTTGTTCTCAGGAATGTGACCACCACTGGTAAATGAAGTGCTTTTGATGTGCAGTTACGGCTAGAATGTAGGGGAATGTCCCAAGGCATTGGCACTCAGTAAAGTCCCACAGCAATGAGTCAAATGACCAGACAGTATTTTATGATGTGGTTGTATTCTACATCTTTAATTTAAACAATTTCCAAACATTCTGGTTTAAGAGACAAACAAGGACAAAAATTCAATTATTTCTCTTGTTAACATTTCTATTACCAACTCAAACATAAACAGTTGCAACTCATTAACTCTCTACTGAATTTTAACTCCAATTAAACATCAACTCTCAACTGAATGTTAACTCTTAAACTGCACTTTAACCCTAACTGAACATCATTTTTAAGTATTCAGCTGAAAATAGATATTACAGAGTTAGGCCAAGAAATACCCTTGCTTCAGGGTACAAGTTTTGTTGCAATGGTTGTCTCTTCTGAGTTACATAAGAACATAAGAAATAGGAGCAGGAGTAGGCCATCTAGCCCTTCGAGCCTGCCCCGCCATTCAATAAGATCATGGCTGATCTGTCGCTGCTCAGTTCCACTTTCCCGCCCTCTCCCCATAACCCTTAATCCCCTCTCTCATCAAAAACCCATCAACCCGCGTCTTAAAAATATTTAGCGAGGCAGCCTCCACCACTTCAACGGGCAGAGAATTCCAGAGATTCACCACCCTTTGAGTGAAGAAGTTCCTCCTCAACTCCGTTCTAAACCGCCCCCCTTTTATCTTGAGGCTGTGCCTCCTAGTCCTACTGTCTTTTTTGAGCGGGAAGAGTCTCTCCACCTCTATCCTATCCATCCCATTCATCATCTTATACGTCTCAATGAGATCTCCCCTCATTCTTCTAAACTCTAACGAGTACAAGCCCAGTTTATTCAGCCTCTCCTCATAGCTCAACCCCCTCAACTCCGGTATCAGCCTAGTAAACCTCCTCTGCACTCCCTCCAAGGCCAAAATATCTTGCCAAACAAAGAACTCACGTGTCTTTTATCCACAATTCTCCACTTGCTTCCAGAAGATTCCCTGTCATCCAGCCAATTGTGTAACCAGAAACTGATCACATGGCTCGAACATCCAGTGAAATTACTTTTGAACGAACTAATGACGCTTAGTTCATTTTACAAGTCCCACGCATGGCAGTCATAAAAATCGGAGCCACAATATCTCAGTTAATGTGAACAGCTTCCCTGATCTGACCAACACAAGAAGCTTCAGATCCCAGCTCCCAGACCACAGCCTCTTTACGACCTACGTCTGGCTTTAATCTTTAAATTGACCAAAATTCCCAGCGTGCTTCACTCCTAGTCAAAATAACCATTTTAAAGCCACTACTGCCATTATTGTTGTTAAATCATTGTGTAGCCTTTCTTTCTCCGTCCACAGTTGCTTGAGGTCCAATTGTTACCTGGGAGATCATCACTGCTCCATTTTGAATGGTGCCGTGAAAAGTGCTGCCCTTTTAAGCGTTTGCTTGGAACAGTAAAGGAAGCCGACAGGCCAGAGCGGGAGTGCAATGAAGAATTAAAATTGTAAATTGATCAGGAATATTGGCTCACACCTGATTTTGATTTGATTTATTATTGCCACATGCATGAGTATACGGTGAAAAGTATCGTTTCTTGTGTGCTATACAGACAAAGCATATCGTTCATAAAGAAGGAAAGGAGAGGATGCAGAATGTAATCATAGAATCAACGAATCCTTGAGGTACAGAAGGAGGCCATTTGGCCCATTGTGTCTGCACTGACCACAATCCCACTCAGGCCCATTCCTGTAACCCCACATATTTACCCTGTTAGTCCCTTGACATGAGGGTCAAGTTAGCATGGCCAATCAACCTAACCCACATATCTTTGGGCTGTGGGAGAAAACTAAAGCACCCAGAGGAAACCCACACAGACATGGGAGAATGTGCAAACTCCACCCAGACAGTGACCCGAGGCCGGAATTGAACTCAGGTCCCCCTCGCTGTGAGGCAGCGGAGCTAACCGCTGTGCCACCGTGCTGCCCCTAATGCTACAGTCATAGCTAAAGTGTAGAGAAAGATCAGCTTAGTGTGAGGTAAGTCCATCAGCTTAGTATGAGGTAAGTCTGGTGACAGCAGGGAAGAAGCTGTTCTTGAGTTGGTTGGTACGTGGCCTCAGACTTTTGTATCTTTTTTCCCAATGAAAGAAGGTGGAAGAGAGTATATCAAGGGTGTATGGGATCCTTAATTATGCTGGTAGCTTTCCTGAGGCAGCAGGAAGTGTAGACACAGTGAGTGGACGGGAGGCTGGTTTGCGTGATAGACTGGGCTACAAAGAACAGTGTAGGACAGGAACAGGCCTCCGGCCCTCCAAGCCTGCACCAATCACACTTATCTATCTAAACCAACTGCTTATATCTCTATTCCCCGTTCGTTCATATGCCTATCAAGATATGTCTTAAATGTGGCTAACGTAACTGCCTCAACCACATCACTTGGCAGCACATTACAGGCCCCAATCGCCTGTGTAAACAAACTTCTCCACACATCCCCACTAAACATCTCCCCCCTTTACCTTGAACTTGTGCCCCCTTGTAATTGTCATTTCTGCCCTGGGAAAAAGCTCCCAACTTGTTCACCTTATCTATGTCCCTCATAATTTTATACATTTCTATCAGGTCAATAAACGTCTATCAGGTTGGCACGGTAGCACAGCTGCTTCACAGCTCCTGGGTTCGATTCCCGGCTCGGGTCATTGTCTGTGTGGAGTTTGCACATTCTCCTCGTGTCTGTGTGGGTTTCCTCCGGGTACTCTGGTTTCCTCCCACAGTCCAAAGATGTGCGGGTTAGGTTGATTGGCCATGTTAAGAAATTACCCCTTAGTGTCTAGGGATGCATAGGTTAGAGGGAATAGTGGGTATAATATGTAGGGCCTGGGTGGGATTGTGTTCGGTGCAGACTCGATGGGCCGAAGGGCCTCTTTCTGCACTGTAGGGTTCTATGTTCTAGGTCGACCCTTCATGACCCCTATGGTTTTTTGCGAGCTTGGACAGAGCATTGAGCAGAATCAAACAGAAGTGTTCAGCAAAGCACTCACCAGCTTCCCAGAAGCGAATGACTATTTTAAGTCAATTGGTCACATCATCCAATTGTATCAAAGAAGAACTGCCCTCACTCTTATGTGAAGATGGGTGAGGTAGATAAGAGAATGCAGAAAGGAGAAAAGACAAGGGTAAAAGCAGAACGCTGTGAAACATGGCACAGTACAAAGCAAAACGAGAGAGATAGGTGCAAAGTACATTCAGATAAGGAAATAATTAGAGCAGCTTAGCTAAATTAACTGCCTTAGCGTGAAAAAGAACCGTTAGTAGTGACCTATATAACTCCAGATGACCACATGGTAACCTACAAGTCGCAGTGTAGAACGGATAGGAAGCTGAGAAACAGGCCTTAATATTAATACAGAATCAAAAGCAATGATAAAACCACAGGTAACACAGTAAACCCATGACCTCAGTGATCTAGTCTGCAATACAGAGAAAAGGAGAAGGTTTGACATTTGATAGTTTATTTTGAAATAATGTGCATGTTTCCATTGTGACACAAGTATGCATCAATAGAGAGTCTGGAGCTGTAAATGACAGAATGTCTCGAGTTTGACTTGGAAAGCCTCTCCCGCATGCGTGTAGTAAAATTGTGAATAAACGCACCTTGTTACGCTTCACTCAGGTCTGAAGGCTCCATCTTTATTAAACCCCCGAACAGTGCGCCAGAGAAATCAATATTCGATGTACAACTGTGAGACAAATTTGTTTTATGTCTAGAATCTAAAGTTGAAACAAATTATTGAACCATTTACCTCATTACCGATAGTGGGATTTGCTCTGTACAAACAAACTATTTATTTTCTGTATATTACAGCAGCGAGCAGATCTCAAATCAACTTCAATTTTAAAGCCCTTGGTGATACCTTGAGGTTATGAAAGGCGCCACATAAATGTAATTCTTCCTATACGTTGTATCTGATGCAGTTTGAACACCATAATCTGTGATGCGTGAGACAGTTTGACAAAATATGATGCTTATTCATAGTCTCCTCTCTCTGGGGCAGCATGGGGGCATGGTGGTTTGCACCGCTGCCACCCAGTGCCAGGGACCCGGGCTCAATTCCTCAACATGGGTTTGTGCGGAGTCTGCACATTCTCCCTGTGTTTGCCTGGGTTTCCTCCAGGTGCTTTAGTTTCCTCCCACACCCCAAAGATGTGCGGGTTAGGTTGATTGGCCGTGCTAAAGTGACCCTTAGTGTGAGGGAGATTAGCAGGGCTACAGGGATAGGGCTTGGGTGGAATTGTTATCGGCGCAGCCCTTCAAGTCTGTGCCAGTCACGACGTCCTAACTAAACTAAGAAAGAATCATCTGCCCTTACTCGGTCCATATCCCTCTATTCCCTCCCGATTCATGCAGCCATCCAGATTCTTCTTAAATGTTGCTAATGTGCCCAATTCCACCATCTCCTCTGACAGTGCTTCCCAGGCACTCACCATTCTTTGCATGATAAATTTTCTTTGCACGTCTCCGTTAACCTTTCCCCCTCTCACTTTGAACTTGAGCCCCCTTGTAAGTGACACTCCCAGCCACGGAAAAAGCCTCTAACTATCCAGCCTGTCTGTGCCCTCATAATTATTCATTCGTGGAACATGGGTGTTGCTGGTTGGCCAAAAGTTATTGCCTATTCCTAGTTTCCCTTTGTTCAGAGGGAACTCCAGTGCTGTGGCTCTGAAGTCACATATAGGCCAGACCGAGTAAAGATGGTAGATTTCTTTCTCTAATGGACATAGTGAATCAGATGAGTTTTTTTGACAATCGACAATGGTTTCATGATCATCAGCAAATTCTTAATTCCAGATATTTTTTATTGAATTCAAATTCCATCATCTGCCGTGGTGTGATTTGAATTCAAGTCCCCAGAACATTCGCCGAGTTTCTGGATTAATAGTCTAGCGATAATACCCCTAGGCCTTCACCTCGCCTAGACCTCTCTCAGGTCTCTCCTCAGCCTCCATCATTCCAGTGAAAACTATCCTAGTTTATTCAACCTCTCCTCATAGCCACGACCCTCAAGATCAGGCAACATCCCGGCGAATCATCTTTGCACTCTCTCCAAATCTTTCACCTCCTTCTGGTTTGTTTGGAATCACGAGCTTTCCGAGTGCTGCTCTCACCTGATGAAAGAGCAAGGCTCCAAAAGCTCGTGTTTCCAACTAAACCTGTTGGATTTTAATCTGATGTTGTGAGACTTCTTACTCATCTTTTTTAAACATCCTGGTGAGTATTGAATTTCTAATCAAATGTTAAAATAATTTTAACAAGTTTTCAGAGGTTCTGTGATGCAGTTGCTGTCCAGTCCTTTTCACCTTCAGAATCTGTTAGCCTGGGGAGTTAGTGGTACAACGGTACTGTCGCTGGACTAGTAATGCAGAGACCCAAGGTAATGCTCGGGTTCAAATCCCACCATAGCAGATGGTGAAATTTGAATTCACGTGACCTTCAGGATTTTAAAAATCTAATGATGACTGTAATACCATTGTCGTAAAAACCTATCTGATTCACTAAAGGCCGTCGCTAGGAGAAGGGAATCTGCAAACCTTACCCAGTCTGGCCTACATGTGACTCTAGACCCAAAGCAATGTGGTTAACTCTTAACTGCCCTCTGAAGTGTCCTAGCAAGTCACTCAGTCCAAGAGCAATTAGAGATGGGCAAGAAATACTGGCCCAGCCAGTGATGCACACATCTCACAAATGAATAAAGAATAGACCCTTTGTCTTACAGCGGCAATAGAATCTCTACAGTGCAGAAAGAGGCCATTTGGCCCATCATGTCTGCTCCGACCACAATCTCACCCAGGCCCTATTCCCATAATCCCACATATTTACCTGCTAATTCCCATGATGCTAGGGTCAATTTAGCACGGCCAATCCACCTAACCTGCACATCTTTGGACTGTGGTAGGAAACCGGAGCACCTGGAAGAAACCCACGCAGACAGTGCGAGCTCCACACAGGCAGTGACCTGAGGCCGGAATTGAACCCAGGACCCTGGTGCTGTGAGGCAGCAGTGCAAACCACTGTGCTGCCTGTGAAAGCCCCTCAGTGCATCAGTACAATTTACTGGGCTACCCAGCCCAAGTCTCCATCCATGCACATTTCTGTTTTGATACCTGGAGCCATCAGGATAAATATTGCAAAACCTTACATTTGCCAACTGAACCTGGATTTCACCACTCCTGATACAATAATAGTCTTTAATAATGTGAAATCTTGATGCCACATGCTTTCGGCTGATGACTGGAAGTTCAAATTCCTCTTTAGAAGTTATCGGTCTCCACGGAGATTGTACCACTCCCAGCACAGATGTCATTTGACTTGCTGAGTATTTCTGGCAATTCAGTTTGTACGTGTGGGATCAGCCCCTCAAGGGACGATCAAGGAAGAAAGTGCAATCACTTCTGTGTAATTCATCTGCCACTTGGATATTAGATTTGATGTGCAGTTGTTCTTTTAATAAATACATGCCTCGCTCTCTGTCTCTCTCTCTCTCTTTTGAGCTGTGGCACAGTGGTACTGTTGCTGGACTAGTAACCCGGAGACACAGTGCAAGGTCTGGGGACCCAGGTTCAAATCCTGCCACGGCAGATGGTGGAATGTGAATTCAATAAAAATACATAATTAGAAGTATAATGATGGAAGTGAAAGCATTGTTGATTGTCATAAAAAAAAAACCCAATTTGTTCACAAATGTCCGTTAGGGAATAAAATCTGCCATCCTCCAGACCCACAGCAATGTGGATGAGTCTCAAATGCCTTCTGAGATGGAATTTATTTAGGCAAGGGAATGAATTAAAAAGAACATCAGTTAGCGGAGTGGAGTTAAACTGAAAACTGAAGGGACTTCTGATCTCCTATGTTGGAGAATCCCTACAGTGCAAAAGGAGGCCATTCAGCCAGTCCAATCTGCACCAATCCACCTTTTTTTAATCTTACTCAGGCCCTATCCCTGTAATCCCATAAACTGCATATATTGGGACACTAAGGGGCAACTTTGCATGGCCAATCCATCTAACCTGCACATCTTTGGATTGTCTGAGGAGACTGGAACACGCGGAAGAAACCCATGCAGACATGAGGAGGATGTGCAAACTCCACGCAGTCACCCAAGGCTGGAATTGAACTGGGGTCCCTGGCACTGTGAGGCAGCAGTGCGTCACCGTGCTGCCCTTGACAAGAAATAAGGATAATATAAGAAAGGCCTGAGAAATGATGAAATAATAACCTGAGGGGTTAAAATTTACCATTCCTTCCCTTCCCACCTTCACCATTGTCTCCTTTTTTAAAAGCCGTTTGAGTGAATATCAATGTTGTGAGCAGTTAAGAATAAAGCCAACAGCTCACCAATTTAACTAGAACTGGTAAGGTTTAATGGGAATATGTCACTCCAGTCTTTTATACATCTTGGATCTGCAAAAGATCCATGCTCCACTGAAGATCATCAGTTCCATTTCTAACCAAGAGTATTAGCAGTGGCATATGTAAATACACATGCAATGAATTACCATAAATGAATTTGGATAACCTTCTGTTTAGAAATGTTCAAATGCAGCCTTTTGATCTCATTCCAGGACTGCACCTCGAGCCAGTTTCGGTGAAATGCTATTTTCTTCCCGTGCTTACCTCTTGTTGGGGGTTGAGGCAGAGACACATATTTATGATGTGTGTTCAAGGTAGTATATATGCTCATTGAACATTAGTCTAACTAAATTAACTGGCATGGAGTCTCTATAAATAAGGCAAACAATCAGGGAGGTCATGGAACCCATACAGATTAGAGGGGAGGAGGTACTGGCTGTCTTGAGGCAAATCAGAGTAGATAAATCCCCAGGACCGGACAGGGTATTCCCTCGGACCTTGAAGGGGACTAGTGTTGAAATTCCAGGGGCCCTGGTGGATATATTTAAAATGTTGGTATCCACGGGTGAGGTGCCGGATGATTGGAGGACAGCTTATATTGTTCCGTTGTTTAATAAAGGCTCAAAAAGTAATTGGGAAATTATAGGCCAGTAAGTTTGACGTCAGTAGTAGGTAAGTTATTGGAAGGAGTACAAAGAGATAGGGTCTACAAATACTTGGATTGACAGGGACTTATTAGGGAGAGTCAACATGGCTTTGTGCGTGGTAGGTCATGTTGTTAGTTTTTTGAGGAGGTCACCAGGAAAATGGATGAAGGGAAGGCGGTGGATATTGTCTACGTGGACTTCAGTAAGGCCTTTGACAAGGTCCCGCATGGGAGGTTAGTTAGGAAGGTTCAGTCGCTAAGTATACATGAAGAGGTAATAAATTGGATTAGACATTGGCTCAATGGAAGAAGCCAGAGAGTGGTAGTGGAGGATTCCTTCTCTGAGTGGAGGCCTGTGACTAGTGGTGAACTGCAGGGATCAGTGTTGGGTCCATTGTTTGTCATCTATATCAATGATCTGGATGATAATGTGGTAAATTGGATCAGCAAATTTGCTGATGATATGAAGATTAGAGGTGTAGTGGACAGTGAGGAAGGTTTTCAAAGCTTGCAGAGGGATCTGGACCAGCTAGAAAAATGGGCTGAAAAATGGCAGATGGAGTTTAATGCAGACAAGTGTGAGGTATTGCACTTTGGAAGGACAAACCAAAGTAGAACGTACAAGGTAAAAGCACCTTTCATATCTTTGAGATGTCCCAAAAGTCTCTGCAGCCAACAAATAACTTCTGAAGTGTAGCCGCCGTTGTTAACATGGGTAATCTGCCAAATAAAAGCAAAATGCTGCAGATGCTGGAAATCTGAAATGAAAATTCTCTGGCAATTTGGCAGTGTCTGGACTTTGCACTCCCTATGCGGTGTGTCATTGGCAGCCCCTGTCGCCAAGGAACCCTGCCGGCGAGATCAGGTGGAAAATTCCACCCAGGGTTAACCTTTCGAATCCAATTGATTCATCTTCAGAGTTCTGTCAACTTGTACACAACGAGTTTCCAAGTGGTAGATAAACTACACAACAACAGGGGTGCTTTTCTTCCTTTACAGTTTCACACCCCCCCCCCCCGCCCCCATCCTTCCCCAGGCTGCTTATCCCTCACATAAGAAATAATGTTTAATAAGTACCTTAAATCTTGCTACGGATCGATGAGGCCAGTTCCTCGGGGTCCTGACGTGCAACATTAATTGATGTCTGGATTCCGCTGCTCTGGATTTAGTGGATGCAGGAAAACATTTTTTTTTAAATGAAATCTTGGCATGCCATTCTTTCAGCTAATACCTGGAAATTCAAATTCCGCTGTAAAATGTTATCGATCTCGACAGAAATTGTTACCGGAATTCCACGGAGTGGGCAAAGGGCAGACAGCAGAAATGTCCATTGACTTGGGCAGGGATTTCCAATCTCGCTTGACCAATGCTGTAAAATCCCACCCTATACGTTTAACGAGATAATGACCCAGCGTCTTGGTCCTTAGAGAACTGTTCCCTGACTTGCTTCACATTCTTTTGATTTTGATTTGATTTATTATTGTCACATGTATTAACATACAGTGAAAAGTATTGTTTCTTGTGCACCATACAAACAAAGCATACCGTTCACAGAGAAGGAAAGGAGAGAGTGCAGAATGCAGTGTTGCAGTCATAGCTGGGGTGTAGAGAAAGATCAAGTTAATATGAAGCAGGTCTATTCAAAAGTCTGACGGCAGCAGGGAAGAGGCTGTTTTTGAGTCAGTTGGTACGTAACCTCAGATTTTTGTAACTTTTTCCCGACGGAAGAAGGTGGAACAGAGTATATCTGGGGTGCGTGGGCTCCTTAATTATACTGGTTGCCTTTCTCTTCAATGTCAAAGCACACTGCAACAATTTTCCCAACTGTTATGAGGAAATATTGTCAAATAGATGAACACTAAATCTTAAAATATTGCCTGACCAGAATTCGAATAAGTAATCAGCAATAAACAAGGACTATCTGATAAATCATTGCCACTTTTCCTAATATCAAAACAAAGGAAGCTGCAATGATTAAATTTAGACAATGCCTGAGATACCTTCCCTTTGGACTATCTCATATAATTGCTTCAATGCAAGACACAGTTAGAATTCAGTGCAACTCCGGGTTAAATATAAATAACTCTTACACACCAGAATCATCATAGCTAGTTCAACATGTACCAACACTATTTTGTCTAATATCTGTAATAATGTAATTGAACCATTGCAAGGTTAAGTGTAAGGAATTTGCAGGAAAAATTATCTTGGGTCATATATTATTGAATCTGGATCATCAGAGGCACAGCTGTGATGAGGTAGACCATAACTTCTCAGTCTTAGCTGGGCTTTGCTGAATGAACTGAGTTGTATTATTAAAATACAGCACAGCGAGGTGGGATTTTCCACACAACTCAAGGCAGCACACCACTGGCCGGTGCGCTGGTTCCTGTGTTGTCAATGGGGTTTCTTGCGTGGAGGCACTGTTGGCGAGAACAGAAGATCCCGCTAGCACGACAGATCAGAAAATTCTGAGCCTGCATTAACCATCAGTGTAAATAACGATGTGGACTCCAATTCTCGCAAGAGTTGGGAAACAGGATTCTCGCCAGCGAGATCTAATTTCCTGATTTTCCACACCTTTGCCATGGAATAATGAGGTTCCTGCCCAGGAAGGTCAGGGATCTCATTTTTAAACATGAGCATATAATTAGTGAACTGTCCGACCTATTTAAACATTCATTAGGCACTGATGTGATATCATACCACAACAGCCCTATAAAAACCTGAACCTAGTAACCTCACCTCCGAAAGCCATTGCGGATGTAAGTACGCAGGTCACCATTACCCATCAGAGTCCCATGGAGAGGGGGCACTGGTTAAGATGCGAGGGAACCAGCTGAGTCATTCTTGGGGCCAAAGTGGGTGTGGGGTGCGATCAGGGTGGGGATGTTGAGTGTAGATAATGGGAGGTGTGGGGGAAGGAGGAGCGGGATAGATGGGAGGGTTTGCTGCTCACAAGTCTTAGCGAGTCTTCATTATTTCAGTGTTCTAGACCTCCAAAGGGTCTGCCATCTGTGATTCTCAGGTCCTCCTTGCTGGTTTCTAGATGATGTTTCCTCAGAGCGATAGACCTTCTGGAGTGGCAGCTGGAAATGAGTAAATTCACAGGGTCAGCACTGTGAGGTCCCAGGGTGGAGTCTGGTAAAACACCCGACTGCATGTGCAGTGTGGGAAGAATCATAGAACCATACACTGCAGAAAGAGGCCCTTCGGCCCATCAAGTCTGCACCGAACACAATCCCACCCAGGCCCTACCCCCATATCCCTACATATTATACCCACTAATCCCTCGAACCTACACATCCCTGGACACTAAGGGGCAATTTTTTAGCATTGTCAATCAACCTAATCCGCACATCTTCAGACTGTGGGAGGAAACTGGAGTACCCGGAGGAAATCCACGCACACACGAGGACTCCGCACAGTGAGTGACCCGAGCTGGGAATCGAACCCAGGACCCTGGAGCTGTGAAGCAGCAGCGCTAACCACTGCGCCACTGTGCCACTTCATACCAGAACGAAGAATCCACCCTCCCCCCCCTGCAACTCCACACCACCAGCACCATATCAGCCTTCAAGGGGCAACTGTAAGGCATAAGGGCAGCACATATTTACCCACCTAGCTCCCTGGCACCAATGGGAAATTTATCAATTTACAGTGCAGAAAGAGGCCCTTCGGCCCATCAAGTCTGCACCGAACACAATCCCACCCAGGCACTGATCCCTTGCAGTGCCAGGGACCCAGTTTCAATTCTGGCCTCAGGTCACCGGCTGTGCGGAGTCTGCATGTTCTCCCCATGTCTGTGTGGGTTTCCTCCCACAGTCCAAAGATGCGCGGGTTAGGTTGATTGGCCATGCTAAGAAATTGCCCCCTAGTGTCCTGGGATGCTCAGGTTAGAGGGATTAGTGGGTAAAATGTGTGGGGATATGGGGGTAGGGCCTGGGTGGGATTGTGTTCGCTGCAGACTCGATGGGCCGAAGGGCCTCTTTCTGCACTGTAAATTGATAAATTTCCCATTAGTGCCAGGGAGCTAGGTGGGTAAATATGTGGGTTTATGGGGATAGGACCTGGGTGGGGTTGTTGTCAGTGCAAGCTCGATGGGCGAAATTCTGCACTATAGATTCTATGATAATGGGTGTGGAAGGCCACCAGCAACAGTCCTGGAGACCAGGCTATCCTGATGATATCCTGACTGTTCAGGATGGAAGGCTTGAATGATCGATAGCCCATGATAACTTGGGGAACAAAGGTTAAAGTTGAGGATCAAGTTGAGTGGAAGATTAATCAGATGAACCCTGCTGGAGGAAGCCGCTTCCCGAATAACACTCCTGACCCTTCCCTGATTATGCCTATCGAGTCAGCATGGCAATGCATGAGCGTGCCACCGATTGTTCAGGTGGACAGGCTCTCATGCTGAAAGAATCTTGCACAGTTGAAAGGCCGTGTGTTGACATGGGTCATCAGCTGTGAGCTGCTCACAACTGTGTGTGACCCAGAAGCCTGCCTATTAGTTATTCCCACCAAGGTGTGAGTGTCTGCGCTGGTGGAGAGTGTGAGTGACAGCTGTGAAGCCTCCCTGAAGCTGGTCTCCAAATTGTCTCTCTCGGAGCTGTGGTCTCCAAAGAATGCAAAGGTGGTCTAACTGATGGACTGACTGACCCGCAGAGAAGCAAGATGGCCTGAGTACGTGGCAGGAGCATAAAGATAGAAGAAACTGACTTTATGTGAGGCTTCTGCCATGGCTGGGTGTGCTGAGGGTTCTCACTTTTGCCCCTTGCCACAAACTTGTCCTCAGTTGGGGTCCTGCTCTTCCCTGACCAGCTCAAGGGCTATTTCCTAAAGCTAGAACATAGAACATTACAGCGCAGTACAGGCCCTTCGGCCCTCGATGTTGCGCCGACCAGTGGAACCAATCTAATGACCCTCTAACCTAAACTATTCCAATATTATCCATATGCCTATCCACTGACCATTTGAACGCCCTTAAAGTTGGCGAGTCCACAACTGCTGCAGGCAGGGCATTCCACGCCCTTACTACCCTCTGAGTAAAGAACCTACCTCTAACATCCGTCCTATAAGGTGAGGGTCTTCAGCTTGGGTATCACTCCGCCAGGCTGTGCCCACCTGTGCTGCTTGAGCTCGAGTGTGTCCTGCAATGATGGGGAGAATGTAGACAGGAGTGGTGCCAGGTTGGATGGTAATGATGCCTGGCATGTGTGAGAGGTGAGTGGGAGCAGGGTTGTGAGGAGCAGACTAGCATCTGGAGAGGGTGGGGGGGGTGTGCAGGGAGAAGGGTTACAGGACAGGAAACCCCATTCCCAACGGCAAGACTGGAAGATCCCGCCACTAGCCAATGGCAAGCTGCCTCTGCCTCCACAAAACACAGAGCGGGGTGCGGGAAAATTCCCACCCAATATCTTGTTTCAGCAGAAGCAACTTCAAATGTAGGCAATAAAAAATAGGACAAAACTTACTCCAACTGATAAATCAAAGAAAGGGTTTAATAACAAAACATCGTTACTCCAAGCTTGTCCTTGGGCCAATCCAAGTTCCCCACAATTCTTATTAATAGTGAGGCAGCTGACAATTACATTATTCTGCAATTGGTTTCATGGCTTACTGGATCAGCTGACCCTTACGTCTTGCTGCCATTGGTCACATTACGTCCAATACAAAGTTGTCACTGGTTAGATTCCATCTTGTCTCACGGATCAGTCCCAGAAGCACCTCACTAAATATATTTATATTTAAGTCACGGGTAGATAGGTTTTTGATAGACAAGGGAATTAAGAGTTATGGGGAGAAAGTGGGAAAGTGGAACTGATCCACTTCAGATCAGCCATGATCTTATTGAATGGCGGGGCAGGCTCGAAGGGCTAGATGGCCTACTCCTGCTCTTATTTCTTATGTTCTTATGACTGTGGCACGAGCAACAAATGTGCAAACTCACTGCTCAGAAATGCAAGGGAAAGGGATGAATGAGAGCCCAGCAATTTTCGGTGTCCCAGTCTGTTTACATAACCGTTACATAGCAGAACATCGGGACTTGATAGTTTTAGTTATAAGGGGAGAGGCTGGACATATTGGGACTTTTTTCTCTGGAGCATAGAAGGGTGATCTTATAGAGGTCTATAAAATAATTGTGAGAAACGCAGCTCACAGTCAAACAATTTAGTCAAGTCAAGTTCTGAAGGAGCAAGATGTTTTATTTAACGTTCTTGCAAGACCGGGTGTCCAATAGAATAGGCACACCTTACATTGATTTGCAGCACATTTTTATACTTTTTTACAAGCATTGTAATGGCTTTGCAATATGTTGTTCTCCCCTAATTGGTGGTCCCTGTCCCATCTATGTGTTGTCATTCCCCTATTGGCTCGAGGTGCCCCAAGTTTCCATCCCCTCTACTCCCCATCTAACAATGTCTTCTGTTATCACAAGAGTGCATTAGTAAACTCATCCATCTTATCCAACACTGTTACATGTCCAGTTCAGATTGGCGGTAATCAATCCTTTGCCAACTTAATCACTGCTGTCCCGACTATCTCAGTGACCTTTTTCCCCCTTTTATGCTTAGTTGTAGAAACAACACATCTAGTATACCATTTGCTTTTTATAACTTGGACCCACACATCTGGTGTTATTCCTACACCACAGGCAGTCTTTTTATTGTCCCTGACTATTGCTCTGTTAGGGCATAAAATTCGCTGCTGCTATGTTTGTGACTAAAATCACAGTTGTTTCCATAATGTGGGTTATCAATGTGCCTGACTATATCCAGTCTACCTAACTTTATGCTATTTTTCTATGGTGTACAGATATATGTGTTAACAGCATCTTTACCTGTTGCTCACATAATGAGGGGCATAGATCAGCTAGATAGTCAATATCTTTTCCCAAAGGGAGGAGAGTCTAAAACTAGAGGGCATAGGTTTAAGGTGAGAGTGAAGAGATACAAAAGTCTGCAGAGGGGCACTTTTTTCACACAGAGGGTGGTGAGTGTCTGGAACAAGCTGCCAGAGGTGGTGGTAGAGGCAGGTACAATTTTGGCATTTAGACAGTTACGTGGGTAAGATGGGTATAAAGAGATATGGACCAAATATGGGCAATTGGGACTAGCTTTGAGGTTTAAAAAAAAAGGGCAGCATGGACAAGTTGGGCTGAAGGGTCTGTTTCCATGCTGTAAACCTCTAAGATTTTCTAACTCTAATAAACACATTTCTGAGAATCTAGGCTCGAGATTCTATTCCAGTTAAGTCCCAGTGAAGGGAATGAGTTGATTTGTATCTCTAAGAGTACCACAGTGGTTTACAATCCAGTTCGCCTTTCTGAAGCAGAGTGGCACCTTGCCACTGCAGTGAAGCCCACCAAGGTCTAAATGAGCTAAAGCTCCCACTCGAACCATTGACTGAAAAGGGTAATGATTCTCCACTCGGACTGACTATCCAGTAAAACTTTGATATTTTCAGAAGATCTCAATGGTCTCGTACCAAATCTTGATGAACCTAAGGTAAGGAACTTCTGAGGAAAATACTCATTGAACATACCCCTTCGGGTTGGAAGCCTAGCTGCCGTTGTCTTCCCCTAACAGGTTTTAAATAACCACAATACAATACATATTCTCATCCCCTAATTGACATGACACTTATTTCCTCTTCCAGCCAAGGTCTCTGGATCAAATCCTTGAAGGAGCAGCACAGTAGCTATCACTGTTGCCTCACAGCGCCAGGGACCCAGGTTTGATTCTCAGCTTGACTCATTGTCTGTACGGAGTCTGCACATTCTCTCCAAGCACTGCTGCCTCACAGCGCCAAGGACTGGGATTCAATTCCAGCTTTGGTCACAGTCTGTATGGAATCTGCACATTCTCCCTGTGTGGGTTTCCTCCATGTGCCCCAGTTTCCTCCCACAGTCCAAAGATCTGTGGGTCAAGTTGATTGACCATGGTAAACTAGCAGGGTAAATATGTGGGGCTACGGGGATAGGGGCTGGATGGGATTGTGGCCGGTACAGACTCGATGGGCCGAATGACCTCCTTCTACACAGTAGGGATCCTATGATCCGAAGGGCTTCTATTCTAAGGGAGGTTATGAAGCACTCAGTAACTAAATTTAAATGAGCTAAATTTACATCTGACTGTTTAATGTCATAAATTTCCTCAGTAGTATATCAAAACAACAGCAGCTAGATGTTGGAAATACATCTGGGATTTAGGGTGAGCAGAGAATCAAACCTCACAGACAGATGCTCAACATTTTCACACAAGCTGGCTATAGGTCCTTTGGGTTTTCTTTAGACACCCCAGATAGGTTTAACTCTTTGGGACTTGCATGCACCTTAGTTATCCACTATGTGAACAGCATCTGATCAGCCCGAGGCATGCACTATTGGGTCATAGCCTGGAGGACCATTATGTTGCAAAGCACGCTCTTTACTTTGCCAGCTTTCAGAAACAAACAAATGTCATTATCACCAGGATTTGATCATAGCATCCACTCTTACCAGCCCCATGTGCTGTCTTAATAATAATCAGATAGTAATCCTTCAGCCCGCCCCCCCTCTCCATTCCGTGAATGATCATCCTTCTGCTGAGGACCTCCTGAGTTGCATTTTCAAGATTGTGCTTCAGACATTTTTGACTTTCTCTGGATGTTCAGGGGATGGCACCGTGGTTAGCACTGCTGCCTCACATCCTCAAGGACCTGAGTTCAATTCCAGCTTCCGTCACCCGATGAGTGCAGTTTGCACTTTGTCCCCTCGCGCCTGCATGGGCTTTCTCTGGATGCTCCGTTCCAAAGATGCGTGGGTTAGATTGATTGACCATGTTAAATTGTCCTTTAGTTCAGGGGGATTAGCAGTGGAAACATGTGGAGTTAAAGAGATAGGGACTGGGTGGGACTGTAGTCAGGGCAGTCTCGATAGGCTGAATGGCCTCTTTCTGCACTGTAGGGATTCTATGATGCTCAGAGCTAAAGGAAGTAGCAATCCTTTTGAGTTGCTGGTGTCACCCAGTGTCCCATGCTTGGTATGCCACAATACAATGTAGCATGGCTGGCTTTACAGTGTGGCAGGAGGTCAGCTAATTGTGTTACAAGGACACAAACCGGAGCCCGTCCCCCATCCCAAAGGACCTGAGTTCAATTATGGTCCTATTGTTACAGCAGGGGGATGGAGCAATTGGCCTAGTAATACATAAAACACATCCAAATGCAGGAGTTTATAACCCATGGGTTCACTAAATGTTCCTAAACAGCCGTTACCCGTCCAATTATTACCCAATGTCGAAGCTGCAGATGTGATGCTTATCGTCATGCAGTACAACCGAGCACAACTATTAAAGAAAGAGAATCTTGCACCCACTTAGCACCTTTCACAACCAGAGGACATCTCAAGATATTTGACAGCGAATGCTGTACTTTTGCAAAACAGCGGCTGTGTTTTGGAAACTCAGCAGCCAGTTTGCACACAGCCAGCTTCCACAATGGGACAATGATCTGAGAGTCACACCAAATCATTTGCCACATCTAAAGGGGCAGCACGGTGGCACAGTGGTGAGCACTGCTGCCTCACGGCGCCAGGGACCGAGGTTCGATTCCCGGCTTGGGTCACTTTCTGTGTGGAGTTTGCACGATCTTCCTGTGTCCGCGTGGGCGTCCTCCGGGTGCTTCAGTTTCCTCCCACAGTCCGAAGAAGTGCGAGTCAGGTTGATTGACCATAGCTTCGGGGAGATTATCAAGGTAAATATGAGGGGTTGTAGGAATCGGACCTAAGTGGGATTGTTGTCGGTGCAGACTCGATGGGCCAAATGGCCTCCTTCTGTATTCTCGGGCTTCTATCTAAAGTGTGTGCAAGTTGCATCACCACAATAATTGCAGCTTGCAGATCGATAATGTGCTGTACATTGGGAAATATTCAGAGCATTTCTGATGGAGTATGAGGTTATCAGTGGGGGTATGATGGGGATGAGAATGATCTCCATTAGGAACTGGAATGATCCTGGTGAAGGGCGGGCTAGTGTTTATCTCAGCGGATGCCAGCTTTGACTGAGCTGCAAACTCAATGAGATTCAGACACTGCAATGGTTAAA
The DNA here is from genome assembly GCF_965287045.1 of Carcharhinus amblyrhynchos. NCBI lineage: Eukaryota > Metazoa > Chordata > Chondrichthyes > Carcharhiniformes > Carcharhinidae > Carcharhinus > Carcharhinus amblyrhynchos. Next base: position 43,594,244 of record NC_137344.1, on the reverse strand, counting down.
ATATTATTGCTTTGTTTACAACGAATCCAGCTTTTAAGAAGACATCCAAATCAGATAAAATTCAACATCATTAACTAATCTAGGATTATGGTGAAGTGGTTTAAGTATTTTAAACAGCAGTTTTTTTGGATTTTACATTATTTAATTAAATCCTTGCACAGTTAGGACACAAATCCATCAAACTGAATGCATGTCAGAACATTAAGTGCTGCATCCAAATGCGTGGAGATTAATATGAGGATCACTGGCCATCTATTCATGATTTGTGGTTTTGCTTCTTCCTGCTGTGCCCACCATTGAACTTCCAGGTTTTGAGATTTTTCTTCAGACAGGATGAATTGTAGAAGAAAATGAAGAATTAACACAAAAGAGGTAAAGGTATGTAAGGAAAGAGAACCAAATGAAAAGATTTAGGGCAGAGAGTTAGGGTTAGTCCCAGAATCCAGCCCAGGCAGGTTTATAGACTTCCCTCTGCCTTTTCTTAATGTCTGATGTTGAATGAATTCAGACCCCTGGTAGGATAGATTTTCCAAGTGGTTACACCTGACAAACTGGATTAAGGTGGATCAGACAAGTTGGAAATGTGAGAAGCGTCAAATACATTCCACTTAGATTTTCTGATTGGGTTTTCATAAATAGGTCACAGCACAGGAGGAGACCATTCAGCCCCATTACGTCCATGTTGGCCCTCTGTGAGAGCAATTCACCTATTGCCATTTCCCACCTCCGCCCCCCATTCCCAACCCCATCCTCCTTTCCTCCACCCCCTCCGTAGCCCTGTACATTCTTCCTTTCTCGGATTCTTTTGAAGGAGGCTCTGCCACCATTATGTTAATCAAAGTGGGGAGATTTTAGACAATTGTTCCAGGTGCTAAAGAGATAAAAAGGTGCTGAAGACAGGAGCTAGAGCGCCTATTTAGCTCTTTTTCAGAGCAGAACACCAGCTCGGTAAAGGATTTGAGACCGACATGAGGAATGGTTGCTTGAAGATTAATTTGGGGCTGATTGGCATCTAAATTACTCGCTAACACTCGTTAGAGAGGCTGCACACCATGGCTAATATTCCAGTTAAAAACCTCTCTCAGCAGTGACTGGTTGAACAAGAATAAATGATCCACTGCTGAGAATTTCAAATGTGATATTTGAAGCCAAGCTCAGCTTTCAATGTTGACTTGCTGGTTAAGGATATAAATGCATTGGAGACACTTCAGACGAGATTTATTAGAGTGATTCTGGAATGAGCAGAATTTCTTATGAGGGAAGGTTGGACGGACTGGACTTGTTTTCCACTGCAGTTTAGAGTTGGGGGGCAGCTTAATCGAAGTGTATAAGATTCTGAATGGTCTTGACAAAGTCAACATGGAAAGGATGTTTCCTCTTGTGCGTGACTCCAGAACTAGTCAGGGGGGTGGGGAACTATTTTAAAATTAGGGTTACCCTTATAAGACGTATACAGAGGCAAAAATTGCAAGATAATGTGCCTTTGTCGATATATTTCGTGTTTGTGAAACCTACCTCTCCACTCACCTGATGGAGGAGCAGCGCTCCGAAAAAGCTCATGATTCCAAATAAACCTGTTGGAATTTAACCTGGTGTTGTGAGACTTCTTACTGTGCCCACCCCAGCCCAATGCCGGCATCTCCACATTATAAGGCAGAGATGAAGACCATTGTTTTTCTCTCAGAGAGTCGAGAAACTTTGGAATTCATTACCCAAGAAAGTGGCAGAGGTGGGGACCATTGAATATTTTTTAAGATGGAGGTGAATAGAATTTCGTCAAGCTAGGGAATCAAAGATTATCTGGTGTAAATGGGAATGTAGAATTTGAAACACAAAGCGGAACAGCCATGATCTTATTGAATGGCTCCTTAGGCTCGAGGGGCCGAATGGCCTACTTCCACCCCTAGTTTGAATGTTCGTATTAACATTGAATGACTATCCTGTATTTGAAGAGGTCTTTTGAGATGCATTGAGATTTTCAGGATATCACCAACCCTCTATCAATGTTTCTCCCGGATAGTCTCAGTTCTAAAAGTAATGTGTACCGTACTCCTGGACCTTATATCAGTCACCAAGAGAAAAGGGTCTGATTATTCAGAGATATCTTGTTAATTATTGCCCTTGTTTTGCATGAGGAATGGGAGGAGCTGAGAGCAGGCAGAGCTCCAGGTGAGAGGGACATTCACTGAATCACAGAATACTACAGTGCAGAAGAGGCCCTTCAGCCCATCGAGTCTGCACCGATGCATGAAATGGGCTGACCTGCCCACCTAATCCCACCTGCCAGGATTTGGCCCATAGTCTTGGATGTTATGGAATGCCAAGAATTTATCCAGGTAGGTTTTAAAGGATGTGAGGCATCTCACCTCCACCACCCTTCCAGGCAGTGCATTCCAGACCATCACCTCCCTCTGAGTAAAAAAGGTTTTCCTCAAATTCCCCCCTCAAACTCCCACCCCTCACTTTTAACTTGTGTCTCCTTGTGACTGACCCTTCAACTAAGGGGAGCAACTGCTCCCTACCTACCCTTTTCAGCCCCTCGTTATCTTGTAGACCTCAATCAGGTCGCCCCTCAGTCTTCTCTGCTCCCATGAATATAATCCAAGCCTATCCAACCTCTCCTCATAACTTAAATGTTCCATCCCAGATAGCATCCTGGTGAAACTTCTCTGCACCCCCTCCAGTGCAATCACATCCTCCCTATAAATGTGTTAACCAAAAGTGCACACAGGACTCTAGCTGTAACCTCGCCAAAGTTCTATACAACTCCATGACCTCTCTGCTTTTCTAATCTGTACCCCGAATGATAAAGGTGAGAGTGCCATATGCCTTTTTCACTACCCTATTAACCTGCCTTTCTGCCTTCAGAGATCTGAGGGCAGTCAGTAGGAAGGGCTCTCAACAGGAGAACGTATCCAGGCAGGGCGCCATATTGAAAAGTCGCCAAACAAAACTGACCCACTATTGGAGAAAGAAGGTGGGATGACTGAAAATGAAAATAGATCTCTGGGAGCACCCTGAGACCGGAAGATGGACCTCCTGAAAAAAAGACAGATCTCCAGGAACAATCTAATGTCCAACAGGACATCTAAACTGGACAATCCATCTGTAGATGCTCCCCCAGCCTCTGTTGTGGTAGCCTCCATCTTGAACACTGGATGCCCAGTATTGTTCAGATGAGACTCAGCATTATTCCAAGCGTGTTTCATGCCGGCCTGTTTTCCTGTCAGCATCATGGAGAACGTAGTGTGATGGATCAGGCTTTCCCCTGCAACCCAATAACGGGATGCAAATGAGATTCACAGTGGCCTCCAGAGGGTTTTCTGCCCCGCCATGGTGGGTATCAGTGGAAGATCCCACTGTAGATTCACGCTGGCGTGAAACCGATTTCTGGGCCTTCAGCTATATCCTCCCACCCCCAACCACCCTCATCCCCAAAGCCACCATCAAACCTGCTGGCAGGAGAATGGGAGAATTCCTCCTCAAGACTCAGGCATCCGGCGTGACTTTGCATCTGTATTGGCTGTGAGCTCAAATGGTGACATGGTGCAAAACCTCACAAGAATCATAAAAGGAAATTCTCACAAGCGAGATCTGGTTTTCCAACATTCGGTGTCCCTCATGATGGAATGAGGTTCTCACCCAAAAAGGTTCTGCTGCCTGAACCGGTTTCCTGGAGCCCTGTAATACAGAGGGTAATATTCATCGTTCTTGCCTATTGTGTCCCAGACAACCTGACGTTACAATGGGGGAATAATGCTGAGTCTCATCTGAACAATAACTCGGGCTATCGCAACAGAGGCCGGGGAAGCATCTACAGGTGGATCATCCAGATTAGATGTCCTGTTGGGAGGGCTGTCTTCCAGATTGTTCCTGGAGATCTATCTTCTTTTTCAGGAGGTCCATCTTCAGTCTCAGAGTGCTCCCAGAGATCTATCTTGATTTTCAGGCAGCCCACCTTCTTTCTCCAATAGTGGGTCAATTTTGTTTGGTGAATTTTCAATATGGCGCCCTGCCTGGATATGTTCTCCAGTTGAGAGCCCTTCCTACTGACTGTCTTCAATGTCTTCAGATCTCTGAATGTGGAAAGGCAGGTTAATAGGGTGGTGAAAAAGGCATATGGCACACTCACCTTTATCAATCTGGGTATAGATTATAAAAGCAGTGAGGTCGTGTTGGAGTTGTATAGGACTTCGGCGAGGCCACAGTTAGAGTCCTGTGCGCCGTTCTGGTCGCCACATTATAGGAAGGGCATAAACCTCCTGGAGGAGATGCAGGAGTGGCAAATTTCCTCCAATGAGGACGTTGAACGATGATGAGGTCCTTGAGGCTGACGGTGTTGGCCACGGTGATGTCCAGATGAGGCTGATGAACTCGGGACGGACTCACAACCACTGGATTTGTGGAGGCTGATGAGCACATATAGTGAGGTCAACCCATAATCTTCACATAGCATCTGTGAGCATTGGATTCCCGTCTGACTGATGGCAGGGCACATACACCCTGTGATTAAGCTCCTGTTATGGAGACACAGTAGACGTCAATAGTCTCTACGTTCCAGGAGAATGATCTGGGGGGACACTGCGTAGATTCTTCAAGTTGACGTGAATGTCTGACTCCTCTTTGGCTGATGGCAGCAGTGGCTTGCTCTCAGTAGTGAGAGCCCAATCGTGGCGGCGACGCAGCGCAGAGAGTTTAACATCTCCTGATCCTACGGCATCTTTCATAAGCTGAACCGTTGGGGAACATAGTGTCACCGGAGGCAGAAGCTGGTGGAATGTAAGGGCAATAAGAAGTCTCACAACACCAGGTTAAAGTCCAACCAGGTGTTTAACCTTTAACCTGGTGTTGTGAGACTTCTTACTGTGTTTATCCCAGTCCAATGTCGGTACCTCCACATCAGGAATGTAAGGGGGCAGTCGTACCTTACAAAGATACGGAGAGGACAAGGGGAGAATAACTAAACTTTGTGAAGCCACTGGCAGCAATTATAATTCCCACCGCAATGCAGGCATGACTGATGTGTTCAGTCACTGTGAAGATACACCATCAATGTGCAGGGAAGCTTGCACACAGCACAGGGAAAAAACCCTGGATTGAGAATCCTGTCTTTATCCTGTGCAGGAATCCAGTTTTTATTTCAGACTTACAGAAACCCATCACAACAAGGAGCTACAGACAGGATGAAATTAGTGAGAATGTAGTTACAGAATTAAATATGATGTAGAAGTGATTCATACTCACTCCCACACTGTGGAACTACAACCTCTTAACCTTCCTTACCCAACCCTGTCTTTTTCATAGAATCATACAATGCAAAAGAAGGCCATTCAACCCATTGCGTCTGCACCGACCACAATCTCATCCAGGCCCTATCCCCGTAAACCCTTGTATTTACCCTAGCTAGCCCCCTGACACCAAGGGTCAATTTAGCATGGCCAATCAACCTAACCCGCACATCGTTGGACTGTGGGAGGAAACCAGAGCACCCGGAGGAAGCGCACGCAGACACGTGCAAACTCCACATAGACCTGAGGCTAGAATTGAACCCGGGTCTGTGGATCTGTGAAGCAGCGTTGCTAACCATTGTGCCACCATAAATCCCCAACGTTCGCAGTAGAGGTGGAGGCAACCTGCTGACTGTTGTGCCCTGTTTTCTGTGATGACGTTAACAGGCTGAGATTTGGGGGTGGTGGGGGGAGATGAGGGGAGACATGGGTGGCAGCAGGGTTTGCTGTCAGGATTCTGTTGTGTGGCAGCGCCACCCTTGTCATCCTGTGGAGCTGGAGGGGTTACTGGAAGAGGGATTCAAATGGGCTGGACACTGCTAGAATTGCCTGGGTGGATGGCCCTGGGGTCTGCATCAGAGGTGGTCCTCCCTCCTGTAACTGTCTCAGGGTCCCTCGCAGCCTATTTGAGGGGATAGTGAGCTTGGGAAGCCTCGCCCTCCTCTGGCACTGACACTGGTGGATGCCAGCAATGCCTCTGCTTTGAGTACAGCTCCTGAAGCAGTGCAGGATAGAGGTTTTGGACCAAACTCTCCACAGTGGCCGTCACCCTCGCCGTGTTGACTTAGATGCACTGGGCCATTGGCACCATCACCTGGCTCTGAAGGCAAAAGGACTCCTCCATCAAGCCTGGCATTCTGAGGAGTGCATCAGACTCCCCCTCCTGATCTTCTCGACTTTCTCTTTGCAGATCCAAAAAAAATGGGCAAGCACGGATTTCAGATCGGATTGCTGGGAGGTTGCACAATGGTTAGAACTGCTGCCTCACAGCGCCAGAAACGCAGGTTCAATTCCGGCCTCAGGTCACAGCCTGTGTGGAATTTTTACATTTTCCCCGTGTCTGCGTGGGTTTCCTCCGGGTGCTCCGGTTTCCTCCCACACTCCAAAGATGTGCGGGTTAGGTTGATTGGCTGTAGTAAATTGACCCTAGTGCCAGGGGGAATAGCAGGGTAAATGTGCAGGGTTACGGGGATAGGAACTGGGTAGGATTATGGTTGGTACAGACCCGATGGGCTGAATGACCTCCTCCTCCTGTACTTTAGGGATTCTATGATTCTAGGTCACCTTTGATTCTTCCATCCCACCATCACCTCAATGTTTGGGCAGAAGAATTTTCCTGGAATTCAGCACAGGTTGATGGCAGGTGGGAAGATCAACGTAGAAACCATTGGCAGTAGTGATGATCTTGTCTTCATATAGTACTGGACATAGAAGTGAAAAGGGATGGGTCCCCCCACGTAATGCTAGCAGAGTTGCCTTTGTTTTTCCCACCTCACAAGAATCTAGACTCCTAAAAACTGAGGCACCATTTTTAAACACCACCCGAATGCAATGAAATAAAGAAACTCACCTGGAATACCGCCCCCCCAACCCCTTCCCCGCCCCCACCTCCCCCCCCTTCCCCCCAGCCTCTATTCCAGTGCATATAACCTGGCACAGTCCCCTGGTATTACACCCAGGCACTGCCCCTGGCACTGCCTGGATACTGCCCATGCACTGACCTGGCAATAGTGCCTGCGGGGGTAGGGGAGAGGGGGGTGGGTGAATGTGCCCTGGTATGACTCTCTCTTCCTGAGGGACACCCACTCACCTGAGCTCCTCAGGGACGTCTGCTCACCAAGTGCATGCAGGGGGAGACCGGTTGGGTGACATACTGGTCTTCCCTCATGCTGAGGTGGTTGGATTTTCTGATCGGGGGTGTTTGGGGCAGGGGGGAGATGATTCCAGTTTGGAGGCCTGGTAATGAGATGTTAATATATACAAATAACATTCCCAATACTTTGGGGATTGATTTGGGAGTTAGCGCAAGATTTTCCATTCCCGTTGATGAGGGAAGCAGGCGAGGAAAAAGCAAACTGGCATACGTGTGACCCCAGGCCCATACATACCGTCTTGGGTGACTCTTGGCTTCCATCTAAAATGGTCCAGCAAGCCACACAGCTCTAGATGGATCACCAGCACCTACTCAAGAACAATCAGGGATGGATAATAAACGCTAACCTTGCCAACGACGTCTACAACCAAAGAACAAATGTTAAAAGAAAGTGCTGAGGCAAAACCCCAATTAACATTCTCTACCCTACGTGTAATTAATCACCACTGATACACAACTAACAGTGCATAAATGAAGCATAAATGAAGGTAACCTTGGAAAACCAAGTTAGCCCAGCGCACTAATGCTTGGGCTGGTGCGATTATCAGATTGATTTGAATAGCAAGGCCAGCAAAGGTGTAAGCGAGTGTGATAACCCCAATAATTTACATGGGGAATCATTGATTGACCTCTCTGTCGGACTCGCTGAATATAATCTCCTTGGGGATTGGTAATTAACTAACCAGGTAAAGAGTTAAGTTTATTTATTAGTCACCAGTAGGCTTGCATTAATACTGCAATGAAACTACTGTGAAAATCCCCTAGTCGCCGCACTCTGGTTATGCTAAATTCTCCCTCAGTGTACCCGAACACGTGCCAATGTACTTTCAGCATGTCTTTCAGACTGTGGAGGAAACCCACACAGACACGGGGAGAATGTGCAAACTCCACACAGACAGTGATTCAAGCTGGGCATTTAACCTGGGTTCCTGGCGCTGTGAGACAGTAGTGCTAACCACTAAGCCTTAAGGTGGAGCTCATATACTGAGCCCTTTATAAAGCAGGCCCCTGAGTGGGTCCATTATTGCATTTGGGATCTGTACGTGTTCACAACAGGCTTGTGGTTTTTGCTTTATTTTAATTTGTGCAATAAAACACCATTCTTTTACAGCCGGTTCTCGGAATTATTATAAAGGGCAAGTCACAAACTACTGGATCTGTCTACCTCTGCCAAAGAGTGGGCCTGGCAGCAGGCAGAGAGGGAGACTGGCCTCTCAGGCAGTGCTTCCAGGGAGTGAAATTCGACTGAAATATGGAAAGCAGGGCAACACACCACCATGACCGGGGTTGAACTGAGTGCTGTTAGCCTAAAGTTAATTATAAACTGGTGTTATCAGGAGCTTCTGATGTGTCTCAAATTATCACAGTGGAAATGAGCTTAAAATGACCTGCGCTCTGGTTGTATAAAACTGATTATTATGGCCTTGTGTAATGTAAGGACAATCTTGTACCAAATTAAATAATTAGAATGTATTAGCATGAGGACCCTATTAGAGACTTGGATCAAAGTCTTTACAGCCACTCATTTTGTACAGATGGTGTCTGATAAAGAGAACAGTGAAGAATAGAAATGGTGCACCACGCAGTGATGCACATCTTAATGTACATTACCAAATGCAGGAAGCTCAGATCAGTCATGCTGTATACTGAGATTAGAAAGGCATTTGACTAAGAATAGGCCTCATCATCATGGTGTTGTGAAAGGGGAATAATCATCGCTCACGGGCCGCTTGGCGGGAATGCCTAATGCAAGGAAGGAAATGCAATGCTTTCTCTATACACCGAAAGTGGCAGAGGAAATGTATGAGGCTGATTCTCCAACTGAATGGACTCAATGAGACAAGACACTTGCGGTGTAACTTGGTCACAAAATCACCGGCCATTGGTCCTAGATTTTATGTTTTAAAGTTTATTTCTTAATGTCACAAGTAGGCTTACATTAACACTGCAATGAGGTTACTCTGTGTAATAGATCTGTGGAAGCAGCAATGTCTTCACCAAGATCTCTTTATCTAAAAACTAACAGCAGTACACAGAGTGCCACCAGTTGAGGTGGCTTCCCATTATGTTTGAGGCAGTTTGTAAAATGGTTGTGACTTTCCTATTGCCAATGTGAGGATGGTTAGTGACATTGCTGCTACTGGTGTCATTCATGTTGACTACGGTTCAATGCGTGGGGCTCTTCCTTCCAAGGGAGGAGGCCATTGTTTCCGGAAACCTGAGCACAAAATATGATTGACACTCTAGCATTGTGCCCAAAGAGGGCTGCACTATTAGAAGTGCTACCTTTCAGATAAGCTGTTAAGCAGCCGTATCCACTCCTCCCACCCACCCTCAGGATGTTGGAAGTCCCATAGCATAATTGGAAGAAGAGTAAAGGTGTACTCTCACTGTCCTGGCCAACATTTGTCACTCAGTCACTATCTCTCATAGCAAGTTATTTGATCAGAATCTCTTGAGTGGACTTACTCTACACAAATTGACTGGCGCACTACAACTGTAAATACTCTCACAAAAATTGCCTGATGTTGGAACACTAAGTGAAACAAGGCCACAAAAGAGGGTTATATATATTGAAGTTTACTGATCGATTCATAACTCAATATACCTTGTTATAAAAGTCAGTGTTACGTATGTGGGGCATAGCCCCTTTAAAAGGATGGGTCAGGTGACCCAGAGCATGGGGTGACCTACCCGGGAAACCTCCTCTACTGTCACTCAAGGGCTGGAGCGCAAAGAGTACAGTTCATCAGTAATCCCTATTGTTCCAATGGCTTGCTTTTCTGTGTGACTTCTCTGGATCTACCCACACCCCAGGTTATGTCAAGATTTAACTGTCATCAACTAGTGAAAGTGTTAATTCACTCGCATTCCAAAGTCACGGAGGATCACAGAAGGGGACATGAGATAACCGCAGCCAAAATACAACAGCAACATTTCTCTGTGAGAAACCTGGGCTTATTACAAATCTCTCAGTCATTGACCAGGTAAAGGTGTATCTCAGCGAGCAGGAACATACCATTGGAGGAGGCACTGAAAATAACAAACCTGAGAAACACAAAGAAACAGCTTTCCCCAAAATAGGAAGGTGCAATTTCTAGGGCTGGGTGGCGCAGTACACAGTGATTAGCACTGCTGTCTCACTGCACCAAGAACTCGGGTGCGATTCCCAGCTTGGGTCACTGTCTGTGTGGAATTTGCACGTTCTCCCCATGTCTGCATGAGTTTCCTCCCACAGTCTGAAAGACGTGCTGGTTAGGGTGCATTGGCCATGCTAAATTCCCGAACAGTGTACCCGAACAGGCGCCTGAGTGGCAACAAGGGGATTTTCACAGTGTAATGACTTCAGTCAGGCCATTGAGGTTGGCCTGTTGGAATATGAACACCCTGATTAAGGATTCAGTCAACAGGCCAATCAGGGAGTCTTTGCCTTGTACTTAACGGGGAGTGTCAGTTCCTTTGATACCCTCAGACTATGTGTTGGTTCTGCGTGGATAGGGCCTAAGGATGCCAGTGAACCTGGCTTCAGAGTGCTTAGGAATGATTGCAAAGGAGCTCCAATCTCACAGTGCACCTCCTCCCTCCCAGTACGAGTGTCAGGACCCTCCCTATCATTGACCATAAGATCATAAGACACAAGATCAGAATTAGGCCACTTGGCCTATCGAGTCTGCTCCACCATTCAATCATGGCTGATATTTTTCTCATCCCCATTCTCCTGCCTTTTCCCCAGAACCATTGACCTCCTCATTAATCAAGAACGTCCATCTTAAAGACACTCAATGACCTGACCTCCACAGCCTTCTGCAGCCGAGAGTTCCGCAGATTCACCACTCTCTGGCTGAAGAAATTCCTCCTCATCTCTGTTTTAAAGGATTGCCCCTTTAGCCTCAGGTTGTGCCCTCTGGTACTAGTTTTTCCAACTAGAGGAAACATCCTCTCCATGTCCACTCTATTTTAACATTGGAGGCATGTTCCCCCACCTCCTTCCCAATACGGCTCACCAGCATCGGGACCCTCCTGATGGATCCTCCTAACATGCCCTCATCATGACCCCTAACATGGTCCACCCCTGTATGACAACTCCCCAGTACAGCTGCCACCACAGCTCCCCTGCGTAGCAACCCTTGCCCTACCCTCCTCATAGCCTCCAGCTGGCCCCACCGCCTTGGTACTGCTCCAGGCACATTGGTAGGGCCCAGATGACACTGCCTGGGTGCCTCATGGTCACGGCTAGGTGCTGGCTGGCTACTGTCAGAATGCCTGGTGGCCACTGCTTGTTGCCAGGTGGGTACTGCCTGTTGCCAGGTGGGTACTGTCTGATGGGCACTGCTTGTTGCCAGGTGGGTACTGTCTGATGGGCACTGCTTGTTGCCAGGTGGGTACTGTCTGGTGGCCAATGCTTGTTGCCAGGTGGGTACTGTCTGGTGGGCACTGCTTGGCCATGTCCCCGGCCACCCGGGATTTCCTTGGCCTCCAAAACCCCCTGGCCATGATCGGGTTCATGCCATTGAGAAGGGGCTGGGATGATCACAATCTGTTTGACACCGGGCACAAAAGCAATTTTTCGGCCCACTCACTATTCTCCAGGACCTGCACCGGGCATGCTGAGGTCGGAGAATCGCCTCCCCACATCTCTTATCTTTTTGTGCGCTCAGTGCTCATTGAGAATCGTGATTTCGAAGTAAATAAACAATTATTTGATTTTTCTGATTTCTTCTTTATTGATTTGAGAAGGTGTTAATCCAGTAGTTTATGAATGTCCCAATTCAGATTGGATGAGATAAATATCTAAGGATCTATAATCTGACTGACTTTAATTGATTTATGTGGCTAAGATTTGAGTTATTCAGCCTGGAGGGGGGTGGAGGATCAGCGTGTGGGGGGTTGGGGGTGGTATAGATCATTCAGATAAAAGACACAGTGATTTTTGCTTCAGCAAACTCTTGAGCTGTTGCTGTCCATGAATAAACAACATCGGTGGCAATGAAAAACAACACTTTCAAAGCCACGGAATGTTTAGTAAAGAACAGTACAGCACAGGAACAGGCCCTTCGACCCTCCAAGCCTGCACCAATCATGTTTTACTATCTAAACCAACCACTTCTATCCCTCTATTCCTGGCCTGTTCATGTGTCTATTCAGATAAATCTTCAATGTCGCTAACCACCTCACTTGACAGTGCATTCCAGGCCCCCACCACCCTCTGTGTAAAAAAAAACTTCCCCTGCACACCTCCACTGAACCTTCCCCCCCCCCCCTCACCTTGAGCTTGCGCCCCCTTGTAATTGTCATTTATGTCCTGGGAGAAAGCTTCCAATTGTTCACCCGATCTATGCCACTCATAATTTTATAAACTTCTATTAGGTTACCTCCATCATTCCCAATCCCAGTTTATTCAATCTCTCCTCATAGCTAATACCCTCCATACCAGGCAACATCCGGTAAGCCTTTTCTGTACTCTCTCCAAAGCCTCCACGTCCTTCTGGTAGTGTGGCGACCAGAATTGGACACAGTATCCCAAATGTGGCCTAACCAAAGTTTTTTGTATCATTGTAACACAATTTGCCAACTTTTATACTCGATGCCCTGGCCGATGAAGGCAAGCATGGTATATGCTTTCTTCACCACCTTTCTACCTGTGTTTCCCCTTACAAGGATCTGCGGACCTGCACTCCCAGATCGCTCTGTGTACAAGAGGCACACTGGTGATAAAAGAAGGTTGAAACCAACAGTCCACCATATTCGAAAGTGTTTTGCCTTGATGCAAAGTTAAGTGTTTGATTAAACTTTATGTTTTGGGTAATTCTGATAGGAAACAAAACTGAAAGTATATGACATTGTTATCTTGATGTCTGATATCCCCCCCTCTCCTCACCCGTGTGTCCAGCCCTGAGCATTTCCTCCCTCCCTTTCCCAGTGATCCCAATTGCCGAGTGACAGTGGGTCCCCCACCCCCACTGATCACTCCTCATAGGCCCTGCCCCATTTGCATTGCCCAATGCCCAGTGGGCAATACCAAGGTGTCCCTTGGGAGTAGCCAGTTTACTCCTTGAGCAGTTCGAGGAGGTCAGGCTGGCACTGCCAAGGGGCAACCCCTTGCCTCCGACCTCCTGAGGGAGCCTCAATGGCCTGTCTTCCCTCCAGCGGGGTCGGCCGCCAGTTCCTCGTAGTAGGGAACAGGAGTAAACCCTGCTGGAGGGAACCATTCTTGGTCGGTGGGGGTGGGGGGAGGAGATACCATTGGGCCCAAAGACTTCAGTCCCGTGCCCTGTAACCGGATACAAATGGGGAGCTGATTGTGCTGGAAATTTTAGTCCCAGAGACTTGCAGAGGCTGTGACATCCAGCGGGATATCCGCAAAATGGCCCCCGTTGACATCTCCTGGCCCACTCCATTACTCAGCGGGCTGGGAGCATCGTCCCCAAGGATACTGCAGTTGCTTTAGGCTGTTTCACAGGGACTGATTGATGAGCAGCGTCCATTCAGTACACATTGTTACTACTGAAGTTTCAGATTAAGATGATTCTGGTCGATCTGGACCTCACGAGGAGCAAAGCGCAGGAGCAAAATCCTGAGCCCAAGTGCTTCTTCTATTTCCAGATGCACTGATCACATTAAATAGGGGTGGCACGGTGGTCAGCACTGCTACCTCACAGCGCCGGGGACCCAGGTTCGATTCCCAGCTTGGGTAATTCTCTGTGTGGAATTTGCACATTCTCCCCGTGTCTGCGTGGGTTTCCTTCAGGTGCTCCAGTTTCCTCCCACTGTCCAAAGATGTGCGGGTTAGTTGGAATGGCCATGCTAAATTCTCCCTTAGGGTCAGGGGATTAGTGGGATAAATATGTGGGGTTACAGGGAAAGGGCCTGGGTGGTATTGTTGTCGGTGCAAACCCGATGGGGAGAATGGCCTCCTTCTGCACTGTTGGGATTCTGTGAAATGATCTCCTATGAACTAATAATTGTAAATTATTGAAATTAAATAAACTTGGCTTTTATAAAAGTCTCCTATAACACAAACCATTCACAGGTATAAAAGAACAGCAGCACTCAGTTATTCCCTTAAAACATAGGGTGGTTTTGGCTTAGTTCTGGGATCTGTTCTATGCAGGTCTTCAGAGTTGCTGGTTTCAAAGTGAAGCCCATATTAATGGTTACCTGTCTGGTGTTGTATATTCAAGAACACTCAAAATGCTCTGTGCTGTGTTGTCCAATTGACATTTAATAATAAACCCATTGCCTCAAGATATAATTCCAAACCACTTGGATTTTCTTTTTTTGCAGAACTATACTTCATATAAAATATTCATATAAAATCTGAAAGACATATTACAAAACTTGTCCAGTCATTACAATAGTAAAGTATGATGATATTAACATTTCCTCCAGAGATCTAGGTACACGAGGTGTTCCAGTTCAGTACACACATTCCAATATATTTCATTACTGTGTGTGAAATGCTTTACAAACTTCATAAACCTGGGTGTCCTTGTGCATGAATCACAAAAAAGTTAGTTTGCAGATGCAGCAGGTAATTAAGAAGGCCAATGGAATTTTGTCCTTCATTGCTAGAGGGATGGAGTTTAAAAACAGCGAGGTTATGTTGCAGCTGTATAAGGGGCTGGTGAAACCACACCTGGAGTTACTGTGTACAGTTCTGGTCTCCTTACTTGAGAAAGGATATACTGGCACTGGAGGGGATGCAGAGGAGATTCACTAGGTTGATTCCTGAGTTGAGCAGGTTGGCTTACAAGGAGACATTGAGTAGACTGGGACGATACTCATTGGAATTTAGAAGAATGAGGGGAAATCTTACTGAAACATGTAAGATTATGAAGGAAATAGACAAGATAGAAGTAGGCAAGTTGTTTCCACTGGTGGGTGAAACTAGAATAGGGGGCATAGCCTCAGAATAAGAAGGAGCAGATTTAGGACTGAGTTGAGGAAGAACTTCTTCACACAAAAGGCTGTGAATCTATGGAATTCCTTGTTCAGCGACGCAGTTGAGGCTATCTCATTGTTTTTAAGGCAAGGATAGATACATTTTTGAACAGTAAAGGAATTAAGAGTTATGGTGAGCGGGCAGGTAGGTGGAGCTGAATCCATGAAAAGATCAGCCATGATCTTATTGGACATTGGAACAGGCTCCAGGGGCCAGATGACCCACTCCTGCTCCTAGTTCTAATGTTCTTATATACATTGGTCATGTTGCACTCTGTGCTTCTTCAATAAATTTGCATTTATACAGTTAGAATTAAACACACAATCTGAGGGGTTTGACCTGGTTACTGGCCTCTCGGTCCACATTGGGTGAAATGCCTTGCATGGTGGCCATTCCCCATTGCACCTTGGGTGGCAACTGCCCCAAGTTTGAGAGTATCCCTCAGGCCTGGACCTTGCAATGGGCCAGTCTGCAACATTCAGTAGAGGACAATTCTTTGCACTGGAAGACCAACAAGTTTTGGGCAGACCAAAGGGCATCTTTCACCGAGTTGATGACCCTCCAGCAGCAGTTGATGTTTGCCTCAGTGTGCATCCCTGGGAATAGCCCATAGAGTATAGAGTCCAGCATCACGGAGCTACTTGGGATGAAAGTGGACAATTACCATCTCATCTTTCTCTAGGTCTTCTTTGCAAAGGCACATTCCACAAAGAGGTGTGCGGCCGTCTCATCCCTCCCCGACCACCCCCAACAACCACTTACAGGGCAGTGTGAGGTGGTGCAGATACTTGAGGCATGCTTGAAAGGTCTAAAGGGGACTGCACTTCTCATCACCAGCCAAGCTAGGTCTTAGTGCTTGATTGAAAGTTCTGGTGATGAGTCAATCGGTGCTTAGTATCTGGGGGAAATAGCAGGGTAAATACTTGGGGTGACAGGAATAGGGCTTGGGTTAGACTGTTGCGAGTGCAAGCTCGATGGGCCAAATCATCTTGATCTGCACTGTAGGGATTCTATGAAATGATGCTGACAGTCAACTCAGGGAACCATGCGACAGGATCCACCACTCCTTTCCCCTTGAGGCCATTATATGTGGATCATTGCTTGATCGCCTTGTGGTCAAAGATGCTTTTTTGAACAAATGTTTCCACAAAGGACAGGTGATCCAATACAGTCCAATTACTTTGAGCATTCAATAGCATGTGATCAGATGCATCCCTCGCAATCCTGGGGTTAGATAGAACCTCAGCTCAGAGTGACACTTGGTGTTTGCGTACCGAAAATCTGCAGAGTTTGGTGCAGCCACACATTTCCACTCAAGATAGCAACACAGAAAACTGTTCTAGTAACCCTACTGCTCATCTTAGCTACTCGTTTCCAGGTTTTATTCATAGTCAGTTGATGCTCTAAAGGTCTGGAAAGACGCCAGGTTCCCCTCATTCATGTTGATATGATGATCCCCCTATCACAGCCCAGCAAAACCCAACAGAAAGCAACAGAGGCCCAGTTACCATCTCTGGGATTTTCCAACATGTTTGGAAATGGGAGAAATCTCTGCTACCTTGTGCAAGACAGGTGTTAGTGGCAGATCCAAAGTTAAGGTCTCTTTACCTCAAGATCATTCCCACTTTCCTATCTTCTTTAGGCTCTGCTGAACTTCCAAAGGCGTATCAGACTCCAAGTGGAGTTCTTTCATCGTTAGTGGAGTGGGTGGAAGGTCAATGGAGGCGAGGAGTTAGGGGCCAGGAAAGCAACCTGGGAACTACATTTTCAAATGGTGAAAAAGTATCGGTGAACATGAACCTGGCGTTATACTCACTTTCTGAAGATCTAACAAGGCTAAGGGTTTGACGAGGGCTCAATTCACTGCTTGGTAAGTGTCATCGTGAATGGAAATCTAGCTGGTTTTCCAAAGTTGTCATTATAGTACTGTGTTGAATTCACTCACTAACACACTCAGTTGGAAGTCTGTACTAGCCAGCGACCCTCAAGCTCTGGTCTGTACAATAGGATGCAGCACCTCAACAACCCACGTCCTGCCCTGGCTGCTAATGCCCACTGATAACATATCTCGGAGCAATCTATCACTTTGAAGAGAATCTATCTCATAAGTCCATCCTATCAGAAACATAGAAACTAGAAGCAGGAGTAGGCCATTTGGCCCTTCGAGCCTGCTCCACCATTCATTTTGATCATGGCTGATCATCAAATTCAATATCTTGATCCTGCCTTCCTCCCATATCCCTTTAGCCCCAAGTGCTATACCTAATTTCTTCTTGAAACCACACAACATTTTGGCCTCAACTACTTTACAGTAACAAATTCCACATATCCACCACTCCCTGGGTGAAGAAATTTCTCCTCACCTCAAAAGATTTACCCCTTATCCTCAAACTATGACTCCTAGTTCTGGACTCCCCCACCATTGGGAACGTTCATTCTGAATCCAACCTGTCTAATCCTATCAGAATTTTTTAAGTCTCTGAGGTCCCCTCTCACTCTTCTAAACTCCAGTGAATACAATCCTACCCGACTTAATCTCCCCTCATACGAGAGACCTGCTGCCCCAGGAATCAGCCTGATTTGATTTTTGATTTGATTTGATTTATTATTGTCACATGTATTTACATACAGTGAAAAGTATTGTTTCTTGCTCGCAAGAATACCATTCATAGAGAGGTAAACAAAAGAATTCAGAATGTAGTGTTACAGCCTGGTAAACCTTTGCTGTACTCCCTCAGTAGCAAAGATGCAAATGTCAAAGTTTTCTGCATTAATATAGTCTGTCCTAACCAGAGTTAGCATTTATTAGACTCTCTGAATTTGACTCAAATCCATACTGCTGTACAAACGGGGTGGAACATTACTAATTCTTGTTATCCTGTTAGCTCTTACTCATGATGTGGGTATGCCGGCGTTGGACTGGCGTAAACACAGTAAAAAGTCTGACAACACCAGGTTTTAGTCCAACCTATTTATTTGATAATATACTCACAAGCTTTCGGGGTTAGCCCCTTCGTCAGGTGAATGGAGAGTTCTGGCCTCAGACAGAGCATATAAAGCACAGACAGTTTATCTGTCTGTGCTTTATATGCTCTGTCTGAGGCCAGAACTCTCCATTCACCTGACGAAGGGGCTAACCCCGAAAGCTTGTGAGTATATTATCAAATAAATAGGTTGGACTAAAACCTGGTGTTGTCAGACTTTTTACAGCTCTTACTCAACCATATGGAAGCACTCCTGCCAGAAAGATTAGAGGCATTTTAAAATGGAAGAAAGGCATCCAGACCAGCACCCAGGAACAAGCAAGAACGTGTAAGAGCCACATATACAATGGATGGTGCACGTTGCTAATGTGGGCATCATCATTCTGTCACGTTCCTCAGGAGCAGTGTTTCCATTATAAAGCTCACTGACTCATGATCGTGCACACATCTATTGTAAAGTAGACCTTCAATAACCACAAGGCCTCATGTGTCCTCACTGCTGTCAACTAGGGATCAGTTTGAGCCCAGTAAGGAGTAGCAGAAATTGTTCATGAGAGAGATAACATTTCAAAGGACTTTGTGAC
Organism: Carcharhinus amblyrhynchos; assembly: GCF_965287045.1. Classification (NCBI taxonomy): domain Eukaryota; kingdom Metazoa; phylum Chordata; class Chondrichthyes; order Carcharhiniformes; family Carcharhinidae; genus Carcharhinus; species Carcharhinus amblyrhynchos. Next base: position 43,575,573 of record NC_137344.1, on the reverse strand, counting down.
TGAGATTGATGATGTACGAGCTGAGGGCATTGCCTAGTCAATTCAAACACATGTCCTATTTGAAGCAACTATTTAATTTGTAGCTTTTCTTCATTCATTCATGGGACATGGCCATCGCTGGCTCAGCCAGCAGTTATTGCCCATCCCTAGTTGCCCTTGAGGTGATGGTGGTGAGCTGCCTTCTGGAATCTCTGCAGTCTACAATGGGCTGACCCACAATGCCGTTAGGGAGGGAGCTCCAGGATTTTGACCCAGCGACTGCGAAGGAACGGCGATATATTTCCAAGTCAGGAGGGTGAGTGACTTGGAGGGGAACTTTGCAGGTGGTGGTGTTCTCATGTGTCTGCTGCCCTTGTCCTTCTCGATGGAAGTGGTTGTGGGTTTGAGAGGTGCTGTCTAAGAATCTTTGGGGAATTGCTGCAGTGCATTTGTAGCTTTTCGTCTTAATCAACAGCATTTTGCCTGTAAATTCCTGCTTAACTTATGTTGATTCTGGGTTTTAGAGTTCAGGAGGTAATCTATGATAGTATTTAATGTTTGCTTTGTTTAACTCTTGTATACTAAAACTTACTTTGTTGGAAATATTGAACCTCGTTCAAAGTAACCTGGATTTAGGATTTAATTTTGGAAAAGTTACTGGTCTCAACTGAGATCATTCATGCGAGAAAAAGAAATCCCTTGATAATGCATTCAAATGTAAAAGCAAATCTGTTGTTTGTTAATGTTGGACACAATGCTTCTGTAAGGCAGTGTTCATCGTTCAATCACAGCCTCTGACCGGCTGCTCGAACCAGCCTGCATCTCCTGAAAGATTCTCTCTAATTCTGCAGCATATGTAATGCTGGTATTTACTCAGCTGGTGATGCTCAGGACTGTTCAGTGACAATTGTAATTACATTCAGCATTTGATCCGCTGCTCCGCACATCCCTGACTGCAAGCTATCCATCGTCATTAGACAGCTGAGCACAGTAACACTTGATAAAAAGATAGGGGATCATATCAGTTCCCAGGGCCTGAATCCAGCTTCAGATGCAAGGGTCATAAGTGCCCACACTCTCATTGCCATTAAGGAGAATGAAAGGAATGCTCAAGTCATGACAAAGTACACATAAATCTAAGACAGAAAAATTGCCTAATTAAAAGTCAGCAGCATGTGGAGATGAGTAGCTACGTGGACCTGCAGCAGAGACCACAGGCATAATATCCCTGCAAATGTATCTGAGGAGGTGAAGGTATAAATACATGAGAATTAGAGGGAGGTGATGGCCTAGTGGGTATTACCGATGGATTATTAATCCAGAAACTCAGCCAATGTTCTGGGGGCCTGGGTTCAAATCCTGCCACGGCAGATGGTGGAATTTGAATCCAATTAAAAATATCTGGAATTAAGAGTCTACTGATAAGCGTGAAACCATTGTCAGAAAAACCCATCTGGTTCACTAAAGTCCTTTAGGGAAGGAAATCTGCCACCCCTAACTGGTCTACCCTACGTGTGACTCCAGAGCCACAGCTACATGGTTGATTCTCAACTGTCCTCGGGCAACGAGGGACGGGCAATAAATGCTGGCCAACCAGCGATGCCCATGTCCCACGAATGAATAATAAAAAGAAAATTGATGGTTTCCAACCGGAACTGAAGGTGTTAAAGTATTTCATGATCTACGAGTCTGTAATCTGTCCATGAAATAGAGAATTTTATATGCACAAGAATACACAAATGACAAGAATGGGAAATCTGTTGTCCTTACCTGATCTGGCCTACATGTGACTCTAGAGCCACAGCTACATGGTCGGCTCTCAACTGTCCTCAAGCAACTAGGGATGGGGAATAAATGCTGGCTAGCCTGTGATGCCCATGTCCCACAAACTAATAAAAAAAAACACTGAAAGAATAAGTTTACAGGAGGTCCTGAGTTCATGCTTTGCTACATTTTGAAGTTTGACATTATAAACGATGTCTCCTAACTTATTTTGTGCACATTTACCGTTCAGCATTGAAATATTTTAAATACGAAAACAAAGTGACATTTGGATTCTTTTTACAGTTTGACCAGACCATCAAACTGACCATGGGTATAATATGTAGGGGTATGGGGATAGGGCCTGGGGCAGGATTGTGTTTGGTGCAGACTAGATGGGCCAAAGGGCCTCTTTCTGCATTGTAGGGTTCTTTGATTCTATGAAATCTGCAACATTCATAATTCCGCTATCAAATCTGCCTCCAGTTATCCACACTGTCCCAGCTGTTCTCTCCTCCTCCTTCAATCCACCCAGTTTAAACTGGCACCCTACTCCCCCTCACCTTTCAATTCAAGCTGGCACTCTTCAGCTGACATCCATGCCCTTCCCATTCCACCCCTTCAACACAAATTGCCATTCTATTCCCACTCCAACCCAGTTCAGACTGGCAGTCTTACCCCTTCCCCAGTCACATTGGCACTCGTTCTCCCTGGCCATCAACATGACACTCCTCTTCACACACCAGCCCTCTCCTAAACTCAAGCCAGGCTCCAATTCTCCTCCGGTCTTAGGTTAAGCTAACAGTGTTTCACCCCTCTTAATCCTTGCTGCCATTCTCAGGAATGGTAGCCGTCATTTCTCTAGCCACCCTCTCTCAGCTATTACTGACACTAACCTGCCCCATATCTTCTCATTTAATGGTGATGCTAAGAAAACCGGACCACCCCCCCCCCCCAAGAGGAAACCCATGCAGACATGGGGAGAACATGCAAACACCACACAGACAGTGACCCAAGACTGGAATTGAACCTGGGTTCCTCAGATCCCCTCTCAATCTCCTGCCCCCCCGCCTGTAAATTATGCCACCTCGTTATTGACTCCAACTAAGGGGAACAGTTGCTTCCTATCCAGCTCGTCCATACACTTCACAATCTTATACACCTCCCTCAGTGTCACCCATTCCCTCTCTTCCTATCCAAGTTACACTGTTTGATGTAATTCCAGCTACTGAGTACTGTTGGGGAGGACTCTTACTCTCAGACAAATTCCCACTTCCAGGATGCAGCAGTCGGAATCTATTTCATGAGCATTAAGCGACGTGTAGGAGTGGTGGACAGGGAAACGACTCCCAAACAAGATTAATTTTAATCCAAAAATGCTGACACTTGGGAACAAAATGCTGATATGTTAAGCGCTACATTATACAAGCTGCAAAGTGCCTGAAAGTGTTTGATATTATGAACACATAAAAAATAAATCATAAAACTTGCACTGTTATCTCTCACTTTGGTAAGTGGAAAATTATGAGAGGAAGTTCCTACATAATCAAAAGGTTTTGACGAGTGTAGTTTTGAGCACTCCGCTTTGGCGATGGGGTAAAAGCAGTCAACATAGAAACTTAGAAAATAGGTGCAGGAGTAGGCCATTCAGCCCTTCGAGCTTGCACCACCATTCAATACGATCATGGCTAGTCGTGCACTTCCAGTATCCCACTCCTGCTTTCTCTCCAAAGCTCTTGATCCCTTTAGCTGCAAGGGCCACGTCCTGCTCTCTCTTCAACATATCTAACAAACTGGCCCCAATTGCTTTCTGTGGTAGAGAATTCCACAGGTTCACAACTCTCTGAGTGAGGAAGTTCTTCCTCATCTCAGCCCTGAGTGGCTTATTCTTCGAATGTCATCAGGAATATGCTCGAAAGTGCTGCATGACGGTCAAACATGCTCCCCAGTGGCTGTGCCTCCCTCACTTTCCAGGGTCCCCACTCCTGTCAGCTGAATATATTGGTGCTGATGTGGCAGCATGTGAATGCGGAGCCATCCAAACTCTGGTACATCTTCATGCATCAAAAAATGCCACATGATCACAATTACACAGAATGGCTCAGAAGGAGGTCATTTTTTTTCCCCATTGGTGTCACATGGGCATCGCTGGCTGGCCAGTATTTATTGCCCATTACTAGTTGCACTTGTTCAGAGGAGAGTTGAGATTCAACCGCATTGCTGTGGCTCTGGCAACACTGTGGATCAGAGCAGGTAAGGATGGCAGACTTCCTTCCTTCCTTAAAAGACATCAGTGAACCAGATGGATTTTTCATTCAATTGACAATGGTTTCATGGTCATCAGTAGATTCTTAATTCCAGATATTTTTTATTGAATTCAAATTCCACCATCTGCCGTGATGGGGTTCGAACCCAGTTCCCCAGAACATTAGCTGAATTTCTGGATTAATAGTCTAGTGAGGCATCACCTCCCTGGTAGATTTGGCCTCTAATGGTGCCTAATATTTGCAAGACCCCAATAAGTCACTTGGCGTGATCATCTTCAAACAATGTTAAATCATACCCTGGGCTGTGTGAGAGAGTGTTTGCCCTCAGGGATAACGTGGCTAATACTTCAAACATTACCTCAAAAATAGATTGTCAAAGCGTATCAAATTCCCATCCCTGTGTTGGATAAGTTGGGATTCTTTTGTAGGAGGACCAAAATCTTTCTAAGCCAGCAACTGTGCTCACTAAAAATGTAGTAAGTTTAAATGTGTTGTGATTGGGTCCTTGTAAACTCCATTATCATTCTGTCATAGTTCAAATGCTGAGGGAGTGCTGCACTGTCAAAGGTACCATCGCTCAGTTGAAAACTGAAACCTCGGGCCTCCTGTCTATCATCAATATAAATGTTTCCTCAGCATCTTTCTTTATCAATAAAACGTGAAGGATCGCAGGAAATAAAATGAAGGACTTGCACTTATATTGCACTATTATATTGTACCATTCCTGACTTGGGGACATAGAACAAAGGGAAATACAGCACAGGAACAGGCCCTTCTGCCCTTCAAGTCTGTGCTGATCATGATGCTCTAATTAAACTAAAAAATCCTTCTGCCTTTATTGGGTCTGTATCCCTCTATTCCCTCCCTATTCATGCACCCATCCAGATGCCTTTTAAATGTTGCTAATGTGCCTACTTCCACCACCTCCTCTGGCAGCGCGTTCCAGGCACCCACCACTCTGTGTGAAAAACATCCCCCGCACATCTCCCTTAAACTTCTCCCCTCTCACCTTGAAGCTGTGCCCCTGTGTAATTAACACTTCCACCCTGGGAAACAGCCTCTGACTATCTACCCTCTCTAAGCCTCTCATAATTTTGTAGATCTCTCTCTGATCTCCCCTCAGCCTCCATCTTTCCAGTGAAAACAATCCTAGTTTGTTCAGTCTCTCCTCATAGCCAATGGCCTTGAGCCTAGGCACCATCCTGATGAACCTTGGATCATAGATCATGGATCATAGAACCCTACAGTGCAGAAAGAGGCCCTTCAGCCCATCGAGTCTGCACCGAACACAATCCCTCCCAGGCCCTACCCCCATATCCCCACACATTGTACCCACTAACCCCTCTAACCTACGCATCCCTGGACATTAAGGGGCAATTTCTTAGCACAGCCAATCAACCTAACCTGCACATCTTTGGACTTTGGGACCAAACCAGAGCACCCGGGGGAAACCCACGCAGACACGAGGAGAATGTGCAAACTCCACACAGACAGTGACCCGAGCCGGGAATCGAAGCCAGGACCCTGGAGCTGTGAAGCAGCAGTGCTAACCACTGTGCTACCTTCTTTGCGCTCTCTCCAAAACTTTCACATCCATCTGATAGTGTGGTGACCAGAGCTGTACATAATACTCAAAATACGTCCTAACCAAGGTTTTATACAGCTGCAACATGATTTTGCAACTCTTGTACTCAATGCCCCGGCTGATGAAGACAAGAATCCGTACCATCTCAAAGCATTTTCCAGCCAATGAATTACTTTTAGAGTGTTGTCATTACACAGGACCCAAGTCAAACACTGCAAGCTGCCACTAACAGCAATGCGATGGTGGCCAAATAATCAACATTAACTATGTTGACTGAGGGATAAATATTGACCAATTCCGCAGCTGTGCTCTGAAATAGCACCATGGGATCTTTTACATCTTCCTGAGCAGGCAGATGGGGTCTTGGTTTAAAACAACATTCTGCCCTTAACCGTCACCCCATTGAAGAAATTATTTCTCTCGGTGTGGGATAATTGTTTGTGCTTTTGTGTTAACTATCTTGGTTTAAAGCAAAAGACAGTCCCTCTGACAGTGAGGTACTCCTGCAGTACTGCACTGGAGAGCCAGCTTTAATTTCTGTGCTCAGGCCATGATCTAATGTACCTGAAGTCTGATCGTCATTGTGTAAGATGTAGAACATAGAACAGTACAGCACAGTACAGGCCCTTCGGCCCTCGATGTTGTGCCGAGCTATGTCCTATCCCAAGGTCAAGCTATCCCCCTCCCTATCATTCTGGTGTGCTCCATGTACCTATCCAATAATTGCTTGAAAGTTTTTAAAGTGTCCGACTCCACTATCACAGCAGGCAGTGCGTTCCACTCTCGGAGTAAAGAACCTACCTCTGACATCCCCCCTATATCTCCCACCATGAACCTTATAGTTACGCCCCCAGTAACAGCTATATCCACCCAAGGAGATAATCTCTGAACGTCCACTCTATCTATCCCCCTCATCGTCTTATAAACCTCTATTAAGTTGCCTCTTATCCTCCTCTGTTCTAAAGACAAAAGCCCCAGCTCCCTCAACCTTTCCTCATAAGACTTACCCTCCAAACCAGGCAGCATCCTGGTAAATCTCCTCTGCACTCTCTCCAATAAGTGAGTGACCTCTGAACCCATAATAGCTGGAGTTGGAAACAGCATTAACATTCAAATGTTGCATGTGGCTACTCTTTACTGGACAGGTAACAAATCATGGAATAGTAAAGCATTTTCAGCTTGTGCATAGGAACGTTGCTTGTCGTTTTACGATGGTTTAGCAAAGGAAATACTTCAAATGCATGTGAAAGACATTTGCCATTAAAAGCCCATGGAGCGTGACATTGAATATCACAGAGGATATCAATGTGCTCACCACTGAAAATTGTCCCGCATAGAATTGGAATAAAAACTCCACTGCAGCAACATAAAACTCAGAGCTGTGGTGAACGTACGCTACACTGCAGAGCGATTAACAGGATATCATTAATCTCTCACTGCGCTGTGCCTCACTTGTCCTGAAAGGGAGGAATCTTCTCAGCTTCACAGAGGCAGGAAGGTGGGGTCGATCAGAGAGTTGAGCAGCGGGACAAATCCCTGATGCTGTCCCAAGTCGGGGTGAGTTTGCCAGAGGCTGATTGCTGTGGGAATGGGCTGCGCAATCCATGGGGGCATTTAGGTCAAGTAAAATACCCCTAATGGACCATTTTCAGAAGCTGCCGACACATTTTCCCATGGAGTATGTGGACTAGCAGCTGCTTGGAACCTGTCGGCAGGTCGAGGGGCTTTCAGAGCCCCTCTCAATTCACCAATGAAAGAGCTGAAAGGATGAATCGAGGTGGTGTGAAGTGAGGCGACTTCTCCTGAGATGTGTCCAGCATACCTTCTGATTCGATCTTACACTCTCATTCTATGCTTCTAAAACTTTATTACATTCCCCACTCTCTCCTTTCCTTCCCTGTGTACGGTATGCTTTATCTGTATAGTGCGCAAGAAACAATATTTTCACTGTACATTAATGCATGTGACAATAATAAATCAAATCAGTTTTGTGGAGGGAATCCCTCCCTTCCATTGCCAATGAAGGCCCTGACTATATCTGAGACTGCCTCCATTTTGAGGCACCTTCTCTCTCTTCTTTCTACCTCGACACCATCCACTTAACTTATGAAGAGAGATTGAATAGACTGGGCCTGTACTCATTAGAGTTTAGAAGGCTGAGGGGGGATCTTATAGAGACATATAAGATCATGAAGTGGCTAGATAGGGTAGAGGTAGAGAAATTCTTCCCGCTTAGAAAGGAAAACAGAACTAGAGGGAACAGCCTCAAAATAAGGGCGGGGGGGGGGTGCAGTTTAGGACGGAGTTGAGGAGGAACTTCTTCACTCAAAGGGTGGTGAATCTCTGGAATTCTCTGCCCATTGCAGTGGTGGAGGCTGCCTCGCTGAATATGTTTAAGTCACGGGTAGATAGGTTTCTGACAGACAGGGGAATTAAGGGTTATGGGGAGAAAGCGGGAAAGTGGAACTGATCCACTCCAGATCAGCCATGATCTTATTGAATGGCAGGGCAGGCTCGAAGGGCTAGATGGCCTACTCCTGCCCCTATTTCTTATGTTCTTGTTGTGTTCTTATGTTTTCCCAATGAGGGTGCTGCTGTGCAGTGCTGTAGGTCCCCTGAAAGATCCTCCTATGTTGCTGGGCGGTGATCAGTCTCCTGTGAAATTCCTTCAGAGGTCACACAGCAGAAGCGAGCATATCTGGAGCCTGGAGTTGATCCTAACCAATGCATATATTGAACGTCAGTTAGATTCCGCCTCTGCTTTCCACTTGCTTCAGTTAAACTAATGCGTCTGAGTGTCAAACTTTCTTTATTCATTCGTGGGGCATGTGTGCCACTGACTGGCCAGCATTTATTGCCCATCCCGAGTTGTTCCTGGAGGGCAGTTGAGAGACAACCACATTGCTGTGGCTCTGGAGTCACATGTAGGCCAGACCAGGTAAGGACGGCAGATTTCTTTCCCTAAAGGACATTAGTGACCCAGATGGGTTTTTCTGACAATGTTAACAATCAATTTTTAATAGCAGATATTATTTACTGAATTCAAATTCCACCATCTCCTGTGGTGGGATTCAAACCCAGGTCCCCAGAACATTAGTTTAGTTTCTGGATTAATAGTCTAGCAATAACATCTCCAGGCCATCGCCTCACCAAATTGGATGAAAACAGTCTCTTTCCCCCCATATTTTCAATATTTTTATGTGGTAAAATGTTCCTTCACTACGCTCCCTGAAGTCAATGACTTTTTCTCCGGCTTTGCTGACATTGAGGCCTCATCACCACCTAATACACCATGGGGGGGTGCAGAAAAGCCCACCCTGTTTCTCTCTCTCCCCACAGATGCCGCTTGACCTGCTGAGTGTTTCCAGCGTTGTTCTGTCTATGTTTCCGAGTTCCAGTCGCTGTGGTATTTTACCTTTGTACCTGGAAACAAATGAATCGATCATTCATGTAATGTGCTGTCCAAGAGTCCTTGCTGTCTGCAAATTGGTTGCAGCATTTGCCTAAAAACTAACAAGTAAAAGTGACTCATTTACGGTGAAGCAAATCTGGAGGGTGCAAGAGGCACTAACATTCTTTTATCTGTGAGCATAATTGGAGTGCCGTTTGATATTAAAACACAGGAAAAGACTCTCAGCCAAGATCAAATCATACCTTCAATTGTATATTTCCCAGGAGCCGGGGAATTCACTTAGGAATAGGAACTTTGGTTTTATTGGGATTTATTGGGAACTTGGTATTATTTTATTCCATCGTCAGAGTATTGAGGCCAGTTCTAATGATCACATTGCCATGACTGAGACTTGGGAGGCATAGTGGAGGACACGTCCCTGTCTACATCAATGGGGATGAAGTGGGAATGGTCACGGGCTTTAAGTTTCTCGGTGTCCAGGTCACCAACAACCTGTTCTAGTCCCTCCACGCCAAAGCTATAGTTAAGAAAGCCGACCAACGCTTCTTCTTTCTCAGGAGGCGAAGGAAATTTGGCATGTCTGCTACCACTCTCACCAACTTTTACAGATGCACCATAGAAAGCATTCTTTCTGGTTGTATCACAGCTTGGTATGTCTCCATAGCTGTGGACCGCAAGAAACGATAAAGGGTCCTGAATATAGCCCAACCATCACGCAAACTACCTCCCATCCATTGATACGGTTTGCACTTCGCGCTGCCTCAGAAAAGCAGCCAACATAATCAAGGAAGTTATGCACCTCGGACATTCACTCTTCAACCTTCTTCCATTGGGAAAAAGATACAAAAGTCTGAGGTCACGTATCAATCGACTCAAGAATGGTTTCTTTTCTGCTGCCATCAAACTTTTGAATGGGCCTACATAAGAACATAAGAAATAGGAGCAGGAGTAGGCCATCTAGCCCCTCGAGGCTGCCCCACCATTCAATAAGATCATGGCTGATCTGTCGTGGCTCAGTTCCACTTTCCCGCCCTCTCCCCATAACCCTTAATTCCCTTGTCTATCAGAAACCTATCTACCCATGACTTAAATATATTCAGCGAGGTAGCCTCATCCACTTCAATGGGCAGAGAATTCCAGAGACTGACCACCCTTTGAGTAAAGGAATTCCTCCTCAACTCTGATCTAAACTGCACCCCCCCTCCACCTTATTTTGAGGTGCCTCTAGTTCTGCTATCCTTTCTAAGCAGGAAGAATCTCTCCATCTCAACCTCCCTACCTTGCATTAAGCTAAACTTTCGCTATGACTGTAACGCTGCATTTTGCACTCTCTCCTTTCCTTCTCTGTGAACGGTATGCTTTGCCTGTAGAGCACACAAGAAACAATACTGTTCACTGTCTCCCAATACAGGTGACCATAATAAATCAAATCAATCTTAAAAGATGGCCAGGAGCAATCATGCCTTCAATCGTGTATTTGCCAGGAGCCGGGAGAATCACTTAGGAACGAGAACCTGGGTACCTTATTTTACCCCTTCATCAGGATACTGAGGCCTATTCTAATGAACACATTACCACTGATTGAGACTCAGTTAACCTGTACCAACCAACAATGGAACCAAGAGCTTCACTCCAAATGAGTCAGTCTAGTCGTTAGCTTTTGTCATCGTAACTTGAATTGAGGGAAACATTTAAAACTAAAATCAATTTTTAATACATTTTCATAAATCAGATGTCTCTTTCGTGACAGAGATGGCAGCTATTACATCAAGTAATTTATGGACTTTGGTTAACAAGGCCTGTGAGATTTCTCCATTCTTTGATATTATAATACATTATTGTTCATCACAAAAATTATACAGCCGCCCCAAATTGACTTAGAATTGATCTACACACAGATTAAGGCCTGATACTTACCTTGATAAATTGTGATTATTATTTTTCACTTCACACCTTTTAGCTGCTCAGTCGTTTCCACATCATTACCTCTGGATGTAGGACGATCCCAGTCACGAGGCATCCTTTTCTTTGACTGTTCCTTGGAGTTTTTCACAAAAGCATTTCTACCGTCTCTCAATTTAGTCTGTCGACACAGGTCACGTTGAGGTAAAGGTCACCGGTACTAAGTGGTAATTTGACAATCCCTACGCACAGTGACCATCAGCAGCTTTTCCTTCTTGGACAAGATCTCCACCAAGCTCTGTCCTCTTCTGGTCGGATGCCTTTTCCAGCTACTGGGCAGCAATCAATGACCAGAATCCTAAATAATTCTGGCCTCTTCTTAGCACTAAAGTGAAAGCCATCTGCTGTTCTATCCCACCAATGGATGAGATGCTATTGTTTATCTGAGTGCTGATACCCATTACAATTTATATTTGTATTTTGTCCTTCACATGCAGTAAGAAATCTCAGGGCTGAATGCACACTGTGGTAGTGTGGCTCCTTTAAAGGGTGAGCCTTTGTGGGTCATGTGATCAGGCCAGAACCAATGGAGAACAAGCACAAATCTGGGCCTATCAAGAGTGAGTGTGAGAATTCTGGGGATGGAGGCTTCAATTAGAGTCAGGGTGGTGTTGGGAGTAGACATGTTTAGTTATGCTACTAAACTTTTCATTGTATGTAGTTCTTCTCAATTAATAAATCCTTTGATTTGTTACTTGGGACGTCGAGCCTTCTCGAGTTACCACAAATACTAAGCTGGATTGGAAGCTGAAAATGTCAAGTGACCCAGGGTAGGCATCCAGTGTAAGGTGCCAGAGTAAGTTGAGAGCTTTCATTAGGAGCCTCTTTACAATAGTCAGGTAGCTGCTATCATAGAGGGAATTTAAAATTCAGTCCAAAAAACACAAATGCAACCCTGAAGCCCAGCCACTGATGATAAGGTGAGGTAACCTGGTGCTGGAGGTGTTTTGTTTTGAGGATTTGGCAATGAGGATAGAGGAAGTCAGGGCTTTGAAAGGATTTGGAAACTACAGCGAGGGCCCTTTTGTCAAGACACTGAACCGCAAGGGGTCAACGGAAGTGACCAAGACTGAGGTAATGGGACTAAGAGATGCTATGTGCTAATATGTGCGCAGCATGGAAGTTCACGAGAAGATCCTTTGAGAAAATAAAGCCGCGAGAGAGCAGAGGAAAATATTTGGGCTTGAACCTCGGTAGAAGAGAAGCAAGCCATTTCAAAACATCCAGGAAAGAATGCATGCAGAGATCAAGGAAAATGTTCAAGTTTGGCACTTCCAGGCTTAGTTCAAGGTAAGCTTTACGGAGGCCAATGAATTATTGACTATGTCTGTGTGTGGGCCAGATAATTTAAAGATGTTTAAGCTAATGTTGGGAGATGTAGAGCGTAAATTAAGGCATGTGAAATTCTTGAAGTAAAGTGCAACTCTTGTTTCCATATCGATTGGTGAAACTAAGTGGTAAAATGGGTCAAGGCAACAGGAAAAGATCCAAGCTTTTCACACACAAACATGACTAATTTAAGTGACTGTTATGCAGACAAATATGATAGCCATTTTATACAATTTTGGATTTTCCTGAAGACTATTCTGGAGAAATTAATGGAGCTGGAGTTAGACAAAGCACAATGCATGACTAATTAAAGTTTTTGTTTGATTTTTCAGCATTGATTAAAAGAGAGAATGTTGGCCAGGGCAACAAATAATGGATTTACTAATGCTCATCTGAACAAAAGAACAAATAGACAACTTATTTGAGGTGAGGCAGTTCTTATGCTAACTGAATTCCTTCAATGTTAGGATGCCAACCTTGGGAACGTGCCCAGGTCATGGAGGAACAGGGAAAACCATGACTTTTCAGTCCAGGGGCAAATGGGCCAGTTGAGGTAAACTTACACACTTGATCAAGAGCGTCCACTGTAAACTGAGTGGAAGCTATTGGAGTAATGGGATACCTTTGATATTACTGACAGATGATACCAATGACTGGATTTCCCAGTCTATCTGTGGAAAATGGACTTAGTCTAACCTTTAGCTTCTCTTGGGCTCTCCTTCTTCTTTATCTCTTTTGCCCACACCTTGTGCAGAACACTAGTAGAACATTGTGAAGATGACTGAACCACAGTGCAGAACTATATTGCTATGAAAACATTGTTGTGTTTGATCTGTTGCTTCATTCAACACAATGTTTCCCTCCATGAGGCATGCTGGTGCTTTGCACTATCTTAATGAAGATTTTCTATATATAATCAGAAATCTCAGCATTAACTGATTGTATACAAGAGCTCTAATGCCCTCGCTCCTAACAGTTCTATTATAATCTTTACTATTAGTCGTGAAGTTACAGTATTATATTCATCACACAACACATTTGCTGTATCTTTGATGTTTGTTGTATTCTCCGGCTATGTTCGCGGCCAGGTGTCCCTGGAGAGGGAGCATGCGATGTCTGTGGGTGCGGTTGACGCCTTTCATGCTCGTTGGGCACCGCAGGGGATGGGGTGCATTATTGACCTGAATAATCACATTTTAATTTGATGTGTTATGATTTTCCTTTGCACTTTTGTTTTTATTTGGGCTGTTCCCCTTCTTTTTGGGGAGCTGCCCCTTTTACTTTGTCCTAGTTTAATCTGAGTTTGTCTATTTGGTTTGACCTTAAAAGTGGATCACAATATCAGTGTTTCACCATACAGAGAGAACTGTCCTGACAGAAAAATATATGTTTCTAGATTTAAGTTGGCTGATCTTAAGACAATACTTTTGTAAGTGGCTGCTCTGGTCAAAAATATACGGTAAAAAGTCTGACAACACCAGGTTTTAGTCCAACCTATTTATTTGATAAATAGGTTGGACTAAAACCTGGTGTTGTCAGACTTTTTACTGTGTTTACGCCAGTCCAACGCCGGCATACCCACATCAAAAATATACGGCCATAAGAAATAGGAACAGGAGAAGGCCATTCAGCCCCTCGAGCCTACTCAGCCATTCAATAGGAATGACTGACCTGACTGACATTCATAGAATCATAGGGTGAGATTTTATGGCCTCGCTTGTCCCAAAATGGTAAAATCCCACCCGAGGTCAATGGACCTTTCCGTGGTCCACCCCTCGCCCTCTCCGATTCCTGTGCCGAACAGGGTGGTAAAATCCCTACAGTGCAAAATGAGGCCATTCAGCCCATTGAGCCTGCAACAACAACAATCCCATCCAGCCCCAGTCCTGATAACCCCACATATTTACCTTGGCTAGTCCCCTGGCATGAAGGGGCATTTTATATGCTGAGACAATTAGAATCGTAGAACCCCTACTGTGCAGAAAGAGACTGTACCGACAACAATCTCACAGAAGCCCTATCCCCGTAACCCCGCATTAACCCTGTTAATCTCCCTGACGCTAGGGTCAATTTAGCATGGCCAATCAACCTAACCTTCACATCTTTGAACTGTGGGAGGAAGCCCATGCAGACACAGGGAGAATGTACAAATTCCACATAGACAGTGATCCGAAGTCAGAATTGAACCCAGGACCCTGGTGCTGTGAGGCAGCAATGCTAACCACTGTGCCACCCTTGCTCATAAAATAGTTGTATTTAGTACTTCCTCATTTCAGAGCACATTTTACACAATATACAGTATTACTATTTAACCTGCGTTCAGAGAAGTTAGATAGTTAAAACAAAATCACGAACAATTATCCCACACCGACAGAGAATTTCTTCAACAGGGTGATCGTTGAGGGCAGAATGTCATCTGAAGCTGCTGCAATGGCCGAGACCAAAAGCGGAATTTTCCGATCCCACCTGCTGCAAGAATCGTAGCGGCTGGGATAGAAAATTCAATGGCCCATTTACAGGTTCGTTGACCTTGGGCAGGAATTTCAGGTCTTGGGGTGTGCGCAAATCCTGCTCTGGTAGCCACAGTATTTATATTGCTGGTCTAATTCAGTTTCTGGTCAATAGTACACTCCAGGATGTTGATAGTGGGGGATTCAGCGATGGTAATGCCATTAAGTGTCAAGGGGTGATGGTTAGATCCTCTCTCGTTGGAGATAATCATTGCCCGGCACTTGTGTGGCGTGACTTATTTGTCAACCCAAGCCTGGATATTGTCCAGGTGTTGCTGCATTTGGACATGACTGCTTCAGTATCTGAGGAGTGATGAATGTTGCTTGGTGAAGATTTTAAACCTGGGTCCCCAGAGCATTACCCTGGGTCTCTGGATTACTTAGGGTGGCACAGTGGCCCAGTGGTTAGCACTGCTGCCTCACAATGCTAGGGACCCGGGTTCAATTCCCGGCTTGGGTCACTGTTTGTATGGAATCTGCATGTTCTCCTCGTTTCTGCATGGGTTTCTTCTGGGTGCTCCAGTTACCTCCCACAGTCTGAAAGATGACCTGATTGGGTGCATCGGCCATTGTAAATTTTCTGTGTACCCGAACAGATGCCAGAGTGTAGCGACTAGGGGATTTTCACAGTAACTTCATTGTAATGTAAGCCTACTAATAAACATAAATTTTACCACTGTGCCACTGCCTGCCCCAATTTGCTATGACATGGTTTTAATTTCCAGTCATAACCCAGGCAAGTTTGAAGTCATGACTTTGTCCTTTTGTAAATTATCTAGAAGGCTTCATTAGCAGGAATAAGATGCATCACTTACTTCCAGCTATTTGATAGCCTGGATTTTTCTTTAGATTTGTAGCAAGATTTTCAATTAGATATGTAAAGAATTAAAGCTCATTGTGATTTATAAATTGTTAATAAGACTTTTTAGAAAGATAAATGAATCCAGTTGTTCACCAGTAACATGGTGCTGACAAGCTATCTCCATTAATAAAATTAGAAATGATCTATTTGCCTTGAGCTGGAGTGCAATGCTTTACTCAGAGTGCAATGGAAAGCAGTAGAATTGCTCGGTAATGTTGGCTTTCTACACTACAAAGAGAGTGTTCATGCTCCAATAGGAACTAACAAATCATTCCCAAACTTTCTCAGCACGTCAGGTTAAGATTGTGTATAAGCTGGAAGGGTACAAGCAACTTAAAACAAAAATGAAACCAGCATTGTACTGTTATGAGTGGATCCTTCTAGCAAACAAGTAGATACTGTTTCCACTGGCAGGAGGGTTAGACAGCACAGATTTAAGATCCCTGGGGAGAGAACCAGAGAGATGATGAGGAGAAATGTTAGGACCTGGAATGTTCAGCCTGACAGGGTGGTGGAGGCAGACTCGATGCTAGCTATCAAAAGGGAACAGAGAAGGACATGTTGGTGCTAAATTCTCCCTCAGTGTACCCAAACAGGTGCCAGAGTGTGGCGACTAGGGGATTTTCACAGTAACTTTATTGCAGTGTTAATGTAAGCCTACTTGTCCCTAATACATACACTTTTTTTTATAGTGAATATCTCAAAAAGGAACAAGAAAACATGTAGGCTGTAGGGAATGAGCCCGGAATTGGAGTAACTGGATAGCTCATTTAAAGACTTAACACAATGGCTTGAATGGCTGTTTGGTTGTTCGAGTCTAGAAGTTTGGAAATGCCCATTTTTTTGACCTCCAGTGTTTTGGAGGTGTTGGCATAGGACAAGTCCTCATCCTCAAAATGGTGATGTTCAAGTTTTTCCGTTGAAGCTTTGGACCTTGTTGTTAGTCTAGATTTCTGATAGACAAGGGAATTAAGGGTTATGGGGAGAAAGCGGGAAAGTGGAACTGATCCACTTCAGATCAGCCATGATCTTATTGAATGGCAGGGCAGGCTCAAAGGGCTAGATGGCCTACTCCTGCTCCTAGTTCTTATGTTTAGCTGATGCATTGTAACATCCTGACACTGAACAATAGAGGAAGTGAGAAACAATTTGGGTACCGATGGACATGGGGGTATGTGAATGAGTTGGCCATTCAGCCCTTAGTGCCTGCTCTGCCATTCAGTATGGCCGATCGGATTGCAACCTCGATTCCACCTTCCTGTCGACCCCCTGATAACCTCTCATTCACATGCCCCTCACCTTTTGTGGAAGAGTGTTCCGAAAGTGTGCAGCAATCTGAGAGAAATCAATTTCTCCTCATCTTTGTCTGAGCGGATGACTCCTTTCTTCTTAAACAGAATAGATTCTCCCACAAGAGGAATCATCTCCACGTTGACCCTGTCAAGACCCCGCAGGATTTTAAATGTCAATCAATTTGCCTCTTAATTTTCTAAACTCCGGAGGATACAAGGCTAGTTTGTCCAAACTTTCCTCGTCTGTCACAACTGCTCCACTGCACTTCACTGAATGAAGGGAACACAACTGAAATATATGACTTCAATGGCATGTGATTTAATGTTGATATGTTATTCATGAATTCCAAATTTTGCCACAAGCATACATGGATGGCGCAGAAGTTGGCACTGC
The DNA here is from genome assembly GCF_965287045.1 of Carcharhinus amblyrhynchos. Lineage (NCBI taxonomy): Eukaryota > Metazoa > Chordata > Chondrichthyes > Carcharhiniformes > Carcharhinidae > Carcharhinus > Carcharhinus amblyrhynchos. Next base: position 43,558,220 of record NC_137344.1, on the reverse strand, counting down.
TGCCTCGCAGCGCCAGGGACCCAGATGTATGTGAAATACCCCCAAAGATTCAGGTGTGTCTCCTGATGTCATCACCAACTGGTATCTATTTCAGTTGACAGGATCTGTAGCACACCTGTCAAAAATTTTGGAGCTTCTTGAGAGGACAAAGTGTCCAATTGACCACAATATTACATTACCCTTGCGATTTTTAAGTTGCTGCACTTCCAGACTATATCTCATGGTAGCACAGTGGTTAGCTCTGCTGCCCCACAGCGCCAGGGACCCAAGTTCGATTCTCGACTCAGATCACTGTCTGTGTGGAGTTTACACATTCTCCTTGTGTCTGTGTGGGTTTTCTCCAGGTACTCCGGTTTCCTTCCACAGTCCAAAGATGTGCGGGTTAGATTGATTGGCCATGCTAAATTGCCCCTTAGTGTCAGGGGGTCTAGCTATGATAAATGCATGTGGTAACGAGGATAGTGCTTGGGTGGGATTGTGGTTGGTGCAGACTTGATGGACTGAATGGCCTCCTTCTGCACTGTATGATACTATGATTCACCCACAATTTCACATATCTTCACCATGCATACTCTTGGCAAACGTTTGCTTCCACAGTTAATGTGGCAGCTGCCAGGGCTTACCTTTAATGTACGGTATACCTGGTACCCCCATTAGCATGCTTAAAAATTTCCATAAACGTGTCCACATATTCTATCTATCTTAAAATCATAAAAACCCTACAGTGCAGAAAGAGGCCACTGGGCCCATCGGGTTTGCACTGACATAATCCTATCCCCATATCCCCACACGTTTACCCACTAATCCCTCTAACCAACACATCTCGGGGCACTAAGGGGCAATTTTAGCATAGCCAATCGAGCTAACCCACACATCTTTGGACTGTGGGAGGAAACCGGAGCACCCGGAGGAAACACACGCGGAGAATGTGCAAAGTCTATACAGACAGTGTCCCAAGTCAGAAATCGAACCCAGGTCCCTGGAGCTGTGAAGCAGTAGTGCTAACCACTGTGCTACCGTGCTGCCCTATGGTAAACTTTATTAGATCATTCCTCATGAGTTAGCAACAGTAGAGGTTTATGTACTCCAGTGTAAGTAGGATATCACTGGAATTTAAAGGAAAATTGCTACTATTGGAATCAGTCTGCATGGCTTCCAAGTACGAGATAGATTCTTCCAAGGGTTGGCTAAACCAAGGGTAATTAGTGGAAGTAATTTATAAGAATTTCAGAATGTGCTGAAAAAAGTCTTCCTGCAAGACAAACAGTGAAAGTTAAGACTAATGGAATATTTGAGTGAACTCAAAACTGGTTTAGACACCCTTATAATGGCCTTATAATATCTAGACTTTCAAGACACCCAAGTTCATTTTCATGCAAAATTAATAAGAAAACGGGGTCTGTAAACAACAATTAAATAAATAGTTAAATTATTTGTAGTGATATTTCCTTCTCTTCCTTGAATATGTTACTGGAACACTTCACACTTATCCAAGTATGAAAACAAGATCTTTGCTTAATATCTCCCCCTTAAATACAGTATCTCTGACAATACACCGTTCCACAATAACGCAATTAATTAAGCATCAGTCTAATGTAGCATAAACCTGGAACCTTATTTGCTGAGAGACAATTGGTTTATAGAAAAATAAATCACGTCTGAACCATTGGAATGGTCGTTTGAGTTTATAAACGCAACAATTATCGGAAACTATTTATTGTCGCCATGTTCAGGCATTAGAAAATCAATGGACAGAGTATTCTGGTCAGCACTGGAGTTACTGCATCATCTGTTGATCAGGTAAAAAAAATGGCCCACTCACGTGGATATGTTTTCCTTCTGGTCAAACCTCTAATGCTGGATCCACAAGAAATCATTCAGTGCAGGAATCCGGGGAGTTACCTGCAAAGCGGATCAGCGCAGAGGGCAAATACTCTTCCCACAATATCACCTATCACATTTGGAGAAGTGTAAAAGGTTCCAAAGTTTTTCAGTGTGTTAGTGAATGAGTGACTGGGTAGGTTGGTAAATGATTAGGTGGGTGAGATGGGAAGGTGAGGAGGTGGGTGACGTGGCGAGATGGAAAGACGGATAGGTCAGTGGGTTGATGTGGTAGGTGAGTAGATGTATGAATAGACAATCCAGTCAGGAAGGGTAGTCTCAACAGAGGGGCTGTTAGATAGAGCCGAGAGTCAGGTCGCTAGCGGGCTGATTTGATTTAATTTATTACTGTCACATTATCGGCACGGTGGCACAATGGCACCTCACAGCACCAAGGGCCTGAGTTCAATTCCAGCCTCGGGTGACTATGTGGAGTTTGCATGTTCTCCCCGTGTCTGCGTGGGTTTCCTCCGGGTGCTCCAGTTTCCTCCCACCATCCAAAGATGTGTGGGTTAGGTTGATTGGCCAATGATAAACTAACCCTTAGTATCAGGGGATTAGTAGGGTAAATACACAGGGTTATGGAGATAGGGCCTGGGTGGGATTGTTGTCGGTGCAGGCTTGATGGGCCAAATGGCCTCTTGCACTACAGGGGTTCTAAGTATTGGGATGCAGTGAAAAGTGTTGCTTCTTGCTCGTTGTACAGATAAGGCATAGGGAGAAGGAAAGAAGAGGGTGCAGAATGTAATTTTACAGTCATAGCTAGGGTGTAGCGAAAGATCAGCTTAATATAAGATAGTTCAATTCAAAAGTCTGATGGCAGCAGGGAAGAAACTGTTCTTGAGTCAACTGTACGTTTTCAGATTTTTGTACCTTTTCTAATGGAAGAAGGTGGAAGAGAGTATGTCCGGGGTGCGTGGGGTCCTTAATTATGCTGGATGTTTTAACGAGGCAGCAGGAATTGTAGACAGAGTTGATGGATGGGAAGCTGGTTTACGTGAGTTTGTCGGGTGCTTAGGGGAGAGCTGTTAGGTGGTGAGGGGGAACTCGGGTAGTTGGTAGGTGAGGTTTGGGGGTGTCACCCGCAGAGTTACCCAGATATTAGACCAAGGCCGGAATTTTACCGTCCGTTCCGTCACAGGAATCAGAGCGGGCGAGTTGGGGTGGGAGAGGGGATGAACCATGGAGAGGTCCATTGACCTTGGGCTGGGTTTTACTGTCTCAGGAGAGTGAGGCCGTAAAATCCTGCCACAAGTTTTCAATACTCTAACATTCCCTGGGTAATAATCATGCTATGTTGCACAGGTCTCTCACAAGTCCCCAGGGTAGCAGAGGAATTCCCCATTTGGAAGAATAAACTTCCTGGGCAAAAATTCACATGTTTGAGCATCAGGACTGCTGCGGGTCTTGATGGGCATCTTCTGTCGAACGTCAAATTGCCAATGATCTAAAGACGGGAAGATTTGGGCCATTATCTGAGAATATTCAACTCCTTACCACGGCGTACCCAAAACAACGGCGTTATTTTTTAAAAAAAGGTCAGAATCATTACTTTTTCATCAAAATTATTGGGAGGGCAATGAAGATGACCAATTAATATTTGTAAACGGGGTGATCGTTCGATACAAACTAAGTGAGAATTTCAAATTTAACTATAATGGGGTTCTAGTCATAGGACAAATGCCGAACCCTGTGAAGCATCACTTAGTTGCTGTACTAAAAAGTAATCAGCACCAGAGTGTGTGTGTGTGCGAGTTCTGTGTGGCAAAACCCTACTCCAAACATCACAGCAAGAAATGTTCCTTTGTGTGGCATTTGATACTTGGTGCAATGACAGCATGGTGGAGTCATGCACTATTTGCTTTGCCTTGAAAGGTGACAATGATTTTCTGCTATAATATTCGTGGGATTGAAAAGAGACAGGAGGTTGTGAATGTGTCAGTGAGTGAGGCTGAAACCAACAATCTCCAGCAGTTACAAAATTGTAGGCTTGGGGAAGGGTAAGAAATATAAAATAAAGACCTTGCTTCAGGGATAAGCTTAGCATGATCCCTGATTTTTTTTTTGGACATATTTAATTATTGACATGAATTAAACCTCCTTCTGGGATGTTCAAGGGGTCTTCCCACCAAATTTAAATGGAACATTTCATCTTCAATTTCTAGTTGCACAAAAAAAAGTGTTGATTTCACCTTGAAAAAGAAAACATCCAAGTATTAATGCATTGTGCCAAGCTCTCTCGGTGTCTGGCATGCTCATCTTTATCTCTGCACCCAGGCTTTATAACCCATCAACCCTATGTTCGTTCAAATGTCTGGAAATTCTCCAGGACTTTTCCTTTCCAAGGACATCTGCGGTATCTTCAAACTCGGGCATAATGTTGCATTCCATGTCTTCTTTATGTGACTCTCCAAGACGAATTTTTCCATTCCGCTCACCACAGGAATTAGAGCAGGTGAGGGGTGTACCTTAGAAAGGTCCACTGACCTCAGGAGAGCCAGCCCGTAAAATCCCGCCACAAGTTTTCAATGCTCTAACGTTCCCTGGGTAACAATTATGCTATGTTGACCTCGGGCAGGATTTTATAGTTTTGGGGTGAGCGTGCCCATAAATTTCCCCCCTTCATTTTTCTTCTCCGTTGTATAGTTATTTCATAGTTAATGAATTCCGTTGATTGGAAAGTGGAGTAGGAACATCACCAGTCCAAAGTATTTGTTCTACTCCTCTGGATACTGCTTTTCACGGTGGTTTCAGGAGTGCCCTCCAGTAATGGATTGTTTTCTTTAACAGGTGTTTGTACAAGCTTAAAGTTTTAAGTTTATTTATCAGTGTCACAAGTAGGCACATATTAACACTGCAATGAAGTTACCGTGAAAATCCCATACTCCAGCACCTGTTCAGCTACACTGAGGGAGAACTTATCATGGCCAATGCAACCTAACCAGCACGTCTTTTGGACTTTGAGGGGAGACCAGAGCACCTGGGGGAAACCCACGCAGACACAGGGAGAATGTGCAAATTCTGCACAGATAGCGACCCGAGCCGGGAATCAAACCCGAGTCTTTGACGCTGAGAGGCAGCAGTGCTAACCACTGTGCCATCATGCTGTCCCAATGACTTGGACTTCTCTCTTAAACCCATCCATGCCTGCATTAACTGTCTGTCTATTTGCATATGCAGTTCAATTGCTGCTGCAAACCCTAGCTCATCATTTCCAGCTCCTTTCATTTCCCCTCTCGTCTCCTTTCCAGTATTTCTCTCCCTCTTCCCCCATCCCTTCCCCGCCTAACCCCCAGATATGTCATCTGTCATTTCCTCGTGCTTCCTGCTTGGATATCTTGCCTCCCTTCAACAGATCAGTCCTCTTTGGCCTTCAGTGTCATGCTACCAATTTCAGATTTGACCTCCCCTTGATTAAGTTAAACTGCCCCTGGGATGAACTTTTGCTTCTGAGTTGAATGCACAGAATAGAGAGAGTACCCAATTTTGCAAACCCAACTCTGGAGAAGGTGCCCCGAACGTTTAGATATTTTCAATCTGGGGGAGGAGGGTGAAGCAGGTGCTAACTGAAGTCAACCCTACCTCCCACAGTAACGATGTGGGGGGAGCTGCTGGTTTTCAAGGTGAGCTTGTTAAGTAGACCCACATCAGAGTTCTGGATCTTTGTCCCTGTTACAACGACATAAAATAAAAAAAAGACTTCTAGGGATCACCGCTCACACCCCTGCATCCCCCACCTTTGTCCCATCCATGCCTACTGATTCCATTTAATGCCATGAACTGTCATGGTTCCTCAACCCGTCTATACAAACCTAAGTGCTTATATCTACCCCATGATCCTTTATAGTCCCTATTCCAACTTAACAGCAAGTCACTCTGCCCTTTCCTATGGCCCTTTATAGCATCTAAGTCAACTTAGATCCAACTCACGCTTACTGATGCCCACAACTAACCCACCATCCTCCCTTTATCCTTGAATAACCACATGCCAACTGATCCCAGTATCTACCATGGGACAACCTTAGGAGCCATGGTGAGTTGAAACAAAATAAAGGTAAGTATTTATTACAGCTTTTTTCTATAATTAAAAACACTTTGATAAAAGCCATTTAATAAATTTAAATCCTTTCAAATACTTCATACTATATAAAAAAATAAACATTTTTATTCACAGCCCACATCAAAGATAGCTAACCTCTTGGAGCTGTCAAACTATAAATTTACAATGACGATGAGAGTTTGTGGAAGTAGTCAAGTAATGCTAATCCTATGATGACAGACCTGAGGCTCATTAACAAAACATCCCAGCAAACTTACAAGCAACATTTTTTTCCAACTGCAAGCTTACTTTTGTTTCCAAAATATAAAGGGCAGGGGATTTAAATGAGTTGGCAGGTTGAAAGTTCCATAGAGTGTATCCACTTTTTTATGCATATTCATGTACATCTTTAACTATCCAAAAGGGATATCTGACCTCTCCCAAAGAGTTCCTGACCTTTCCAAATTTGGGTGCCTGCACCTCGCCAGAAGGGTAGTTAACCTCTCCAAAGATTTCTATTATGTTCAGACTTTATGCTCAAATTTGCAGTGTCCACGAGCTGTGCCTCTAAAACTTCAGAGTCCAAAATGCCTTCTCTTTGACAGCAGCTGAAATTTAAAATCTTTTTTAACTTTTAAATCTGGTCCCTCTGAACTAGCTCCCCAACCTCATCCCCACCGCCAATAGTGATGGGTGCTGTGTTCGGGGATGTTTTGGCAAAGATTCAGGTCCAAGTAATACTGCGAGCTCTGCATCACTCATTGCTGGCATCCGAACACCAGTTAAATTTTGATAAGAATGAAGAAGCGAGTGGAACAGCTGGATCTTGTGTTAACGTTAGGAACATGTTTAACCCACCTGGGAACTTTTAAAGACTTCCCTTTACATCGGTTCTAGTTAGTGCGCAGATGGTGTGAAGTTTAAATGGGGGCAACACCATTCCCTTGAGTAGATCTTACAGCTGCCCATCTTTGTTCCACCCATACACAAATCATGGCACGCCATCTATCAATGGGAAGCCAAGACTCTCAGAAGATATAATGCACCTGCATCAGATTCTCCGTTGCACCAGGAATATAATTTCCTCTGACCATGGAGACACTTTAATGTGTACACCGCAATGAGTGTGACTGGGGCCAGGCATTTACTGAACGTGCATGTGAGTAATTAACAGCTGATCCCCATCTGCGACTGCAATGATTCATAATTAGTTTTGTCAGTCAAAGCTTCACAACGTTGTCTTTTGGCCGAGCCAATGCTCGTGGAATTTGAGACAGCAATTAAGCAGTTAATAGTTTCCTTAGCAACCTTAGAATTTATTATTGCATTTATTTTGGATATCTTTTGCAGGGATTAGGCCCATTGTTGATGTGACAGTGCAATTTCTGGCTTGGCTATCATATCAAATTAATCTTATGAACATCATAGGATGAAACAATGAAGTAATAAGCCTAAATGGCCCAGCTATTGTCTTTTATGCTTTGGGAGACTTCTCTACACTTTCACTTTTCATTCTTAAACCACTCTTTCAAGTTTCCCTGTGCCATTCCCCTGCCCCCTTTCCCCCAGTCATCATCTTTCCTATCTAAATCAGAAGCTGGTATGACCTATTGCCCACAACCCTACCTTTTACCACTTATCTTGAGGTAGAACTCTACTCTCAACTCCTATCCCGAAGGACGGCTGAGATTGAAAGCTCCTTCTCCATTATATGATGTTTTCCACCTGTTTGGCTTCGCAGAAAGCTGTCCGTAATTCCCCCTATCCAGTCTCATTTTCACTTTGAATGTTGAGGGACAGCAGGACTAGAGGGCACAGCCTCAAAATAAGGGGAGGGCAGTTTAGAACGGAGTTGAGGAGGAACTTCTTTGCTTGGAGGGTGGTGAATCTCTGGAATTCTCTGCCCATTGAAGTGGTGGAGGCTACCTCATTTAATTTAAGCCACGGGTAGATAGATTTCTGATAGACAGGGGAATTAAGGGTTATGGGGAGAAAGCGGGAAAGTGGAACTGATCCACTTCAGATCAGCCATGATCTTATTGAATGGCGGGGCAGGCTCGAAGGGCTAGATGGCCTACTCCTGCTCCTATTTCTTGTGTTCTTATGATACTTGTTACCTTCAACCAACTGGAACCACCTCTGTAAAATGAAGCACTTTGGGGTACCCAGGGGATGAGAGACTTATTGTATCGACGAAACATATTCCGATTTGCAGGCAATCTTAAGGCCCTAGCATTAATTTACAGTTTGGATTTATTGTAACAGTAAATGAACCAACTGTTAGAGTGAATCCAATCAGACTAAATTGAGTTATATTTGCGGCGTTACTTGGCTTAACGAATGGACAGCATCTGGGATGTAATGAATTGAGTGTATTAAAAAGTGTTTAAAAACAAGTACCACAACCTTAAAACTAGCCAATACAGTCAATTAATTTGTGGGCAGATTGTTCATTACATTGTGACAGAAACTGGGAAGAGAATTAACCCACACTTTCACATATTTAGCAAAATAAGAATGAATATTCTTATTCATGGCATAGGAACATTGCCTAAGAACATTACACAGGAAGACTTTTATTGGAATAGGAGAAGATGACACAGGAATGAAATTCCCAGGCTGGTTCTAGAATGTACAGTAAGGAATCTCACAACACCATCTTACTGTGCCCACCCCATACAACGCTGGCATCTCCACATCCGGAATGTGCAGGGGGCCCCAAGGTCAGCCTGAACTTGGGCCACAAACCTCATTCCAATAATTTATGGGCTCATTGTGCCTCCACAAGCAACTTGCCCTTTTCAGGAGATTGATCTCGGGGGTCGCTAAACTCACGAGAAGCAGCCCTTAGGTCAATGCAGGAAGTGGGGAACGAAAGACTGTGAATGGTAGATGGGAGACCCATCGCTGGTCTGCAGTGCCCTAGGGGAACGCTGAGGAGCTGGGGAAACACTCTTCTGGTCTAGTGTATACCACAGTAATCTCTCAGTGATGCCCGCTTCCGAGGCTGCATCTACACCAGGAGTAAACTAGACCCTGTGCCCACTTCAGTTATGGCAGTCTAATTTTGAAGGGAAGTTATAAAACTGGTATTAGCATTTACCCATGGGTCAATGTCTGAAGGTGGCTGACAAAACGCCTGAAAATTGTCAAGGCCAGTGTGATGTTTGGTTTTCAGGCATGCCTTGGTTGTAGGGCGTAGCTCCAAGATGTTGATCATTTTTGCTCCAACTTACTGTCACCAATTTCCAGCCTTGGGAGCTCTCCCATCAGGAGAATTCTCAGTGGGAAGCAAGATTGATTTTGGGAAGCGGAATGGTAAAAATGTTTACAATACATAAAATGTTACCCCCTAGAATAATATACATTTGTAACCAGCTGCAATGAAGATTTATGAAGCCGTCTTAATGAGTCAGGCAATGTCTATTAGCATTTAAAACAAACAAGCTGAAATATGGGAGTAGTAGTGTTTGTGACATTCAGTTGATTATGCCTGTCTGATATCTATTCCCTGCATTGTGTGTGATTAGTTACATCTAAGACATTCTTCCCGTTTAGAAGGATAGCAGGAGTAGAGGGCACAGCCTCAAGATAAGGGGGGGGGGGGGTGCAGTTTAGATCAGAGTTGAGGAGGAACTTCTTCACTCAAAGGGTGGTGAATCTCTGGAATTCTCTGCCCGTTGAAGTGGTGGAGGCTGCCTCGCTAAATATATTTAAGTCACGGGTAGATAGGTTTTTTGATAGACAGGGGAATTGAGGGTTATGGGGAGAAAGTGGGAAAGTGGAACTGATCCACTTCAGATCAGCCATGATCTTATTGAATGGCGGGGCAGGCTCGAAGGGCTAGATGGCCTACTCCTGCTCCTATTTCTTATGTTCTTATCTGGGTGTGGTGACTGCCTGAACTGTGGGCAAGCAGCTGTAAATATAGGAGCGGACTTGTAAAAGCATTGAATAAACCGCCTGTAAACACACACAGCTTGGTGTGTCATCTCTGCATATCTCCAGCGATGTGATTGCATGAAAGAGGACACAAAGGAGATTTATCAGGATGTTGCTTGAGGCATTTGAGCTATAAGGAGAGACTGGATAAGCTTGGATTGTTTTCATTAGGTGTGATGTGTTTACCCCAGTGTTGGACTAGGGTAAACACAATAAGTTGCTTTCATTAGAGCAGAGAAGGCTGAGGGGGGAGGGGGGGGACATGATTGAGGGGTATGGACAGGCTGGTGAGGGAGCAGCCATTCCTCTTGTTGAGAGTGAGGGATAGGAGGTTCAGAGGGGACTTGAAAAAAGATTAGGGTGGTGGGAATCTGGAATACACTGCCTGGGAAAGTAGTGGAGGCTGGAAACCTTGCAACATTTGATATAGAACAAGGGAAGCAGATGTGTGGGAACATCACCTGCAAGTTCCTCCCTAGTCACTCACCATCCTGACTTAGAAATATATTGGCCATTCCTTCGCAGTTGCTGGGTCAAAATCCTGGAATTCCCTTCCTAACGTCATTGTGGATCAACCCACATCACATGGACTGCAGTATTTCAAGATGGCAGCTCACCACCACCAACTAGGAATGGACAATAAAGTGAAGTTTTTTTAAGTTTATTTATTAGTCACAAATAGGCTTACATTAACACTGCAATGAAATTACTGTGAAAATCCCATACTCACCACAGTCCAGTGCCTGTTCGAGTACAGTGAGGGAGAATTTAGCATGGCCAATGCAGCTAAACAGCACGTCTTTCTGACTGGGAGGTAACTGGAGCGCTTGGGGGTAACCCATGCAGACATGGGGAGGACATGCAGACTCGACACAGACAGTGACCCAAGCTGGGAATCAAACCATGGAGCCTGGTGCTGTGAGGCAGCAGTGCTAACCACTGCGCCACGCTGGTCAGTCAGTGATACCCATGTCCGAAGAATGAATACTTAAAAAAAAATTGAATGAGAATTTGAAATATAACATTGAAGGATATGAGACCAGTGCAGGAAAATGAGATTAGTGCGCCTTTACTGGTAGTTATTGTTGGTTCAGACTCAAAGGGTCTTTTCTCTCCTTTATGACTATAAAACATAATTGTGTGCATTGTGTATCAATAATGGGACTGACACCTTACTCAAACACAACCTCCCAAGCACTGGCCACTTTAAGCTGGTAAGATTTAGCATGCAGTGCATTGAGACACAGGTCTGCTATTGACACTTGTGTATGTCACAGACAAGGAGCAACGCCACCAGAGGAGCCAGGTCAAATTGAGACACTCATGGTGGTGTTAAAGCCACAAAATGTGGAAGAGACATTTCACAGATGAAAAGAACCTTCAATGGGACACAACAGCCTCCCTCATTACTAGAAAGAATTGGAAGCAAATAATGTGAAACTCTCCCTACTAAACGAAAACAACAATATCAACGTGTCGTCAATTCCTTCAAATAGATATCTCAATATAACAATTTAAATCAATTTGAATCGCAATCACTGGCAATGTTTGCTACTAATAATGAGCACTTTGCAAAGCTTTCTTTTATGATTGCCGGTTTTTCATGCATCTAATACATTACAACTATTCAATTTTGATGTTGCATATATATCAAGAGTGTCGTACTTCAAAGTCAGTGCAATTCCAAGCGAAACATTCACACGTGGAATATGGTGTTCAATTCTGGTCGCCACACTACCACGTAAAGTTTATTTATGATTCACAAGTAGGCTTTACACTGTAGTGAAGTTATTGTGAAAATCCCCTAGTCGCCACATTCTGGCACCTGTTCGAGTACACTGAGGGAGAATTTAGCATGGCCAGTGCATCTAACCTGCCCATCTTTGTGGGAGGAAACTGGAGCACCTGGAGGAAACCCACACAGACACGGAGGATGTGCAAATGCCACGCAGTCAGTGACCCAAGCCAGAAATCAAACTCATGTCCCTGGCACTGAGGCAGTGGTGCTAACCACTGTGCTGCCATGCACCTCTCCTCCACCAGTCTTGCCAAGGCTTTGCCCCCCTGTCCCACCATCCCCTGAAGGATGTGGAGGCTTTGGAGAGGGTACAGTAAAGATTTACCAGGATGTTACCTGGCATGGAGGGCATTAGCTATGAGGAGAGGTTGGAGAAACTTAACTTGTTCTCACTGCAATGACGGAGGTTGAGGGGTGACCTGATAGAAGTCTAAAAGATTATGAGAGGCTTGGACAGAGTGGATAGTCAGAAGCTTATTCCCAAGGTGGAAGAGTTAATTACTAGGGGGCACAGGTTTAAGGTGCGAGGGGCAAGGTTTAAAGGAAATATGAGGCAAGTTTTTTTTACACAGAGGGTGGGTGTCTGGAACTCATTGCAGGTCAGGTAGTGGAAGCAGATACGACGGTGACTTTTAAGAGATGATTAAACAAATACATGTGTAGGATGGGAATAGAGGGATATGGTTCCCGGAAGGGAAGGAGGGTTTTAGTTCAGACTGGCAGCATGGTCGGTGCAGGCTTGGAAGGCCAAAGGGCCTGTTCCTGTGCTGCAATTTTATTTGTTCTTTGTTCAGTTGATACCAGATCAATGGGCCAAAAGTGGCAGCAACAACAACAACTTACGTTGATGTAGCACCTTTTGAATGTTGTCGCACATCCCAAGAGGTACAGGAAATGCTCCGCGGGAGTGCGTCCAAGCAAAGTTTGACACCAGGGCTAAAAGATGTTCGGAGAGACAGTCAAAAGCTTCGTTGCCATCCTGAATGAGGTGGAGAGGTAGAGGTCTCCAGGAGGGAATTCCAAAGATTTCCGGTCTTGGCATATGGAGGCACAGCTATCAAACACTGGGCCATGAGAACTGGAGACACACAAGAGGCCAGTACTGGAGGAACACTGACATTGTGCAGGGTTGTAGATTTAGAAGAAGTTATAGAGCTGAGGACAACTCTCCATGAGACCAAAACCCAATAAATCCATTTTACAATAAAGAGGATAGATATTTTGCTGTAAAAGATTCTTTAAAAAGGTTAAAGGCAGGAGCTGAGGGTGTGAGGAATTTACAAGCATGGAGTTATGACTTGCTGCAGAAAGAGTCTGTAAATCTAACAGCTTTATCAACAGAATGACCTTCAATCGAATCTACAACTTCTACTCAGATGTACAAAAAGTACTTTGTAATGTAGAGGAAAATGTCAGTCCATCGCAGATAGATAGGAGAACAAGCAAGTCTAACTCAAAACTGTTACCAACTTCCTGGCCTTCAGATGTTGCATGGTAAATTTGAGATCCAACTGTTCTGCGTGGGAAATTGTCAGTTTAGTGTAGCACATCTCCTGTTTCAAGGTTAACTCCTAGTTTAATGGCTAATCTTCTTGCTCTCTCTTCTCATTTCCAAATTGGATAGGGTCTGAGTTCTGATTCAAATAGGAGGGATTTATTTACAGGAAAGTCAGTGTGCCAGCTGCTTGTATCTCAGACTGGAGGGGGAATTATCTAGCCCCGACCCTGATGGGCATTGTCGAGGCAAAGGCGGGATAATTGGAGAGCAGTTCACTTTTAATAGCCCTTCAAATTTTCCCATCTCGCCCGCGGTCATCTGTGCTGGTGTCAGAGTAGGAAAATCCACCCAATATGCAAGCCAAGGCTGGAAATTTCCATGACCACCGGCCACAGAAATCAGAGGCAGAAAATTTGCCGGATCACTTAAAGGTCTGTTGAGATTGGGCAGGAATTTCCAGTCTTGCGGCGCACAAGGCTGGAAAATCCTGCGCTTGTTGCCACATTGAGCTGATACGCGGTCAACGACATGTTAGCGCATGCCAGGTAATGACTATCCCTCATGGTCTCCCCAGGGTGAGAAAGGTGTGATGAAATACTAGCCTGGATAGGTGCGATTGCACCTTCAGGAAGCTCCGCACCTTCCAGACAGAGGAATTCTCTTGTTCAGCACTCCATCCACCAATTCAGTCATCACTCCCTCCACCATCAGCATACCACGGCAGCAGTGAGTACTAACTATGCGATATCACTGCAGCAGCTCACCAAGGCTTCTTTGTGAAGCATCTCCCAAACCCAAGAACTCCATCATTTGGAAGGGAATGTAACTTAAGTGTATGGATCACCATCGCCTCCAAGCTCCCCTCCAATCACATGTCACCTGATTCCTTTATATATCAGCTTCCTTCCTTTCTGTGGGACATCATTCTGAGTCTCTACCCAGCAGTATTGTAAGTGTACTCTGATCACACGGACATCCGCCATTCAAGAAACCTTCCAAGCATTGCCCTCTTAGGGAGAACATACCAATGGCCAACAATGCCAGTCTTGCCAAGAATGTGTACATCCCAAAGAAGCTCAGACAAAAAGATTGTTTGATTATCGCACACTGTTGTACATGATACTTTTTTTTTAAAGCAGTGTTGACTTATTAGCTCAGACAAGAAAAGCACTGCACTTTTATTGCCATATTTTCAAACACTGAATAAACAATGCTGGAAGCGTGGCCCACACTGTCACACAGCGGGGGAAATCGGCAGCCAGGAATCCCAAAATCAGCCCACTTTTTTCCGATGTAAAACAAGCCCCCTACCTTGCACACAAAGGGAACCCTCCTCCCACCCTCCTACCCCATGGCATTCCCCAGAGGGCCCGCCCTGGTATTATCTGCGGCAATGTCCCCTGGCAGTGCCGCCCTAACAGTGTCGGGGCAGTAGTAGGGTATCAGATGGCAACCCGGAAATGGCTGATCATTGAATTCAATATCCTAATTCCCTCCTTCCTCCATATCCCCCCCCCCTTTCCCTTTAGCCCCTAGAGCTATATCTAATTTCTTCTTGAAATCACACAACATTTTGGCCTCAACGACTTTCTACGGTGATGAATTCTGGACACTCACCATCCTCTGGGTGAAGAAATTTCTCTTTATCTCCATTCTAAAAGGGTTACCCTTTATCCTCAAACTGTGACCCCTAGTTCTGGACTCCTCCCACTATTGGGAACATTCTTTCTGAATCTCCCTTGTCTAAACCTGGTAGAATTTTATAAATATCTATGAGATCCTCTCTCACCCTTCTAAACTCCAGTGAATATAATCCCAGATGACTTAGTCTCTCCTCGTATTCCATCCCAGGAATCAACCTGGGAAACCTTTACTGTACTCTGTCTATAGCAAGGACATCTTTCCTCAGGTAAGGAAACCAAAATTGCCCACAATACTCCAGGTGTAACCTCACCAACGCCCTATACAATTGCAGCAAAATATCCCTATCCTGACACTCGGTTCCTCTCGCTATGAAGGCCAACATACCATTTGCCCCCTGCTGTACCTGCGCGCTTACTTTCAGCGACCAACACAAGAGGACATCATCTTATTGAGTATCCACTTCTCTCAATTTGCACAGTGCGCAGATTCCCTCGTACTGCTTCATATTTGCGAAAACCAGTGCTGAACCTCGCCGACTCGAGTTTTGTAGGGAAATCAGGATTGTTCAACATGGGGCAAAGGAGCTTAAGGAGAAATTTAATAAAAATGAGGAGTTTTGATAGGTAGATAGGGTAAAGTTTTTTCCACTGGCAGGAGAATCAGTGACTGGTAGAAAGGGGCTGAAGACAATTGGCAAAAAGAGCCAAAGGGTGGGATGTGATTTTGTAACTCTGAGTTATGATTTGGAATGCGTTGTCTAAAAGATCGATTTACTCGTAACTTTGAAAAGAATATGTGATAAATGCCCCTGTTTACATCACCAGCGATGAAATAGAAATGGTCAAGAGCTTCAGGTTTCTAGCTGTCCAGATCACCAACAACCTGTCCTAGTCCCACCATACCGACACCACAGTTAAGAAAGCCCAACAACCCATCTACGTTCTCAGGATGCTAAGGAAATTTGGCATGTTCACCAAGACTTGCTCTTATTTTAACAGATGCACCATTGAAAGCATCCTTTCCAGGTGTATCACAGCTTGGTATGGCTCCTGCTCTGACCAAAACTGCAAGAAACTATGAAGGGTTGTGAATGTGGCCCAGTCCATCATGAAAACCAGCCTCCCATTCATTGACTCAGTCTGCACTTTCTGCTGTCTCAGAAAAGCAGCCATGATAATCAGGCACCCTGAACATTTTCCAATTTCTTCCACTGGGGGAAAAAAGATACTAAATTCTGTGGTGACGTACCAACCGACTCAAAAACAGCTTCTTAAGAACATAAGAACATAAGAAATAGGAGCAGGAGTAGGCCATCTAGCCCTTCGAGCCTGCCCCGCCATTCAATAAGATCATGGCTGATCTGTCGTGGCTCAGTTCCACTTTCCCGCCCTCTCCCCAGAACCCTTAATCCCCTCTCTTATCAAGAACCCATCAACCCGCTTCTTAAAAATATTTAGCGAGGCAGCCTCCACCACTTCAACAGGCAGAGAATTCCAGAGGTTCACCACCCTTTGAGTGAAGAAGTTCCTCCTCAACTCTGTTCTAAACCGCCTCCCCTTTATCTTGAGGCTGTGCCCCCTAGTCCTACTGTCTTTTTTGAGCGGGAAGAGTCTCTCCACCTCTATCCTATCCATCCCATTCATCATCTTATACGTCTCAATGAGATCTCCCCTCATTCTTCTAAACTCTAACGAGTACAAGCCTAGTTTATTCAGCCTCTCATACCTCAACCCCGGTATCAGCCTAGTAAACCTCCTCTGCACTCCCTCCAAGGCCAAAATATCCTTGCGCAGGTGCGGCGCCCAAAACTGCACACAGTACTCCAGCTGCGGCCTCACCAGTGCCCTATACAGCCGCAGCAAGACCTCCCTACTTTTATATTCAATCCCCCTTGCTATGAAGGCCAGCATCCCATTCGCCTTCCTGACCACCTGCTGCACCTGCAAGCTGGGTTTTTGCGACTCATGCACAAGGACCCCGAGGTCCCTCTTCCCTGCTGCCATCAGACTTTTGAATGGACTTACCTCCTATTAAGTTGATTTTTTTCTACACCCTAGCTATGACTGTAACACTACATTCTGCACTCTCTCCTTTCCTTCTCTATGAATGGTATGCTGTGTCTGTATAATGCACAAGGAACAATACCTTTCACTGTATGCTAATAAATGTGACAGTAATAAATCAGGCAAAGGGATTGGTGTGGGGTTCGTCGGTAGCTCAGTACCGGAGAGAGCAGTTGAAGTGAATTGTTGGATGCATGGGGAGGACAGCCAAGTAAATGAACGTTGTGGGGGGGTCGGGGTTACAATGGCAAATGAGAGAAGGTGGAAAGAGGCCCAAGTGGAGGATAAAACAAAAATCAACATGGTTTGTTTGGGGCCGAATGGCCTATTACTGTGGGACTAACCGTACACGATCCACTCTTTTAAAGAGTTTGCCGCAGACACAATCTGCCTAAAGGCTGCCTTTGCCTCCCCCGTTGCTAAGCCATTTGAATGATCTCGTGCAGGGTTAGCTTTACTGAGATCTGTTACCATGGCTACCTGTTGGTTGGGGGGTGGGGTGGTGGGTGCTCCCTTTTGTAAACAAATAAGGAAGCCACAGACAGAACATCGTTTCCACCACCCTCAGGCATCAAACCTTCTCTTTGTCTTCCCCACAGCTGCTAATTACGCCGTTTGACACAAATTAGCAGTTGGTCGTGTCCAACGGCACAGTTAATGCCTACCTTCCAGATTTATGTTCCCCAGCAAATTACCTCTTCATGCGTTTTGCAAAATTAATCTTTTGAACCCTGAAATATTTCTGTCAATGCTGCACCGTGTAAGCTGTCATGGTCAGATCTCAAGATCAGCGTCCTCATTGAGTACGTTTAACAGAAGTCAAGTAACCCCAGATTCTAATTCTGAAAATTAACTGTAGGGAATAAATTATTTTTGATATCCAGTATTTATCCACTTATATTGGCCCTCAGCTGCAAACCTGCTTCTGACCTTATTCCATTTCACTTCTGTGGATTTGTCCAGTCTCACATCCCCGCCTCCTCCACTCCAGCCCTTGGATTATGGTTTCCAGTGCGCTACCCCTTGAGCTGCCTCAGTAACAGAACCTCTAGTTATCTGCCAATATAAAGGCAGAGTGCTGTGGACGCTGGAATCTGAAACAAACGCAGAAAATGTTGGAAAACCTCAGCAGGTCTGACAGCATTTGTGGAGAGAGAATGGTGCCAACTGCTGAAATTTTCCAGCTGTTCACGCCGACGGGTTTCTCTGGTCCCGCTGGTGGTGCACCCCGCCCGAGTGGTTTCCCGCCAACATGGGTTGACGTCAATGGGAATTCCCACTGACAGCGGCGGGACTGGAAAATCCCACCCCATGGCAAACAACGTGCCACCTCCTGCCGGCGGGAAACAGGAGAATCTTGCCCAATGTTTCGTGTCTGGATAATCCTTCATCAGAGCTCCAGCGAAGTGTCTTCCAGACTCAAAACGTTGGCCCTATTCTCTCTCTCTCTCTCTCCCCACAGGTGCTGTCAGACCCGCTGAGATTTTCCAGCATTTTTTGGTTTTGCTCAAGTTATCTGGACCCTACTCTCTTCATTCCTCTGTCATGTTTTCTTGCCAATGTCTCCCATTTCTCTGACCATCTTATTTCTTCCAGCCCTTGGCATCGATGGCTTTGCCTCCTTTTTGAAGTACCTTGCGATGTTTCTTCTACAGTTGCAGCGTTCTGTGTATGCAAGTTGTAATACCTTTCCCTTTCCTCTGAAATCGCTGTCTACTGACCCCTAGACACAGAATTTTCAAACATGGATTGCAAGAAAACAGGGTGGTTAGGGTATAAAACATAGAAGGTGTATGTCCCAGGGGATGGCGGAAGAGAAAGAACGTTTTACATTGAAAGTACTTCACAAGGCACCTATCTTCTCACTGAATTGAAAAAATTAAAGTATAGAAAGGCATTCGATCTATTGCACTGGTGTCATCGCTCAGACCTGAAACATTGGATGGGATTTTCCAACTGTTCCCGCTCGCGGGATCTTGTAACCCTTCCGACAGCAACATCCCATTGTGGGTCACACAGCAGAGGGTGCGGATAACGTGAAATCCCATTGCAGCGTAGGGGGGAACAGGAAGATCCCACTGTTGGCCAATAGCAGAATGCATCTGTCATCACAAAAAATATTGTGGGGAGCGGGACAAGGAAAAACTTGCCCATTACCTCTTATTTTCTCTCCAAAGATGCTGACAGACGATGCTTAGTGTTTCCAGCAGTTTTGCTTTCATGACAGATTCATCGATCACAGTTCTGAGTCAGAAGGTTTTAGGTACATGCCCCAATCTGAAATTTGACCTTATAATCTTGGCTGATTTCCCTGCAGTGCAGAGTGCAACCAGCAGATAAGGCATTTATGTAAAACTTTGTCATCATGGGTGGAGGTAAAAGATTTCATTTCAGTATGTGAAGAGGTGGCAGAGTGGATAGCACTGCTCCCTTACAGTTCCAGGGACCCAGGTTCGATTCCAATCTTGGCTGACTGCCTACGTGGAATTTGAGTTCTCCCGTGTCTGCAGGGTTTCCTCTCTGTGCTCCGGTTTCCTCTCATACTCCCAAAGATGTACAGATAAAGATAAAATACCACGGATGCAGGAATCTGAAACGAAAACAGAAAATGCTTGAAAAACTCAGTAGGTCTGAGAGCATTTATGGAGAGAGAATAGATATGCAGATGCCGGCGTTGGACTGGGGTAAACACAGTAAGAAGTCTCACAACACCAGGTTAAAGTCCAACAGGTTTATTTGGTAGCTTTGACCTGGTGTTGTGAGACTTCTTACTGAGAGAGAATAGGGCCAATGTTTTGATTCTGGATGACCCTTCACCAGAGCACTGAAGAGGAGTCACCCAGGCTTGAAACATTGGCTCTGTTCTCTTGCTAAAGATGTGCAGGTTAGGTGGATTGGCCATGTTAAATTGCCCTCTGCCTGTGTGCCTGATGTGGTGTAAAGCTGCTCAAGATATAAGTGATGGACCAGCAACCTGTTTCAGGAATAATTAGCTAACAGGCAAAAGTCTGACCTCTGCACTGTCAGCGTGCAGAAGGGTTGAGAGAGAGAGAGAGAGAGGGATGTGAAGAGTTCACTTAATGTCCTGTGCCAACGATTTAGCTTTTTATCAGCTCACTAAAGATACAGTAACTGATAATTTATTGATGTTTGTGAGACCTGTGACCTGTGCATAAATTAATCACCACATTTGCCTCCATTAGAACAAAGTTGACACTTCAAAGATACTTAATTGACTGTGAAGTGTTTGAACATCTTGAGGTTCTGAAAGGAATAGTATAGATTCTTTTAATTACTGATCAGATTCCAATTTTAATTCTGTATTTATTTCTTCCTCAACTGTAGTGAAGCATGCCCTGTTCAAAATGCTGCATATAAATATCGAATCTCCTTCTTCCTTTGAAAATAAAAATAAGTTTGTTCCCCTTTGTTAGTTAATCCCCAACCAGTGGCAAGAATATTTCGCTGCTGACACATTCTCAGAACACCTGATGGTTTGGATGACCTGTACTCTGTGTACATTTCTGTTACAGTGGTTAGCACTGCTGCCTCCCAGCGCCAGGGACCTGGGTTTGATTCGCGGCTTGGGTCACTGTCTGTGACGTTCTTCCCGTGTCTGTGTGGGTTTCCTCCGGGTGCTCCAGTTTCCTCCCACAGTCCAAAAGACACATTGGATCGGTGCATTGGTCGTGCTAAATTCTCCCTCAGAATGCGGCAAGTAGGGGATTTTCACAGTAACTTCATTGCAATGTTAATGTGAGGCTACTTGTGACACTAATAAATAAACCTTTAAAAAAAACTTACATTTGTGTAGTGCCTTCGATATAGCAGTGTTTACAAACAAAAGTTGACCCTGAGTCACATCAGGAAATATTAGGGTGGGTGATGAAAAACTTGCTCAAATGGCTTGGTTTTAAAGAGTGTTTCAAAAGAGGAAAGTGTTAAGATCCAGGCCAGAAACACCAAAGTGCTTGTGAATTAGTCTAGACCCTAAGTTTTACATTTGATTTTGGCATTAGGGTGAGGATAAGTTGTTTCGTTCCAGGTATAATTCAGGTGACTCGCTCAGAACAGTTTATTTAAGAACACGGTTAGTCAGTGCCAGAGACCCGGGTTCAATTCTGGCCTCGGGTGACTGTCTGTGTGGTGTTTGCACATTCTCCCCATGTCTGCATGGGTTTCCTCTGGGTGCTATAGTTTCCTCCCACAGTCCAAAGTTGTGCTGGTTAGGTTGACCCGAGCGTCGGGGGCTAGCTAGGGTAAATGTATGGGGCTGCAGGAGTGGGGCCTGTGTAGGATTGTCTTTGGTACAGACTCAATGGGCCGAATGGTACTGTAGGAATTCTATGATTCTAAACACAAGTAAGCTCACGTGATGTTGGATTACCAGCTTTTTAACATTTCTGGACATGCAAACTTGACGGCAGTTTTTGGGGAAGGATACATCCTCTATATGGTGAAACCAAATTGCGTGGAGGAGGTAGAAAGTCTGCAGAGAGATCTGGATAGGCTGAGTGAGTGGGCGAGGATCTGGCAGATGGAGTTTAACGTTAGCAAGTATGAGGTTATCCACTTTGGAAGGAATAATAGTAAAGTGGACTATTAATTAAATGGTGAAAAATTACAACATGCTATGGTGCAGAGGGACCTGGGGGTCCTTGTGCATGAATCACAAAAACTCAATTTGCAGGTGATCAAGAAGGCGAATGGCATGTTGGCCTTTATCGCGAGGGGGATGGAGTATACAAGCAGGGAGGTCTTGCTGCAATTGTACAAGGTACTGGTGAGGCCGCACCTAGAGTACTGTGTGCAATTTTGGTCCCCTTGTTTGTGAAAGGATATATTAGCTTTGGAGGGAGTGCAGAGAAGGTTTGATTCCAGAGATGAGGGGATTAGTTTATGAGGAGAGATTAAGTAGACTGGGCTTGCACTCGTTGGAGTTCAGAAGGCTGAGGGGAGATCTTATAGAGACATAAGATAATGAAGGTGCTAGACAAGTTAGAAGCAGAGAGATTATTTCCACTTAAAAAGGAAACAAGAACTAGAGGGCACAGCCTCAAAATAAGGGGGAGTCAATTTAGAACAGAGTTGAAGAGGAACTTCTTCTCCCAGAGGATAGTGAATCTTTGGAATTCTCTGCCCATTGAAGCGGTGGAGGCTATCTCGTTAAATGTGATTAAGTCACACATAGATTTTTGACCAATAAGAGAATTAAGGGTTATGGGGCACAGGCGGGTAAGTGGAACTGAACCACTATCAGATCAGCCATGATCTTATTGAATGGCGGGGCAGGCTCGAGGGGCTAGATGGCCTACTCCTGCTCCTATTATGTTCTTGTGATACCTCAGAGAGGTAAACCCAGTTTCTGGCAGCTTCTGAAAACAGCTACCGAAACAGCACAATCTCAAACTCCAGAGAGGGGGTAAATACTGCCGTCTCTCTCTCAGCTTCAAGCAACTTCTGAAAAACAAAACTAAAACTGGATTTCTCGGTGAAAATAGCCACATAACCTGACTTGTCAATCAATCATCGCCAGTCAGGCTCCACTCTGCCATCTCAGGGGAACACTGGAATAGCAGAACACTGCAACTGTGCTGGAGGGAGGTTCAATCAAGACATTCAAAAGAGAATTAGACTGTTGTTTGGAGAGGTAGAATCTGCAGAGTTTAGAGGGAGAATTATAGAATTCCTACAGTGCAGAAAGAGGCCATTCGGCCCACCGGATCTGTACCACCCACCCAGGCCTATCCCCATAACCCCATGCATTTACCCTACTTTTTCTTCCTACATAAGGGTCAATTTAGCATGGCCAATCCAACCTAACCCACCCATCTTTGGACGATAGGAAGAAACCGGAGAACCTGGGGAAACCCAAGCAGACACGGGGAGAATGTGCAAACTCCACATGTACAGTGACCAGAGGCTGGAATTGAACCCAAGTCCCCAGTGCTGTGAGGCAGCTAACCACTGTGCCACCATGCCAAGAAGGTGGGAGAATGGTGTTCATCCAGAGAGTCAATGTAGACATGATGGGCCAAATGGCCTCATTCTGTGCTGTAACAATTCTGTGACCAAGACTGAAAGAGCATGTCTTCAAAAGGCAAAAGAAAATAGAAATGATTGCTAATGGATCAGGGAGTAGAGTAAAACCCGGATTGCTAATGGTTCGGGGAGTAGAGTAAAACCCGGAATGCTAATGGATCGGGGAGTAGAGTAAAACCCGGAATGCTAATGGATCGGGGAGTAGAGTAATACCCGGATTGCTAATGGATCAGGAGTTGAGTAAAACCCGGAATGCTAATGGATCAGGGAGTAGAGTAATACCTGGATTGCTAATGGATCGGGGAGTAGAGTAAAACCCGGAATGCTAATGGATCAGGGAGTAGAGTAATACCCGGATTGCTAATGGATCGGGGAGTACGGTAAAACCCGGATTGCTAATGGATCGGGGAGTAGAGTAGAACTCGGATGCATGAAATTACCAACAAGGCTCAAATTCAAGTTAGCTAAAAGTTAAGTAATGATCTAGAACATTTAATTACCCAAGCCTTCTTTTCGAAAGTTTGCATTTTGACTCATTTGGCCATGATCTGTGATTGATGAGGCTCCGAGTGCTTAATGAGTACTTAATGAGTAGTTAATAGCTTGATCCCAATTGCTTATTTTGACTCCTTATTGAGCGGTAGGTCTTAAATGAGCGAAGGAAAGAATATTAAAAAATGGAGGAAATTTTAATTTGCTGTGAGAGATATTAAAAAGAGATGAGCTAGATTGTATTAATCCTACGTTCCAGTCCTAATCCATCACGTGTGGAGGAGTGAAATAGACCTGTCTACAATTAGATCGGAAGGATCCCAAACTCGACTGCAGAGCGAGGTGAGACTGTGGTTGAAGGTCATGGGGCTTCCAGAGTAGCTACAGCCAATGTTAACTATACCATTAAATGCAAATTGGATTTCTTTTTAAATTCCTTGCACTTTATCATGATTTCATCACAGCAAGAGAGACCAGTTTGTCAAGGTGAATAAACAGGCTGTGAAATCCGTAACTCCACCATTGCAGCCTCTACAGAATACCTCAATTCAGTGCATGTTGTGCTCCTGACTAGTTTCAGTGTTGTATGTGTGGCACCCTTGCCGAGAAGGGCACCAGTGCCAATGTCCCTTGCATTTCACCAGGAGTTCCCAGCTGAACATGAATGAGGAACCACCTCCACAACCTGACCAAGCAGCCACTCACAACATACAAACACTCAACAGCGATCATATCACAGCCCACTTCTACCTCCCACCCAAACCCCACAAACAGTGCCACCCTGGCAGACCCATTGTGCCCGCATTTCTTCCCATCCTGACTCCATCCTCACTCCTCTTGCCCAGTCTCTTCTCACCATTTGTGATACCTCTGGTGCCCTATGTCATGATGTGGAGATGCTGGTGTTGGACTGGGGTAAACACTGTAAGAAGCCTGACAACACCAGGCTTAAGTCCAACTGATTTATTGGATAGTAAACTCAGTTTGCTATCAAATAAATCGGTTGGACTTAAACCTGGTGTTGTCAGGCTTCTTACTGCCCCTTGGCATACCAATGATTTCCAGTTTGCTGGCCTTAACTGCCTCCCCTTCGCTATGACATCCAATCCCTCTGCACCTCCATCCCTTACCTCCTAGTGTTTCAGAGATCTCTGCTACTTCCTCGAGCAATCCCCATCCCACACTGCCCTCTCCCGCCTGGCAGAACACGTTCTCCCACTCAACAATTTCTCCTTTAACTTATCCCACTTCCGACAAGTAAAAGCTGTTGCTATGGTACCTTCATGGGCCTCAGTTATGGTGTGTTTTTGTGGGGTGGGTGGAACATTCCATATTCCGGTCCTGCCCAGACCCTCTCCCACAATTCTTTTTCTGTTCCATTGATGACTATTACGGCGCCGCCTCATCTCTCTCCTGGACCTGGGAACATTTTGCTCCCAGTTTTCCCGATAGGTGTAGACAAAGGTCATGGGTAAAGGAGGGCACTCATAATGTTAAAATGGCGGCGCGGCTCATTGGGCCGAAGGGCCTGTTTCCCGTGCTGTGGTGTTCTTTGTTCTTTTCATTCTTCTCTCACTTTGCATCATCCATCACCAACCCTTCCCTTTCCCTTCCTTAACCTCTCAGCCTCCATTTCTGTTAATAGACTGACTACCAACATTCATCACCAACCCACTGACCGACTCCCACAGATACCTCAACTACATCTCCTCCCACTCCACTCACCCCCCCCACCTTTCATTCGCCTCCCCATGCAATCGCAGAAGGTACAACAACTACCTTGTACCTCCCCCTTCCCCACTGTCCAAGAGCTCAAACATTCCTTTCAGGTGAAACAACATTTCACTTGCACCTCTCTTAGTTTGGCCTCCTGCGTTTGTGGCTCCCAGTGCAGGCTCCTCCATGTGGGGGAGACTAAAGGCAGACTGGGTGATCACTTCACAGAACACCGTCACTCAGTCCCAAAAGCGTGATCCCAACTTTCCTGTCATTTGCCATTTTAACTCGTGCCTTGGCCTGCTGCAATGCTCCCAGTGATGCCCAACGCAAACTGGAAGAACAACAGCTCATCTTTTGATTAGGTATGTTACAGCCTTCTGGACTCAACATGGAGTTCAACAACCTTTAGAGTCATAGAATCCCTGCAGTGCAGAAGGAGGCCATTCGATCCATTGAACCTGCACTGACAGCAATCCCATCCAGGCCCTATCTCCGTAACTCCACGTGTATTTACCCTGTTAATTCCCCTGACACTAAGAGGCAATTTATCATGGCGAATTAACCTATCAATCACACGTCTTTGGAGTGTGGGAGGAAACCTGAGGTCCCAGAGGAAACTCGGTCAGACTCCGCGTAGACAGTAACCCAAGCTGGGAATTGAACCTGGGCCCTTGGTGCTGTGTGCCAATGCGCCAACTGTACCTGCCCCAGGCCACAATTGTGTTTAACAAATTTCCTCCTCATTATGCCTCTGTCTCTCTACCTTACCTTCCCCCTTTCAAGACCATTTTTAAAACTGAGCTATCTGACCTCATATCTACCTCCATGTTTCTGCACTATATTTGATTTCATAAGACTCCCATGGTGTGTTTTAGGACAGTAAATGTATAATGAAAATAAATATAAACTGTTGTTGTGTGAATCACTGGCAACATCAACATTTAGAAACCATAGAAAATTACAGCTCAGAAACAGGCCTTTTGGCCCTTCTTGTCTGTGCTGAACCATTTTTTGTCTAATTCCACTGACCTGCATCTGGACCAACATAAACCATTATTGACCATAAATTAATAAACTAAAGGTGAGTGGTGTGGTGGAGGTACATCCACATTGATGTTAGGAATGGAGTTTAAACATTTTGACTCAAACAGTGAAGGAATGGCTATTTGTTCCAAGTTAGGACGTTGCTGGGCTAGCAGGGGAACTTGCTCTTGTCCTTCTACTTGATAGGAATCACTCACATTTTTTGGAAAATGTCAAAGAAGAATTAGTGCATCTTGTAGAGGGTATGCACAGGACTCCCATGTAGGCCAGAATGGGTAAGGGTGGTAGGTTGTCTCCCCGTTCCGGGTCAGCTGTGATTCAGATGGGTTTTCTTTTGTGACAACCTGTTGGTGGCTCAGTGCTTAGCACTGCTGCCTCACAGCTCCGGAGACCTGGGTTCGATTCCAGCCTTGGCTGACAGTGTGGAGTTTGCACATTCTTCCTGTGTCTACGTGC
Organism: Carcharhinus amblyrhynchos; assembly: GCF_965287045.1. NCBI lineage: Eukaryota > Metazoa > Chordata > Chondrichthyes > Carcharhiniformes > Carcharhinidae > Carcharhinus > Carcharhinus amblyrhynchos. The sequence continues at coordinate 43,531,602 of NC_137344.1, read as the reverse complement.
ATTTCCTCCCAGTGCTCCGGCTTCCTCCTACAGTCCAAAGATGTGGATTGACCATGCCAAATTGTCTCTCAGATGTGTAGTTTAGGAGATATTAGAGGGCAAATACATGGGGTTATGGGGATAGAGCCTGGGTAAGATGTTCTGTTGGATAGTTGGTGCTGACTTGATGGGCTGAATGGCCTTCTTCTGCACTGTGGGAATTCTCTGGTAGTTTCATAGACATCAACAACGAACATTTTTATTCCAGATTTCTGTGTTGCCATGGTGAGACTTGAGCTCATACTTCCTGAGCATTAGTCCAGGCCTCTGGATTACCAGTCCAATAACATTATTATTATTATACTATGAGGTGAGAAGAAGGCTCACCACTGATGGTCCTAACATCCTCCCATCACTTACCTTGGCTCTTAGATGGTGAGGATTGATTACCAGCTTAGTTTTGTGGAAACTCTTGTCCTATACATCCATCCTAGATGTGACCCAACAAGCAAACACATCATGGGTAATGAAAGTAGGACATATCAGTGTTTTCCGCCTTCCAAAAGTGAATCATAAAGCTATTTGCATCCACAACGTGGGCGCGAAAGAAAATCCCCCCCTCATCCCGAACAGGATTGACCAGTTTAGGCCCTACCTAAGACTTGTGTATCAATGAACCACAATGCCTCAGACTCAGACATGCCATGCGTGTCAGCCTCTTCCGGCCTTCATGATTCCTCTTTCCATATCCACATGAAGAAAGGATAAAATATGCAGAAGGTGCTGCTGGCGGACCACTCCCTGGATAACCCCTATTACCCCCCCCTCCAAGTGGATGTCACAACCCTGTCTTAACCTCCACGTGAGCGTACTCAATATTCACCCCACAAAACTAAGCTGGTAATCAATCCTCACCATCTAAGAGCCAAGGTAAGCGATGGAGGACATTCAGCTCCGAGCCAGAGGACGTTTAATCTGAATAGGTCACTGGAGGATGTGTTATGGAGCACTGCGGAACAGGTATAAACAATTATACAAAACGGCAAGTTCAAAGAGCACTCGGCAAACTTTATTTTTGTCCTGTTGCATATTGACTGACAATTAATATTTGTATCCATACCTTAACTGGTGTGAAGAAGTGGACCAGTGGATGGGGGCGGGGGGCTGGTGATGGCACTTTTTGTCCCCACTTTTTCGCATGAGATCAACAACAGGAACAGAAAATCCCATGGGAGGCAGAAATTGTGTTTCACGTTGCCATAGAGCACTCTACGCTAATCCAATGCCGCACTCCCCTCTAATGCAGCATCTAGAGAGAGAGCACTCTAATACTGCACTGTTCTCTAATACAGCACTCTGCTCTAATGTTGCTTCATAGGAAGAGGATTCGAATACTGCACTCTCCTCCAATTCAGAGAAACACACTTAATCAGTCCACACAACAAGGTTCAATTTTCAGTCTTGTCTACAGCACACTTTATTGTTAAATCCTCATCCAAAAACAGCACCACTATCTGCTCTTAGCTAGAGATTACCTCTTCCCCTAACAAGGCAAATATCTTGCTGGTGCATTCTGCTGATCTCAGATCCTTTGGGATATAAGTTTAATCGGCATGTGCCCTTTACTCTAATGCAGCACGCATTAAAACTCCCCTTTTAACAACATCTATTTGTTTCCCCCTTTTACAGAATTCAAAACAAATTGCAAATTGGATTGTTGTCCCTTTGGTTACGAAGTAAAACGAGAATTAACTTGGCAGGTCTAGCAGCATCTGTGGAGAGAGGAACAGAGCTGCCGGAGGGATAGAAATGTGATGATTATATCGTTGGAGAGGGGTTGGAGCAGAATAGAAGGCCTGGAATTGTGTGGAGCCAAGGGGTGATTGATTAAAGTCTCTACACACAAGACAAAAGGGGTGTAAATGGTGTCACTAAGCAGAATGTGTTAATAGGGGAAGAGAGGTCAGTGAAAGCAAATTGAAAGCACAAGTGACAGTTGGCCCTGTGGGGGAGGGGTGGGGTCGTATTGGGGAAAACTAAGGAAAGCAAAAGGGATCAACACTGGGGAGAGAGTTAACAGTCTAAACAGTGGGGCGGCATGATAACACTGTGGTTAGCACTGCTGCCTCACAGTGCTGGGACCCACGTTCGATTCCCGGCTTGGGTCACTATGGAGTTTGCATGTTCTCCCTGTGTCTGTGTGGGTTTCCTCTGGGTACTCCGGTTTCCTCCCACAGTCCAAAAACATGCGGGTTAGGTTGATTGGCCATGCTAAATTTCCACTTCATGTCAGGGGAACTAGTAGGGTAAATATGTGGGGTTATGCAGATAGGGCCTGGGGGGGGCGGTATTGTGGTCGGTGCGGACACGATGGGCTGAGTGGCCTCCTTCCGCACTGTTGGGATTCTGTGACACAACTGTCTCCCCCAGAATGTGACCTAATAGGGATCTGAATGTCTAACATTGAGAAACCCATTACAATAAACCTGCACCTCTTTATTAGGCCCCTATGTCTGATAAATGCCCCATCCCCTCACCATGCTATTGCATTACCTATTCACACCGGCCTGAACAAGGTGGTATGCATTATAACAGGTGTCCCACAGTGTGCACCTGGTGCGCCAACTGACGATAGAGATCGGATGATTCCATCACTTGGGGAGAGGGAGCGGTGATGCCCGGGCACTGCCCAGGAATCGCCCCATGGTTCTGACAGTAACAAGTCTCTTAACACCAGGTTAAAGTCCAACAGGTTTATTTGGTAGTGACCACCACTAGCTTTTGGAGCGCTGCTCCTTTGTCAGGTGAGTGGGGATTTCTGATCACAAACAGCGCATATAAAGGCACACACAGTTTACAGAATACTGATTCAGAATGCGAGTCTTTACAGCTAATCAAGCCTTAAAGGTGCAGACAATGTGAGTGGAGATAGCATTAAGCACGGGTTAAAGAGATGTGTATTGTCTCCAGACAGGACAGTAAGTGAGATGTTGCAAGCCCAGTCAAGTCATGGGGGTTACAGATAGTGTGACATGAACCCAAGATCCTGGTTGAGACCGTCCTCATGTGTGCGGAACTTGGCTATCAGTCTCTGCTCAGTGACTCTGCGCTGTCATATGTCATGAAGGCCGCCTTGGCGAACGTTTACCCAAAGATCAGAGGCCGAATGCCCGTGACTGCTGAAGTGTTCACCAACAGGAAGGGAACAGTCTTGCTTGGTGATTGTCGAGCAGTGTTCATTCATCCGTTATTGTAGCTTCTGCATGGTCTCCCCGATGTACCGTCCCATGGGAGATCCTTTCCTGCAGCGTATTAGGTAGACAACGTTGGCCAAGTTGCAAGTGTATGTGCCGTGTACCTGGTGGATGGTGTTCTCACGTGAGATGATGGCATCTGTGCCTATGATCCAGCATGTCTTGCAGAGGTTGCTGTGGCAGGGTTGTGTGGTGTCGTGGTCACTGTTCTTCTGAAGACTGGGTAGTTTGCTGCGGACAATGGTCTGTTTGAGGTTGTGCGGTTGTTTGAAGGCAAGAAGTGGGGGTGTGGGGATGGCCTTGGTGAGATGTTTGTCTTCATTAATGACATGTTGAATGCTCTGGAGAAGATGTTGTTGCTTCTCTGCTCCGGGGAAGTACTGGACGACAAAGGGTACTCTGTCCACTGTGTCCCCGGTTTGTCTTCTGAGGAGGTTGGTGCGGTTTTTCGCTGTGGTGCATCGGAACTGTCAATCGATGAGTCGAGCGCCATATCCTGTTCTTATGAGGGCATCTTTTAGCGTAGTTCTGCTCAGGCACCACACCCTGGCATTGCTTGTCCAGCTGGACATTGTGGACTCACCCTTTGGAGTGTTTTATTTTCCAAGTTGTGAGCAATATGGAGGTGAAAGTCACTGCTGGGGCTTTAACGACACTCTTCCCACCCCCAGCCTCAGGATATTATTTTGAAAATGGTAACTGTTATATATTTGGGGTAGTTACAGCGTTGTGACATAGTCCCTTTAAGAGAATGGTCATATCATCACCCCGTGACAGCTTCACGCCTTCCAGAGGCTTGTGGGCTTAGATATTAACCTTGTACAGTGAACATCTCTGGAATAAAACCCATTTGTTTCTGTTCTAACCTTCGCATGGCACCTCTATCTTATTTATTATCGCACCCCACAGCACCAGAACAGTAACTCTTAATAAAAGCAGAAAGTCTCCAATTGACAGTCGAGCACAGTGCTTAGGAATTCCTCATGCGAGTGTGGTTTTAAATAATGAAGAAATGAAAGTGTGAGATTCCAGATCCTCAAAACTGACTGTGGGCAGTCACCTGGAATGTCGCAATTGAATCTGGGAATTCAGTCAGTTGTAACAAGGAATTATTGACGCGGTCTGGATCTGCTATCTCCGGTACAAGGAGAGGACTCAGTTGCAATGATTACTCTCTCAAGTGTCTAAGTGAAGCTGATTAGCTACCTACCAACTCCCATTGAGTATCTGGTGTACCTCTTTCAGATTAGGAAAACATCATCACTTTTGCTGCTGACTCCCGAATAGTTCTGAGCTCCGGGTAAATGTGCCACAGGATTAGCTATCCTCTGAATCTTGAGACTTGGTTAAGTGAGGCTGTTTTGTTTTCAGTATATTTGTTCATGGGGCCTGGACATCACTGGCAAGGCCAGCATTAATTGCCCCGGAGAAAGTGGCTGTACGCTGCCTTCTTGAACCGTTTCATTTCACGGGGGCGCACTGCTGCCTCACGGTGCCGGGGACCCGGATTCAATTCCAGCCTCGGGTCACTGTCTGTGCAGAGTCTGCATGTTCTGCCCGTGTCTGAGTGGGTTTCCTCTGGCTGCTCCGGTTTTCCCTCATGGCCCAGAGATATATGGGTTAGGTTGAGTGGCCATTCTAAATTGCCCCTTAGTGTCGGAGGGATTAGCAGGTTAAATATGTGGCGTTATGGGGATAGGGCTTGAGTGAGATTGTTGTCGGTGTAGACTCGATGGGGCAAGTGGCCTCCTTCTGCACTGCAAGGTATCTATGATTCTACATGGTGTAGATACACCCACAGTGTTTTTAGGAAAGGGGTTTTCTAAAGCTGTTAGAAAAGGCGGTTCGAGAAGGCTGTTCACATTATCCTCTCAAGGGCAACTAGGGATGGGCAATGAATGCTGGCTAGCCAGCAGCACCCATGTCCCACAGATAAAGAAGTTCAAGATTTTGACCTAGTGATAATGAAGGAGCAATAATATATTTCCATGTCAGGATGATGAGTGATTTGGAGGAGAATATGCAGGTCGTGGTGTTCCCATGCATCTGCTGTCCTTGCCCTTTTTAGGTGGTAGAAGTCGTGGGATTGCATAATATTGTCAAAGGTGCCACAGTGAGTTGCTTACAGTGCCTCTTGTAGATGGTACACCGTTGGCACTCTGGCGCGAATGTTGACAGTGATGCCAATCGAGCTGCTTTGCCCTGGATAGCTTGTTGAGTGTTGCTGGAAGAGAAGAATATTCCATCCCACCCCTGACTTGTGCTCCGTGGCTGGTTTGGGGAGCCAGGAGGTGAAATCAGTCTGCAGAGTCAAGCCCAGAATAACTGCAGGGTCCGGCAGACCAGAACCCTTATCACTCAGGATTTCTGCACTTGGGTGAAAAATACTTCCCTGAGTAAGCAAGCAAGCAAAGAGCTTAACTTTCAATAGTCATTCATCATTGCTTTCAAGGTAAAGAGTTATTTGCTGGCAATTTAACGTCTATGCGAAAATAATATCAAATTCCTGGCTTCCAACAGCTTTAACCTTGTAGTAAAAGATGCAATGAGAAGTAATCAAATTTCTATTGCTGCTACTCTGGAAATGCTGGTGAATAATTCTAATTCTGGCTGATGTAGGATTCCGCTATCCCCACTGACCTGGGTTGATACCACGTTGCAATATTGAGAGAATATAACACCATCAGAGGTGTCATCATGTAGATCAGACTTAAACCAATGCTCCCTAAGTTGTTTTTCTCTGTTGGGTCCATTCATTCATTTTGAAGAGAGCAAGAGGACCACACTGGTACCAGTTTTAAAATGGGTTTCATTTGTTGAACAGAACTTAAAAAATAAAATGCCAGAAACAAAAGAAAAGTAAACTTGGAGATTGGCTTCATAGCCAGGCCCTTGAACTGAACTGAACTGAAACCCGAGGAGAAAATGCTGGAAAATCTCAGCAGGTCTGGCAGCATCTGTAAGGAGAGAAAAGAGCTGACGTTTCGAGCCCAGATGATCCCTTGTCAAAGCTGAATTTGTAGCAGGGGCTTTATCACTGGGTTCCTGGTCAGGGCTGAGCCTCGAGACTCGGTGAAGCAGCCATGAGAGAAGCTGAAGGCTCACCGAGAGAGAGAGAGATCAAGAGACCAGCAGGGCAAAGGGGAGGACCGCATGCCACCTGTACCTTGGCGCTAATGCAGAATGGAGTCTCAGAGGAGGTACAGCTGGCGTCCCTCAGTCGCTGTTTCTGTGACGTCAGTTAGGGTCACCGCCCACAGTTTGGGAACCGCTGCCTCCAGCTGAGGCTCTGTCCAGTTCACATAAAAATAGCGTAATTTTAAATAGGCAGAGGAGAGTTATTAACTGGTCAATATTTATCTTACAAACAATATTGCAAAAACAGATTATCCAGTCATTATCACATTGCTGTTCGTGTGAGCTTGCTGTGTACAATTTGACTGCCATTTCCTACACTACGACAGCGACTGCACTTTGCAAGTAGCTACAATAGGCTGGAAACGTCAGCAGCCCATTCCAAAGCCACAACCACTACCAGCTGGAAGGACAGAGCAACAGACGCAGGGGAACACCACCACCTGGAGGATCCCCGCCCCCAAGCCATTCACCAGCCTGACTTGGAAATATATTGGTTAAATAAATTTGAGTTATTAAATGCACATATGAGAGTTTTCTCCCCAAAATAAGGAAACTTTCAAGCTGTCATTGGATAGGCACATGTAGCACACCAGAATTATAGGGAGTGGGATAGCTTGATCTGGGTTTAGGCATAGCTTGGTACAACATTGAGGGCTGAAGGGCCTGTACATTTCTATGAAACAAGATTAACTGTTATTATAGAAACCTACAATGCAAAAGGAGGCCATTTGTCCCATCAAGTTTGCACTGACCACAATCCTACCCAGTCCCTATCCCCATAACCCCACAGATTTACCCTACTAATCCCCCTGATACTAAGGGGCAATTTACCATGGCCAGTCAACCTAACCTGCACGTCTTTGGACTTCAATTTTAAATCGTAGAAACACCAGCTAGTGATGTGGCAATAATGTTGTTACAGTTCAAGGCCATTGTCAATTTTGATCCACATCATGGGTAACTGGATTACTCATTTGAATTACCAGTTTAGGGTGTCCTCCTGTGAAATAGGCAGGTCCAATCCAAAATCTCTATTGTGCACTACTGAGTAAATTGTAATACAACACATCATTGTGATGAACCCCAATAGGGGGCAAAGAGGCAAATATGCTCGAAAATGCACATTCGAACATCTTTTTAATCAGCTGACAGTGTTATCCACTCCGGGGTGAGTTAACAAAGGATCGAAGCTGTCGGTCAAACTAAGCGGGGCAAATTTTACCGTCTCGCCCACCATGGGAATCGGAGTGAGCGAGAGATGGATCATGGAAAAGTCTGTTGGTCTTGGGTGGGATTTTTCCAGTTTCGGGGTGAGTGCGGCTGGAAAATCCCACCCAACAGATGTTTTGTGGCGGGTTGACGAGGAAAGAAATTCTGCTGTTGACGGGACGACCCATGTTGTGGCTAAGATCAATTCTGAATCGTGATGTTGGTTACAATTAGCTTTGTTATCATAATGATGTATCATATATAGAGGAGAGAACAGAAGGGCAGAATGACTATATCCTCTCATCTACAGAGACTGAGACAAATATTGCAGGAATTAATCCCAGAGGTTTCCCTCACTCTGATATCCATCTACAAGGAGGTGGAGAAATACAGGATGCTGAATATTTATCCCATTTCAGAAAATTCATCTAGCGATATTCAATGTTTGAAAAATAATGCAGAGGCTACTTGTTTGGCTGAAATTGGTGTGTCTAATTGGGATGTATTAATTAGCAACCTTGACGCTACATCAATCACTTCTCAGCCTGTTGGCTAAGATCGAGTGTCAGGCCAAGCCCAAGATCGGGTACAATTTCTCTCTCTCATCAGTTTGGATCTTGTATCCCTCTTGTGAGGACTATGAATTGGATTCAATTTGAATTGATTTTTGGAGCAAGCAGGGAGATGGATTAAGGGTTTTCCCAGTCCATTGGCTTTATGGAGTAAAATTAAAAATAAAATAAGTCATCATTCAGGCCTCTGCAAGATAATATTTCAAGTCAAGACATGTTGGGGTTATTTCATGGAGGTGATAGGGCTCTTGCATGCTGGCTTGAGGGCCAGTGGGAACCCCATTTTGGGCATCTGCCAATCAGTGATAGGCCTTTCCTGAGATCACTGTTGTGCATTCCTCAACAGCACAACAGAGAGAGGGGAAACTGGTGGCTTATGCCAGCTATGCACTCACCTCAGGCCCAGGATTGCCGTGGGACCAGGCCAGGTGAGTGATGGCAGGTTGGGGGTCATGGGGTGGGGCCACATGGGGTATGGTGGGGAGGGGGCAGATGGGGATGGGAATCCATCAACCCCATGCTCCCCTTTCCAATACTGCGACCTTCAAACTGTCACTGAGTGCTTTTGAAAGAAGAACACTCCCTGACATCTGGAAGCAATCCCAGGAGGGTTTACTTCTCAGACTTCCCATGTGACAAGATCCCACCCACTGCTTAGTGAATACCATCAATGGTAGGATGAGGCCATTAAGTGGGCATTTATTCAGTTGTTTCCAGGGCAGGAAGACAGCTTGTGATAACCTCCACAAGGTCCATGGGGAATCATTGACTGATCTCCCTGTGGGGCTTGTTGAGTATGAGTTCCCCTGGTAGTAGGCAGTGGCCTATCCAACTAGGGCTCATTACCCAAGCTTTGTATAAGGCAGGCCCAGGACTGGGCCTGCTAAACTGGGGTTTATCACGATAATGGTTTTACTTTGCATTCTGTCATGAACTTTCCAAAGTAAGAAGTCTCAACACCAGGAGTTTGCCCCGAAAGCTAGTGGTGTTTACTACCGAATAAACCTGTTGGACTTTAACCTGGTGTCGTGAGACGACTTACTGTGTTTACCCCAGTCCAACGTCGGTATCTCCATATCATGAACTTTCCAGTCAGGCTTCCTGAGTCACTAAACAACCCATGAGCCTTTAAACCCAGGGATCAATTGGGGCAGAGGTGGGAAGGTGCTGGGTGCTGGGGACCTGCCATCTTGTTGCCCAAGTAAATGCCCCCCCCACCCACCAAACCCACCTTGAATGGGTGACCAGAACAGTGTACAGTTCTGGTCACCCTATTACAGAAAGGATATTATTAAACTAGAAAGAGTGCAGAAAAAAATTAACTAGGATGCTACTGGGACTTGATGCTTTGTTATAAGGAGAGACTGGATAGACTGGGACTTTTTTCTCTGGAGCGTAGGAGGGTGAGGGATGATCTTACAGAGGTCTATAAATAATGGAGGGCGTAGATCAGCTAGATAGTCAATATCTTTTCCCAAAGGTAGGAGAGCCTAAAACTAGAGGGCGTAGGTTTAAAGTGAAAGGGGAGAGATACAAAAGGGTCCAGAGGGGCAATGTTTTCATACACAGGATGGTGAGTGTCTGGAACGAGCTACCAGAGGTAGTAGTCGAGGCGGGTACAATCTTGTCTTTTAAAAAGCCTTTAAGTAGTTACATGGGTAAGATGGGTATAGAGGGATATGGGCCAAATGTGGACAACTGGGGCTAGCTTAGGGGTTTTAAAACAAAGGGCGGTATGTACAAGTTGGGCTGAAGGGCCTGTTTCCATGCTGTAAACCTCTATGACTCTATGAGCAGGGGAGGGCATTAAATTCCACCCATTGATGCAATTAACCGTTGATAGCAGGCAGCAATTATGTGTTAAATATAGCCAAAAACGAGATGCTCTTGCTTTCACCTAAATTATTATTTCATATCCATGCCACCCACCGGAGTCAGAAGAACATTAAATGTTTTGATTTCCTAATTTCTGATTTGTTGTAAGATTTCAAGTGCGTAGAAATGAGACCAGACATGTTCCTTTATCAGACTGTGATTTTTGAGAGCAAATTCATTGTTTGAAGGAACATAATCCACCCTCATACTAACCAAAATGTGTTTACAGCTGAATAAAATGTCACTGGCTCAGAAGCTAAGCAGAAATCTTTCGGATTTCTGGTTGCATGCACCAAGGCAGTTAAGTAAATTGTAACACAAATGTACCCATTTGTTTACTTTGATCCGACCGCCTTATTGAATAAGGCTGCATGTCCAAATCTGTCTTGGTAACTGTGCATCCTAATGCTCCAGTATTACACATGCTATTGAATACATGGATTTTATCTAAAATCATGTTAATGTTTGTACAGAAAGCTGTTCTTAAAGAGCTGCTTGTTTGGCTAGTGACAAACTGTGTGTTCTGTGAAAATAGCCACTGTTCCTGTAGTGACAAGCGATTGTACGAGTCTTGTGTTTATACACCGTTGAACTATTCGATAAGGATAGTTCGCTTCAAGTTACTGGAATTTTAGAAAGTGGATTTTTGCGATCTTTAGGCATAGTGGCGAGCGTGAGACAATAAATGCCTTCAGGCACTCAACATTGAGCACCCCAAGTCAGACCGGATACAGTACAAGATATCGGGCAGAATTTTACAGCCTAGCTCGTCGCGAAACCGTAAAATCCCACCGAGGTCAACGGACCTTTCCATGGTCCACCCTCACCCACTCCAATTCTCATAGCGGGAGGGACGGTGAAACTTTAGTCGTCACCTTCTGTTTGCACTAAGTTTAGGACGTTTCTCTGCAGTTCCTTCCCAGCTAAATTTCATCTCAATAAAGTGGGACATCACAATTTCTCTTGTCTCACTGAGATTTCCACTCTCTAACCAGCTTCCACAGTGCTTGTTTGAATTGAGAATGCCAATTTATTGCGTACAATTGAGACACACTTGTGTTGAGTTAAATTGCTCAATCTTATGTCAGACCTCTTAAAGCAGTGGAGAGTTTAAGTTTAAAGTTCATTTATTAATGTCACAAGTAGGATCATATTAACACTGCAATGAAGTTACTATGAAAGTCCCCAAGTACGGCACCTGTTTGGGTACACTAAGATGAAGTTAGCATGGCCAATGCAACTAACCAGCACGTCTTTCGGAGTGTGGGAGGAAACTAGGGCACTCGGAGGAAACCCACGCAGACACAGGGAGAACATGCAAACTCCAAACAGACAGTGACCAAAGCCAGGAATCAAACCCAGGTTGCTGTCTCTGAGATAGCAGTGCTAACCACTGTGGCACCATGCCACCTATTATTAGCTGAAATTACACTCAAAACTACAGGAAAATTCCACTCACCTATTTTACCAACTAACTTCAAAGTTAATGTGACAAACCAATTTTTGGTTTCTTTAACCAAATAATTCCACCAATAGCACCATTTTAAAATCTCCATTCAAATTTCCCTGCTCTCAGAAGAACAATCTCAGATTTTTAAAAACTACACTCGAAATCACATTCAGTATTCACCTTCCAAACTCATGACTATTATCATCTAGAAAGATAAGAGCAGTAGATACCTGGGCACACCATCACCTGGAGGTTCCCCTCACCATCCTGAATTGGAGGTTTATCACTACTCCTTCACAGTTGCTGGCTCAAAATCCTGGAGCTCCCTTCCTAATAGCATTGTAAGTGTACCTACTGAACTGCAACAGTTCAAGACAGCAGCTCACAACCATCTTCTCAAAGGCAATTAGTATTGTATGTAAATGCTGGCAATGCAGATATCCTTTGAATGAATCTGATAATGTACTCAAAATTGGTTAAGTTGTGGGAGACAGAGGGCGATGGCAGAAAGCTGTTTTAGTGACCGGAAGTTGGTGTCCAATGGCATATCCCAGCGATCTGTGCTGGGTTGCCTATTGTTGGTCATTTATATAAACAACATAGATGACTATGTGGAAGGTAAGATTAGTAAATTTGCAGATGACACAGAGATTAGCCAGCTGGTTAAGTGAGAACTCCAGTGCCTGGAGCTACAGGAAGATATTGATGGGTTGGTCACAAGGGCAATAAATGGCAGATGGAATTTTACCCTAAATACTGTGAGATGATGCACTTTGGAAGAAGTCATTTGACAAGGAAGTATTCAATGAACAGCATAACACTGGAAATTCTGAGGAACGGATGGACTTTGGCATGTTTGTCCACAGATCTCTGAGGACAGAAAGACATGCTCATGAGGTGGTGAAAAAGCCACATGGAAATCGAGATGACCAATCACCACATTCGACAGACCAGCCTCTACCGTTTCCACCAGTGCCAAAATACCTTCCCTTCGGTGTACCTTTCAGAATTGCAGAGGATCCGTTCCCACTGAAACATTCTGCTCCACTCATCCATCAGCCCTCATCCCACTCTCCTTTCACCAGCACCATTAGTGCATCTGCCTTTCCATCTTTATCAATCGAGGCATAGATTACAAAAACAGGGAGGCCATGTTGGAGTTGTATAGAACATTGGTGAGGCCACAGCTGGCGGAATGTGCAACGTTCCAGTCGCTGTGTTATAGCAAAGATGTGATTGCACTGGAGGGGATGCAGAGGAAGGTTCACCAGGGTGTTGCCTGGGGTGTAACATTTAAGTTATGAAAAGGGATTGGATAATTTTAGGGCTGTTTTCAAAGGCTGTAGGGCAGCCTGATTGAGAGGTACAAGATTATGACGGACATGGGCAGCGTGGATAAGGAACAGTTATTCCCCTTTGAAGGGTCAGTCATGAGGAGACACAAGTTCAAGGTGAGGGGTAGGAAGCTTAGGGGGGATTTGAGGAAAAATCAGAGGGTAGTGACCTTTTGGGAGAGTGGCAGATGCAGATTGCCACACATCCTTTAAGAAATACTTGGAAGAACACGTCATAACATTTAAGGCTATGGGCCAAGTGCTGGTAAATGGCGGAGGGGGTCAGGTGTTTTTCACATGTTGGTGTAGACTCAATGGGCTGAAAGGCCTCTTCTGCACTGAAATTGTGTGAATAAAAGAAAAATTCCCTCGCTAGAGTCCTCAATATTGGCACTTCTGCCCTCAATCTTGCCCCTCCATTCCTGGAGCACAACTTTGAGCCCCTTATCCGTATCTTTGAGATGACCAATCCGCCACATTCAATAGATCAGCCTCTACCATTTCCACCGGCGCCAAACACACCTTTCCCTTCACTGTACCTTTCAGAATGGCGGAGGGTCCGTTGCATCTGAAACATTCTGCTCCACTCATTCATCAGCCCTCATCCCACTCCCCCTTCCCCAGCACCATTAGCATCTGCCTTTCCAGCTCCTCCCTCACACCAGAGATTCCTTTCCAGGAATTCTGTTGCACTTCCATTAGCATGGGAAATCTGTTCACAGGAAATTCTCATTCTTTGACATTTTATGTATTCTTGTGCATATAAAATTCTCCACATCGCGGACAGATTACGGACTCACAGACTATGAAATGCTGTAACGTCTTCAGTTCCAGTCGGAAACCACCAGTTTTCTTTTTATTATTCATTCGTGGGACATGGGATTTGCTGGCTGGCCAGCTATGGAGTGGCATGATAGCACAGTGGTTAGCACTGCTGCTTCACAGCTCCAGGGATCTGGGTTTGATTCCCAACTTGGGTCACTGTGTGTGTGTGTGTGTGTGTGGAGAGTTTGCACATTCTCTTCGTGTCTGCGTGGGTTTCCTCCGGGTGCTCTGGATTCCTTACACAGTCCAAAGATGTGCAGGTTAGGTTGATGAGACATGCTAAAATTGCCCGTTAGTGTCCTGAGATGCGTAGGTTAGAGGGATTAGCGGGTAAATATGCAATTATATGGGGGTAGGGAATGGGTGGGATTGTGGTCGGTGCAGACTCGATGTGCCGAATGGTCTCTTCCTGCACTGTAGGTTTTCTATGATTTATTGTCTTTCCCTAGTTGCTATTGGAGGGCAGTTGAGACTCAATGACATTGCTGTGAGTTTGGAGTCACGTGTAGGCTATACCAGTTAGGAACGGCAGATTTCCTTCCCTAAAGGATATCAGTGAACCAGATGGGTTTTCGATGATCGACAATAGTTTCATGGCCATCAGTGGATTTTTAATTCCAGATATTTTTTACTGAATTCAAATTCCACCATCTGCCATGGATTCGAACCCATGTCCCAAGAACATTAGCTGAGTTTCTGGATTAATAGTCTAGCGATAATACCACCAGGCCAACACCTCCCCCCAAATATCCAGAAATTCAAGCACATCACAGCATCATATTAGGCTAGTACTTCAGAAGTGGATACCTGGAAGATATGGGTGGCACAGTGGTTATCACTGCTGCCTCACAGCGCCAGAGACCCAGGTTCAATTCCGGCCTCGGGGCGACTGTCCGTGTGGAGTTTGCACGTTCTCCCCGCGTTTACGTGGGTTTCCTCCAGGTGCTCCGGTTTCCTCCTACAGTCCAAAGATGTGTGGATTAGGTTGATTGGCCATGCTAAATTGCCCCTTAGTGTTCCAAGATGTGTAGTTTTAGGGATTAGCAAGGTAAATATGCCGGGTTATGGGGATAGCGTGTGGTTGGGATTGTTGCCAGTACAGACTCGATGGGCTGAATGGCCTCCTTCTGCACTGTAGGGATTCTGTTCTATGATTCTATGAAATGGAACAGGGTTTTCTGGTCGTTTCTGTTGACGGGATATTCTGGTCCCACTAATGGCAACACCTCACCCACCCCCTCCCCCCGCCTCCAATCCACGGTGGGTTCCCTGGAGCTGATGGTGTGAACAATGGACCATGCAAAGGCCCATTGATCATTGATGTCAGGCAGGATTTTCTGGGATTGTGACAAGTGTGACCGGAAAATCCTGTCCTGGAATTGTGCACTGCTCCTAGTTGGAACTCAGAGTGCCCAACTGGGTCCCACAGGGGGTCACTTGACCTGCACTCTTAAAGGGGCAGTCCACACCCCAAACCCCAACACACTCTTTATATGCCCACATCACAGTCAGTCGCATTGGGATTGTAATATTTTGGATAAGTCGGCCAATATGTAATGTGGAGGTGATGGCCTCATGTTATTAGTGCTAGATAATCTAGAAACTCAACTAATGTTCTGGGGACCCGGGTTCGAATCCCACCGCAGTAGATGGTGGAATTAAAATTCAGGAAAAAAAAATTGTATCTACTGATGACCATGAAACCATTGTCGATTGTCAGAAAAAAACCCATCTGGTTCACTAATAGCTTTTAGGGAAGGAAATCTGCCGTCCTTAATCTGGTCTGGCGTACATGTGACTCCAGAGTCACAGCAGCGTGGTTGACACTCAACTGCCTTCGGACAATGAGGGATGGGCAATAAATGCTGGCCCAGTCAGCGACACCCACGACCCACAAATTAATTTTAAAAAAATGCTGCTGGTGAAATTGCTGCATTTCTTTCAGTAGCTAATACCTTCCTTTTGGTGTTTCATTTGCATTAAGCTTCACAGTGAAGTTGTTTACCCGAGGACGGAAAATGGCAAAATAGAATTCAAAGCACTGCTCGGGGATTGTGCTCGGAGAAGGTCTGGTGTAATGCATTTTTTTAATAACAACTGTAAAAGAAATCAGATTCATTTGACTCGAGTGGTGACCCCAATCCTGCACAGAAACAGATGCAACTCGCGAGCACAACTCACTGGCAATCAGCTTTCTCAGCTTTCACACTGTGCTTTGTGGACCGTTGCATTCAGATGTTCGCAAGTCAATCAAAACCTTGCATTGACCACTTCACTGCACCCAGGTCTTTGTTCACCCGAATCTCAACTCGGGGATTAGGTTTGGCACTCACCTCTGTCAATTAAGGATCCCCCGCAGATTTTAGCTTCTCCGGATACATACAGATATTCCCAGCCTCTGCAAAATTCATCACTTTGAACTTGGCCTGATCGGGTTCATAATAAATTTAAGATTGAATGCGACGCAGATCAGAACATTAATATTTAGAGCTGTGTATTTATCTTACGCAATTCAGACTCTCCTCTTCAACTCCCTCTTCAATCTTCGCAATCATTCAGGCTAGATCAGATCGATTGCCTAATTAATACATGGCAGATATCGATTGCCAAAGGAACAGCTCTAAATTACATACTCAAACTAACACTTACTTAAGTAAGGAAACATCCATCAAAGCTCCCAAACCATCATTACAATCATTAAGAAAAGTTCAGTGCAGATATGAATCATCACTGATTAAAAGTAGCCAAATCGGTAGTGGAGGGGTCGTTTTGCTTTCGAAGGGGGGAAAATATCATATGCAACTTTTTCCACCCTTAATAAAATGGTCATTCCCCATATACTTTGGCACTGCTGAAGCCTGGGTACACTGAGTTGTGTATGTTCTACTCTACATCTTCAACCCGTGAGTGAAACATAAATGAGCTTGATTTTTAGACGCTGCAACATTTTGGGATTGGATAGGCAGCCAATTCATAAAATCCCGTGTGGAAAGAGGTTATTTGGCCCATTGAGACTGCATTGATGCCAGAGCATTCCACTCAGGCCCACCCATGCAACACTGTGCCATGGCCAATCAACCCAACCCACACATCTTTGGACACTATATGGGGCAATTTAGCATGGCCAAATTCTCCTAAATCCAATTAAAACTGTCTCATTTCCCTTGTAAATATAACATAAGGAACATGGGTGGCACAGTGGTTAGCACTGCTGCCTCACAGCTCCAGGGATCTGGGTTCAATACCAGGCTTGGGTCACTGCCTGTGTGGAATTCGTAGGTTCTCCCCATGTCTGCGTGGGTTTCCTCCAGGTGCTCCGGTTTCCCCCCTCAGTCCAAAAGTTGGGTTGGTTGGCCGTGCTAAATTGCTCCTTGGTATCAACGGAACTAGTAGGGTAAATACCAAAAGTGAAAATACTGGAAAATCTCAGCAGGTCTGGCATCACCTGTCAGGAGCGAAAAGAGATGATGTTTCCAGTCTGGATGACCCTTTATCAACGTGGGATGAATACATGGAGTTGCAGGGGAAGGGCTGGGGTGGGATTGTTGTCGGTGCGGGCTCAATGGGCCAAATAGCCTCCTTCTGTGCTGCAGGGATTCTATGAATCATTGTTTTCCATAGGTCAAATAACCCAGTTCTGCAAGCAGCAGGGTGTGTGGCAGAGGGGTAGGAATGTAATTTGAGGCCAAAAATCAATTTCCCACGATGAACTTTAGAAATGAGCTTCGTGGGGCTTTAAGAGCAGTTTAAAAGCAGCTCGCGCACCTTGACAAATAATCTTGAGAAGCCCTTTTGCATTTGTTAACCTGTCATGCAAGCTCATTGATAGGCCGGCTTACTACAATTAAGTTCCCCCTCCAAATTAAGATCCGTGTCCGTGAGAAATTAGAATATTCACTTTTACGATAGCACTTAACTGGCATGCACCTGGCAAGGATGGACTTTGACCATGACGTGTAGTTGTCTTCTTTGGGGGAGGGGAGGAGTGTGTAAATGCTATCCTATGTTTGAGACCGGCTGGTGGCAGGACAAGTTATGGCAAAGGAGGGGAGGAAAGGTTAGCGGGGAAGGGTGGTGTGGTGATCGGGCAAAGGTGGCAGAGATATAGCGCAGGATGTCCGGGGAGGGATGGTGTGGGAGTCCAAGTGCCCCTTAAATATGGTGCTCGCACCTTCAACCTCATAAGGTCACTGCCACTGCCTCACGGGTGCATATTTAATGAGCTGAACATGCCTGGTCAGCGGTCCTGCCACCCCAGTGGAAATCATACCCACCTCCACACCCGCCACCAAACTTAAACCCCATTTTTTTTCTAATTGCTATTGCTTTCCACAGGCCGACTTGTATTTTGGAAATCTGTGGCTAAGTTATCTCCTTGGCTGCAGGACCGCAACATAAATTTCTGACATTTGTTGCATCATTGAAAGTGATTTGACTAGCCACTCACACACTCTTACTTCCCAATCTTTCAGCAGGTGCTGTGAATGAAGTGGGTTAACTATATTGTTTATGGGATTCATAAATGGGAGACAAGTCTTCTTGGCCAATCCATCTAACCTGCACATCTTGGGATACTAAGGAGCAATTTAACACAGCCAATCCACCTAATGTACACATCTTTCAACTCTAAGGGGCAATTTAGCATGGCCAATCCACTTAACCTGCACATCTTGGGACACTAAGGAGCAATTTAACATGGCCAATCCACCTAACCAACATGTCATTCAACACTAAGGGGTAATTTAATATGGACAATTGAACAAACCAGCACACCTTGGGACATTAAGGGCAACTTAGCACGGCTAATCCATCTTTGGAGTGCGGGAAGAAACTCACGCAGGCACGGGGAGAACGTGCAAACTCCACACAAATAGTGACCCAAGGCTGGAACCAAACTTGGGTACCTGGTGCTGAGAGCACCAGTGTTAACCACTGTGCCACCCGACAGGAATGAGTGGGATCTTTGCATTCCAACACAAAGTAGCAAGGTTCTTTTATGTCGAAGAAGCGAAAGTCAAAATGATGTGTGAAATAATGACAATACGTTGAGGCAGCGAGAATGATATGTTGTTGCTTTCTTCTCCGCGACACATTCAACTTCAAAGTCTAAGAGCATCAAACTTTATTCCACCGCGGATGTCCTCTGATAAGAGGCAATCCGAAATGCTTTTGACCCATGTCTCACAGATCGACACTGAGAACCTTTTTCAAATAAAACCTTGAAGATTAAGTGGGATACCTGACCGAAAGTTTAATCCTGATGAATACAAAATGCTAAAAATAAAATTTCTGTAGACATTCTTGCGTTTGGCATTAAGTAAACCTTTTGGAGGGAGATGTTACGGTTCTTGCTAAAACAAAGGTGTTTGATACAGCACGGCTGATTGCTCAGACTGTTTTGTCCCAGGTTTTTCTAATTGAAATTGGAACAAGGTGAGCTTGTCAGCTCCGAAAGAGAAATACAAGACAGTGACAGGCTGGTTCACCCAGTGACGGCTGTGTCACAGTCAGACAAATTGCTTGTTGATTGCTTCTGAGTTCTGAGGAAGAGCGGCTGACCTGAGAACGGCTGCACTATATTCCTGCTGTTTATGGAGCTTTAGTGCTGATAAAGATCAGACAACAGAAAATGGCAAGCATTCCCCGAGCAAGGGGGCCCCGCGGCGGGCGTTCCCAGAGCGAACACTTCCCCATATCGTGTTGGGTGAGTGGCGAAGTTCATAGTCGAGAGGTTAACAAGTCAGGTGAGGTTGGTGGGTTAGTCAGTGGTAGGGGACTGGTAGTCAGGTCAGGTCAGTGGGCGAGACATGAGGGGAGGCCGGGTTTGGGGGCTTGTTGGATTAATGAAGTATTCGGGTTGAGGGCTGGGGGTTATTGGCTGGTGGGGAGGGTAATTGGGTGTTGGGGGGTATAGTTGACATGGGGACAATGCACAGGCTGGGAAAGGTAGTAGTTTGAGGAATGAGGTTATAGTCTGTTCAGGTTGGATTGGAGGAGGCAGTCAGTTCAGGTTGGGGATGGTCAGATGGCTGGGGAGGTGATGGTTGTAGTTATTCAGGTATTAGATGAGATTTTAACTCTAAAACAACATCATAGACATTTTCAGAGGCTCCCGGGGAACAAGGGAATTACCCATAGTAAATGAAGACTTCCAGGGCAATTCCCACATAGGTCAGGGCGTTTGGACTTCCATAGGGATCTGAAGTGTATCTTTAGCCGTACATTCATCGAGTCCCTAGAGTGCAGAAAGAGGCCATTTGGCCCATTGAGTCTGCACTGAGTCTCCAAAATTGCACCTTGCCCAGACCCATCCCATAACCCTGTGCATTTACTATGTCCAATCCACTGAGCGTCACCTCTTTGGAGCATGGGAGGAAACCGGAGCACCCGGAAGAAACCCATGCAGACATGGGGAGACAGTGCATACGCTCCACTGACAGTGACCCAAGCCGGGAATTGAACCTGGATCCCTGATGCTGTGAAGCAGCAGTGCTAACCACTGTAGTGATCTGGTGACTGGAAGATTTGCTCCTTTTGTTTCTTTGTTTATTCCATTATCATACCCTATTCCGTTTGTCACTTGAATTTTCATGCCCTCCACCCTATCACAGACCTTTCCTGTGTTCTTCCCTACCCAGTCTCCACTAGCCTTTTCCCTGACACTGAGTTTGGTTTTAAACAGTTAAATCTCCAACTTCCCACAGTTTTGCTGAAGGATATGGAGCTTCACCATTAACCCTGTTTTTCTCCCTGTGATGTGCTGCCTGACCTGTTGAGTATTTTCTGCTTTCTTCTCACAATGCTTTGCTTCAACCACCTTCTTCCACCTTTTGTTTCTCCTGAGCCCTCGTTCCATTGCATGTGTCGCTGTTTCGAAAAGCTGACCATGATTTGGAGAGCTCCACATTACAGTCAACCTTTCATCACTGTTACTGCCTCTGGGATGCAATTTATTTTGACAGGAAACAGAATATAGGCCAAGTTCCTTGCCGCTTTTGTTCTTTTCATCATCATATGATTCATAAAATAGATCTTTCTATTAAAAAGACAGGGCTATCAGAAAATAGCATTTCATAGAATCCCTACAGTACTGAAGGAGGCCCTTCAGCCCATTGAGTCTGCACTGACTCTTATCCAGACATACCCTGTAACCCCATGTATTTACCGTTCTAACCTATATATCTTGGGATACCATGGGGCAATTTAGAATGGCTAATCAATCTAACCTGCAAAGCTTTGGACTGTAGGAGGAAACCCGCACAGACACAAGGAGAATGTGCGGACTCCGCACAGGCAGTGACCCAAGTCCAGAATTGAACCCTGGTCCCTGATGATGTGAGGCAGCAGTGCTAACCAGTGTGCCACCATGTCACTCGTGGTGAATATAATACTTCTTGTAGGGGTGTGAGCAATCTGAACAACCAGCATTTATTATCGATGTCTACCTGATCTTGAGGAGCTGGGGAACCAACCTCTTGTCACGTGACGTAGGTTCACCCACAGTGTTGTTCAAGAGAGATTTCCAGGATTTTGACCTGGTGACAGTGAAAGAATGGCAATTTGATTTCAAGTCAGGATGGTGTGTGTCTTGGATGGAATTTGCAGGTGATTGTGTTCCCATGCGTCTACTGCCCTTGCCCTTCCAATTGGTAATGGCTGTGGGATTGGAAGGTGCTGTCAAAGACAGCTTGGTGACTTGCTGCACTCCATCTTGTAGATAATAGAGAAAACTGCAACTATTACATTGGAGAGTGGGAACATTTATAATAGCGAATGAGTTGCTAATAAAGCAAGCTGCTTTGTCCTGGATGGTGTGAAGTTGTTGAGTGTTGTTGGAACTGCACTCATCCAGGCAAGTGGAGAATATTCATTACAATCTTGATTTGCGCCTTGTAGATCTTGGACTAGCTGTGGGGAATGAAGAGGTGAGTTACTCACTGCACAATTTCCGGTCTCTGAGCTGCTCTTGTAACCACAGTATTCATACAGCTGGTCTAGTTGAGTTTTTGGTAAATTGTGCCATAAAGGATATTTCAGGGATGGTAATGTCATTGGATGTCAAGCACTGATGGTCAACTTCAGTCTTGTTGGAGATGGTCATGACCTGGTACTTGTGCAGTGTGAACATTACTTGCCACTTATTAACTCAAACCTGAATGTTGTCGAAGCCTTGCTGTCAATTGTAAGAAGTCTCACAACACCAGGTTAAGGTCCACCAGGTTTATTTGGTATCACAAGCACCTGACACAGACTTACCTGATGAAGGAGCAACACTCTGAAAGCTCACAATTCCACATAAACCTGTTGGACTTTAACCTGATGATGTGAGACTTTTTACTGTGCCCCCATCCTGTCCAATGCCGGCATCTCCACATCATTGCTGTCGATTGGCATGGACTGCTTCAGTATCTGAGGAGCTACAAATGATACTGAACACTGTGCAATAATCAACAAACATCCCAGACTAGAATATAAAAGTAGGGAAGTCTTGCTGCAACTGTACAGGGCGTTGGTGAGGCCGCAGCTGGAGTACTGTGTGCTGTTTTGGTCGCCGCACTTGCGCAAGGATATTTTGGCCTTGGAGGGAGTGCAGAGGAGGTTCACTCGGCTGATACCGGAGTTGAGGGGGTTGAACTATGAAGAGAGACTAAATAGACTGGGTCTGTACTCGTTGGAGTTTAGAAGGATGAGGGGGGATCTTATAGAGACATATAAGATAATGAAAGGGATGGATAGGGTAGAGGTAGAGAGATTCTTCCTGCTCAAAGGATAACAGGACTAGAGGGCACAGCCTCAAGATAAGGGGGGGGGGGGAGCAGTTCAGAACGGAGTTGAGGAGGAACTTCTTCACTCAAAGGGTGGTGAATCTCTGGAATTCTCTGCCCGTTGAAGTGGTGGAGGCTACCTCGCTAAATATATTTAAGACACGGGTAGATAGGTTTTTGACAGACAGGGGAATTAAGGGTTATGGGGAGAAAGCGGGAAAGGGGAACTGATCCACTTCAGATCAGCCATGATCTTATTGAATGGCGGGGCAGGCTCGAAGGGCTAGATGGCCTACTCCTGCTCCTATTTCTTATGTTCTTATGTAAATTCCGAACTTATAGTGGTGAGACAGTCATTGATGAATTAGTTGAAGATAGTTGGGACTTTACCCTGAGGAACATCTGCAGTGATGTTCTTGGTTAAAAATGATTGGCCTCTAGTAACTTGTGCTAGGCAAAACTCTGACCAATCTCCCTCCTGATCCCCATTGACTTCAAGTTCACTGCTATCCTTGATGCCACACTCAGTCAGATGCTGCCCTTGGTATCAAGGGCAGTCACTCTCATTCCACCACTGGAGTTGAGCTTTATTTCCATGCTTGGACCAAGATTGTAATTGGGTTTGGAGCTGGTGGAACCCAATGTGTCAGCTATTGCTGTGTAAGTGCCACTTTCCATCAATGTGCTGCTGATAGAGACCGAGTTTGATTATGTGGTAATTGGGTGGACTGGCTATGTTTTGCTTTTATGGAAAGGGTAGTTACCTGGGCAATTTTCCACATTGTTAGTTAGATGTCAACACTGTAGCTGAATTGGAACAGCTTGCTCGTGGTGTAACTAGCTGTGGAGCACAAGGCTTCAGTACTATTGCCAGGGTGTTGTCAGGGCCCATTGCCTTTGATGTTTCTTGATATCACGTGCGTTGCCACTTGAGACCTGGCCAAGATGAGTCACCTTCTTAGCATTTCTGGCTGAAGATGTAAGCTATGAATTCAGCCTTGCCTTTAGCACTAACCTGTAATGCTCCACCATCATTGAGTATGGAAATGTTTGGAATATGCTTTACCTGTTAGTTGTTGAATTGTCATTCACAGCTGGGTATGGCAAGACGTATGAGTTTTGATATGATCCCGTAGTTGCGAGATCGCTTGGCTCTTTTTCTTCTCACTGTTTAGAATGCATACAGTTCAATGCTGTAACTTCATCAGGCTGGCATCTCATTGATAGGTATTCCTACAGCTTCTCCTGGCATAACCTCTGCTATTCTTTACTGAGCCGAGGTTGGTCCTTGGCTTGATAGAGATGGCAGATTGAGTGACATGCATGGCCATGATCTTGCGCACGTGAATGAGTACAATTTCTGCTGCTTTTGATAGTCCACAGCACCTCATAGAATCCCTACAGCACAGAAGGAGGCCATTCAGCCCATCAAGCTTGCACCAACAACAATCCCACCTGTCCCTGTAATCCCACGTATTTATCCTGCTAATCCTACACATCTTGGGATACTAAGGGGCAATTTAGCATGGCCTATCAACCTAACCTGGATTTTGGGAGGAAACTGGAGCACCAGGAGGAAGCCCCATACAGACACGGAGAACGTGCAAACTCCACACAGACAGTCATCCGAGGTCGGAATTGAACCCAGGTCCCTGGTGCTGTGAGGCAGCAGTGCTAACCACTGTGTCACCATGCCACCGATGCAGACCCTGTTTTGAATTGCCAGATTTGTCCTGAATCTATCCCATTTAACACGGTGATGCCACAGAATATGAAGAAGTGTGTCCTTGGTGTGCAGATGGAACTTGGTTTCTACAAGAACAGTGTGGTAATCACTTGTGCCAATACTGTCAGGGATGGGTGAATCTACAACAAGTAGATTAGTGAGCGCGAAGTCAAACAGGCTTCCTCTCTCATATTGTGTATTTCACCATCTGCCACCAACCTTGGCCTGGTACCTATGTCCTTCAGGCCTTGACAAGCTCCACAAGCCGTGGTACTACTGAGTCTTTCAAGGGTGGATATTGAAATCTCTCCCACCCATGTACATTCTGTCCCCTTGCTGGCCTCAGTGCCTCTTCCAAGTAATGTCCATCATTGAAGCATTTTTGAGTTATTAGCTGAGTGAAGGCAGTATCAATGAATCAGCAGGAGGTTTCCTTGCCCATTTTTGACCTGATGCCATGAAACTTCATGGAGTCAATATTGAGGACTCCCAGTGCCACTCCATCACAACAATGTAACACTGCAGTACTTGTGGAGTCCATCCTACTGCTGGGACAGGACACATCCAGAAATATTGCTGGAGCATCTGTGACATTAGCAGAAAGGTATGTGAGTATCTGTGAGAATGACAGACTGGGCTGTTAATTGACTAAACAACGGGACAGTGCTCCCAATTTTTGGACAAGTGCTCAGATGTTAGTGAAGAGGTCCTAGCAAGGTCAATTGTGCTTTTGATGTGCCCAGTTGGGTCAACACGTTTCAGAATTTACAATTGTTATACTTCAAGGAGGATTTTTGGCCTGGTGGGAATGGAAGCAGGGGTAGAGAATTGACAGGGGAGTCCCAAAATGCACACTGGTGGGATTTCCACACTCGTTCATCCCTGTCCACTAGCAATGGTGTAATGGGGTGCCTGCCATGAAAAGTCGAGAATCCAACTACCATACATTTACATATCATTAAAGGGCTTCCTCACTGTAGTATTTCTACTACACCAACCCCCCCCTCCACATCGCTGAAACGTTCTGTAAGAAATTCAGGGCAAACTTCTTAGTCTGGGGAGTGATTAAAATGCGGAACTTGTGACCATACGATGTCATTAATGCATAAATATTTTTTTAAGGGGAAGCATAAGGAAGATGTTCATAGAGAATATAAACAGAAATTTAGATTAGTTGAACTGAATTGCTCCACAGAAGTGGTTAGCACTGCTGCCTCACAGTGCCAGGGACCCAAGTTTGATTCCCGACTTGGGGTCACTGTCTGTGTGAAGTCTACACGTTCTCCCTGTGCCTGTGTGGGTTTCAACTGGATGCTCGGGTCTCCTCCCACAGTCCGAAAGATGTACTGGTTAGGTGCGTTAGCCGTGCTAAATTCTCCCTCAGTGCACCCGAACAGGCGCCAGATTGTGGCGATTAGGGGATTTTCATAGTAACTGCATTGCAGTGTTAATGTAGGCCTACTTGTGACACTAACACAATCATAAACTAATTCTATTTTATTCTATTTTATTTGGTAAGAGGTCTCACAACACCAGGTTAAAGTCCAACAGGTTTATTTGGTAGCAAATGTTACTAGCTTTTGGAGCGCTGCTCCTTTATCAGGTGAGTGGGGAGTTCTGATCACAAACAGGGCATATAAAGGCGCACACAGTTTACAGAATACTGATTAGAATGCAAGTCTTTACAGCTAATCAATTGACTCACATTCCAATCAGTACTCTATAAACTGTGCAGTTACATGCCCTGTTTGTGATCAGAACTCCTCACTCACCTGACGAAGGAGCAGTGCTCCGAAAGCTAGTGGCGTTTACTACCAAATAAACCTGTTGGACTTTAACCTGGTGTTGTGAGACTTCTTACTGTGTTTACCCCAGTCCAACGCCGGCATCCCCACATCATGTATACTATTTGCCAGCGAGCTGCAGAACTCTGACCAATTTGAACTGATGTCTAAATATTGCAAGTCATTTTAGTGAGTTACTAGGAAGAAGTTTTCAAATCCACATACTATGTTACTGAGTGGTGAACTCGCTTCACATCACAACGAGAATAGATTGTCTGTGAAGCGACTGCCAGATGTTATCGGTTTCAGATATGCACGGGCGAGTGGCAGAAGAGAGATTTTCTAAAGAAAAGGACGGAGAAAAGGAAACATCTGTCAAATGGACAAAAGGACTCAGTAATGAAAACGGACTTCATAAAAAAATGTGTTGATGGCTATCAGTCAATGGCCAAAGAAAGTCAATTGGAGATGGGCTGACATAAGAACAGCCCAGGGCAGAAGAAGGAGACTGAGAAGTAGCAATGAATCCAGAAAGCACTCAAATCCCAATGTCCTGCATAGCACTAACTTGGTTTGAAGATTATTTCTTCATTCTCTTTGACATATCCTGGGGATATCATTGATGCCTGAAATATGTGCATTTATTGTGACAAATAAACTGGAGCTAAACACAATTGTTTAGTTTTTAGGTATGGAATTTGCTGATATTCGAACCTGACTTATTTTCCTGGTTTAGAGTTCATTAATTGTTGAAGGAGGGCTACTGAGTGGATTGCCATCTTCGTGTGGGAGCTCCCAACATTTAGGGCAGAAATTCTGGTAATTCTATAGCAGCTGAGGGGGTGGAGGTGGGTTAAAATGAGTGGAAGATCTTTTAAGACCAAAATTTTAATTTTATTTCAGCCTTGAATTAAGTTTAGGCCTAAATGTTATAGCCTTATATGAGGTTCTTGGGACAGAAACAATCAGAGATGGCCAGAATTAAAATCAAAGACTTTAGAAACACATTTCTCTAGGAAAACACTATAGAAATGATCCCTATGAGTATAAATGAGCAAACAGATAGTTTCCTTTCACTTCTCTTGTTGCAGACTCTCTGCTGGTACAAGTGTACATCATAGCTTCAAGTGGGAAAAATGTAAATTGCAATTATTAATGCACTACATTCATTTTCAAAGTGCACAAAATGTACATTGCAATTTTCAGTGCATTACATTTGTTCTCTTATTAAAAGGGGAATATCATATTGCAATATTCCATTTTCAAAATATAAGCACCAAACAAGCATAACCTGGTGTTGCGAGACTTCTTACCATGCCCACCCCAGTCCAATACCAGCAACTCCATATCATGAACTAGTATTGACTGCAATATTAAATACAGCGTCTGGAGCTGCAACTCTCGACACTCTCTTTCTTTCATATATACACTGATAGGTTATTCACATAGACTTTTGCGGAAATTAAGATCTACTCATATTTTTATTTGAAAGTTGAAGTTTTATTTTGAGAGATGAAATTGTTTAGAAACATGCATTTGTCCAGAAGATTTTAGGTAGCGTAATAAGGAGAGAGCTTGAATTATCTTCAAAAATGGGATTCCAGATGGACTACTGCCCACTACAGCTGGTGACAGGATCACCGTGCAGTGGGCCTGTGAGTGTGGACTAGTGGGAGGCAGGAGCAACAAATCAGTCTCAGCACAGGCTGACAGGAACACACTAAAAATGGGAGAAACTGCACATCTGCTAGTGGAGGCAGTGTGAGCCGGGTTCACATCTGCACCTGTTCCTGGAACCTGGCAATGTCAGGAGTGACGGTGCCTTTCTTAAAGCTCCTTTTATGCATTGTATTGATGCTGTTTGTTACTAATGGATCTCAGTGCTGCAGAGCTTTCCAAACAATACCTTTTATTGGAGGCAATGGAAACACAAAAGAATGAGTTAATTCTGAAACTGTGATAAGAAAGGTGTTTGGCCTTTTGAAAGTGCTCTGCTAGTTAACTAGTTAAATGTTGACCATGCTTCCACTCTATACACCATACTGACGTGATAATGTGGTCCTACATCTCAGTCTTCTTCACATCTCTACACACCCATATCATTATGCCACTTTGTCTCAGCTACAGTATTCTCATTGTTAGGAAGTCCAAGACTTCTGCTTACAGTATTGCAAAAACACAAAGGGTAAGAACTTTGTATGTTAATACATGTGACAATAATAAATCAAATCAATGAAAAATATTGTTTCTTGTGCGCTATACAGACAAAACATACTGTTCAAGAGTGCAGAATGTAGTTTTACAGTCACAGCTAGGGTGTAGAGAAAGATCAACTTCATGCAAGGTAAGTCCATTCAAAAGTCTGACAGCAGCAGGAAAAAAGCTGTCCTTGAGTCAGTTGGTATATGACCTCAGACTTGTATATCTTTTTCCCGAAGGAAGAAGATGGAAAAGAGTGCCCGTAGTGCATGAGGTCCTTAATAACGCGGGCCACTTGGACGAGGTAGCGGGAAGTGTAGACAGAGTCAGTGATGGGAGGCTGGTTTGCTTGATGGATTGCATTACATTCATGACCTTTCGTAGTTCCTTGCGGCCTTGGGCAGAGCAGGAGCCATACCAAGTTGTGATACAAACACAAGGAATGCTTTCTATGGTGCATCTGTAAAAGTTGGTGAGAGTCATAGCTGACATGTCAAATTTCCTGAGTCTTCTGAGAAAGTAGAGGCGTTGGTGGGCTTTCCTAACTCTAACATTGGCATGGGGGGACCAGGACAGGACACCTTATTGATGGTGGTCTGGACACCTAAAAGCTTGAAGCTCTCAACTTTTTTACTTTGTCCCCACTGATGTAGACAGGGGCATGTTCTCCTTTATGCTTCCTGAAGTCAATAACAATCTCCTTTGTTTTGTTGACATTGAGGGAGAGATTATTGTTGCCAGTTCACCAGATTCTCAATCTCGTTCCTGTACTCTGTCTCGTCAGTGTTTGAGATCCGACCCACTATGGTTGTGACATCAAACTTGAAAATTGAATCGGAGGGGAATTTGGCCCAATGGTTATTGGTGTATACCTATAGAGGGCTGAGAACACAGCCTTGTGGGGCACCGGTGTTGAGGATGATTGTGGAGGAGGCGTTGCCTATTCTTATTGATTGTGGTTTGTGAGTTAGGAAGTTCAGGATCCAGTCACAGAGGGAGGTGCTGAGGCCCAGGCCTTGGAGTTTGGAGATGAGTTTTGTGTGAATAATGGTGTTGAGGGCTGAGCTGTAGTCAATAAATAGAAGTCTGACATAGGTGTCCTTGTTATCTAGGTGTTCCAGGGTTGAACTTGGCTTGAACTGTATTGCGCTTCCAAGGGCGGCACAGAGCCACAGCGGTTAGCACCTCTGCCTCATAGTGCCACAGGCCCAGGTTTGATTCCTGGCTTGGGTCACTGTCTACGTGGATTCTGCACATTCTCCCTGTGTCTGGATGGATTTTTGCTGGGTGCTCAGGTTTTCTCCCACGTATCAATGATGTGTGAGTTAGGTTGATTGTCCATGGTAAACTGCCTCTTACTGTCAGGGGGACTAGCAGGGAAAATATATGGAGTTGCAGGGTTGGGGCTTGGTGAGGTTGTCGGTGCAAGCTCGATGGGCCAAATGGCCGCCTTCTGCACTGTAGGGGTTCTATGATGATGCTATGATTCTCTGACATGCCTGTCTGATTGTCAGGAGTGTGATAAAATACTCTGCACCTGCCTCGATGAGTGTAGGAAGCTCAACACTATCCAGGAAAAGCACCCATTTGATCGGCAACCCTTCCTCCACCTTCAACACCCACTCTCTCCACCGTTTACGCACAGTGGCAGCAAGTGTGTACCATCTGCAAATCACAAAGGCTCCTTCAACAGCACCTTCCAAACCCCTGACCTCTATCACCTAGGAGTGCAGAGGTAGCAGCCATATGGGAACGCCATCACCTGTAAGTTTCCTTCCAAGCCACACACCATCCTGACTAAATATCACCATTCTATCAGGAGGCAATGGCACAGTGGCATTGTCACTGGACTAGTAATCCAGAGGGTAATGCTCCGAGGTTCCAGGTTCAAATCTCACCACTGCAGATGGTGAAATTTGAATTCAATAAAAATCTGGAATTAAGAGTCTAATGATGATGAAAGCATTGTCTATGGTCATAAAAACTCAGCTGGTTCACTAACGTCCTTTGGGGAAGGAAGTCTGCCATTCTTACCAGGTCTGGCCTTCATCTGACTCCAAATCCACAGTGATGCAGTTGACTCTTAAATGCCCTTAAGCAGGGAGTTAAGAATGGATAATAATTGTTGGCTTAGCGGTGGTGCCCACGTCTGATGAATGAATCTGAGGTGACAGAGTAGACCATTTAGGATGGAGATGAGGAGACATTTCTTCACCCAAAGAGTGGTGAGCCCCTGGAATTCATTACCACAGGAAGTAGCCAAAATATTGAATGTATTCAAGAGACGGCTAGCACTTGGAGCAAGTGGGATCAAATGCTATGGGGAAAAAGCAGGATTAGGCTATTGAGTTAGACAATCAGCCATGATCGTGATGAATGGTAGAGCAGACTTAAAGGGCTGAATGGCCTCCTTCTGCTCCTGTCTTCTATGTTTCAATGAATATTAAAATAATCAGATCAAAATCTTGGAGCTTCCTTCCTAACAGCAGTGTGAGTGTACCTACACCAGATGGACTTCAAGAAGGCAGCTCATCACCACCTTCTCAAGGGCACTTAGAGATAGGCATAAGTGTTAGCTGAACCAATGACACCCACATCCCTAAAAGAATAAAAAAATCCATTCCATTGCAGCCAACGTGATGACACATTGGTTTGGTCTATCCAGTGGATCAGTCCAATGCCATCTACCCTGCCCCATCTTCCAAGTTGAATCTCTGCCTGATCAAGAGTTTGCAGGGTTTTGCTTCATTCATTTGCGGGACGTGGGTGTTACTGGCTGGCCAGCATTTATTATCTATCCCTAATTGCCCTTGAGAAAGTGGTGGTGAGCTGCCTTCTTGAATCACTGCAGTCACGTAGCACAGTGGTTAGTACTGCTGCTTCACAGCTCCAGGGTCCTGGGTTCGATTCCTGGCTCGGGTCACTGTCTGTGTGGAGTTTGCACATTCTCTTCGTGTCTGCGTGGATTTCCTCCAGGTGCTCCGCTTTCCTTCCACAGTCCAAAGATGTGTGGGTTAGGTTGATTGGCCGTGCTAAGAAATTGCCCCTTAGTGTCCAGGGATGCGTAGGTTACCGGGATTAGTGGGTATCATATGTAGGGATATTGGAGGTAGGGCCTGGGTAAGATTGTGTTTGGTACAGACTCGATGGGCCAAAGGGCCTCTTTCTGCACTGTATGGTTCTATGATTCACGTGTTGTGGGTTGATCTACCATGTTAGGGAGGGAATTCCAGGATTTTGAACCAGCGATTGTGAAGGAACAGTGATATATTTCCAAGTCAGGATGGTGAGTGGCTTGGAAGGAAACTTACATGTGGTGGTATTCCCATGTGTCCATTGCCTT
Source organism: Carcharhinus amblyrhynchos (assembly GCF_965287045.1). Lineage (NCBI taxonomy): Eukaryota > Metazoa > Chordata > Chondrichthyes > Carcharhiniformes > Carcharhinidae > Carcharhinus > Carcharhinus amblyrhynchos. The sequence goes on along the minus strand of NC_137344.1, from coordinate 43,500,149 downwards.
TATCCTTTTAGATGGTTGTGGGTTTGGAAGGTGCTGCCTAAGGATCTTTGGTGAATTGCTGCAATGCATTTTGTAGATAGTACACACTGCTGCTACTGAGCATCATTGGTGGAGGGATTGAATGTTTGTAGGTGTGGTGCCAATCAAGCAGGCTGCTTTGTCCTGGATGGTGTCCAGCTTCTTGAGTGTTGTTGGAGCTGCACACATCCAGGCAAGTGGGAACCATTCCATCACACTCCTGACTTGTGGTTTGTAGAAGCTTGAATAACCTAAATCCTCCAGTCGATTGCAAATCCCAGTGTTTAATATTCATACAGCCATAGGAAAGCTTCATCCTATATCAGTGGAACTGGATCTGCCAACTCGGCTGACTTATGGTAACCTCCAGTGAGAGATGTGTAAGTTAGTTATCATCATCATGTGCTCAAGCAGAACTAATGGAACTCATAAACTGGTAGATGTAAATAAATACGTACCTTTCATCCATTGGAATAATTAGTATACTTGAATATAATTGCATCCTACTTTGTTGTAGCCATCTTTAAAGTTTTAATGTATAAAAGTTACCAAAAAATTCTTCAATGAAATAAATTTTTCTGTACCCGATGTCAGCATTTTCTTCACTTCTCCAATTTTACGATAATTGGATCCTTAAATGGTCTAATTAAAAAAACAATTTGGATTTACAGGACAATTACACTGAAGTGTTAAATGAAGTACATTTTCAAAGCTCTTCAGAAGATAGCAGATTGTTCACCAAAGAAGTAACATGTTAATGGGAGATGTATTTGGGGTGAATCTATCACAGACGTAGAGGCCGGAACTTAATGCTCCTGCCCTGGTGGGATTTGAGGTGGGGGTATATGTCATGTAGCATGGACAAATTCCCTCCTGGAACCCACCTGTCCCAACCTGGGTGCAATTTTACCGTGGGGCTGACAGGTCCTCTGATTGGAAGTCAACTCCTCCCATCCATTGACTCTCTCTACACTTCCGGTCACCTCGGCAAAGCAGCCAGCATAATTACGGACCCCACACACCACCTTCCTTCGGGAAAAAGATACAAAAGTCTGAGGTCCGACTCAAGAACAACTTCTTCTCTGCTGCTGCCAGACTTGAATGGACCTACCTTGCTTGAAGTTGATCTTTCTCTACGTCCTAGCTATGACAGTAACACTACATTCTATGAATGGTATGCTTTGTATAGCATGCAAGAAACAATACTTTTCACTGTATGTTAATACATGTGACAATAATACACCAAGTCAAAACTATTCTGCTATTAAGACCCTTAAATGGACATTTAATAGCCTTTTCCCATCCAGCCTCAATATTCAGGCTGATGGGTGCCTGATGACTGAGAATGGGGAGACAGAAAGAGTCCCCACCCTCGATCTCAGGCAGGAAAGGTTGGGGGACACACCACCCCTTCAGACTGCGGATGACCTCCCTCTCAGACCTCTGGTCCTCCCTTTCTCCTAGAACCCTTACCCTATGCCCTGCCGGTGACATTATGCCCCTTTTCCATCTCGTAGGGCATTCCCTAGCCTGCCTTTCCCAGGACCCCAGCTACATCTCCTCACTGTGGTTCCTGGGAATTGGTCTCGGGCACAGCGCTGTAGTAGCTCTTCCGGCCACTGCAATACTGTCCTGCCTGCTGCCGATTACCACTCATTACACGATGGCAGTCAGCCCTGTCGGAGTCAACAGGAATGCATTCAATAACAAATCATAAGAAGGTACTGCACAAGAACTGGCTCTTCGGCCCCCGAAGCCTGTGCCAATCATGATGCCCTAACTAAACTAAAAAAAAACCATCTGCCCTTGCTCCCTCTATTCCTTCCTTATTCATGTACCCATCCAGATTCCTGCCAACTCTCTGACAGATGCCCAGTGCATGCCATCCTGAAAATTCAGACCACGTGGTTAAAAATAAGCAACCAGTCTTTCACCTCTAAGCACACAGGTCCTCCGACACGAAGCTCAGCCACGCTGCTATTAAGGCCCATAAGCGGTCACCTCGTGGCCTTTTCCCACCCAGCCTCGATGTTCAGGCTGGTGGGTGCCCGACCACTGAGGATGGGGAAACAGAAAAAGTTCCCACCCTCATCCTAAATCCGAGAAGTGGACAAATGGAGAGAGCTGCAATGGTCAACAAAGATTGCGATGTGCTTTATAATGGACACAGATACAGAAGTTGATGAAATATCTCATTAGCCATGCCAACATGCAAAAAATAAGCTAATAATTTCAAAAAAATTGGCACATCCACAATAGATTGAAATCTTAAAAATGGTCCTAAGCAAACAGTGACACTGAGGAGATATGGGTGTGAACACGTTAAAATGTGGAGCTCCTAAGCAAATCACAGGCAGAAACATTCTAGTACTACCAATGTGAATTTCCTCACAAGCTGCTTTTCCATCTTGCAGTACACCAACAAAAAGTGAGAGAGAAAAAATATCATTGTTGGGGTAGATGCTGAGAGTATATGAACATTTCCCTCCAAGCCACGCGCCATTCAGACTCAGAAATATCTCACCACTCCTTCACTGTCGCTGGGTCAAAATTCTGGAACTCTGTCCCTAACAGCACAGTGGGTGTACCTACAGCACATGGTCTGCAACAGTTCAAGAAGGCAACTCACCACCACCACCTCAGGGGCAAATAGGGATGGGCAATAAATGCTGGCTAAGCCAACGATGACCACATCCCTTGAAGGAATGAAAGAATGTCAAACTTCTACAAATAGCAACATGTCATCTGTTTTTAGATTTTTATTTGAGGGATAAATAATGGTCAGGGAACTTGACTTACTCCATAAGTCAGCGCTTGACCTCGACATTTGAATAAACTTACTGGCTTTGAGGAACGGATAGAGCAGCTAATTAAAAATATTATTCATTGTTTAAGAGTTCAGATGGCCCTATGAAGTAATCATGGATGCCCAATGCACTGAAACTCATCAAATGTCCACTCGCCAATAATCATGGTAGAGATTCATTGCGTACCCATGGGCAGATAAGCAAAACTGAGGGCTGGGTGCTTGGAAAGCTTAATAAACCCTCCCAAAAGTATTTAACCAAAGGGTCCACATCATAATAGGTCATAGGCAGAAGAGGGCACTCACAATGTTAAAATGGCGGTGCGGGCTCGTTGGGCCGAAGGGTCTGTTTCCCGTGCTGTGTTGTTCTTTGTTCTAATAATACAACTGGATGCCTCAAAAGTGCTCAGCTTCCCATTGCCCATTTGGATTAGGTGGTGAAGGAGAAGCCCTAAGTTTAAAAAAAGGTAAGTTCATTTTAATTCCTTTGCTGCTCCTTTTTCAATATCCTCCCTCAATCTTTTCCTTTCCCTTTGTCTGCATTCTCCATTGTTCTGTAGTTGAATTGGTATTGGTCATTGAGCACACCTTTAATGGCTTGTGTTGCCTGAGATTCTAGTCTATTCCCCCTCTTCCCCCCTTCCTGTCAGCAATATGATTGGAGAAGCACAAACGGTAGAAACGAACCAGCCTTGTCTTATTGAGGGAAATGGTTCCTGCAGTGGAAAAGGAATTGTGGCCAAACCATTGTTTACACGGGAAATTAGAGATAGTGTCAGATTTAAGGAAGGAGCATACAAATTGTCAAGAAAAAGCCACAGGCCTGAGGATTGGGAGCAGTTTAAAATTCAGCAAAGGAGGGCCCAGGGATTGATTAAAGAAGGGAAAAATAGAGTATGAAAACTGAATGTAAAAGTTTGCATAGGTACTTAAAGAGAAAAAGACTGACAAAAACAAATATAGGCCTCTTACATTCAGAAATGGGAGAATTTATTAACGGGAATATAGAAATGGCTAAGGAATTAAATTTGTACTTTTCATGTCTTCCTTTGTGAAGACTGAAGCATAATGTACCAGAAGTGCTAAGAGAAACATATTTTAATGAGAAGCTGAAGGAAATCAGCATTTGTAAAGAAATGGTTTTGTGGAAATTGATGGGATTGAAGGTGGATAAATCTCCAGGTCCTGATAATCTTCATCCCAGCATACTTTAGGAAGTGGTCCTGGAAATAGTAGATCCATTGGCAATTATTTTCCAGAATTCTTTGGACTCTGGACTAGTTCCTACAGATTGGCGGGCAGCTAATGTAAGCCAACTGTTGAAAAAGGGAGGTGGAGAGAAAACGGGGAATTATAGACCAGTGAGCCTAACGCTGGTACTGGGGAAGTTGCTGTAGTCTATTATCGAGGATTTCACAACTCAGCATTTGTAAGGCAGTGGTATAATCAGACAAAGTCAGCATGGATTTACAAAAGAGAAATCATGCTTGATGAGTCTATTAGAATTCTTTGAGGATGTAACTAGTAGAGTTGACCGAGGAGAACCATGGAGTGTGATTTATTTAGACTTCCAGAACGCTTTCATCAAAGTCTGACATACAGACTTCTGTGTAACGTTAAAGACATGGGATTGCAGATAATGTTTTGAGATGGATAGAAAGCCACTTAGAAGATGGGAAGCAAAGAGTTGGCATAAATAGTTCTTTTTCTGATGGGCAGTCAGTGATTTGTGGGGTTCCGCAGGAATCTGTGCTCGGAACCCAAGAGTTCACATTGTATATTCATGATTTGGAAGAGGGAACTGAATGTATTATCTCCAAATTTGCAGATGATACAAGGTTGGGTGGGAGGGTGAGCTGTGAGGAGGATGAAGAGATGCTTCAGTGTGATTTGGACAGGCTGAGTGCGTGGGCATTTGCAAGGCAGATGCAGTACAATGTGGATAAATGTTAGGTTATTCATTTTGAAAGCAGTAATAAAAAGACAGATTATTACTTTTATAGACCTCCAAAAAGTTCTAGAGAGGTTGAGGAAAGGATTGCGGAGATGATCCTGGTTAGGAGTGAAAGTAATAGGGTAATTGTTATGGGGGATTTTAACTTTAATAATATTGATTGGAATTGCTATAGCTCTAGCTCGTTAGAGGGGTCAGTTTTTGTTCAAAGTGTGCAGGAAGGTTTTTTGACTCAGTATGTTGATAGGCCAACTAGAGGTGAGGCTATATTGGATTTGGTGCTGGGTAATGAGCCAGACCAGGTGCTAGACTTGGAAGTTGGTGTACATTTTGGTGATAGTGACCACAATTCGGTTACGTTCACCTTAGTGATGGATAGGGATAGGCATGAACCTCGGGTAAGTAGTTTTAGCTGGGGGAAGGGTAATTATGAGGCTATTAGGAGAGAATTAGGAAGCATAGGTTGGACTATGAGATTACAGGGACTGGGAACGTCCGAAATGTGGAATTTTTTCAAGGAACAGCTACTGCGGGTCTGCAATAGGTATGTCCCTGTCAGGCAAGGAGGATTTGGTAGGGCTAGGGAACCGTGGTGTACTAAAAAAGTTGATTCGTTGGTTAGGAAGAAAAAGGAGGCTTATGTTCGGATGAGGCTTGAGGGCTCAGGTAGTGCATTAGAAAGCTTTAGATTGGCTAGGAGGGAGTTGAAGAGGGAGTTAAGGGCTAAAAGAGGACATGAGATGACTTTGGCTGATAGGATTAAGGAGAATCCTAAGGCGTTCTATAGGTATGTCAAGAACAGAAGGTTGGTTAGGGCAAGATTAGGGCCAGTTATAGACAGTAGAGGGAAGTTGTGTGTGGAACCGGAAGAGATTGGAGAGGCATTGAACCAATATTTCTCTTCGGTATTCACGCAGGGGGACATGAATGTAGTTGTGGAGGACACTGGGGTGCAGGGGTGTAAAATAGAAAGTATTGCAGTTGAAACCGGGGATGTGCTGGATATTCTAGAGGGCTTGAAAATAGATAAGTCCCCTGGTCTGGATGGGATTTACCCTAGGATTCTCTGGGAGGCTAGAGAGGTGATTGCAGAGCCTCTGGCTCTGATCTTCAGGTCATCGTTGGTCTCTGGTATAGTACCGGAAGATTGGAGGACAGCGAATGTTGTCCCATTGTTTAAGAAGGGGAACAGAGACTTCCCCGGGAATTATAGACCGGTGAGTCTTACTTCTGTTGTGGGCAAGGTTTTAGAAAGAATTATTAGGGATAGGATTTATAGTTATCTGGAGAGTAATGAATTGATTAGAGACAGTCAGCATGGTTTTGTAGCAGGTAGGTCGTGCCTTACTAACCTTATTGAGTTCTTTGAGAAAGTGACCAAAGAGGTGGATAGGGGTAAGGCAGTTGACGTGGTATATATGGATTTTAGTAAGGCGTTTGATAAGGTTCACCATGGTGGGCTTCTGCAGAAAATGCAGATGTATGGGATTGAGGGTAATCTAGGTACTTGGATCAGGAATTGGCTGGCAGATAGGAGACAGAGGGTGGTGGTTGATGGTGAATATTCGTCATGGAGTTCGGTTACGAGCGGTGTGCCTCAGTGATCTGTTTTGGGGCCACTGCTGTTTGTAATTTTTATTAATGATCTGGATGAGGGTATAGTTGGGTGGATTAGTAAGTTTGCTGATGACACCAAAGTCGGTGGTGTGGTAGATTGTGAGGAAGGGTGTCATAGTTTGCAGGGTGACTTAGATAGGTTGCAGAGCTGGGCCGCGAGGTGGCGGATGGAGTTTAATGTGGAGAAGTGTGAGGTAATTCATTTCGGTAGGAGTAACAGATGTGTTCAGTATAGGGCTAACGGGAGGACTTTGAATAGTGTGGAGGAGCAGAGGGATCTAGGTGTATGTGTACATAGATCCCTGAAGGTTGGGAATCAAGTAGATAAGGTAGTTAAGAAGGCATACGGTGTCTTGGCGTTTATTGGTAGGGGGATTGAATTTAGGAGTCGCAGCGTCATGTTGCAACTGTACACAACTCTGGTGCGGCCGCACTTGGAGTACTGTGTGCAGTTCTGGTCCCCACATTACAGGAAGGACGTTGAGGCTTTGGAGAGGGTGCAGAGGAGGTTTACCAGGATGTTGCCTGGTATGGAGGGGAGGTCATATGAGGAGAGACTGAGGGATTTGGGGTTGTTTTCGCTGGAAAGAAGGAGGCTAAGAGGGGATCTTATTGAAACATATAAGATGATTAGAGGTTTAGATAGGGTGGATAGTGATAGCCTTTTTCCTCGGATGGAGAATGCTAGCACGAGGGGGCATGGCTTTAAATTAAGGGGTGGTAGTTATAGGACGGATGTCAGGGGTAGGTTCTTTACCCAGAGGGTGGTAAGGGATTGGAATGCCCTGCCTGCTGCGGTTGTAAATGCGCCTAGTTTGGGGGCGTTTAAGAGATCTATGGATAGGTTTATGGACGAAAAGGGATTGGTTTAGATTTGTGGGTCAGTGTTTTTTTTTAAAAAACTGGTCGGCGCAACATCGTGGGTCGAAGGGCCTGTTCTGCGCTGTAATGTTCTATGTTCTATGTTCTATGTTCTATGTACTTGAATGGGTGTAAATTGAGAGAGGTGTCCTCATGCACCAGTTACTGAAAATAAGTGTGCAGATAGTAAAGAAGGCAAATGGTATGTTGGCCTTCATATCAAGAGGATTTGAACATAGAGACAAGGATGTTTCGCTGCAATTGTTTGTGGTGTTGGTGACGTCACACCTGGAGTATTGTGCGCAGTTTTGTTGTCCTTATCTGAGGAAAGATGTCCTTGTTATATCATAGAATCCCGACAGTGCAGAAGGAGGCCATTCGGCCCATCAAGTCTGCACCATCCACAATCCCCCAGGCTCTATTCCCATAACCCCTCATATTTACCCTGCTAAACCCCCGGCATTAGTGTTAACTTAGCGTGGCCAGTCAAACTAACCTGCACATCTTTGGACTGTGGGAGCAAACCGGAGCACTGGAGAAACCCCCACAGACACAGGGAGAACGTGCAAACTCCGCACAGACAGTGACCAGAGACCGGAATTGAACCCAGGTCCCAGGTGCTGTGAGGCAGCAGTGCTAACCACTATGCCACCCACTCTGCGCCACCATGCCACCTCACAGCAACATGAAAGCTTTCAAATCTCACACTAATTTAGCTCTGGCGAAGAATCATTCAGACTCAAGACATCAGCTGTGTTCCCTTCTCCCCAGATGCTGTCGGCCTGCTGAGATTATCCGGCATTTTCTATTTTAGATTGCAGCAGTAATTTGCTTTGATCTGATTTAGCCCTTAGAGGCACTCGACTGCGATGAAGCTTCACTGTTTTGCTCCGTGATTCTGCGGGTAGGAATTTCAGAATTCAATCTCAGACGTGAACAAAGTTTGTTTTATTCCCTAGGCTCCAGAATTCCATTCCCTCAACCCCTCCACCTGCTTGCTGCTTTCTGAACCTCTATCCCCTTCTGACCAAATTCCCAGTCACCAGTCACCTAATAACTCCCCATGTGACTCAGTGTTAAATGCTGCTGGACCACATGCCTGTGAGGCACCTCAGTAAAAACACATAGTAGAAATGCAAGTTGCTGTTGCAATTCTTATTAAAGTAATTCCTGAAGGAAGCACCATTCCTCTTGGAAATGTTCCTCTTTACGGTGGAGAATACGGATCCTGGCTTCTTTTGGTCGACAAACTACATAGGGACCATTCTGGTACAAGTCTGGTCTCCAATCTCTGTTGCTACCATACCCACAGAATTTAAGAAGGTTCTAGCTCTGTACTGACAGATATGGGTCAGGATTCTCCCAAGACAATTCTAAGTGCCAAATTTGTGAATAACCTTGAGTAATTCCTGCTGTTTTTTTTTAAGCGGGATTTTCAAAATGAATCTCCAACACTCTGAGCACTGTAGAGTGCCTCAGGGAGATCCACACTGAAAATCCAGGGATAAGACCTATTTCCTCTGAAGAGGCTGCGAGCAGAGAGCTGAGCCAGCCACTGAGCATAGGCCAATCTGTCAGAGTGGACATTGGCACGTGCGTAGTGGCCCCACACTGCCAGCCTCCTAACGGCTGGCCAGCTCGATCCTTGGCCAGCATAGCAACCCACCATCGCTGGCCATGCAACTCTCCCCACCCTCTGATCACCAGAGCAGTGTAACGGACTGGGAGAATCATCTCCAGTACCAGGAAGCCTGGATGATCTGGAGTTCAGGTTACACGACTTTGGTTATAGGGGACAACAAAGTGATACATACAAAGCATGCCGCAGATTCCAGTCTTCAAGTGAACATCAAGTGGCAGCTGAAGATAAGATTGGGCAGTTGAATAAAGTGAGGCCATTTTGTGAGGTAACCTCCTGGTACATGTTTGTGTGGAGTTTGTACGTTCACCGTGTTTGTCTGCATTTCCTCGACGTGCTCTAATTTCCTCCCACAGTCCAAAGATGTACGGGTTAGGTAAATTGGCCATACTAAAATTGCCCCTTAGTGTTAGGGGAATTAGAAGGGTAAGTACAGTGGTTTCCATGGATAAGACCTGGGTAGGATTGTTTCTGGTGCAGGCTCGATGGGCTGAATGGCCTCCTTCTGTACTGTTGGGGTCCTATCATTCTACATGGGATGTCTAACATGGAAATTCAGGCTTATTGTCCACATAAGAGGCAAGTCATGTAAGCACCAACAATTTGCATCCATTGCAAAGAAAACCCAGTGTAAAATACTGGTAGCCTGGAAATGCTCTTGAATGAGATGGAGTACAAACACTTAACACATTTGTATGATGTCACTTTGATTGCTATTTTAATGGAGCATTAACCCTTTTAATATCTCATGCTGAGAGGACAGGTTTCCAGGCTGCTGTTTATTGAGAAATAGAAAAGTCACATTATCTGCTTTGTAAATCTTTACATGTTTTTGGGCTGCACTTTGGTAAATTAACCACAGTTGGTTGTTTTATTTGCTAGGAATCTATCCCAGATGCCTTGTGAATAAAACAGGAAATGGTAAGCACTGTAGGATTTGGTCGTGGTCTGATCAGCCTACTCTGAGGCGTTAGTGTCGGGAAGCCACTGAAGAAGGTGGCATTGTGGTTAGCACTGCTGCCCTTACAACATCAGGGACCCGGGTTCAATTCCCGGCTTGGGTCACGATCCGTGTGGAGTCTGCACCTTCTCCTCCGTATGGGTGTCCTCTGGATGCTCCGGCTTCCTCCCACATTCCAAAGATGTGAGGGTTAGGTGGATTGACGATGGTAAATTGCCCCTTAGTGTCAGGGGGACTAGTTAGTGTAAATACGTGGGGCTGGTTGGGATTGTGGTTGGTGCAGACTCGATGGGCCAAATGGCCTCCTCCTGTGGGGATTTTATACTATTATGAAGGTTCGGCACTGATCTTCTAGGCATGACGTTGTTCCTCCTCACACGTGTTCTGTACTCTACAAACGTCCTATTCAGCACCTAACCCCAGGGAATGTATATATATTTATTTGTGATGGTGCTCACCCACTGTTGCAGCGGGTGGTGTTTGGTTGAATCCAGTCAGTTTTGGATGATGACAATAAAGTGATCCTGTAACCCAGAGCTCACGTAGCAAAGCTTCAATACACCAAATGTGAGTGATGGAAACTTCAAAGTTTGTTTATTAGTCATAAGTAGGCTTACGTTAACACTGCAGTGAAGTTACTGTGAAAAATCTCCTAGTCGCCATACTCCAGCCCCTTTTCTGGGAGAATTTAGCATGGGCAATGTATCTGACCAGCACGTCTTTCAATCTCAACAGCCTCTGGTGACTGTGTGGAATTTGCACATTCTCCTCGTTTCCTCTGGGGGTTCAAGTTTCCTACCACAGCCCAAAGCTGTGTAGGTTTGGTGGATTGGCCATACTAAATGTGCAAGGTTATAGGGATAGATAGGGCGGGGATGGACCTGGGTGAGATGCTCTTTCAGAGACAATCAGTGCAGTTTCAATGGGCTAAATGGTCTCTTTCTGCACTGTAGGGATTCTATGGACCTGCCAGCCTTTAATCCTTTAGTTTCCTAACATCATTTTTCTAGTGATTGTGATTATTTTAAGTTCCTCCCTTTTGCCTCCTGCTTTTTGAATAATCTTGGGATGTTAATGTGCATTCCACTGTGAAGACAGATACAAAATATTTATTATTAGTCTCTGGCATTTTCTTGTTTTCCATTATGAATTTCCCAGACCCACCCTCTGAATGGCCAACATTCACTGTCACAGATTTTCTGTTTCATAGAAGTGTTAACTGTCTGTTTTTATACTTTTCTCTCTTTATTATTTTTTAGTCATTCTTTGTTGGGTTACAGAACTTTCTCCTGGTCTACCAATAATCTGTTCAACGTTGTACATCTGTTCATTCATTTTGATATTACCCTTAACTTACTTACTTAGCCATGGAATGCATCTTTGCTGCGAGTTATGAAGTATTTCCTGAAATGTCTTCCATTGCTTCCCTAGCCTCTTACCCACCAGCCAAATTTCTCATTCTACTTCAATAAACTTCGCCTTTGTACCCCTTTATTGCCTTTATTTTACTTTAAGGCACCAGTTTCAGATCCACAGTGCTCACCCTCAAACTGATTGTGAAATTCTATCACGTTATGATCATTCTTAGCGAGGAGATCCTTTCCCGTGAGGGTTATTAATTAATCCTGTCTCATTACCCGTCTAAAAACTTGTTCCCTGGTTCATTACTGAAATGTTCCAGAATACATTCCATGAACTCACCCTTCAAAAAGTACATTTGCCAGTTTGATTTATCCAATCCTTGTGAAAATTAACATCTCCCACAATTATTGAATTGCTTTTTCCAGAGAATTCTATCATTTCTTTGATTCATACTCCAGCCTATAGTGTCACTGCTGTCAGGGAATCCATAAATTACATTCACCAGTGACTTATGTCCTTAGTTAATCATTTCCACCAAACTGATTCTACTCTCAACCAAGATCGTTTCTCAACTACTACATCGCTTTCATCCATGATTAACAAAGCTACCCCAAATCGTTGCGCATTCTTCCATCCTTCTGAAATGTCAAATAGCCTTGCGTATTCAGGCTCCAGCCATAGTCACAGTGCAACCATGGTCCTGCCCGTTACGGAAATCGGAGCGAGTGACCGCTGATCATTGAAAGGTCCGATGACCTTGGCTGGGATTTTCTGGTTTGAAGGTGAGTGAAGCGAGAAAATCCTGCTTTGTTTCTCTGTAATGGCCATCATTTTATACAAATGTCTAGGAAGTATGAGAAGGAAAAAAGATTGTGCCACCTTGAGGGTGTTGGCCCATTTCCTCAACTGCCTTACTGCCAAGATCTTTTAAGGGGTCTCAGGCTCTAGTTAAGGTAGTCCTTTCATCTTTTGTGCTGCCTCCTGGTGCACGTGACCTTCTGCTGCAAACTGAGAGGAAATAACCATACTCTGTCGGAGAGTCGGTACAGACTCAATGGGCCGAATGGGCTCTTCTGCACTATACGGATTCTATGATTCCATATCATAGGGGGCGACACGGTAGCACAGTAGTTAGTACTGCTGCTTCACAGCTCTAGGGACCTGAGTTTGATTCCCGGCTCGGGTCACTGTCTGTGTGGAGTTTGCACATTCTCCTTGTGTCTGTGTGGGTTTCCTCTGGGTGCTCTGGTTTCCTCCCACAGTCCAAAGATGTGTGGGTTAGGTTGATTGGCCATGCTAAAATTGCCCCTTAGTGTCCAGGGATGTGTAGGTTAGAGAGATTAGTGGGTATAATATGTAGGGATATGGGGGTAGGACCTGGGCGGGATTGTGTTCGGTGCAGACTCGATGGGCCGAAGGGCCTTTTTCTGCACTGTAGGGTTCTATGATTGTATGAAATCAGGTGATTAACCAAAGAATTGGTAAGGAATGGGTGTTAAAATAGATTAATTTTAGATGGAGTTATAATTTAACTTCTGTTGTAACTGTGTAAGGTAGGGACGTACTGAGGGTCAAGTGGAGAAATTAAAAGGCCTTAGAAAGCTGAATACAAGGTATTTGTAGTGCCATCATCTCAATTAATTTAAGTGTTATAAAATTACCCCCTAACACTACACAGCTGAAAGATGTAAAGCTGTTCAAGTGAGCAAGATATGATTACGTTTGCATGCCTTGCTGACATTCTGATAAGGAACTTGTTGTTCAGGAAACTATGAAAAGATTTTAATGAAGACTTGGATTTGAAAGGTTTGAGCAGCCTGCATAATGAGCCCGGAACTGTGCCGTGTTCAGAATCCCAACGATAAGTTGTCCTCACAAGTGTTGGAAGTGTACAACTGCAAGAACTATGAGCTTGATAAATCGCTTGACATCAGCGTTTCAAGAATTCTATTGATTTCTGAGGAATAGATTTAACATCTAATGGTAATACTTTTCCCTAACAGGGTCAAGGTTAAAAAGAGAATCGCGCTCAGAACGTTTAGATTTAATTATGTTGTACAGAGGTTGGTGAACAAATGGCATTGATTTGATTTATTATTGTCACTTGTATTAACACACAGTGAAAATAATACTTTTTGCACCATTCAGATAAAGCACACCGTTCATAGAGAAGGAAAGGAGAGAGTGCAGAATGTAGTGTTACAGTCATAGCTAGGGTGAGAGAGAAAGATCAACTTAATGCAAGGTAAGTCCATTCAAAAGTCACCAGGAAAGAAACTGATCTTGAGTCGGTTGGTACGTGACCTCAGACTTCTTGTATCATTTTCCTGGTGGAAGAGAGAATGTCCAGGGTGCATGGGGTCCTTAATTATGCTGGCTGCTTTGCCGAGGCAGCAGTAAATGAAGATAGAGTCAATGGCTGGGAGGCCGGTTTGAGTGATGGATTGGGCGACATTCATGATCTTTTGTAGTTTCTTATGGTCCTGGGCAGAACAAGAGTTATATCACAATGTGATACAACCAGAAAGAATGCTTTCTGTAAGTGTGCATCTGTAAAAGTTGGTGACAGTTGTAGCTGACGTGCCAAATTCCCTTAGTCTTCTGAGAAAGTAGAGGCATCGGTGGGCTTTCTTTACCATAGTGTTGGCATGGGGGAACCAGGACAGGTTGTTGGTGACCTGGACACCTAAAAACTTGAAGCACTCGGATCTTTCTACTTCATCCTGTTGATGTAGAGAGGGGCATGTTCTCCTTTATGCTTCCTGAAGTCGATGACAATCTCCTTCATTTTGTTGACATGGAGGGAGAGATTATTGTTGCCGCACCAGTTCACCAGATTCTCTATTTCATTCCTGTACTCTGTCTCATCATTGTTTGAGATCTGACCCCACTATGGTGATGTCGTCAGTAAACTTGAACATCGAAATGGAAAGGAAATTGGCCGCACAGTCTCAAGTATATAAGGAGTATAGTAGGGGGCTGAGAACACAGCCTTGTGGAGCACTGGTGTTGTTGATGATCGTGGAGGAGGTATTGTTGCCTACTCTTGCTGATTGTGGTCTGAGAGTTAGGAAGTTCAGGGTCCAGTCGCAGTGGGAGGTGCAGAGACCCAGGCCATGGAGTTTGGAGGTGAATTTCATGGGAATAATAGTGTTGAACGCTGAGCTGTAGTCAGTCAATAGGAGCCTGACATAGGTGTCCTTGTTATCTAGGTGTTCCAATGTTGACTGCAGGGCCAGGGAGATGGCATCTGCTGTGGACCTGTTGCGGCACTAGGCGAACTGTAGTGGATCCAGGTAGTCCGGAATTGATTCGTGCCATGACTAGCCTTTCGAAGCACTTCATAATGATGGATGTCAGAGCCACCAGACGATAATCATTTTGGAGCCCGTGAGGTAATAGAAATAAAAGAAAGACTTGCATTTTTATATAAATAATATATATTCACTTACTCACTCATTGACTCACTCACTCACTCACTCATTGACTCACTCACTCACTCATTGACTCACTGACTCACTCACTCACTCATTGACTGACTGACTGACTCACTCACTCACTCATTGACTGACTCACTCACTCACTCATTGACTGACTGACTGACTCACTCACTCACTCGTTGACTGACTGACTCACTCACTCGTTGACTGACTGACTCACTCACTCACTCGTTGACTGACTGACTCACTCACTCACTCACTCGTTGACTGACTGACTGACTCACTCACTCACTCGTTGACTGACTGACTCACTCACTCACTCATTGACTGACTCACTCACTCACTCATTGACTGACTGACTGACTCACTCACTCACTCGTTGACTGACTGACTCACTCACTCACTCATTGACTGACTGACTCACTCACTCGTTGACTGACTGACTGACTCACTCACTCACTCGTTGACTGACTGACTCACTCACTCACTCGTTGACTGACTGACTCACTCACTCACTCGTTGACTGACTGACTGACTCACTCACTCACTCGTTGACTGACTGACTCACTCACTCACTCATTGACTGACTGACTCACTCACTCACTCACTCGTTGACTGACTGACTGACTCACTCACTCACTCGTTGACTGACTGACTCACTCACTCACTCATTGACTGACTGACTCACTCACTCACTCATTGACTGACTGACTGACTCACTCACTCACTCGTTGACTGACTGACTCACTCACTCACTCGTTGACTGACTGACTCACTCACTCACTCATTGACTGACTGACTGACTCACTCACTCACTCGTTGACTGACTGACTCACTCACTCACTCATTGACTGACTGACTGACTCACTCACTCACTCGTTGACTGACTGACTGACTCACTCACTCGTTGACTGACTGACTCACTCACTCACTCGTTGACTGACTGACTCACTCACTCACTCATTGACTGACTGACTCACTCACTCACTCATTGACTGACTGACTCACTCACTCACTCATTGACTGACTGACTGACTCACTCACTCACTCGTTGACTGACTGACTCACTCACTCACTCATTGACTGACTGACTCACTCACTCACTCACTCGTTGACTGACTGACTGACTCACTCACTCACTCGTTGACTGACTGACTGACTCACTCACTCACTCGTTGACTGACTGACTGACTCACTCACTCACTCGTTGACTGACTGACTCACTCACTCACTCGTTGACTGACTGACTGACTCACTCACTCACTCGTTGACTGACTGACTCACTCACTCACTCATTGACTGACTGACTCACTCACTCACTCACTCGTTGACTGACTGACTGACTCACTCACTCACTCGTTGACTGACTGACTCACTCACTCACTCACTCGTTGACTGACTGACTCACTCACTCACTCATTGACTGACTCACTCACTCACTCATTGACTGACTGACTGACTCACTCACTCACTCGTTGACTGACTGACTGACTCACTCACTCGTTGACTGACTGACTGACTCACTCACTCGTTGACTGACTGACTCACTCACTCACTCGTTGACTGACTGACTCACTCACTCACTCGTTGACTGACTGACTCACTCACTCACTCGTTGACTGACTGACTCACTCACTCACTCGTTGACTGACTGACTCACTCACTCACTCGTTGACTGACTGACTCACTCACTCACTCGTTGACTGACTGACTGACTGACTCACTCACTCGTTGACTGACTGACTCACTCACTCGTTGACTGACTGACTCACTCACTCACTCGTTGACTGACTGACTGACTCACTCACTCACTCGTTGACTGACTGACTCACTCACTCACTCGTTGACTGACTGACTGACTCACTCACTCACTCGTTGACTGACTGACTCACTCACTCACTCGTTGACTGACTGACTCACTCACTCACTCGTTGACTGACTGACTCACTCACTCACTCGTTGACTGACTCACTCACTCACTCACTCGTTGACTGACTGACTGACTCACTCACTCACTCGTTGACTGACTGACTGACTCACTCACTCACTCGTTGACTGACTGACTCACTCACTCACTCGTTGACTGACTGACTGACTCACTCGTTGACTGACTGACTGACTCACTCACTCACTCGTTGACTGACTGACTCACTCACTCACTCGTTGACTGACTGACTGACTCACTCACTCACTCGTTGACTGACTGACTCACTCACTCACTCGTTGACTGACTGACTCACTCGTTGACTGACTGACTCACTCGTTGACTGACTGACTGACTCACTCACTCACTCGTTGACTGACTGACTCACTCACTCACTCGTTGACTGACTGACTGACTCACTCACTCACTCGTTGACTGACTGACTCACTCACTCACTCGTTGACTGACTCACTCACTCACTCACTCGTTGACTGACTCACTCACTCACTCACTCATTGACTGACTGACTGACTCACTCACTCACTCGTTGACTGACTGACTCACTCACTCACTCGTTGACTGACTGACTCACTCACTCACTCGTTGACTGACTGACTCACTCACTCACTCATTGACTGACTCACTCACTCACTCATTGACTGACTGACTGACTCACTCACTCGTTGACTGACTGACTCACTCACTCACTCGACTGACTGACTGACTCACTCACTCACTCACTCGTTGACTGACTGACTGACTCACTCACTCACTTGTTGACTGACTCACTCACTCACTCATTGACTGACTGACTGACTCACTCACTCGTTGACTGACTGACTCACTCACTCACTCGTTGACTGACTGACTGACTCACTCACTCACTCACTTGTTGACTGACTGACTCACTCACTCACTCATTGACTGACTCACTCACTCACTCATTGACTGACTGACTGACTCACTCACTCACTCGTTGACTGACTGACTCACTCACTCACTCGTTGACTGACTCACTCACTCGTTGACTGACTGACTCACTCACTCACTCGTTGACTGACTGACTCACTCACTCACTCGTTGACTGACTGACTCACTCACTCACTCGTTGACTGACTGACTCACTCACTCACTCGTTGACTGACTGACTGACTCACTCACTCGTTGACTGACTGACTCACTCACTCACTCGTTGACTGACTGACTCACTCACTCACTCGTTGACTGACTGACTCACTCACTCACTCGTTGACTGACTGACTCACTCACTCACTCGTTGACTGACTGACTCACTCACTCACTCGTTGACTGACTGACTCACTCACTCACTCGTTGACTGACTGACTCACTCACTCACTCGTTGACTGACTGACTGACTCACTCACTCGTTGACTGACTGACTCACTCACTCACTCGTTGACTGACTGACTCACTCACTCACTCGTTGACTGACTGACTGACTCACTCACTCGTTGACTGACTGACTCACTCACTCACTCGTTGACTGACTGACTCACTCACTCACTCGTTGACTGACTGACTGACTCACTCACTCACTCGTTGACTGACTGACTCACTCACTCACTCGTTGACTGACTGACTGACTCACTCACTCGTTGACTGACTGACTGACTCACTCACTCACTCGTTGACTGACTGACTCACTCACTCACTCGTTGACTGACTGACTCACTCACTCACTCGTTGACTGACTGACTCACTCACTCACTCATTGACTGACTGACTCACTCACTCACTCATTGACTGACTCACTCACTCGTTGACTGACTGACTCACTCACTCACTCGTTGACTGACTGACTCACTCACTCACTCGTTGACTGACTGACTCACTCACTCACTCGTTGACTGACTGACTCACTCACTCACTCGTTGACTGACTGACTCACTCACTCACTCGTTGACTGACTGACTCACTCACTCACTCGTTGACTGACTCACTCACTCACTCGTTGACTGACTGACTCACTCACTCACTCGTTGACTGACTGACTCACTCACTCACTCGTTGACTGACTGACTGACTGACTCACTCGTTGACTGACTGACTCACTCACTCACTCGTTGACTGACTGACTCACTCACTCGTTGACTGACTGACTCACTCACTCACTCGTTGACTGACTGACTCACTCACTCACTCGTTGACTGACTGACTCACTCACTCACTCATTGACTGACTGACTCACTCACTCACTCGTTGACTGACTGACTCACTCACTCGTTGACTGACTGACTCACTCACTCACTCATTGACTGACTGACTCACTCACTCACTCGTTGACTGACTGACTCACTCACTCGTTGACTGACTGACTCACTCACTCACTCGTTGACTGACTGACTCACTCACTCGTTGACTGACTGACTCACTCACTCACTCGTTGACTGACTGACTCACTCACTCACTCGTTGACTGACTGACTCACTCACTCACTCATTGACTGACTGACTCACTCACTCACTCATTGACTGACTCACTCACTCGTTGACTGACTGACTCACTCACTCACTCGTTGACTGACTGACTCACTCACTCACTCGTTGACTGACTGACTCACTCACTCACTCGTTGACTGACTGACTGACTCACTCACTCGTTGACTGACTGACTCACTCACTCACTCGTTGACTGACTCACTCACTCACTCATTGACTGACTCACTCACTCGTTGACTGACTGACTCACTCACTCACTCGTTGACTGACTGACTCACTCACTCACTCGTTGACTGACTGACTCACTCACTCACTCGTTGACTGACTGACTGACTCACTCACTCGTTGACTGACTGACTCACTCACTCACTCGTTGACTGACTGACTCACTCACTCACTCGTTGACTGACTGACTCACTCACTCACTCGTTGACTGACTGACTCACTCACTCACTCGTTGACTGACTGACTCACTCACTCACTCGTTGACTGACTGACTCACTCACTCACTCATTGACTGACTGACTCACTCACTCGTTGACTGACTGACTCACTCACTCACTCGTTGACTGACTGACTCACTCACTCACTCGTTGACTGACTGACTCACTCACTCACTCGTTGACTGACTGACTCACTCACTCACTCATTGACTGACTGACTCACTCGTTGACTGACTGACTCACTCACTCACTCGTTGACTGACTGACTCACTCACTCGTTGACTGACTGACTCACTCACTCACTCGTTGACTGACTGACTCACTCACTCACTCGTTGACTGACTGACTCACTCACTCACTCGTTGACTGACTGACTCACTCACTCACTCGTTGACTGACTGACTGACTCACTCACTCGTTGACTGACTGACTCACTCACTCACTCGTTGACTGACTGACTGACTCACTCACTCGTTGACTGACTGACTCACTCACTCACTCGTTGACTGACTGACTGACTCACTCACTCGTTGACTGACTGACTCACTCACTCACTCGTTGACTGACTGACTCACTCACTCACTCGTTGACTGACTGACTCACTCACTCACTCGTTGACTGACTGACTCACTCACTCACTCGTTGACTGACTGACTCACTCACTCACTCGTTGACTGACTGACTCACTCACTCACTCGTTGACTGACTGACTCACTCACTCACTCGTTGACTGACTGACTCACTCACTCACTCGTTGACTGACTGACTCACTCACTCACTCGTTGACTGACTCACTCACTCACTCACTCGTTGACTGACTCACTCACTCACTCACTCGTTGACTGACTGACTGACTCACTCACTCGTTGACTGACTGACTGACTCACTCACTCACTCGTTGACTGACTGACTCACTCACTCACTCGTTGACTGACTGACTCACTCACTCACTCATTGACTGACTGACTCACTCACTCACTCATTGACTGACTCACTCACTCGTTGACTGACTGACTCACTCACTCACTCGTTGACTGACTGACTCACTCACTCACTCGTTGACTGACTGACTCACTCACTCACTCGTTGACTGACTGACTCGCTCACTCACTCGTTGACTGACTGACTGACTCACTCACTCGTTGACTGACTGACTCACTCACTCACTCGTTGACTGACTGACTCACTCACTCACTCGTTGACTGACTGACTCACTCACTCATTGACTGACTGACTCACTCGTTGACTGACTGACTCACTCACTCACTCGTTGACTGACTGACTCACTCACTCGTTGACTGACTGACTCACTCACTCACTCGTTGACTGACTCACTCACTCACTCGTTGACTGACTGACTCACTCACTCACTCGTTGACTGACTGACTCACTCACTCACTCGTTGACTGACTGACTCACTCACTCATTGACTGACTGACTCACTCGTTGACTGACTGACTCACTCACTCACTCGTTGACTGACTGACTCACTCACTCATTGACTGACTGACTCACTCACTCACTCACTCGTTGACTGACTCACTCACTCATTGACTGACTGACTCACTCGTTGACTGACTGACTCACTCACTCACTCGTTGACTGACTGACTCACTCACTCGTTGACTGACTGACTCACTCACTCACTCGTTGACTGACTCACTCACTCACTCACTCGTTGACTGACTGACTCACTCACTCGTTGACTGACTGACTCACTCACTCACTCGTTGACTGACTGACTCACTCACTCACTCGTTGACTGACTCACTCACTCACTCACTCGTTGACTGACTGACTGACTCACTCACTCGTTGACTGACTGACTCACTCACTCACTCGTTGACTGACTGACTCACTCACTCACTCGTTGACTGACTGACTCACTCACTCACTCGTTGACTGACTGACTCACTCACTCACTCGTTGACTGACTGACTCACTCACTCACTCGTTGACTGACTGACTCACTCACTCACTCGTTGACTGACTGACTCACTCACTCACTCGTTGACTGACTGACTCACTCACTCACTCGTTGACTGACTGACTCACTCACTCACTCGTTGACTGACTGACTCACTCACTCACTCGTTGACTGACTGACTCACTCACTCGTTGACTGACTGACTCACTCACTCACTCGTTGACTGACTGACTGACTCACTCACTCGTTGACTCACTCACTCACTCACTCGTTGACTGACTCACTCACTCACTCACTCGTTGACTGACTGACTCACTCACTCACTCGTTGACTGACTGACTCACTCACTCACTCGTTGACTGACTGACTGACTGACTCACTCGTTGACTGACTGACTGACTGACTCACTCATTGACTGACTGACTGACTCACTCACTCACTCGTTGACTGACTGACTCACTCACTCACTCGTTGACTGACTGACTCACTCACTCACTCGTTGACTGACTGACTGACTCACTCACTCGTTGACTGACTCACTCACTCACTCACTCGTTGACTGACTGACTCACTCACTCACTCGTTGACTGACTGACTCACTCACTCACTCGTTGACTGACTGACTGACTCACTCACTCACTCGTTGACTGACTGACTCACTCACTCACTCATTGACTGACTGACTGACTCACTCACTCACTCGTTGACTGACTGACTCACTCACTCGTTGACTGACTCACTCACTCACTCACTCGTTGACTGACTCACTCACTCACTCACTCGTTGACTGACTGACTCACTCACTCACTCGTTGACTGACTGACTGACTCACTCACTCACTCGTTGACTGACTGACTGACTCACTCACTCGTTGACTGACTGACTCACTCACTCACTCGTTGACTGACTGACTCACTCACTCACTCGTTGACTGACTGACTGACTCACTCACTCACTCGTTGACTGACTGACTCACTCACTCACTCGTTGACTGACTGACTCACTCACTCGTTGACTGACTGACTGACTCACTCACTCACTCGTTGACTGACTGACTCACTCACTCACTCGTTGACTGACTCACTCACTCACTCACTCGTTGACTGACTCACTCACTCACTCACTCGTTGACTGACTCACTCACTCACTCACTCGTTGACTGACTGACTCACTCACTCACTCGTTGACTGACTGACTGACTCACTCGTTGACTGACTGACTCACTCACTCACTCGTTGACTGACTGACTGACTCACTCACTCACTCGTTGACTGACTGACTGACTCACTCACTCACTCACTCGTTGACTGACTGACTCACTCACTCACTCGTTGACTGACTGACTCACTCGTTGACTCACTCACTCACTCACTCGTTGACTCACTCACTCACTCACTCACTCGTTGACTCACTCACTCACTCACTCGTTGACTCACTCACTCACTCACTCGTTGACTCACTCACTCACTCACTCACTCGTTGACTCACTCACTCACTCACTCGTTGACTCACTCACTCACTTGTTGACTCACTCACTCACTCACTCACTCACTTGTTGACTCACTCACTCACTTGTTGACTCACTCACTCACTCGTTGACTCACTCACTCACTCGTTGACTCACTCACTCACTCGTTGACTCACTCACTCACTCGTTGACTCACTCACTCACTCGTTGACTCACTCACTCACTCGTTGACTCACTCGTTGACTCACTCACTCACTCACTCGTTGACTCACTCACTCACTTGTTGACTCACTCACTCACTCACTTGTTGACTCACTCACTCACTCGTTGACTCACTCACTCACTCGTTGACTCACTCACTCAGTCGTTGACTCACTCACTCACTCGTTGACTCACTCACTCGTTGACTCACTCACTCACTCGTTGACTCACTCACTCACTCGTTGACTCACTCACTCACTCGTTGACTCACTCACTCACTCGTTGACTCACTCGTTGACTCACTCGTTGACTCACTCGTTGACTCACTCGTTGACTCACTCGTTGACTCACTCGTTGACTCACTCGTTGACTCACTCGTTGACTCACTCACTCACTCACTCACTCTGACTCACTCACTCTGACTCACTCACTCTGACTCACTCACTCTGACTCACTCACTCTGACTCACTCACTCACTCACTCACTCATTGACTCACTCACTCACTCATTGACTCACTCACTCATTGACTCACTCACTCACTCATTGACTCACTCACTCACTCACTCATTGACTCACTCACTCACTCATTGACTCACTCACTCACTCACTCATTGACTCACTCACTCACTCATTGACTCACTCATTGACTCACTCATTGACTCACTCATTGACTCACTCATTGACTCACTCATTGACTCACTCATTGACTCACTCACTCACTCATTGACTCACTCACTCACTCATTGACTCACTCACTTATTGACTCACTGACTCATTGACTCACTCACTCACTCATTGACTCACTCACTCACTCATTGACTCATTGACTCACTCACTCACTCATTGACTCACTCACTCACTCATTGACTCACTCACTCACTCATTGACTCACTCACTCACTCATTGACTCACTCACTCACTCATTGACTCACTCACTCACTCATTGACTCACTCACTCACTCATTGACTCACTCACTCACTCATTGACTCACTCACTCACTCATTGACTCCCTCCCTCCCTCCCTCCGTCCACCTTTCACAATCTCAGAATTCAATATGTTTCTTTAGGTTGCCGTAATCCCAGATGACCATGGGCTGCTCTTCCCTTTGAGGGGGAGAGCTGACTGGTGGGATATAATCTGAGGGGAAAGGTTGAGAAGGCGGGGCCTTCATGAATAAACTCAGCTGGTATGGGAATTGAATCCATTTTATTGGCATCACTCTGCATCACAAACAAGCTGTCCAGGCAACTAAACTAATTGGAAATGCTGGAAAACCTCATCTGTGGGGAGAGAATAGAGCCAATGTTTTGAGTCTGGATGACACTTCGACAGAGCTGAAGCACCTGCAGTATTTTGCTTTTAACTAAACTAATTGACTCCTTTCAAGGGTAATGTCTGATGTGCTGTAGGAAGTGCAACTCAAACAATAATGTGACCATGACAAGATGATCTATTTTATTGATGTTTGTTGAAGGATAAATATTGGCCAGGATACCAGAGAAAATGGAATTGGACATTGTGGGCGTAATTTTCTTGTCCTGTCTATCACAGGAATTGTAGCAGAGGGACAGGATCATGCAAAGGTCCGTTGACCTCGGGCAAGACTTTCTGGTCTTGGAGCGAAGGCGGCTGGAAAATCTTGCCCTGTGTCTCTCACTGTGCCAAGAATAAATCTGCAGTGAATGTGAAAGAAAAATCTAAAGCTGAATTCAATAGGGAGCGGGCAATTAGCAAATGTCTTTACAACCAGCTAGATAGTTTTCAGGGTTGTCTCTGGCCCAGTACTTTCCCTTGTTGGCATGGCCACCTTTTCTCCATAGAATGTCTTGGCAGGTTCTGTTATGTAATTGTTATCATATATTGTTGTGAAGGTCAGACCAGCGGAAAGAGGTGACTTTAATTTTACCCGTGTGCGCTGGTTTCTGACAGACAGGGGAATTAAGAGTTATGGGGAGAAAGCAGGGAAGTGGAACTGATCCACTTCAGATCAGCCATGATCATATTGAATGGCGGGGCAGGCTCGAAGGGCTAGATGGCCTACTCCTGCTCCTATTTCTTATGTTCTTATGACTCCAACCCAGATCTCGATATTTAGTTTAAAGAGTACATGCACAAGAACTGCCATCAAGACAATTTTGTATCAGTGAGTTGGCTGCTTTTGGCCAACTTACCTGGTAACGGGAAATCAAGGGGAAAGCAGCAAACACTTTAGCCTGATAATGGGGAATAAAATTAACCCCTTTATTGCTCAACATGTTAATTAACTAATAACTGGTGTATTATTATTCTAATTGGGTCCCTCTGACAAGTAACAATTACATATGTTGTAGAAGGCGCAGAATTGAATAAATTTCCATAACATTGTTTACAATTGGTTAGGAACGTAGAAATAAGAATTAGGAACAGAAGTAGGCAAATTCAGCCCTTCGAGCTTGCTCCGCCCTTTAACCTGATCATGGCTGATCTCTCCCTGGTCTCAAATCCACTTCCTCACCTATTCCCCATATCTCTCTTCCTTTTTTTTAATTAGAAATATGGCTATCTCCTCCCATGTTAGCGCGAGTGGGTGAACACAACCACTACGGACTCAGGGTCAGGTTCAACAGCAGTGCAGCTTTATTTTTTTACATCGACGGAGGTGCAGTCAGGACATACAAACTGAACTGTCCCGAAAGCACTCTAAAGGCCCGCCGCAATGGGCTACAGTTATACCTGAACTTGATACATTGTACAATTCAAACGCTAAAGGTTTGTCTGCCGTATTCGACTCTGACCATCCTGTTTTGATGTCTTTTAAGCCTTGTAACAATGTTTTTAAGTGTGTGTTAATCGTTTCTGTCTGATGGGTTTATTAATGGTCTACAATCTCCGGGGTTTGAACAATGGGTGTTTGGCTGGTTTGTGGGGCCAGGGATGCTTCCTTAGTTATGCTAATCTTTAGGTGTCTCCATAGAGGGTTGCTTGATTAGATCAGAGGTGCTGATTTGGTGTACTTTTTAATTTAGTTCCTGTAGGTGCCATCCTATCTGGTTCCCTTTGTGTGCTAGCCCTCATTTGCATTCTAAAAGCATGTCCTTGCCTGTTCGTCTGTGTCTGTTCCCTTGTGACCTTTAGCGGGGAGGCTCTGAGTGTAGTTTGCTTCCCTATTGTGTACCCAATTTCATAAAACCTGTTGTCCGATAACACCCTCTTAAAATCATTCAATGATTCAGACTCCAAGTACGTTCCAATTCCCATTTGACAAAGGTGAGGTTGTCTAATCCAGACATGGCCAATAAAATAATATGAGGGCAAACAAATAAGGGCAAATTCAACCTTTCGAGTCTGCTCGGCCCTTCAATCAGATCATGGCTGATCTCTCCTTGGTCTCAAATCCATCTCCTCACCTGTTCTCCATATCCCTCTTTCCCTTTTTTTATATTAGAAATAAGTCTATTTCCCTCTTGAAACCATTCAATGATTCAAACTCCGTATAAGTTTCCGATTCCCGTTAATATAGGGGTGAGTTTGTATAAACGAGACGCAGTAAGAATCTCACAACACCAGGCTAAAGTCCAACAGGTTTATTTTGGTAGCACAAGCTTTTGGAGCACGGCTCCTTCTTCAGTTCACTCACCCGAAGAAGGAGTAGCACTCTGAAAGCTTGTGCTACCAAAATAAATCTGTTGGACTTTAACCTGCTGTTGTGAGACTTCTTACTTTGTTTACCCCAGTCCAATGCCGGCATCTCCACATCATAAGAACATAGGAAGTAGGAGCAGGAGTAGGTCATCTAGCCCTTCGAGCCTGCCCCGCCATTCAATAAGATCATGGCTGATCTGAAGTGGATCAGTTCCACTTTCCCGCTTTCTCCCCATAACCCTTAATTCCCTTGTCTATCAGAAACCTATCTACCCGTGACTTAAATATATTTAGCCAGACAGCCTCCACCACTTCAACGGGCAGAGAATTCCAGAGATTCACCACTCTTTGAGTGAAGAGGTTCCTCCTGAACTTCGATCTAAACTGCATCCCCCCCCCCGCTTATCTTGAGGCTGTGCCCTCTAGTCCTGCTATCCTTTCTAAGCAGGAAGAATCTCTCTACCTGTACCCTATCCATCCCCTTCATTATCTTATACGTCTCTATAAGAACCCCCCTCATTCTTCTAAACTCCAACGAGTATAGACCCGGTCTATTTAGTCTCTCTTCATACCAACCCCCTCATCTCCGGTATCAGCCTCCTGATACTTGAGACATGGCCAAAAAAGTCATATGAGGCTGAATATTATGTAATTTCTATTCAAGGTCTATTGATAATGAAATTGGTTAGCGTGGGCTGATAATAATCCACGTGGAGTATTCACTGGAAGGGGGTGTCAGGCTGGTTTCTATTAAAAACAGTGTGGGAGTTAAAAGCCCAAGGCTATGATCACCACATTACAACAATGCCCACAGCGTTTGCCGTGAGCAGGGACCAGTATCAACATCTCCACTGGCTTGTGAATACTCATTCTTCCATCCGAGGCGAATTAATCACAGACCTGTGGTGTTGTGCAGGACTAATCCATCAGTTATCCGAGGGAAGTCGGGGAATTATGACGTGCAGTATTATCACGCTACATCTTAATGCCAGGTTCTCCTGTCTCCTCCTGGGACTGGAGTATTTGAATAATTATTTTAAATAGGCTGTCATATACATAATAATGCCAAAAAAGAAATTTAATATGAAAGGCTTAAGCCAACACGTATTATCAGACAGTGTCATTTCAAGGTTCGGATCAGTCAACGAAAATACCCATTACTAATTTACCCCATGCTTATTCCTAAAAGCAAAGCTGCCTTGAATGAAATTTTTGCTTGTCTTTTGTTCCGGTTGGCAATCTAAAATGTTTTCTCTTTCCCGCTGGTTTCTATAGAAGGTATAAACTGAGCTAAAGCTGGCAGCTCACTTAATGTGTTGTGAACACTCAAGATTCATGAAAGGATTATCTGATTCTGCATTATTATTTTAATGCGCCCAGTTTTTTTTAATATAGCCTTCCACCCTGATGGATCGCAAACAATAATATATCATTAAATCGTGATTGAAACCAAGGATGCTGACAATGCTGCTTGAATCTGAGTTATTTTGTTATTAACCCTGCAGCTTTTGGGACAAACCGCATAATCAGCCTCATTCTATAATTGTAGAATAGATGAATAAAGCACTGAGAGTCTATTCAGCCCTGGTGTGCCTATGCTGGCCCTTTGAACTATCTAATTGAGTTGCACACCACTTTTTTATCATGTAAATTGGTGTTTTTCAAAAATATTTCAAACTTTAAATGAGTTCCTGAGAGATCTGATTCCACTATTAGTGCCTTCCTGATCTGAATATTTGAAGGAATATTTTCTCTAATTTCTCCTCTACTGATAGCTTACCAAGTATTTTAATCTAATGACCTCCTGTTACTGAGCAGGGAAAACAGTTTGTCCCAGCTTGCTCCTTACGTTTCTTCAATCTTTACACATAACTGAAGTCGCTTAGCCCTGGAATTGTCCTGGTGAACTTTAGTTGTATCCTCTTCGAGACATTCTTCCTAAAGGGTTAAACAGTACTTAGCAAAGGTTGAGATTTCCATTGGGTGGCACGGTGGGTTAGCACTGCTGCCTCACAGCGCCAGGAACCCGGGGGTTCAATTCCAGCCTCAGGTCACTGCCTGTGTGGAGTTTGCACATTCTCCCCATGTCTGCGTGGGTTTCCTCCCGGTGCTCCGGTTTCCTCCCACAGTCCAAAGATGTGCGGGTTAGGTGGATGAGCCGTACTGGGTTGCCCCTTAGTGTCAGGGGACTAGCTAGGATGAATGCATGGGGTTGTGGGGATGGGTGGGATTGTGGCCAGTGCAGACTCGTTGGGCCAAATGGCCAGATTCTGCACTGTCAGATTCTATGATTCTATTCAATGATTAGTAGTCAATTCCCTACAAAATCAATTGTCCCATATGTTTTCTTAATCATACTGTCAACTTGCCGTCAATGATTTCTGGGTATACACCCCCAGATCCACCTGTTCTTGTACATCCATCAAAATAATATAGTCAAGATTGCACTGTCTGCCCATGTTATTCCCCCCAAAGAGGCTCAATTCACACTCATCTACGTTGACCTGCAAATATCTACGTTTGCCCAGATCACTACTCCTGATCTCTGCTCCTGTCCTTGGCAAGTTTGGTAACACCTTACAAACATTAAAATTTTAGATTTCCGACTGCCGGATCACAAAGTTGTCATGGACGCTCCCTGCGTGGTGACCTGCATGATCTCGAGCCGATGGTCGCAGTCGATTTGGACGTTCAGGGAGTGGAACCTCTTCCGGTTCACAAATTGCTGCGGCCCTGCATGGGGGGCTGACAAGGCGATGCCATCCACTGTGCCCTGCACGCTGGGAATCCCGGCGATGGAAGTGAAGCCGAGAGCCCGGGCCTCCCGCTGTGCATGGCCCGTATCGAAATTAATGGGCTGCCCTGCCCGGGCACACAGGGCATCTGTGACCTGCCGCACACATCTGTGCACAGAGGCCTGGGAGATCTCAGCTAGGTCGCCATTGGGAGCCTGGAATGACCCAGAGGCATAGAAATTGAGGGCAGCTGTCACCTTCACATCCACAGGGAGCCCAGTAGCCGTCCCTCCCCTAAGGTGCCAGGTGTGAGAGCACCTCACAAATGTGACACACCGTGGTCTTGGACAGACGCAGCTGGTGACGGTACATCCCCTCCGAGGAAGGAATTGTGGGGTCTGTACCTCCTTGACCTCGGCACCCTCTGCCTTCTGTGCACCTTCTCGGGAGCCTACTCACCTGCTTCCTGGCCCTGAGCGGCACCACCCTGCCCTCCTTCCTGAGGGTCTGGTGGTGGCTGCTCCTGCGGTGGTCTCTCCATGCCCGCCACCTCCTGAGTCGCCTCCTCCTCTTCCTCCACTGCCGCCACCAACACGGCAGCTTCAGATCGAGCAAACCGAGATCCATCTGCACAGTGGGGTTTGGGAAGAGCATAGGATGACGGATTATTCTCATTGGCTGCTTAGACCAAGTACCAACCTACTCTCTAACTTGGGCCAAAACGTCCACTTGTGAGAGCTGGCAACCCCACACAATCCATGGTGCCATGCATGACCCAATTAGTGAAATGTGAAATTCCCATCATGATTGATTGCAACCTACTTTGCAACTGGGCAGAAACATTTATATAAGGGTTATGGGGAGAGGGTGGGAATGTGGAACTGAGCCATGACAGATCAGCCATGATCTTATTGAATGGCGGGGCAGGTTCGAGGGCCTCACAGCGCCAGGGACCCGGGTTCAATTCTGGTCTTGGGTCAGTGTCAATGTGGAGTTTGCACATTCTCCCCGTGTCCGTGCTGGGTTTTCTCCGGGTGCTCCAGTTTCCTCCCACAATCCAAAGATGTGCAGGTTAGGTGATTGGCCCTAAATCAACCCTAGTGTCAAGGGTAAGTGGGGTTACAGGGATAGGGGCTGGGTGGGATTGTGGGTGATGCAGACTCAATGGGTTGAATGGACTCCTCCAGCACTGTAGTGATTCTATTCTATTCAACTACAACGTTAACTTCACCCTCTTTGTCTGTGAGATAGATGAAAGGTGCCATTTTCTGGCCTCACTCGCCCCAAAACCAGAACATCCCGCCCGCGATCAATGGACCTTTCCGTGGTCCGCCTCTCGCCTGCTCCAATTCCCAAGGCAGGTGGGATGGTAAGATTCCAGCCAAAATGTCAACATTTCGTAACTCGGTCACATTCTCTTCTTCCACATGAACATTTCCAATCTTGTCCATATACCGGGCGGCACAGTGGTTAGCACTGCTGCTTCACAGCTCCAGGGACCTGGGTTCGAATCCCGGCTCAGGTCACTGTGTCTGTGTGGAGTTTGCACATCCTCCTCGTGTCTGAGTGGGTTTCCTCCGGCTGCTCTGGTTTCCTCCCACACTCCAAAGATGTGCAGGTTAGGTTGATTGGCCATGCTAAAATTGCCCCTTAGTGTACAAGGATGCTTAGGTTAGAGGGATTAGCGGGTAAAATATTTAGGGATATGAGAGTAGGGCCTGGATGGGATTGTGGTTAGTGCAGACTCGATGGGCTGAAGGGCCTCTTTCTGCACTGTAGTGTTCTACAATTCTATGATGTTCATCACCACCTTTAGCCATCATTTTACTTCTTTTTCTATTTATAAAAGATTCTTGAATTCCTTTTTATGTTACCAACCAATCTTTTCTACTTTGCTGCCTTTACCCTACTTCTGTCCTTCTTCAATTTCCTCCCACACTCACTGTATCCTGCCTGATTTTTGATTATATTCTGTACCTAGCCATGATGTTGATGTTAGTAATTTGTCTGCCACGTTCATTTGTCAAATACATAGAGCTATAAACATTGGAATTGAGACTGATGATCCAAAATGTGACTTGATTGCAAAAGCATCGCCGATTGTCATCAATGGTGCCCGAGACACAGCTACCAAAAGCTGAAGAGAGCAACCGTTATGAATAACTATATATTTTGTGAGGAATAGAAATGGCTGGAGTGGGCATAATCCACCTTGTCGCTGAGGTAAAATTAATCAATGATTTGATGATGACTCTTGTGGTTTACAATATTATCTCAATCCCTCCACATTCACTGCTTTTGAAACACATTTATTCCTGAGTGTTATGTCTTCTGAATTACAGTTTATTAAGGCAAGATTCATTGGAACCCAAATTCACCAAAATCAACGTCTTATCAGGTGTGAATCATAGAATCCCAACAGTGCAGAAGGAAGACATTTGGCCTATCAATTCTGCACCGACAACAATCCCACCCAGGCCCTATCCCTGTAACCCCACCTAGCTAGTCTTCCTGACACTAAGGGGCAATTTATCACAGCCAGTCAACCTAATTTGTACATTATTGGATTGAGGGAGGAAACCAGAAATGTTCCCAATGACTTATCTATACTATCATGCCTGCCACATCATTCCAATCATTGAGATAAATATCCTACTTTCAAATGTTAATGTCTAATTATCCATATTCCTAACTCCTAATGTCTATTTTCAATGCTTCCCTTTTATGAGTTGAAATACCTCAAAGTTCCTTTGGTGGTCAGAATTAGAAACAGCATTTCATGTTCGCTTTGCAGCAGAACCTTGTGTTGTAATGTAACATTAAGGAATATCAGCATCACATCACTAGGAGGGAAATATATCATGTGATCCACTTTTAGTTTTACTTCTGGTTTGAGCAGAGCACACACATGTGCTCGTGTCTTTAAGAGGCACTATGTCATTCCTCTGCAAACGACATGTCAACATGAGTTGAAGTAAAGCTTAACGTTTATTTATTAATATCACAAGTAGGCTTACATTAACACTGCAGTGAAATTACTGTGAAAATCCCCTAATCGCCGCATTCCAGCACCCCTTTGCGTACTCTGAGGGACAATTTTTAGCATGGCCATCGCATCTTTGGACTGTGGAGGAAACCGGAGCACCCGGAGAAAACGCATGCTGACATGGGGAGAAAATCCAGACTCTGCACAGACAGTGACTCATCTGGGAATCAAACCTGGGTCCCTGGCGCTGTGAGGCGGCAGTGCTAACAATTGTGCTGCTCGTATAGGGAGACTTAGACAGCCAAGACATAGTGCAATTTCTACTTCTAAGAAACTATAAATATTTTCCCAAGAGTGCACATTGTTCACAGGAAGCCAGTTTGCCAACTTTCATATTCAAATAACCTAAAGTGGAATCAGATATTTATTATACACAAGATTTTGCACTGCAACATGTTAATTAAACATCGAGCAGATAAGAGAATATGATACTTTTTAACAAATTATTATTTAATGGAATGTATGCATTGCTGGCTAGGCCAACATTTATTGACCATCCCAAATTGCCATTGAGATGGTAGTGATGAGCCGTCTTCTCAAACCACTACACTTATAGGGTGTAGGCATACTCCCAAGTGTTGATATGAAGGAAGTTCCAGGATTTTGACTCAATGACAGTGAAGGAATGGCAATATATTTCCACGTCAGTATGGTCTGGGGCTTGGAGGTGATGGTGTGCCCACATATCTGCTAACCTTCTTGTTCCAGGTGGTAAAAGTCATAGGTTTGGAAGGAGCCTTGGTGAGTTGCTGCAATGCATCTTGTAGATGGTACACACTGCTGCTACTGTGCATCAGTTGTGGAGGGAGCGAATGTTTGTGGATGGTGTGGAGGGAACGGTTACTTAAGGTGATTAATTGGGTGACAATCAAGTGGGCTGCTTCGTCCTGGATGATGTCAAGCTTCTTGAGAGTTGTTGGAGCTGCACTCATTCAGGTAAATGAAGAGTATTCATCACACTCCAGACTTGTAGATGATGGACAGACTTTCTGGGAAGACATGAGATGAATTAATTACCACAACATTTCCAGTCTCCCGACTTTCTTTGTAGTCATAGTATTTATATCATTGGTCCAGTTCAGGTTTGGGTCAATGGTAACCCCCAAGATATTGATAGTGGGGATTCAGCATGGTAATACCATTGAATGTCAAGGGGTATTGGCTGGGTTCTCTCGTATTGGAGATGGTTATTGCCTGGGCACATGCGTGGCACAAACATTCCATTTATCAGCCTAAGCCTGAATCTTGTCCAGGTTTTGCTGCGTGTGGACACAGACTGCTTCAATGCCTGAGAAGCACAAATGATGCTGAACATTGTCCAACCATCAATGAACATCCTCACTTCTGACCTTATGATGGACAGAAGGCCATTGATAAAGAAACTGAAGATGGCTGCACCTAGGATATTATCCTGAGTGATGCTTGCAGCGATGTCCTGGAGTTGAGATCATTGACCCTTGCTCTTCCTACGTGCAAGATATGACTCCTTCCAGTGGAGAGATTCCTTGACTTCAATTTGCTTGCATTTTTGCTTGAGCTCCTTGATGCCTGACTCATTCAAATGCAGCCTTGATGTCAATGTCTCTCTCACCTCATCTCTGGCGTTCAGCTCTTTTGTCCATGTTTAAACCAAGGCCGTAACAAAGTCAGGATCTGAGTTGCACTGACAGAACATAAACTGAGCAGCAGTAAGCGGATTATTGCTGGATAAGTGGTAGTGTTGTAAATGGTACCTCCCATCACTTTAATGATGATGGAGAATAGATTGATGGGCTAGTAATTGGCCAAGTTGGATTTGTCCTGCTTTTTGTGTACAGTAAAAAGTCTGACAACACCAGGTTTTAGTCCAACCTATTTATTTGATAATATACTCACAAGCTTTCGAGGGGACTGCCTCTTCGTCAGGTGAATGGAGAGTTCTGGCCTCAGACAGAGCATATAAAGCACAGACAGTTTAGAGATTACTGATTAAAATGCGAATCCTTACACCTAACCTGCTGTTCAAGACCTGAAGTGGCTGATAATGTGAGTGGAAGGAGCACTGATCACAGTTTAAAGAGATGTGTATTGTCTCCAGACAGTACAGTAAGTGAGGTTTTGCAAACCCAGGCAAGTCACGGGGGTTACAGATAGTGCGACATGAACCCAAGATCCCTGTTGAGACCGTCCTCATGTGTGCGGAACTTGGCTATCAGTCTCTGCTCAGCGACTCTGCGCTGTCGTGTGTCGTGAAGGCCGCATTATCAGCCACTTCAGGTCTTGAACAGCAGGTTAGGTGTAAGGATTTGCATTTTAATCAGTAATCTCTAAACTGTCTGTGCTTTATATGCTCTGTCTGAGGCCAGAACGCTCCATTCACCTGACGAAGAGGCAGTCCCCTCGAAAGCTTGTGAGTATATTATCAAATAAATAGGTTGGACTAAAA
The DNA here is from genome assembly GCF_965287045.1 of Carcharhinus amblyrhynchos. Classification (NCBI taxonomy): domain Eukaryota; kingdom Metazoa; phylum Chordata; class Chondrichthyes; order Carcharhiniformes; family Carcharhinidae; genus Carcharhinus; species Carcharhinus amblyrhynchos. The sequence goes on along the minus strand of NC_137344.1, from coordinate 43,465,239 downwards.
CCTGGTGTTGTCAGACTTTTTACTGTGTTTACGCCAGTCCAACGCCGGCATACCCACATTTTGTGTACAGGACATAGCTGGGCAATTTTCCACATTGTAGATGTTGGTGCTGTGGCTGTATTGGAACAGCTTGGCTTGGAGTATGACTAGTTTTGGAGCACGAGTTTTCAGCACTATTGTTGAAATGTTAGGACCATTAGCCTTTGCAGTATCCAATGCCTTCAGCCATTTCTTTATATCTCACAAAGTGAATTGAATTGGCTGGAGACTTGGCATCTGTGATGTTTGGGATCTCTGGAGAAGGCCATGGTGGATCATCCCATCTGGCACAAAAATCTAAGTGCATTCTCTCCTTTCCTTCTGTATGAATGGTTTGCTTTGTCTATATAGCACACAAGAAACAATACCTTTCATTGTACACATGTGGCAATAATAGATCAAATTAAAATCCAACCAAGTCAAAAACATCTGGTGAAAGGTGATTGTGAATGGGAAGGATAGGCAGGAGGGAAAAGGGGGGGTGCGTAGCTCTGCTGATTAAGGATAGCATCACGGTGGTAGCAAGGGATGATATTGGAGCCAAGGAGCAGAGGGTGGAATCGTTGTGGGTGGAGATTAGGAACAGCAAAGGGAGGAAGACGCTGGTGGGTGTCGTCTATAGGCCCCCGAATAATGATCTGGAGGTGGGGCGGGCTGTTAACGCGCAAATCAGTGCAGCGTGCAGGAATGGGATGGCCGTAGTTATGGGGGATTTCAATCTGCATATTGATTGGTCGACCCATGTTGGACGTGGGGGGCTCGAGGAAGAGTTCTTGGAATGCTGCCGGGATAGTTTCCTCGAACGGTGTGTGTTGGAGCCGACGAGGGAGCGAGCTATCTTGGATCTGGTGCTATGTAATGAGGCGGGTAGAATTAGGGACCTTGTGGTGAAGGATCCTCTTGGGGAGAGTGATCATTGTATGGTGGAGTTTCTGGTGCAGATGGAGGAGGAGAAAGTGGGTTCCCGGACACGCGTCCTTTGTTTGAATAGAGGGGAATACGGTAGGATGAGAGAAGAATTGGCGAATGTGGACTGGGAGAGCGCGTTGGAGGGAGGGTCTGTTGAGGAGCAGTGGAGGATCTTTAAGGAGATCTTTCTTGGTGCTCAACGGAAATTTATTCCGATGGTCAAAAAGGATAGTAGGAGGAGAGGTAATAAGCCGTGGATAACAAAGGAGGTGAAGGAAAGTGTTAAACTAAAAGCGGAGGAATTTAGAGTAGCTAAGAGTAGTGGGCGAGAAGAGGATTGGGAGAGGTTTAAATGTCAACAAAGATTGACAAAGAAGTTGATAAGGAAGGGTAGGAGAAACTATGAAGCTGGGCTAGCGCTTAATATAAAAAAGGATAGCAAGAGTTTTTATAAATATATAAAAAGGAAGAGGCTGGCTAGGGTGAATGTTGGTCCTTTAGAGGATGAGAAAGGGGACCTAGTGGTAGGGGATGGGGATATGGCTAAGGTATTGAATAACTTTTTTGTTTCTGTCTTCACGGAGGAGGACGTGAATAATTTGCCGGGTGTTAGCGATGGAAAGGTGGTAGGACTGGAGGGTCTTAATGACATTACTGTTACTAGAAAGGCGGTGCTCGACAGACTGGAGGGGCTGATTGTGGACAAGTCCCCAGGACCGGATGGAATGCATCCAAGGGTTCTGAAAGAAATGGCGGAGGTGATAGTGGATGCCTTGGTGGTTATTTTCCAAACATCGCTGGATTCCGGGGAAGTGCCGGATGATTGGAAAACGGCTAATGTTACGCCGTTGTTTAAGAAGGGTGCCAGGCAAAAGGCGGGGAATTATAGGCCGGTTAGTTTAACGTCTGTGGTAGGTAAAATGTTAGAATCTGTCATTAAGGAGGAAATTGCGAGGCATCTTGAAAGGAATTGCTTGTTAGAGCAGACGCAGCACGGTTTCATTAAAGGGAAGTCGTGTCTGACAAATTTACTGGAGTTCTATGAGGATGTGTCTAGGGCGGTGGATAGAGGAGAGCCGGTGGATGTGGTCTTTCTAGATTTTCAGAAAGCGTTTGACAAAGTACCTCACAAGAGGTTATTGCAGAAGGTCGAGGGACATGGAGTTGGGGGTAGGGTGTTAGCGTGGATAGAGGATTGGTTGTCAAATGGGAGGCAGAGAGTGGGGGTCAACGGGTGCTATTCGGATTGGCAGATGGTGACTAGTGGAGTGCCCCAGGGGTCGGTGCTGGGGCCTCAGCTTTTTACCATTTATATAGATGATCTGGAGGAGGGAACCGAGTGTAGAGTGTCGAAATTTGCTGATGACACCAAGATTGGGGGAACGGCAAATTGTGCGGAGGGTGTGGAGAGTCTGCAGAAGGATCTAGATAGGCTGGGCGAATGGGCCAGGAAATGGCAAATGGAATTTAATGTTGGCAAGTGTGAGGTGGTCCACTTTGGTAGGAAGAATGGTAGGAAGGACTATTACTTACAGGGCGAAAAACTGCAGCAGGCAACGGTGCAGAGGGACCTCGGGGTCCTTGTGCATGAGTCGCAAAAACCCAGCTTGCAGGTGCAGCAGGTGGTCAGGAAGGCGAATGGGATGCTGGCCTTCATAGCGAAGGGGATTGAATATAAAAGTAGGGAGGTCTTGCTGCAGCTGTATAGGGCATTGGTGAGGCCGCAACTGGAGTACTGTGTGCATTTTTGGGCGCCGCACCTGGGCAAAGATATTTTGGCCTTGGAGGGAGTGCAGAGGAGGTTTACTAGGCTGATACCGGAGTTGAGGGGGTTGAGCTATGAGGAGAGGCTGAATAAACTGGGCTTGTACTCGTTAGAGTTTAGAAGAATGAGAGGAGATCTCATTGAGACGTATAAGATGATGAATGGGATGGATAGGATAGAGGTGGAAAGACTCTTCCCGCTCAAAAAAGACAATAGGACTAGGGGGCACAGCCTCAAGATAAAAGGGGGGCGGTTTAGAACGGAGTTGAGGAGGAACTTCTTCACTCAAAGGGTGGTGAATCTCTGGAATTCTCTGCCCGTTGAAGTGGTGGAGGCTGCCTCGCTAAATATTTTTAAGACGCGGGTTGATGGGTTTTTGATAGGAGAGGGGATTAAGGGTTATGGGGAGAGGGCGGGAAAGTGGAACTGAGCAGCGACAGATCAGCCATGATCTTATTGAATGGCGGGGCAGGCTCGAAGGGCTGGATGGCCTACTCCTGCTCCTATTTCTTATGTTCTTATGTTCTTATCTTTTACACTGACGTACTTGGCTTTCCCAGCATTGAGGATGGGGATATTTCTGGAATCTCCTCCTGCAGTGAGTTGTTTAATTATTCACCGCCAATCACGGCTGGATGTGGCAGGACTGCAAAGCTTGTATCTGATACGTTGATTGTAGGGTTGCTTAGCTCTATCACTTGCTGCTCACGTGTTTAGCACGCAAATAGTCCTGTGCTTTTTCCAGGTTAACACCTCGTTATTAGATATCCAGGTGCTGCTCTTGGCAAACTCCTGAGCTCTTCATTGAACCAGGGTTGATCTGCTGGTAATGGTAGAGTGGGGGAAATGCTGGGCCGTAAGATTACAGATTGTGGTTGAATGCAATTCTTCACCTGCTGATGACCCAGGGCACCTCTTGGGTGACTAGTTTTGAGTTGCTAGATCTGTTCAAAATCCATCCCATTTAGCACAGTGGCAGGTATCCTCAGTGTGAAGATGAGAGTTTATCTCCACAGGGATTGGACTCCAACCAATACTACCATGGATAAATGTATCTGTGACAGGTAGATTGGTGAGGATAAGGTCCTAACCTCCCCATCCATTCCAATTCCCATTGTGGGCGGGGCAGTAAAGTTCAGCCTATATTTCAGTGAATACCACAAAAGTATACAAATTGGTCAATATCCTTCTAATAAGTATACTTCATAGAATCTCTACAGTGCAGAAAGCCATTCAGCCCATTGAATCTGCACTAACAATAATCCCACCCAAGCCCCTATCCCTGTAACCCCACATATTTACCCTAACTAGTCCCCCGATACTAAGAGTTAATTTAGCATGGCCAGCCAACCTAAGCTGCACAATTTCAGAGTTTTCTTGCACTCCTTCATATACTCAACAGGAAATTAATTTTTTTTCATAATGTGATGATACTGTGCCTTTAAGAGTTGTATTTTAGTCATGTTTCTTGTGCAGGATCTGTTGTAGCAATTTGTTTCTATCGTTGAATCCTTTTTGTCTGGATCCAGCAGCACTGTATTGTTACTGTGGAAGCATAATTCATCTTAATTGCTACAATCTTTGTTTTGATTTGAGCTAATGCAGGTTTCTGTTATTTTGAGTTTTCCTCTGGGATAATGCAGATAAGGAGGTTGATTGACAGGTAAAGTCATATAATTGGGTGTAGCTAAGCTTGCACACGGAATTCAAGGCAGGTCTGCTTTTTGGGATCTTTCGAATCATAGAATCCCTACAGTGCTGAAGGAGGCCATTCAACCCATCGAGTCTGCACCAACAACAATCCCATCTAGGCCTTATCCCCGTTACCCCGCATATTTGCTCCACTAATCTCTCTAACCTATGCATCCTGGGTCACTAAGGGACAATTTTGCGCACCTAACCTGCACATCTTTGGACTGTGGGAGGAAACTGGTGCACCCGGAGGAAACCCAATGCAGACATGGGGAGAATGTGCAAACTCCACATAGGCAGTGACCCAAGCTGGAATTGAACCCAGGTTCCTGGAGCTGTGAGGCAGCTGTGTTAACCACTGTGTAGAGAGAGGTTGCTTTCTCTGTATCTCTTGCTCTGTCTGAAGTGGAGACTAGAATCTGTCAAGAAATAAGTCATGTTCTCGGAGATTCTCCTGTTTGGGGTGAGACTTTCTCCGGAAGTTGCTGCACAAGGATTGGAGGGAGGTGTTTGTATGAATCACTCTTTAGAAGTGTCAAAAAACAGGAAATCTAGTACCCAAGGAGGCATCTTTTGTTTCTGTGCTAACTGGTTCTAAGGAAGGAATTTATGCCTGCGGTGTATGCTGCTTTGGAACAATAGAGATAGCTAGATGTTAAGAATTATGTTTTGTCATGTTTAAGTATTTTAATTTTAATTTATGCTAATTATTTCTGTTATATTTCAAACTTAGTTCTTAAAAAAAAGTTTGTTTTCTTAAAAGCTTCCCAGTTGGATCATACTTGGAGTGAAAGAGCTTACACTCACCTTAATGCCTAAAGCAAATGCGAAGAATAGCATCCAGGCTAACTTCACAAAATACCTTGGAGTTTCTGATCTGATCCTTAACAATAATATGTTTAAGAATACATGATTCTGGAAAAGTAATAAACACATTTGCAAAGAGAGTCTATATTTACACTGGGTTCTAGGTGGGAGATGTCTGTGATGTGCTTTGATACTGAGCTTGTACGGTGAGACTGGGTCAATCCATCAACCATAACAAATGACCAACAACTCAAAGTGCTGGTTGCCGGAACTTGTTGTTAGGAAAGACGTCTAACTACAGCACAATATCAATGCCAGCTTCAACATGAATGATAAATCTACCAAAGGGCATAAAGGCAGGAAAGAATCACAGCATCCTTACAGTGTAGAAGGAGGCCATTTGGCCCATTGAGTCTAAATTGACTCTCTGACGGAATATCTTACCCAGGCCCTCTCCCCCTGTAACTCCACACCTCTACCATGGCTAATTCATCTAACTTGTGCATCTTGGGACACTAACGGGCAACTTACCATGGCTAACTGCACATCTTTGGACTGTGGGAGGAAACAGGAGCACCTGAAGGAAATCCACACACACACACAGGGAGAACATGTGCAGACTCTGCACAATCACCCAAGGCCAGAATTCAAATCCTGGTCCCTGGTGAGTGAAGCAGCAGTGGTATCTGTGCCACCGTGCCACTCTCAGGAATATGGCCTGAATTTTTGCACCATCGGTGGGTTTGCACTAGGATGGTCAAAATTCACACAAAAGTGAAACCATTGCTCACCCTGTTGCAATCAACCCCCACAACTGGCATTAACCGTGCAGAGTCATACACAATTTAGAGAAGCTCTTCTTTGGCTTCCCAGCTCCAGGAGAGAGGAACATCCAACCCTGCTGGAAAAAGGCTGTCTCCGGTTAAAGGGCAGTATTGCTGAAAGAGAGTGGAAAGAGCAGCTGCCTCAGCACATGTTAGGAGTTGGAAATGCTCCCACATTTCCAGGTTCCCTGAATAGGTGCTCTGAGCCTGAGCTTTTCACATAGGCAGCCTTATGTTCAAGACCAAAGAAAATTACAGCACAGGAACAGGCCCTTCTGCCCTCTGAGCCTGGACCGATCATGTTGCCTGCCTAAACTAAAACCCCCTACCCTTCCGGGGGCCATATCCCTCTATTCCCAGCTTATTCATGTATTTGTCAAAACGGCCCTTAAAAGTCATTATCGTATCCACTTCCACTACTTCCCTGCCAATGAGTTCCAGACACCCACCCACCCTCTATATAAAAAAAAAATTGCCTCGTATGTTTCCTTTAAATCTTGTCCCCTACACCTTAAACCTATGCCCCCCTAATAATTGACTCTTTCACCCTGGGAAAAAGCTTCTGACTGTCCACTCTGTCCAAGCCTTTCATAGTCTTGTAAACTTCTATTGGGTCACCCCTCATCCTCCCAGTGAGAACTGGGTTGAAGCCTGAATTAAGGCCTTTTAGTTTTAAAGGGCCTCGCCTTGTTGGCCATGGTGAGTTCCATACAACTTGGACAACTCGTACGCTGACCGTTGAAGCCAGAATGCTGGGAAAAATTCTCAATCAATTGCCTATTCCTACGTAACTTAACTAAGAGCTGTGGGGGAGGGGGCCATGGGAGAGCGGTGGAGATGTTAAGTGGGTTGGGCCTGTGCTCATTGGAGTTCAGGAGACTGAGAGGCGACCTTACTGAGACGCATGGGATTCTCAGGGGGCCTGACAGGGTGGATGCTGAGAGGTTGTTTCTCCTTGTGGGAGGGTCTAGGATCAGAGAGCAGAATCACAGAGTAAGGGTTCACCTATTTAAGACAGAGATGAGAAGGAATTTCTTCTCTGAGAGTAGTGAATTTGTGGAATTCTTTGCCACACATGGCTGTAGAGGCTGGCTCATGTTCAAGGCTCAGATAAACAGATTTTGAGATAGACAGATTTTTAATCAGTAAGGGAATTGAGAGTTATGGAGATACGGTGGGAAAGTGGAGTTGAGGATTATCATATCAGGTCAGTCATGATCTCATTGACTGGTGACACAGACCTGATGGGCCAAATGGCTCATTTCTACTCCTACGGGGGAATCTTACCAACATATTTCCTAAATCTAGGACAGATGTGCAAATGGGAGAGTTTCCCACCCATTTACTGGGTGAGTTCAAAGCTGCTATTTTATGTACTTAGTGTACGCAACACCAACCCTCGCCAATAGGGAAGGAGCAGGGCTTAACTCGCCAGCCAGCCTGCTGTAGCAGCAGAGGGTACCATTGTGCATAGTCAGAGCTCTGTGGCTGCACTTGCATAAAGGCAACCAGCAAGTCTGAAGTCTGAGAGGTTAGAAGTTGCAACAGTTCTGAGAGAGAACCTGTCAGGCCTCTGCTGCTGCAGCCAGCCTAGACACAAACACTCCCTGCAACTATCGTGGAGGCCTACGATTGATTGTGAGCCCCACTGCTTTCAGACCAATCGCTCCCCCTCCCCCATTGATTGCCTGCAGAGAGGCAATAGGCCCCCCATCCGATCGATCTCCTGCACAGTGGCAGTGGACTCCACTCCCTATTCAATCAGTCTGCCCTCATTCTAATTGCACCGGTGAGCAGTGCTAAGATGCCAGGCTGGTAAGCCAGCTTGGCACTGCCCAAGGGGCACCTCCTTGCTGTCAACCCTCCTGGGGGGTGGGGAGGGACCTCAGTTGCCTCCAATTCTACCAGTGAGGCTATCACAATTGGTCCATGTTCATGGGGACCAGCTGTTTTGCTCACCGGAGTGATCGCCTTCCAGTGAGACCGCAGAGGCCAGTGAGCCTGGATGATTGAATCCTAGACTCGCTATTTTGATTTAAATTGTATTTAAATTTGATTTAGGTAATTTCTGAAATCTTGCGCCAGAAATGGGCACGAGGCTGACCTTTGCAGGATATCTGGTGCCTGCAAGAGAAGAGAAAAGTCTACCCCCCCAGTGTCTTTTGGTTCTATGAGTGTTCCATTCACCTTCAAAATTGCCCAGAGGAGGGTGAAATAGTGTTGGCGTTTTAACCTGAGGCAAATCTTTGAAGTTTTAACTCCCCGCCTCCTTCCTCACAGCCCCCTCCAAACTTGGCAATTAAAATTCTGCCCAGTATATCAGCTGCAACTTAACCTGGTTTCATGTCTCACCTTTAAGAGTAAAGTCCAACAGATTCTGCCGAACATGTGCCTTGCTTCAGGGACGTGCACAATGTCAGTGAATTATAGAACCATAAATGTCCCCTAAAAGAAATTTAAGCATTGAAGAAATCTTGTCGGCTATTACAGATGGATTATAAATACAAAGCGAAGCATTGAAGGGCAATGGTAGATGCATTGAGCAGCCACCACATCATTTAATCACAGCAACCTTCATCCAACGATGCCTCGATGAGGCAAGTTTGTTCTTTTTATTATAAGAAATGGTTCAAATTACCCTGCACACAAAAGCTGCCTCTTTACTCTATTATCAATCTCGGAGAAAAGCACACACATGTCCTATCTAATCAAGGCTGCTGAAAACTCATTTGTCATCTCTCAGTCAGCAGCTTGGTTCAATTTCCCAGGAGCAATGGAGATGCTAATGGTGGCTATGGCATCGAGTTACTGGGTAGCGAGTCACGGGGTGATGGATACAGTGATCATATTTCAAGTTTCGTTTCTTGCATGATGTTGTCGGGGTTAAGAAAATGCGAGCGAGCAGTTGTCAGCCTGGGAACGTTCGTGTGCAAACACCCCTCACATTCAATTCAGTGCACTAATTACTTGAAAAGCGATTGCCGTTTGGTCTGTAATTGCACATCTCTGGGTTGCCGAAGGGAGCTGAGAATGTAAAGGACGTTTTCAGACGTTCCGTTCCCTAGATGGAGAGCGACGCTGCAGGGGAATGTATTATCTTGGAATTTTAGTGCAGAGATCAGTGTGTTCAATCCAATTCCCATCTTTGGGAATTCCTGGATGAAACACTATCCAGTTGGACTGGTCACACTAGGTGCGGCTGACTGGTTCTGTAGCTGCGTACCTGCCCTCCTCTTAGCCTCAGATGTTGAGTGCCCGGAGGATGGAAGTTGACAGAAAGCGTCAGAGAGGGTGGCACTAGAAAACTCGACCTTACTTTACCAAGCACCAGCTCAGAGTCATAGATTTTACAGCATGGAAACAGGCCCTTTGGCCCAACTTGTCCATGCTGCCCTTTTTTTTAAACTCCTAAGCTAGTCACAATTTCCTGCATTTGGCCCATATCCCTCTATACCCGCCTTATCCATGTAACTGTCTAAATGCTTTTTAAAAGACAAAATTGTATCCGCCTCCACTGCTACATCTGGCAGCTTGTTCCAGACACTCACCAGCCTCTGTGTGTGAAAAAATTGCCCATGTGAACCCTTTTGTATGTCTCCCCTCTCACCTTAAACCTATGACTTCTAGTTTTAGACTCCCCTACCTTTGGGAAAAGATATTGTTGATCTAGCTGATCTTTGCCCCTCATTATTTTATAGACCTCTATAATTTCATGCCTCAGCCTCCTACGCTCCAGAGAAAAAATGTCCTAGTTTATCCAGCCTCTCCTTATAACTCAAATCAGACACTGGCTGATGGAGGGGGCATTGGAGAATTTGTAGAATGAGGCCCTTCAGCTTAGAAGTTGTAAGAGGAATTTTCTGAGGTGTCCCCCTGGGTTGTCCTGCACTCAGTCAATTTCATTCAACCAATATATAGACTACGAAAGTCAGCGTGTAGTTAAAGAATGAAAAGGAATTTATTTGGTAATGCATGCATCAGGAGGGCAGTCGTTGAACTGAGATAACATCACGATCGTAAACCCATTATACTCATCTGAGCATTTCAATATCCTACCCAACCTGCTGTACATGTTGGAGGGTCTAATTACAATGTTTTCCATTATTACCTTAGCCAATAACATTCCACCTGTAAACAGGAATAGGAGTTCATTAGCTCACTGCCCCTGCAGGTTCCTCCCCTATTATTTAGGAAACCTAACCCATGTGAATTTGGTGTCCAAGGCCACATTTCACATCTGCAAATTTTAATTGGTGAAAGGAGCCATTCTCTCACTTGAATTGGGGCGTCTTTTATCAGCGTGAGAGATTGCACCAGCCTTGCTCCCTCAAGTTCACTCCCATACATCCCTGATTAAACTTGCTTTCGCATATCTAAACAGAGAAACTATGTTTCCCAACACGATGAGCAAACAGATTTTTATTTGGCCAAAGTTCACAAACACATTAAGAATACAATTTAATTTCATAATACTTGATTAAATTGTGGTTATACAGTTTATAATAACTTTGCATATGTTATTCCAGGCGTATTGTGAATTCTCACTATATAAAAGGCACTTTATAATTACTTTAACCTTAGTCTACTTATTATAGTGAAACTGAAGTGAAGGGCCTCGTATTAAGAATTCTGTACTCCATCCCCACCACCATCCCCCCCTCCTTCCCCATCACTGGCTCTACACAGATCTTAGCAGAACAGGCTAATGGAGGCTTGCAATGGAAGATCCATTGAACAATTGTGCGCTGGAGGCCAGGGCACAGTTAGGATGATCCAGGAAGCAATTGGACAATGGAACAGCTCCCATAACAGACAGGAAGATCTTGAAGGAGTAATCCAATTTCAAAGATTGATTCCCTACAAACCAAAGTCTCTTAGATGCACTGACAGCCCACCAGTGAGCTTGCTGATAATACCACAGGGGATAGAACAGTTTTGTTTGGAGTTGTCCAGTAAAAGATAAAGTTGTCATAGCCCCAGATGACCCTGGGCTGCTCTCCCCTTGGAGGGGGAGAGCTGACCGGTGATGATTTAATCTGAGGATCACCACACCTCAGGTGAAGGGTAAAGTTGAGAAGGCGGGGCCTTCATGAATAACCTCAGCCCGTACAGGATGTCCAGCTTGGCATTGTGACCATGCAGTCAGCCTTGGAGTGAGATGGTCAGCGCCATCAGCACAGCAGTGGCATCGACATTAGAGCTTCTGTTGACAATTTGGGCAGTTTTCATGGGAGAACAGACTGCTGCTATTGTGTCCCTCTTTTCCATCCATGAAAAGCCATGGATAACAATGTTGTGAATACTTCATTCTTCACTCACACAGAGCAAAGGAGGTGCAGAAACCCAGCCTCATGTCTGTAAAGCTCCATGGAAGAGACAGCATTCCTGCTCCTCTGCCAACTTTTGGCCCAATGTCTTTATTGACCCACACAATGATTTGGCCCAGACTGCCCTGAACAGACAACAGAGGAGCCTCCAGCCAGGCTCTCAAAGTATAGAGCTCCTTTTGATCACCTTGCACCCTTAGTTCATAACCCGTAGTCCCCACATCATTGGCTGTCGCAATGAAGGGAAGACTTCCTCTCTGTACTCCAATCTGAGGTCCCTATCTGCCTCAAGAAGATGACCATCATCTCTGTACCAAAAAAAAAGCCAAGCAGCATGCCTTAATGACTACCGTCTGGTGGCTCTGACATCCATCATTATGAAGTGCTTCGAAGGTTAGTCACTGGATGAATCAGTTCCAGCCTCCCCAGATGGCTTGGATCCACTACAGTTCGCCTATCGCTGCAACAGGTCCACAGCAGACACCATCTCCCTGGCCCTGCACTCAACCCTGGAACACCAAGATGACAAAGACATTTATCTCAGGCTCCTATTCATTGACTACAGCTCAGCCTCCAACAACATTATTCCTACAAAACTGATCTCCAAACTCCATGGCCTGGGGCTTGCCTCCTTCCTTTGTGACTGAAACCTAGACTTCCTAACCCAGAGACCACAATCTGTAAAGATAGGCAACAACAACACCTCCACGATCATCCTCAACACCAATGCCCCACAAGGCTGTGTTCTCAGCATCTCCCCCACTATACTCCTTATACACCCATGACTGTGTCGTCAAATTCCCCTCCAATTTTGAGGGGAGGGGGAGGATGGGGGTGCAGAGGGGGGGAGGGGAGGGGGTGGGGGAAAGGGGGGCAGGGGCTGTAATTGGACAAGTGAAATGTGATTGAGGATAAAGTCAGCTGAGAGTGTCCATTAAGGGATCAAAATGTGTCAATGGTGTGAATGGCAGAATACCTTTGGTCTATCCGCAAACAGGGCCCAGACCTTCAACACCCCACCCTACTCTCCTGTCCACATAGCTGTCCTGGCCATTGGCAATGATCTAGTGAACCCCAATGCAAACTGGAGGAACAGCACCTCATCTTCCGATTGGGCCTTTTACAGCCTTCCAGATTGAACATTGAGTTCAACAACTTTGGAGCATGAACTCTCCCCTCCATCCTCATCCCACTTCCTTTATTTTATTTCATTTCATCTTTTCATCTCATCCATCCACATTTATCACCCTTTTTTTCTCTTTGATTTTTCCACTTCTCCACTCGTGCTCTTCATCTTACCCACCATTCCCCCCCAGCCCCCACCTTCAATGGTATTAATCTGATCTGATTTTCCTTCCTCTTAGCTTTGACGAAGGGTCTTCCAGACTCGAAATGCTGGCTCCATTCTCTCTCCACAGATGCTGCCAGACCTGCTAAGATTTTCCAGTATTTTCTGTTCTTGTTTCAGATTCCAGCAACCACAATATTTTGCTTCTACCTTATATGAAGCTAACCTTTCTCTATGCCCTAGCTATGACTGTAACACTTCATTCTGCACCCTCTCCTTTCCTTTTCTCCTATGTACTTTATGAACTGTTTACTTTGTCTGCATTGCGTGAGAGATGTTGGGCAATATGGGGGATCATGTCGTTTAATTGATATGTCCATTTATATTTTATTTAATTTCAGTATAATACATGCAGGGCTACATAGAGCAAGCCTAGAGAGCCAAACCTCACTGGAGGGAAGGAAAGGGTTAATGCAGACAGCTAGAGGCCTGCTTTGCTGACAGATAATGGTTAATACATACTATCTACTTCTGATGTGCAGGAGATCGTTCTGAATTATCACGACAATGGGAGAATCAGTATTAGGACAGTCAGGCTCCATATAGTTTAGGGAGGGTATAGTCTTCTGTAAAACATGGCCATCAGAGGGGGGAATCAATTAACACATTATTGCAGATTGGTTGGGCAATACAATGCTTTGACATTATAATCGAGTAAACGGAACTATCCAAGAACTGATTAATGAAGTTGTACTGAACAATGCAGTCTGCATAACAAGATTAGAAGAACCATCTTGTATCCAACTTGATGAATTAATATGTTAATGTAAACCTTTGTGACTTGAAAAAGTATAATATCCTGTACAGATTCAGAGAAGGCTCGTAGGCAACCTAAGACTTCAGGCCGGAGTCCAGCCCTCCCTCACGCATGTGGAATAAAAACTTTTCTTGATGTTCCTCGTGGCCTCTTTTCACTGTATCCCAATACTTAAGATAATAATAAATCACATTTTAAAAAAAAGTTGCAGAGCTCTAGAATAGGTGAATGAGGCAAGCAGTGAGGCACAGGTCTCTGTGGAACATCACTTCACACTCTGTTCCAGTCTGAAAAACGTTCCTTAACTCCAGTCCTCTGCTTTGTAGCCATTATTCAACTCATTGCACCTGACTCCAGACAGTGAGCCTTTTCCCATGAGCCTCCCATTTGACCATTTTATTAATATATTCAGACAGTATTTATATACCACATCTACTGTAGTGCCCTTGTCTATTCATTCTGTTGTTAAAACAATTCATTAAGATTGGTTAAACACGGCCTTCCTTTTAAAAGCCCAAACAATTTTACATTCTCGATTTTTAGCTATTTTGCTATTTGATCTTTTGTAAAGATCTCTTTTGTCATTGAGCTAACTTGTTCATAATTTACTGGGTTAGTTCTATTTCTATTCCGTTGAGGAGAAATAGACCGGTTGTCTGGTCGTCCTTGACACTATTCCTTGACCTTTTTATACATGGATACCAGTTCTATTTTCCCCTTAAGTTTATCTGACCATCTGGGGGTGCAATGTATCTAATCTCAGTTTCTTGTCCTCTTTAAGTTTGACTAGTTTGTCTAATATTTCCTTTCTGCTTACTTTGTTTTTTTTTAGAAGAATGAGATGTGATTCTCATTGAAACATGTTGGATTCTTAAGGGACTTGACAGCATAAATACTGAGGGAATCACCAATATCTTGCCTCCATTTACACTGGTGGGGTCTTATGGTATTTCAACAGCAAGGGGTGTAGGACCATAATACCCTGCCACCAGCGAGAAGCACACTGCCACGGGGAAACACACCGCAGAGAGGAAAATCCACCTGAGAGATTAGGACCAGACGGCATAGTCTTAGAATAAAGGGGCACCAATTTAAGACTCAGATGAGGAGGAATTTCCTCTGAGTGTTGAGGGGCCTTGGAACTCTTTGCCCCAGTGAGCTGTGTGGGAGCAGAATCCTTGTGTATATTTAAGGCTGAGATAGTTTCTTAATCAGTAAGGGAATCATGAGTTATGGGGAAAGGGCAGAGAAGTGAATGTGAGGAATGGCGGATTAGCCATGATCCTGTTGAATGGTGGAACAGGTGTACAGCCTATTCCTGTTCCTATTTCTTACAGTCTTCTGTCTGATGAATGTGCTAGACCTTACATCTTGTGAAGAAATATTGTAGCTAGACTCAGGTATTTACTTCAGACAAGTTTATTTACACTGTGCGCAATATGTCCAAGGTGAGTTATTGAGTTGGCACATCTCCTCTGAGTGCTACCTGACTACAATACAAGAGTGTCTCACACAAGACTGCTGGTGTCAAAGTAGCCAACATCACTGATTGGCATTTCTGTTTTTTTAACCCATTACATTAGATCCTTGTACCCCTGCCTTCAGTATCCTTCAATATCTAGTATTCTTTAATTCCTTCAATATCCCTCAGAATCCCTGCCACTTCAGTCATATCTCCTTGTGAATCTATCTTGCTCACCCTCTACTGGCCCTATCTCTTTCATAAAGCTCCTCTTGGTTCCATAACTGCCTACAAAAGCCTTAATTGTTAAATTACTCTTTGATGTTCTCATTTCATGTTTTCTCATTGCCTTCCTGAGGATTTGGGGTGGACTATTTGGGACAAAGATGAGGAGACTTTTTTTTAACCCAAAGAGTGGTGAGGTGAGCCTGTGGAATTCATTACCACAGCAAATAGTTGATGCCAAATCAATGAATGTATTCAAGAGGTGGCTGGATCTCGCACTTAGGGCGAATGAGATCAAAGGTTATGGGGAGAAAGCAGGATTAGGCTATTGAGTTGGACAAACAGCCATGATCGTGATGAATGGAGGAGTAGTCTTGAAGGGCGGAATGGCTTCTCCTGCTCTATCTTCTGTTACCTAGTCTGTTCTGTGAGTATTATTTTTTTTCAAACTTGCCATATCCCAGTTTATCATCCTTTATCATTCATAAACCTTGTTTTCTTCAGGTCCAGTTGCATTTTCTTTCTTTCTTTGTCAATGGCCTCTTACTCTGTGCTCGCTTGTCCTTCTCTTTGTAAGATTTAATTCTCCCGAACTCTACGGATTCTCAGGGAAAAAAAGAAACTCAACGGAGCTGCTGTTTAAACACGCTCCGATTGTGTGTCACTGCCATCCGTCAGTATTATTTCAAAAGCTGCAGCTTGCTTAATGTGGTTGATTGAACAGTGAGAACTGTGAATTCCAAAGAGCTGTTTGATGGGACTGGGGTGCTTAATGCAGCTGCATGAGCTATTTTATGACAGCCAATACGCAGAGGGATATTGAGCTGTGGCAATTTGCTGACACCTTGTTACTCCCCAGTTGGCTTAACAAGGGAGCTGTAATTTGAACTTGCAAGAATTGTTTTTTTCTTTTTAAAACCTGTCCAAAAGTTACCTGCTTCCAGTAATCGCATTGCCCTTTCTCCTTCATCCTAGGAATTAAACAGTTTGCTACATGTGGAAGAATTGAGGAGCCAAGCCGGCATGTCACTCTGCGGATGGTTTCTCCAGCTCAGAGCGTATGCAAGTACACCACAACATTCTTCCAGGTTAACCCCTCCCAGCTTAAACTCACCACGGCAGCTCGATGAAGGGGAGCCAAGATCTGGTAAAAATTACCCCCCTCCCCCACATCAGTAAATCCCTGTAATTAGGGAGAGCGAGAAAAATAAACAAGTCATGGACTTGTAACACAAGCAGCTGCTTGTAAAATGAAAGAGGAGGGAAGAAAGGGTTGAGATGAGAATGAAAGGACCTGACAGACATGCTGGGAAGAGGTGAGCAAAAGAATTTCCCCCAGCTTCATCCATCTAATTTAGGTTGGGTGTAATAACGCAATGAATCGAATTCATTTGCATGTAAATAATTTAAAAGTTTGAAGTTTATTTATTAGTGTCACAAGTAGGCTTACATTAACACTGCAATGAAGTTAATGTGAAAAATCCCCGAGTTGCCACACTCCGGCGCCTGTTCAGCTACATGGAGGGAGAATTTAGCACGGCCAATGCGCCTCACCAGCCCGTCTTTCAGACTGTGGGAGGAAACTGGAGCACCCAGAGGAAACCCACAAAGACACGGGGAGAATGTGCAGACTCCCGCACAGACGGTGACCCAAGCCGTGAATTGAACCTGGGTCCCTGGCGCTATGAGGCAGCAGTGCTAACCACTGTGCCACCGTGCTGCCCCATGGTTCCAAAATATTCAGCTATATGATTAAACACATCTATTGCTGGTTCCACTTGAACTTACAATCGTTCGTCTCTGAATGCTTCAGTTTTCTGTTCCAAAGGAGCAGACTGCTACTTCACAGGCTGTGTCCTTCAGCATATGTGTATTTCTGTGTACGCATTCTCCAAGTGTGTGGTCAGGAAGGGGTGCTGAGTGCGTTCAGTACACAGCCCACTCTGATGTATCCTAAGCTCAATATTCACTTGGCTTCACATGCAGGAGGAACCAAGTGGTAATCAGCAACAGAACCTTAACTGAGACTAACCAGGTCAACGTAGATCAGGGATTCAACCTGTCGTCACAGTCCTCTAGTAAATACCACATTGATAAATGGTGCCAGAATTGGACAATGCCTTTATCCAGTATGGATAATTGTATAATGTTGCCTCTCTTCAACCATCTAAATTTTTGTTAAAACCAATAGATAAGAAATGAACACGCAACAAAACATTGGTGAATTGAATCTAAGAACAGACTCTCCTCTTGATAATTGAAAGTCAACCTTTGCAACAGAAGTGGTTCCAAGTTATTCATTATCTGATATAGTTAATGTAAGTGAGAGTGCAGCGGACATTTAGATGTCCAAAGATGTGTAGGTTTATATAATCCTACAGTGCAGAAGGAGGTCATTCAGCCCATCGACTCTGCTCCAACCACAATTCCCGCAGGCCCTATCCTCGTAACCCCATGCATTTATCATAGCTTGTCCCCCTGACACTAAGGGGCAATTTAGCATGGCCGATCCACCTAACCTGCACATCTTTGGACTGTGGGAGGAAACCCACGCATGGGACCATGTGCAAACTCCACACAGACAGTGACCCGAGCTGGGGATCGAACACAGGTCTCTGGTGTTGTGAGGCAGCAGTGCTAACCACTGTGCCACCATGCCAGTGGAGTGGCCTGATAAATTGCCCCTTAATGTCCCAAGATGTGTGGGTTAGGTGGATTAGCCATGGCAAATGTGCGGGGTTATGGGGATAGGGCAGGGGAGATGGCTTGAGGAAGACACCCTTTCAGAGTCAGTGCAGACTCGATGGGCCGAATGGCCTCCTTCTGTACTGTAGGGATTTTATGATTTAGTGCAGGGGTCTCCAAACCAAGGCCACATCCGAATCGGAGTTTGGAGACCGTTGATTCAGTGCTCAAAGCAATCAGATTGGTCGAAATTGCCGACTTTAAATTTAGCAACAACATCAGTAACTTCACACCATAAAGTATTTGTTGAGAGATATTTAGTGTCCTATGTTAAGTGATGAGCTTGATTATGAATTGGATCTGAAAGCAGTAAGAACTTATTCAGTTTCTATCAGTGGCAACTTTATAACTACATCTGTGCAAAATTCTTCTGGTACCTTAAATGTATACTTTAAAGCATGGTTGGGATTTAGCTAGAAATTCCCTTGTGTCTGCAAAATCACTGCATTTACTGCACTGCAATGCATTGATTGAATTTTTATGCCAAGTGTGTCACCATAAATCTCAAGGATCAAGTGAATCTACCTGAGAAGTAATAGAAGTGTAGGAGGTGACTTGATGGAAGCATACCAGATCCTGAGAAGATTTGACAGGGTGAATGTGGAAAGGATGTTTCACTTATGCAAGAATCTAGCACTTGGGGTCACTGTTTAAAAAAAAAAGGAGTCACGAATTTAAGATAGAGATGAGCAGAATGTTTCTCTGAGGATTACGAGTCTTTGGAACTCCCTTCCAAAGAAGAAGCAGAATGTTTGCAAGGCAGAGCTGGATCGATGCTTGATTAATAAGGAGGCGAGGCGGGGGGAAGGTTACGGAGGTGAGTGGGAATGTGGCATTGAGGTTACAGTCAGATCAAAGAACAATGCAAAGTACAGCAGAGGAGCAGGCCCTTCGGCCTTCCAAACCCATGCAAGTCATGCTGCCCTTATTTGGTCCGTTTCCCTCTGTTCCCTCCCTATTCACGTACCCATCCAGACCCCACTGAAATGTTACTAATGTGCCTGCTTCCACCACCGCCTCCTCTGGCAGTGTGTTCCAAGTGCCCACTACTTCCTGTGTGGAAAAACTTCCCTTGCACATCTCCCTTAAACTGTTCCCCTCTCACCTTGAATCTGTGCCCCCTTGACCTTACTGAGTGGTGGAGTAGGCTCGAGGGGCTGAGTGGCCTGCTCCTCATTTGTATGTTTGCATGTCGTCATTTTAGAACCTTCCTATTCTGCCTCATTAATGAAATGTTGAACCGTGGTTTTTGTCACAAACACAATGAAATTCTGTTAGCTTTTCTTTCCAAAGTTCCATCAAGCCAGCCGCATTATTTGAGAAAGGTGTGTTCAGTACCAGGGAATCGTAAAACATATTATAATTGAATGATTCATAATGTCCTTTTCCGCTGATTGAAATGAATGCAATGTCAACTTGAGAGAATACGCTTGTCACTTTATTACATCAATTGCTCTTCAGTAACAATGATAATATAGCCCGAGTGTCAAATCTTCTCTTGGAAACATTTTGTTTCCTTGAGATTCATTAGTTGCCTCCTCCAGTTGGACAACTTTATGATCTGTGTGAGACTTTTCATTACAGCTTTCCATTTCCCAATGCCTTCCCAGCAAATACATAATTTGCACAACTAGGGTCAATGCTGTGAGAATCTCTTCAAAGGGTAACTAAGTTTAAAGTTTATTCATTAGTCTCACAGGTAGGCTTACATTAACACTGCAATGAAGTTACTGTGAAAATCCCCTAGTTGCCACACCCTGGCGCCTGTTCGGATGCACTGAGGGAGAATTTAGCATGACCGATGCTCCTAACCAGCACTTCTTTTGGACCGTGGGAGGAAACCGGAGCAAACCCATACAGACACGGGGAGAACATGCACACTCCACACAGACAGTGACCCAAGCCGGGATCGAACCCGGATCCCTGGCGCTGTGAGGTAGCAGTGCTAACCATTGTGCTATCGTGCCACCCACAACTGAAGTCGTGGCTAGGGTCATGTTTAATTTATATTAATATTTTAATGTCTAATTTATATTAATTTTCAGAAGACAGTGGATCAAGTCCCTCATAAGAGACTGTGTGTTAAAGATGGAACTGAAGACAAATTATTGACCTGGATGAAGAAATTGGCTAAGTCGCAGGAGACAGAGATCAGGGATAATGAGCAGATATTGGCAGTAGGCAAGGTGTGATTAGTGTAGGGATAAGCAACCTAGACGAGCAAGTGGCCCTCCATCATCTCAATGGGATGCAAGATTGAAATTGGACATGTTCACTAAGGTTCATCCCACAAATAAGATTAAATACATTTAATATACACCAAATATTTCATAACGAGCTGTAGAAAATGCTTAATTATTCTTATATTAATAAAATTTGTCATCAACCTCAAATGGTAAAATCAAAAGAAGTATTCGTGCTTTGACTGGGTGCAGAGGGAGCTCTTGCGTGTCTTTGCTTTACATGTGTATCACTGCTGTCACACCCATAGGAAATAAAGTATGTGGGCAGACACCAGAAGAATGTGGCAACCCTGTACATGGGCAACAGTCAACAAAATGTCTCATGGGTGGCACCCAGATCCCTGGTCAACTGCAGGTGGCACCCAGGCCGCAGGTCGCCCACCATTGGATTAATGGGTGACCCACAGGGATTTATGCTGGAGCCTCATCTATTCATTGCTAATTATCAATCATTCGTTAAACACTTAGGTGTTGGGGATAGAGGTCTACATGTCTAAGGATAGACACAATTGTAAGCAGTTTAGATGGCAGCATAAAATTACAAGGAGTAGTTAATTGATCAAGTTCATGCTCAAAAGTTGGAATTTCCTTTGGTGTTAAAGGACAGTGAAGCTGCTTGAGTTTCCATTGTGCAGTGGGTGGGAATGGAGTTTCTGAACTGCTTGCCCACTCACATTGGGGTGAGGTCCAAAGGTTAATCTTGGTCAGACCTCGTTCAGCTACAACAGGCTAGCTGTCGGCAGTAATCACACTTCATACAGGGTTGAGTGTATTGTATTGATGGGGCGATGTTGCATTGCTTGCATTGCACTTGTTGCAGCTCATTGAATAAGTGGAGGTATTAGAAGGGAAATGAAGGAGCAGCAAATAGCTGTCTTTACTATACCTACAGCAACAACATCAAACCCTGTCAGACTTCAAGACTCAAAATATTTAAGTGTCCTCAGAAAATAGAAGTGAGCTGCCCACTTTCCGTGACTTCAGCTCAGGGTCCTGCTGCTACATATGGCTGGAAATAGCCATTTCCTGATGTATAGTTAGTGGGCAGGTTGAGGGATTATTGGGATTAATGTTGGTAAATAGGCATCACGGTCTGAAGAACATCACAACTCTGATTTACAATTTTTTAAAATTCATTCTTGGGACATGGGTATCACTGGCTGGCTAGCATTTATTACCCTTCCCTAGTTGCTGAGGGCAGTTGAGAATCAACCACATTGTTGTAGCTCTGGAGTTACATGTTGGCCAGACCAGGTGAGGACAGCAGGTTTCTTTGCCTAAAGGACATTAGTGAACCATATGAGTTTTTCTGACAATGGTTTCATGGTCATCAGTAAATCAGGATTCGAACTCAGGTCCCCTGAGTTTCTGAATTCATAGTCCAGCAATTATGACACAAGGCCATTGCCCTGAGATTATTATTTACAAGGGCCCAGACTGTTTCTCGTTCAGGGACTTAACAGCTTAAATCAAGCTCCATAAATCTGAATCAATGGAAGCCAAGCAGAAAGTCAGAAGGACGTTTCCTCTCACCTCCCAACCCATTCCCAAACTTAGTCCAACAATTGTTGGACTAAAAACATTGGTAAAGATTGTAGATAGACCCCAAATTGTAGTGGTGATGTTGGTGATGACATTAAACAGGAAATTAGAGATACATGTAATGAAGGAACATCTGTAATTATGGGTGAGTTGAACCTGCATATAGATTGGCCATAGGATCATAGAGATAGGGTCACTGAAACAGGCCCTTTGGCCCAACTTGTCCATGCCGACCAGGTTTCCTAAATTAAACTAGTCCCATTTACCTGTGTTTGGCCGATATCTCTCTAAACTTATCCCATCCATGTACCTGTCCTGTTTAAAAAAAAATGTTTTCTAAATGTTCTACCATTTGCTCTGGCAGCTCAGTCCAGATACACACCACCCTCTGTGTGAAAAGGTTGCCTCTCAAGTCCCTTTTAAGCCTTTCCCCTCTCACCTTAAACCTATGCCCTCTAGTTTTGGACTCCCCGATCCTAAGGAAAAGACCTCGGCCATTCAACTTATTTATGTCCCTCGTGAGTTTACAGACTTAAATAAAGTCATCCCTCATCCTGCTATGCTCCAGGGAAAAAGTCCCAGCCTCTTCAGCTTCTCCTTATAATTCAAACCTTCCAGTAGCATCCTTGCAAATCTTTTTTCCAGTTTTATAACAAATATCCTTCCTATTGCAGGGCAACCAGAATTGTACATAGTACTCCAAAGGGGGCCTCACCAATGTCTTGTACAATTGTAACATAACATCCCAACTCTTGTACTCAGTGGTCTGCCTAATGAAGGTAAGTGTGTCAAACACCTTCTTCACCACCTTGTCTACCTGTGATAACACTTTCAAGGAAATATGTACCTGTACCCCTAGGTCTCTCTGTTTGACAACATTCCCCAGGGCCCTGCCATTAATTGTGGAAATGCTGTCCAGGTTTGTCGAACCAAAATACAACACCGCGTATTTATCTGAATTAAACTCCATTTGCTAATCCTCAGTCCATTCACCCAGATGATCAAGATCCCTTTTGTAGTCTTAGGTAATCTTTTCCACTGTCCACTACACCACCAATTTTGGTGTCATCCACAAAGTTACCAACAATGTCTCCTATATTATCATCCAAAACATTTGTATAAACGGCAAGCAACAGTGGACTCAGCACTGTGGCACACCACTATTTACATGCCTCCGGTCTGAAGAAAAAACCCCTTGCCATCACCCTTGTGTTCTATCAGCGAGTCAATTTTGTATCCAATTGGCTAGTTCTCCCAGGATTCCACGCGATCAAACCTTACTGACCAGTCTAACACGCGATATTTTGTCAAAGGCCTTGCTAAAGTCCGTGTAAACAGTGTCTGTCGCATTGGTCTCATCTATTTTTTTGGTCACCCCTTCAAAATACTCACGTGGTTCAAATTTGTAAGACAAGATTTCTTGTGCACAAAGCCATGCTGACTATCCCCTTGTCTTTCCAAATTCATGTAGACCCTGACCCTCAGAATCCCCTCAAACAACTTACCCACCACTGATGTTAGGCTCAGCAGTCTGTAGTTCCCTTGCTTTTCCCTGCCATCTTCCTTAAATAGCAACACATTTGACTCCCTCCAGTCATCCAGCACCACATCCATGGCTGTCAATGATTCAAATATCTCCACAATTTCTTTCCTAGCTTCCCAAAATATCCTGGAATACACTTCATCAGGTCTCGGGGATTTATCTATCTTTGTGTTTTAAAACCTCCAGCACCTCCTCTTAAGTAATGTGAACGATTTTCAAGGCATCACGATTTACTTCCCCAAGTGCCTGAGCTCCCATATCTTTCCCCATAATAAATACTGACATGAAATATTTGTTTAGGATCTTATCTATCTCTTGTGGCTCCAGACATAGGTGACCTCGTTGATCTTTAAGCTGCCCTATTTTCTCCCTAGTTATTCTTTTCCCCCTTAATATAGTTGTAGAATCTCTCTGGATTCTCCTTTGCCTTATCTGGCAAGCTATTCCATGTCCCCTTTATAGACCATAACACCATAAGGTATAGGACCAGAATTAGGCCACTCGGCCCATTGAGTCTGCTCCACCATTCAATCATGGCTGCTATGATTCTCATCTCCATTCTCCTGCCTTCTCCCTGTAACCCTTGATCCCTTATTGATCAAGAATCTATCTATCTCTGTCTTAGAGGCATTCAGTGATCTGGCTCCCACAGCCCTCAGTGGCAATGAGTTCCACAGATTCATTACTCCTCTGGCTGAAGAAATTCCTCCTCATCTCAGTTTTAAAGGAATGTCCCTTCACTCTGAGGCTGTGCCCTCGAGTTCTAGTCTCCACTAGTGGAAACATGCTCTCTAGATGACCACTCTATCTAGGCCTCTGTAAGTTTCAATTGGATTCCTCCTCATTCTTCTAAACTTCACTGAATACAGACCCAGAATCCTCAATTGCGCCTCATATGACAACACCCTCTTTTGCCTTCCCGATTTCCCTTTTAAGTGTACTCCTGTACCCACTATACTCTTCAAGGGATTCACTTGACCCCAGCTGCCTACACTTGACATACACTTCCTTTTTTATTGATCAGAGCATTGATCTCTCTAATCATCCAGTGTCCCCTACACCTCCCAGCCTTGCCCTTCATACTAACAGGAACATGCTGGCTCTAAATTCTCATTATCTCACTTTTGAAAACCTCTCACTTGCAAGGCATTCCTTTACCATGAACAGCCTCCCGCAATCAACTTTTGAAAGTTCCTTTCCAATATCACCAAAATTAGCCTTGCCCCAGTTTAGAACTTTAACTCATGGACCAGACCTATCCTTTTCCATAACTATTATAAAACTAATAGAATTATGGTCACTGGCCCTAAGTGCTCCCCTACTAACACTTCAATCACTTGCCCTGTCTTTTTTCCCAAGAGGAGGTTAAGTTTCGCTCTATCCCTAGTAGGGCCATCTACATATTGATTGAGAATTTTTTCCTGAACAACTTAACAAATTCCTCCCCATCGAATCCTTTAACACTAATGGCAATCCCAGCCTATGTCTACATAGTAAGAAGCCTCACAACACCAGGCTAAAGTCCTATCAGGCTTATCTGGAAATACAAGCTTTCAGAGCGCTGCTCCTTCATCAGGTGAGTGGAGTAGTCCAGATAAAGCTGTTGGATTTTAACCTGGTGTTGGGAAATTTCTTACTGTGCCCACCACCTCAGTCCAACGCCAGCATCTCCACATTATATTTCCATAGGACAACTACATGAGCACAATTACAACATCATTATTCTTACAGCTATCTGCAATCCCCTTACATATTTGCTCTTCAGTTTCCCACTGACTATTGGCAGTCTGTAGTACATCCCATCAAAGCAATCACATCTTTCTTATTTCTCAGTTGTACCCACATAGCCTGACTGGACAATCCCTTAGGAATATCCTCTCTAAGTAATGCTGTGATGCTTTCCCTAATAAAAAACACAACTCCCCCCTTCTCTCTTGCCTCCTGTTCTATCTTTCCAATAACATCTATACACCAGAACATTGAGCTGCCAGTTCTGCCCTTCCCTCAGCCAGGTTTCTGTAATTGCTGTGATGTCCCAGTCTCATGTACCCATCCATGCCTCTTGCATTGAAATAAGTGCAAATTTATTTCATCAGCCTTCCCTCATTCCCTGCCTCGCTCATGCCTGCTTTGTCTATTTAACTTACCCTCTTTTATTTCTGTATCAGCCTCAATGTCTTCTTTCATCTCACTGTTCTTTTGGGTCTCTAATTTTAAACCCTCATGAGTAACTGCAGCAAATCCCCCCGCCAGTTCAGGTATAACCCATCCCTCTTGAACAGGTCACCTCTACCCCAGAAGTGTTCCCAATGCCCCAAAAATCTGAAACCCTTCCCCTTGCATTAGTTCGTCATCTGCCCTGTCCTCCTCCTCCTATTATCATGAGAATGTGGTATGGGGAGTAACGGAAGGGATTGTTACTATTGAGATTTCAACTCATTATTGGGTCTTGGAGGAAAATCGTGTGGCAATGCTCTAATCAGTTGCTTTGATTTGAGTGTTTAAACTTATCCAGGTTTAGATTTGTTCTTATAATTTAGTTTCACCAGCATAATTTATGCATTTGCCCTGGTGTTCAGTATAGAATTGAAAGCATATATCTCCTCTTGAGAGCTATTGAGACTTTAATTTTAATTTGAACCTATTATGCATCCATTCCACCTTATTGCAAAACAACGACAGATTATTTTATTTTCAATCTTTTTGATTAGGGAAGTAGGCCAATACAAAGCACGATTGTATTATAATAGAGATCCGGCTTGCTTGAGAGTGATTAATGTGCAGTTGTTTGAAATTGGTATTTTTGTTGGTGAATTAATTTTGTGCCCAGCAGGATGAAGGATGAGTGTGTTGGAGGACAAGTTGCTGGAGGCAATTTGAAGGCTTCCTTCGTTCGATGCAGCCTGGGCTTTGTATGGGCTCTCAGTAATGAAGTTTGCTCCCTACAGCACCAGATAGAACCTTTGCTGTCAAAACTTTCTCCACCCCACCCCCCCAGAGGTAAATTAAATGTAATCTTAATGAGCCAGTGTAGGAGAGTTTGTGTTTTTGAAAATGAGTTGTACCATTTTAAGTAGGACCCAAAAGCCCATGTATTCAGCTAGGATTGACTCAGATGTAGGTCACAGATGTGAAATCAGGCACACAGTTTATTCTCTCCTCATTTCATTTAATTAAATTCAAAAGTTAACTTAGTACAAATCAGAGGAGAAATTAGGTTATACTGTGCATATTATAAAGACACTAAGTGACCTCGTAGCAATGGGGGTTGAGGTGTGAGCACACACGCTTCTGAGGGGTCGGGATTCACCCGTCTGTATTTGTGGCAGTGGGAATACCGGAGTGTTTCCCTCAAAACCCTGCATTAGCAGTCTCAGCAGCCTTCCCCACCATAGGAATCTCACTGATTTTCCCAGCTCCACCAGCTTCCGATTCACTGGAATTGAGAATCAGCACTCAAGTGCTGCCTGGAGCAACCAAACCTCACTTCAGCCAACACTCAGCTCTGTGCGACATGCTACTGGACAGGGGCTTCTGGGACACTCGCTGGTGGGCACCACACGGTTGCCTTTGCGCATTGGGTGGAGGCTGGAACATCCACACGAGCTGGCATTTGGAGCTCAGCTGGCCTTCAAGCTGGAAGAGGTCATCCCTTTCCTGCTCAAGATGCAAAACGTAGCCAAGCTTTACGGGAGGGTCTAGTGTGGAAAAGCGAATTGCGTGGAGGGTGTGGAAAGTCTGCAGAGAGATCTGGATAGGCTGAGTGAGTGGGCAAGGACCTGGCAGATGGAGTACAATGTTAGCAAGTGTGAGGTTATCCACTTTGGCAGAAATAATAGTAGGAGGGATTACTATTTAAAAGGCGAAAAGCTGCAGCATGCTACAGTGCAGAGGGACCTGGGGGTCCTTGTGCATGAGTTGCAAAAACCCAATCTGCAGGTGCAGCAGGTGATCAAGAAGGCGAATGGGATGCTGGCCTTTATAGCGAGGGGGATTGAATATAAAAGCAGGGAAGTCTTGCTGCAACTGTACAGGGTACTGGTGAGGCCGCAGCTGGAGTACTGTGTGCAGTTTTGGTCGCCGCACTTGCGCAAGGATATGTTGGCCTTGGAGGGAGTGCAGAGGAGGTTTACTAGGCTGATACCGGAGATGAGGGGGTTGGACTATGAAGAGAGACTAAATAGACTGGGTCTGTACTCGTTGGAGTTTAGAAGGATGAGGGGGGATCTTATAGAGACGTATAAGATAATGAAAGGGATGGATAGGGTAGAGGTGGAGAGATTCTTCCCGCTTAGAAAGGACAGCAGGACTAGAGGACACAGCCTCAAGATAAGGGGAGGGGGAAGCAGTTTAGATCGGAGTTGAGGAGGAACTTCTTTACTCAAAGTTGGTGAATCTCTGGAATTCTCTGCCCATTGAAGTGGTGGAGGCTACCTCGCTAAATATATTTAAGTCATGGGTAGATAGGTTTCTGATAGACAAGGGAATTAAGGGTTATGGGGAGAAAGCGGGAAAATGGAACTGATCCACTTCAGATCAGCCATGATCTTATTGAATGGCGGGGCAGGCTCGAGGGGCTAGATGGCCTACTCCTGCTCCTATTTCTTATGTTTATCAGCTACATTCCAGCAGCTGCAGAGCTGCCTGCAGTAGTCTGGAACCCTTTAGCAGGAGATGGTGCCAACATTGCGTGGCACCCAGGCCCACACTGAGAGGGTGGTGTCCACAACAGAAAGCCGGGCCGGGGGGGGTGGGAACGGGTGAAGACATCTAAGCCATGTCTGATGATCTCCAAGACTTGACTCACTCTGTGATGTTCTGGCTGAGGCCCAGGAGCAGGCCCCAGTCACACATGGACATGATGCAAGCTTCGGGTAAGCATTGTTATACCACTCCAGAGCTTGGCCCACTCACCGAGGATTGACAGCATGGTTCAGACAACAGTGGGCCCCAGAGTGGCATTGCCAGGTGATATTTAGTCATCTGGAGCTCACTCCAGCTCCCCCTCAATCCCATGGAATAACCCGGAGGCCAGTGAGCACCCAAAGGAGCAGGAGGCACTGGAACCCATCCCGGGGCCTCCCACCAGGGCGACTCTGGCAGTCCGCAGCCCTTCTGATTCTCCCCCTCTTGACATTGGAGCATCTCCTGGGGAGTGGGCAGACCAGAGTGACATGGATCACCTGCGACCCTCGAAAGTCAGATGGGGCCCTCCAATTTCAGGCTCTGCAGAGGATGCTTGCCAAGCACAGCATAGCCCACAGAGCGCAGGAAGCAAAAGGCCACCTCCATTTCTGACATGCAATCTGGGGGCGTGTCTCGTAGGAGTGGGAGGGAATGTGAGATTGGGAAGATGGAGAACAACTGAGTTAGCATGGTGCAGTCACACATCATTACACCTGGGCAGCATGGTGACACAGTAGCACCGTTGTCTTACAGCGCCAGGGAACCAGGTTCAATCCCTGGCTTGGGTCATTGTCTGTGCAGAGTCTGCACGTTCTCCACATCTCTGTGTGGGTTTCCTCTGGGTGATCTGGTTTCTTCTCATAGTCTGAAAGATAAGAACATAAGAAATAGGAGCAGGAGTAGGCCATCTAGCCCTTCGAGCCTGCCCCGCCATTCAATAAGATCATGGCTGATCTGTCGTGGCTCAGTTCCACTTTCCCACCCTCTCCCCATAACCCTTAATCCCCTCTCTTATCAAAAACCCATCAACCCGCTTCTTAAAAATATTTAGCGAGGCAGCCTCGACCACTTCAACGGGCAGAGAATTCCAGATATTCACCACCCTTTGAGTGAAGAAGTTCCTCCTCAACTCCGTTCTAAACCGCCCCCCCTTTATCTTGAGGCTGTGCCCCCTAGTCCTACTGTCTTTTCTGAGCGGGAAGAGTCTCTCCACCTCTATCCTATCCATCCCATTCATCATCTTATACGTCTCAATGAGATCTCCCCTCATTCTTCTAAACTCTAACGAGTACAAGCCTAGTTTATTCAGCCTCTCCTCATAGCTCAATCCCCTCAACTCCGGTATCAGCCTAGTAAACCTCCTCTGCACTCCCTCCAAGGCCAAAATATCCTTGCGCAGGTGCGGTGCCCAAAACTGCACACAGTACTCCAGCTGCGGCCTCACCAATGCCCTATACAGCTGCAGCAAGACCTCCCTACTTTTATATTCAATCCCCCTCGCTATGAAGGCCAGCATCCCATTCGCCTTCCTGACCACCTGCTGCACCTGCAGGCTGGGTTTTTGCGACTCATGCACAAGGACCCCGAGGTCCCTCTGCACTGTCGCCTGCTGCAGTTTTTCGCCACGTAAGTAATAGTCCTTCCTACCATTCTTCCTACCAAAGTGGACCACCTCACACTTGCCAACATTAAATTCCATTTGCCATTTCCTGGCCCATTCGCCCAGCCTATCCAGATCCTTCTGCAGACTCTCCACACCCTCCGCACAATTTGCCTTTCCCCCAATCTTGGTGTCATCAGCAAATTTCGACACCCTACACTCGGTTCCCTCCTCCAGATCATCTATATAAATGGTAAATAGCTGAGGCCCCAGCACCGACCCCTGGGGCACCCCACTAGTCACCAACCGCCAATCCGAATAGCACCCATTGACCCCCACTCTCTGCCTCCTATTTGACAACCAATCCTCTATCCACGCTAACACCCTACCCCCAACTCCATGTGCTGGTTAGGTGCACTGGCCATGCTAAATTCTCCCTCAGTGTACCCAAACAGGCACCGGAGTGTGGCGACTAGGGGATTTTCACAGTAACTTCAGTGTAGCGTTAATGTAAGTCGACTTGTGACACTAATAAATTAGTGGTTTTGGTGGAAAAGTCTGTCACCAGGGGCACAACACCATGGGTAGAGAATCCCAAAGATTAACACCTTGCTGAGTGAAGAAATGACCCAACACAGCAGTTCAAAATGATTGACACCTTTATCTTGGGAGTCCATCTCCATTCTTTAGATTCCCCAGCCAACGAGTTGGATATTGTTGTATTATTTGCGAATATCTAGGAATTTTTTTAAGAAAAGATGTTCATGGGATGTGGATGTCACTGGCTCGGTCTGCATTTATTGTCCATCTCTAGTTGCTCTTGTTCAGGGGATATTCTAAGAGTCAAGGCTCTGGATAAGGATGGCAGATTTTCTTCTCTAAAGGGCATTTCAGTGAACGAACTAGGTTTTTACAATAATTGATTCATGGTTAGATTTTTAATCTCAGAGTTTTCAATTGAATCCAAATGTCACCATCTGCAATGGTGGGATTCGAACCCAGGGTCACCCAGAGCATTACCCTGGGACTCGAGGTTACTAGGTGCAGTGGTATTACCACTGTGCCACACCTCCCCAATAACTTAACCAGGACCAAATGTATTATTTGCGAGTGGCCGTATTTCATAGCTGCTCCAGAGACTATAAAATAAACGTTAAACTTTCTCCGTAATTCCCAATCAAATTGAATGGTGGTTATCTTATAGTTTTATCTAGTTTTGGTCTCACTGCAAGTGGGAACATCATCTCCATGTCTAACTTGCTAAACCCTTTCTTAATCCCAATGATCTCTATCAGGTCACCCATCCTCCACCCAAATCTATTCAATCCTTTGTTATAGCTCCACTCTCTACAGATACAGCGATATCATCCTTAAGATTTTTGTTTGCACCTTCTCCACTATTGCTTCATGCAGTTTGAAGATTGGCAGTGAGCCCAGTGCTCTGAGTATTAATTTGCACCACTACCTTCAGTAATTGGTGCGTCAGTACTCCAGATCCTTTTTCCTTCTTTATCTCATTTACATTCTCTTATCCAACTATTATGTGACCTATTTATTCTTCTGACCAAACACCACCACTTACGCAATTTGAAATTAATCTGCACGCCCATTCCACAAGCTTATTAAGAAAGATTACTCTTATCCCTGATGGCTTTTTACATTTAAAGGTCGGATTCTCTTGTGTCCTACAGCAGATGAGATCCAAAAAAATACGTACAGATGAAGGAGGCCATCAACTTCATTGCTCCAGATTCAGGGAAGGTTCTCTTAGATTGGAAAAAGCAAATTCAAAAAAGGGGGAGAGATGGAAAGCAGGAAATGACAAGCCCCTTAGTCTGACATCTTTCACAGGGCAAATATTAGAAGACATTATCAAGGATGTTACAGTGGGCGGCATTCTTGCACAGCGGTAAGCACTGCTGCTTCACAGCCCTGGGGACTTGGGTTCGATTCCCGGCTTGGGTCACTGTCTGTGTGGAGTTTGCACATTCTCCTCGTGTCTGTGTGGGTTTCCTCCGGGTGCTCCAGTTTCACAGTCCAAAGATGTGCGGGTTAGGTTGATTGGCCATGTAAAATTGCCCCTTAGTGTCCTGCGATGCATGGATTATTAGGTAAAGTATGTAGGGATATGGGGATAGGGCCTGGCCAATCAAACTGACCACTGACTGGGATTGTGGCCAGTGCAGACTTGATGGGCCAAATGGCCTCTTTCTGTACTGTAGGGATTCTATGATTATAGCAGGGTACTTGGAAAAATGTAAACCAACCAGACAGAGTCAACATGGCTTTGTGAAAAGGATATCATGTTTAACCAATTTATTGGAATTCTTTGAAGCAGGCACATGCGCTGTGAGTAAAGGAGAACCAGAGGATGTGCTGTACTTAGATTTCCAGAAGGCATTTGATAAGGTGTCATATCAAAGGTCATTGCACAAACTAAAAGCTCATGGTGTAGGGGGTGACATATTGGCATGGATTGAAATATTGATAGCTGACAGGAAACAGAAAGCTGGTATAAATGTTCTGTTTCTGGATAGCAGGATGTGACAAGTGGTGTGTCACAGGGATCAATGCTGGGGCCTTAACTTTTTACAATTTATATAAATAACTTGGATGAAGGGACCAATGGTACATTTGCTAAATTTGTTGATGACACAAAGATAGGTAGGAAAGTAAGTTATGAAGAGGATATAAGGAGGCTACAAAGGAACACGGATGAGTGGGTGAAAATCCGGCAAATTGAGTAAATTGTGTGAAATTGTCTGTTGTGGCGGGAAGAATAAAAAATAAACTTATTATTTAAATGTTAAGAGATTGCAGAGCTCTGAGATGCAGAGGGATCTGGGTGTCCTAGTGCATAACTCTCAAAAGACTAGTATGCAAGTCCAGCAAATAATTAGGCAAGCTGATAGAATGTTATTATTTATTATGAGGGGAATTGATTACTAAAGTAAGGAGTTTATGCCTCAGTTATACTGAGGCCACATCTGGAGTGCTGTGTACAGCACTGGTCTCCTTATTTAAGGAAGGGTAAATGAATTAGAAGCAGTTCCGAGAAAGTTTACTAGGCTAATTCCAGGAATAGCTGGATTGCCTTATGAGGAAGTGTTGCAAAGGTTTGGTTTGCATCCACTAGAATTTAGAAGAGTAAGGGGCAATTTGATCAAAGATCCTGAGGGGTATTGAAGGTGAATGTGGAGAGGCTGTTTCATCTTGCCCAAGAATATTGAACGAGGGGTCACTACTTAAATCATTGCTCATTTAAGAGAGAAGAGGAACAGTTTTTCCCTCACAGGGCAGTGAGTTTCTAGAACTCTCTTCCTCAAAAGGCAATGGAAGTAGAATTGTCCAATATCTTTAAGGCAGAGCTACGTTGGTCCTTGATTAACAAGGAAAGGTTATTGGGGGTAGTAAGGAATATTGGGTTGAGGTTACAGTCATATCAGCCATGATCTTATTGAATGGTGGAGAAGGCTCGAGGGGGTGAGTGGCCCACTCCTGCTCTTAATTTGTACATTCATGTGTTCATTTTGAAAACTGCAGGTCACTCAGTACAGCATGCAAATACCTTCAGAACAATCCCAATGATTTTACCTCCACCTTGACAGCTTCAAGTTTTTAGGTGTCCAGATCACCAACAACCTGTCTTGGTCCCCCCCATGCTATAGTTAAGAAAGGCCAGCAACTTTCTCAGGAGACTAAGGACATTTGGCATGTCAGCTACAGCTCTCACCAACTTTTACAGATGCACCATAGAAAGTATTCTTTCGGGCTGTATCACAGCTTGGTATGGCTCCTGCTCTGCCCAAGACTGCAAGGAGCTACAAAATGTAAATGTAGCCCAATCCATCACGCAAACCAGCCTCCCATCCATTAACTCTGTCTACACTTCCCGCTGCCTCGGCAAAGCAGCCAGCATAATTAAAGACACCATGCACCCCTGACATTCTCTCTTCCGTCTTCTTCTGCTGGGAAAACGATACAAAAGTCTGAGTTCACATACCAACCAACTCAAGAACAGCTACTGTCAGACTTTTGAATGGACTTGCCTTGCATTAAGTTGATCTTTCTCTTCACCCTAGCTATGACTGTAACACTACATTCCGCACTCTCTTGTTTCCTTCTCTATGAACGGTATGCTTTGTCTGCATAATGCGCAAGAAACAATATTTTCCACTGTATGCTAACACATGTGACAATAATAAATCAAATCAATCACCTCTCTACTGAAAAACCTAGCCCAATTATTACTGAGCAATTATCAGTCCTGAAATTGTCTTCTTCCATCTTATTCCTGTGTCCAACAGTCAAGATTTAACATAAAATTATACTTGGGATTTACATTTAGTATTAAATTTATCACTTAGCATCTTATAAATCTCTACAAAGGCTCCTCTCATTTACCTCCTTTTAAGTCAGAAGTGTTTGAGTTGTGAGGTTGCTTAAGAAAAGCTCAATGTTCTTTTCTGGCCCAATGGTCTCAAGATTTCCCCCACCGGCTCACTTGACCTCATCTCCATTTTCCCTTTGGATTGAGCAGAGAATTGTGCAGCGTAAGCATAATGTTCCACACCTGCCAGCAATGGGAGTCAAGGCTGGCTGAGAGCCAGAATTTGGCAGGAAGCCAAAATCCAATTTCCCGACGGCAGGAAGTTATTTTGGAATATTGTTCTCCCAACTTTCTTGGCAGCTTAAAGGAGGATTGTGTATCCCATGGACCTATGTCCGGTTCATAATTTGCACCTCATGACTGCTCATTAAAAGGCTGACACGTTGGACTGTTGTTTCCCTCATCAAAATATGCTCCCTGCTGCACTGGCAGGAATTCAGAACATTAACTTTCATCATTGCACAGAAGGGGTGTACTGTTGGCAAGGTAGCCTTCTCCCTGGGCATTGAGGTCTGTAGACATGGCTTTTGCCTTTCTGTCACATCATCACAGAGCAATTGGCTACCTGGAACATAAGCTACACCAAGGCAGAGCACAGGGGAGGGGTGAGAACAAGCCAGGGCTGGGTGGAGACTGAGGTGGGGGAGGGTAAAGGAGCAGAGTGGCTCTCCAGGTTCCAGTTAAATATAGTGGCCAGATGTTGGAACCTGTGAGGCCATGAGTCATGGTTGGGGGACAGGTCACATTCTGCCTGTCCCACCACCGGATTTGATGTGCTCCTTACGGGTACGTAATAAACGAGCTGAACAGCACAAGGTCACGCGTGTTTAGCTGCTCTACTCTTCAGCGGAAGACATTCCGACTTCCTTTCCCACCACCCCACTCCAGAATGGAAGACTCTGCCCACGATGTGTTGTTCTTATAGCAGAGCAGGTTAAGAGGGGATTTAATGGATTCATTCAAAATGATGAAGGATTTTTGTCAGAATATACAGGTACAAATGGTACCAACCCAGGGCAACCAGATACCTGTTAGAGAACAAAAGAAACGGGGGCAAGATGAGGCAAAATAATTTTACATCATTTGGAATGCACTGGTTCAGAGAGTAAAGAAAGCAAACTTAATAGTAACTTTCAAAAAGAAATTGGTTAAGTAATTGAAAATGAGTAAGTTTATGGGGAAAGACCAAGTTTGGAAGACTAATTGAATAGCTCTTTCAAGTTTTTTTAAAATGTATTCGTTATGTCACAAGCAGGCTGACATTAACACTGCAATGAAGTTACTGTGAAAATCCGCTATTTGCCATACTGCGGAGCCTGTTTGGGTACACTGAGGGAGAATTTAGCATGGCCGATGTTCCTTTTTCAGATTGTGGGAGGAAACTGAAGAACCTGGATGAAACCCATGCAGATATGGGGAGAATGTACAAACTCCACACCAACAGTGACCTAAATTGGGAATCGAGCCCGTGTCCCTGGCACTATGAGGCAGCAGTACTGACCACTGCGCCACCGTAAAGCACGTAGTATCTTGGGCTTTATTAATAAGCACATTAAATAGAAAAGTGAGGAGATTATGTTAAACATGTAAAGGACACTAGTTAGACCTCACCTTGTGCACTGCATTCAGCTCTCGTTGCCCAACTTGCTGAAGGTAAAATATAAGCCAGACAGTCAGTGACACAAGCAGGGATTGAACCCGGGTCCCTGGCGCTGTGAGGCAGCAGTACCAATGACTGTGTCACCCTCAAATCTGCCATCTTTGCTTGGTCTGGCCTCCATATGGCTCCAGATACACAACAAGGTGATTGCCTCTTAAATGCCCTCAGTATATGTCTGGCCCAGCAAGTGATGCCCATATCCCTTGAACAAATAAACTGAAATGAACTCCAAACTTCATGTGGCATAGTAGCACAACAGTTAGCACTGCTGCTTCACAGCTCCAGGGACCTGAGTTCGAGTCCCGGCTTGGGTCACTGTCCGTGTGGAGTTTGCACATTCTCCTAGTGTCTGCATGGGTTTCCTCTGGGTGCTCCAGTTACCTCCCACAGTCCAAAGATATGCGGATTAGCTGAATTGGCCGTGCTAAATTGCCGGTTAGTGTCTCGGGATGCATGGGTTATAGGAATTAGTGGGTAGGGCCTGGGTGGGATTGTGGTCGGTGCAGACTCGATGGGCCGAATGGCCTCTTTCTGCACTGGAGGATTCTATGATTCTAATGCAAAGTATTATGGATGCTGGAATACTGAAACAAAAGTGTAAAATATTGGGAATACTCAGCAATTCTGGGAGAGAGAAAAATACATTCTGATGTAAGTCATTAGCCTTTTACTTAAACACCACTGAGAGGCCAATAGTGCTCCATACGAGGGCTCACCATTTCTAACCTTATCCATTCAAACACTTGCCACAGTTTACTTCAAAATATCCACATTTCAACATAACTTGAATAATCTGCCGAATAAATATTTAAGGGGCTTAAATAAAGTGACTCAGGAATGCTAATATTTCAGTGGCTGCTTGTTTTCTCGGTGAGGTTTACAAATAATCTGTGAGTTGACCTAGAAATCAGATAGACGGTTCATGCATTAATCCAGTGGAAGCACGTATAAAATATTTGAACCCTATTAATACGAATGTGCAGTAGCAAAATCCATGTCAAATGCAAAAGAATGAGGAATAGGTAATCCAGAACAAAGAGCTCGTGGGGACAATTGCTCGCTGGAGGCTAATTGGTGACATGTTGGAAGATGCAAAAAATATTTGAAATGAACAAGAATCTTGGCGATATTGTAATATGCAGCATTGTTTTAGACAGAACACAAATAATTGTCTATGCAAGGCTAACCGTACAGTCACTACAAAACCATCTATCCCTTCACCGAGGAGAAGTGACTGCCCTTCCTCTTGGATCTTCCTGTTGTGTATGCGGTGTCTGTCTCTCTAAGGAAGTACATCAGAAGGGAGTCACCGGACTTGAGGGACAAATGGAAACTGAGACTGAGTGATCACACCCAGAGGGTGGAGTCTGCTCTCGGGCAGAATCATCTAGAAGCCATGTGGGGAGGCCCTAGTGGCCATATCGCAAGACTGTTAATCCAGAAACTCAGCTAATGTTCTGGGTTCAAATCCCGCCAATAGCAGAAGGTGGAATTTGAATTCAATAAAAAATATCTGGAATTAAGAATCCACCGAAGACCATTTTGTTGATTGTTGGAAAAACCCATCTGGTTCACTAAGGTGCTTTAGGGAAGGAAATCTGCCGTCCTTGATCTTGTCACGCCTACGTAGGGGATTTTCACAGTAACTTCATTGCAGTGTTAATGTAAGCCTACTTGTGACCAATAAATAAACAAACTTTATGTGAGTCCAGAGCCACAGCAATGTGGTTGACTCTCAACTGCCCTCGGAAATGGCCAAGCATGCCATTCAGTTTCAAGGGCAACTAGGGATGGGCAATAACTGTTGGACACCAACGCTGGCATATCCACATCAATAAATGTTGGCCCAGCCAGTGACGCCAGTGTCCAACAAGTGAATAAAAATAATGCTGTCAGTGTGGAAGGGCTGGAGCTTTGCTCCAGAGATGCCTAGAGCTGTAACTCCCCTAAGTTTCGCTTATCAATAAATATCTTCTGTTTCTAACGAAGCCTGAATTCCCTTGGTGAAGCCTTAAAAGCCACAGATAACAGATTGGCAACAAGATGGAATTGACTGAATGGCACGGCCTAACCCAGAGTATCTTGAAGTTGGAAAAGAGGGGTATCACTTAGCCGAACAGACTCAGGGACAGCTGTTGCACTAGCGTCAGACCCTGAGGGGCAGCCAAAGTATCGAACCCAATGTGGCTCACAAGTCACGAGAATCGGCAAGATACAAGAAAAATTAAAGTGACGAGACATTAGTCTTCAAGAGCAAGTAAAGTGAAGTTTGAGTAAAAGAAGTGCTAATGCATCCCAAATAATAAATCTGGGACACAGTGGTTAGCACTGCTGCCTCACAGCACCAGAGACCCAGGTTTGATTCCGGGCTTGGGTTGCTGTCTGTGCAGAGTCTGCACATTCTCCCTGTGTCTGCATGGGTTTCCTCCAACAGTCTGAAAGATGAGCTGGTTAGGTACATTGGCCATGCTAAATTATCTCTGTGCCCGAATAGGCACCGGACTGTGGCAATTAAGGGATTTTCACAATAACTTCATTGCAGTGTTAATGTAAATCTACTTGTGACACTAATGAATAAACTTTACATTCATCTGATGACGGGTCATCCAGACACAAAACATTGGCTCTATTCTCTCTCCTTAGATGCTATCCAACCTGCTGAGATTTTCCAGCATTTTCTGTTTTTGTTTGCGTTGTGTGCGAATAGGTTCATCCATCCAGTGAAACATTGAATAGAAATGTGTGAAGCTTTTATGGATACAGCATGCTGTAGTCTCAGCACTTATATTTCCTGGTATTCCAATGCTTGT
This sequence comes from Carcharhinus amblyrhynchos, assembly GCF_965287045.1. NCBI lineage: Eukaryota > Metazoa > Chordata > Chondrichthyes > Carcharhiniformes > Carcharhinidae > Carcharhinus > Carcharhinus amblyrhynchos. Next base: position 43,426,865 of record NC_137344.1, on the reverse strand, counting down.
CCAAAGAACTGAAATACATTGGCCTCGGAAAGAAGCTGCTACCTGTTGTTTTTACTCTCTGGTCTATCAACCTGGCCTGCGTATACTTCATCCAGATCGTCTCACAGGATTCCTCATTCCAATTTACACCCCACTGATCCAAAAGATTAATTCTTCTCTGTAACATTCCTTGCAGAAGCACCTGCCAAACGAAAACCCAGAATAATGATTAGCCGTTGGCGAGTTAGAATGGAAATAGTTCCTCGTGGCAACAGCGATGCACAGTGGCTGGGATTTTCTGGCTGTTCTCACAGGTGGGATCTTCCAATCCCACCGACAGCGATCCCCCCACTGTGGGTTCGCCAGTGATGGAGGGTGCAAACAACAGGAGACAGCGGCAGGACTGGAAAATCCCTCTGACGGCCAATGCCAGGCCGTCTCTGCTGCCGCAGAACACTCCACGGTGGGGCTAGGTGGGGAACACACCCAACTTGTTTGAAATTGAGGCAGGACGTTTGGGATCAACTATGCAGCTGCCTAGTTTCTCTTCCCTTTTTACTTCTTGATTTGTTCAACGGCAGCCAAAAACGTGTTTCCAGATTTCTCCTTTTTAAGCACAGTTTTCTTCTAGCTGGGTATATCTTTAATCTCAAACACTCCTGGCGAACCCACAGTGGGGGGGGGTTGCTGTCGGTGGGATTGGAAGATCCCACCTGTGAGAATGGCCAGAAAATCCCAGCCACTGTGCATCGCTGTTGCCACGGGGAACTATTTCCATTCTAACTCGCCAACGGCTAATCATTATTCTGGGTTTTTGTTTGGCAGGTGCTTCTGCAAGGGATGTTACAGAGAAGAATTAATCTTTTGGATCAGTGGGGTGTAAATTGGAATGAGGAATCCTGTGAGATGATCTGGATGAAGTATACCCAGGCCAGGTTGATAGACCAGAGAGTAAAAACAACAGGTAGCAGCTTCTTTCCGAGGCCAATGTATTTCAGTTTTTTGGACAAGCATTGGAATACCAGGAAATATAAGTGCTGAGACTCCAGCATGCTGTATCCATAAAAGTTTCACACATTTCTTTTCAATGTTTCACTGGATGGATGACCCTATTCGCACACAACGCAAACAAAAACAGAAGATGCTGGAAAATCTCAGCAGGTTGGATAGCATCTAAGGAGAGAGAATAGAGCCAATGTTTTGAGTCTGGATGACCCTTCATCAGATGAATGTAAAGTTTATTCATCAGTGTCACAAGTAGATTTACATTAACACTGCAATGAAGTTATTGTGAAAATCCCCTAATTGCCACAGTCCGGTGCCTATTCGGGCACAGAGATAATTTAGCATGGCCAATGTACCTAATCAGCTCATCTTTCAGACTGTTGGAGGAAACCCATGCAGACACAGGGAGAATGTGCAGACTCTGCACAGACAGCAACCCAAGCCCGGAATCAAACCTGGGTCTCTGGTGCTGTGAGGCAGCAGTGCTAACCGCAGTGTCCCAGATTTATTATTTGGGATGCATTAACTCATCATAACAGAAGTGCTAAGTTTTTCTTTGTTTCACAAGATAATTTCGAGATCCTGGCTTCAAGTGTTCTGCCTGGTAACTCATTCCCACTATCGATCACTCTGCTCATTACCATACAGATTTACTTCTGAACCTACAAAATAAACCAGAATAATGAATAACAATCAGTGAGTGTGAACTGAAGCATTTCCTCCTGACTTCAGAGACGCATAGTGGGTGGAATTTTCTGGCCATTCCCGCTGGTCAGATCTTCCAGTCCCACCGACAGCAACCTCCCTGCTGTGGATTCCCCTGCGTTGATGGGCAACACGTTGACACTGGCAGGACTGGATCCCGCCGCTGGCCAATGCCAGGCTGTCTTTTCCACTGCAGAGCTTCACGGTGAGAGGGTGGTGGGAGGGAGGGAATCCCACCCAACATGTTTGAAACTAAGGATGGGATTCTGCGTTGTTGTTCACTGTGCCACTGCTGCCAGCGAGGATGGAGAATTTGGCACTTAGCCAAATCTCCATTCACTGCAGTGGGATTGAGAATCCCAGCTGGGGATTTTGGGGGGGCGGAAGGGGGGTGATGGTGAGAAGGAGGGGTCAGGAAATTCCAGCCTAGGCCTCAAGTTGTTTAGACAATAATTTTTTTTTCTAGTAATTTGTGATGCAAAGGGTTAAATAGACAGACCTCCATTGATGAAGGAAAAGGTAGACCATCCTTCACTGCTTTCATTGAACCTGCCCTATTCAACATGTCCAGAACCTCCTTTATTTTCTTCTAAATAACAGTACAAGGTATTATTATCCCCACTTGAACTCCTGTTTCTAGAATTTTAGTAATGGCGATCCAGAAGATAAAAAAAAAGTAAAGAAATAAAAATACTGGTCTGAACTGGTTGTGTATACTTTAAAATGGAACACCAGTACAAATAGGGAAATAAAAATATTGGTCCAAATTGTTTTTTGCCTTCTGGGAATGGTCTATCTTTCCAAAAATTGGAAACAAAAAAGGCCAAGTGGAAGAATAATGGGTAGAATTTTCCTGTCCCACCCTCTGTCTGTAGCAGACAAGGGTGGATCACGGAAAGGTCCATTGACCTCGGGTAGGATTTTCTGTTTTTGGGACGAGTGCAGTCTTAAAATCCCACCCAATATCTTAAGTAAAAGTTTTGTACACTTGAGTTGTCACGGATGATAAAATACAAGTATACTTTCAAGGTCTGATAAGTTGTTGCTGCCTTAATCAGACACTTCCTCAGTTACAGTCTGCTGGATCTGACCTCTCGTTTTATAGAAGCATCGTGAGCAGACAGAACATTCAACACTATCTCATTTACTATGCCATGCTTTTGACGAAAGACATCTCAAATTCCTTCAAAACGGCTTAGTCAAAAAGTGGACCCCCAAGGGTGTTGATATTAAGAAGACAAAAGTTTCATCAAGTGATGTTTTTTTTCCCAGGAGGTTTTCCGAGGGGAAGAGGTGGGTGGAGATTCTGGAGTTTGAGGCCTGTGATTGAAGGCATGGCCAACAATGATGTTGTGAAAGGGAGCTTGACACAAGAGGTCAGAGTTAAAGGAACAAAGAATACAATGGGTCATAGTGAGAAAGGTTTGTAGGTACACAGGTAAGGAATTGGATCATGTCTGCACCAATTTCAATATCAATACTATGGTTTATTTAATGAGGCTCCTTTTTTGGGTAAGAACATGACAGGTTGGTGTAAAAATTGTCCATTAGATGATGTGTGTCACATTTTGAAGTAGGTTTTTTGCAGAGAATGATGTCCACTCCATATTCCTCTCTTGCTGGTTCACTTACTTGTCTGGAATGGAAAATCTAAACCACATCAATTCAATGGAATTATTTTTTAAAATTTAGACTATTTGCCTTTACAAAATCAGTGATTCAACCGAAGGAAGCGAATCATAAAGAGGTCAGTCTTGACAAGAAGCTGTGGGTATGGGGAAGACTGCAAGCGGTGCAGAGGGACATGCGTGAGAGAAATAGGACGATAGATTGAAAGGTTAGAGGTGGAGGGATAACAGGCGGCACGGTAGCATAGTGGTTAGCACTGCTGCCTCACAGCGCCAGGGACCCAGGTTCGATTCCCGGCTTGGGTCAGTCTCAGTGTGGAGTTTGCATGTTCTCCTTGTGTCTGTGGGTTTCCTCTGGGTGCTCTGGTTTCCTCCCACAGTCCAAAGGTATGTGGGTTAGGTTGATCGGCTTTGCTAAATTGTCCCTTAGTGTCAGGGGGACTAATTCAGGTAAATATACGGGGCTATAGACATAGGGCCTGGGTGGAATTGTGGTCAGTGCAAACTCGATGGGCTGAATGGCCTCTTTCTGCACTGTCGGGCTTGTACACCAATGCTTCTTTTGGCTCTGGTGAACCAATTCTTTTTTTATCGCCCGCTGCTGGCTAATAATTTGCTTGCTCTTTGATGATGGAGAATCCTCCACATTGGCAACACATGCGTAAGATCGAGTGACTCAAGTGAAAACATAGGTAACAGGTTCTGTTAACACTGCGACTAAATGATTGCGTGGGTGGATCAAGCACTTCCATTTCTCTGTTTGTTTGTTTTATTTTAGCCTATTTGTTGGAGGACGGTAACTGAAATAGTATCGTCTGAACGCTTTCCAACTTCGAGATGAAGAGTGGCACTCCAGTGCAGAAACACCCTTCAGAGTGAACCGTACATCAGGCAGCTGCTATGACTCTAATTGGCAAGGGCATGTCTTTCAGTCATAGCACAAGTGTGCCTGCACAATCTGGGAGTAAGAACTGAAGCTCAGCAGCCTCTTGCATGGCCTCTGTAAGCCTTTCCTTTTCGTAGAGAGGGGCATGTGTCCATGAGGAGGCAGCCTGTAGAGAAACACCAGGCAAAATCTTACCAAAAAATGGCAGAGTGTTGGCTCCAGTGTGAAAAATGGAGGCTGGAATCTTACAGCCTCATTTATCATTTCCACCACTAATGAAACCCAAGTAGCTCAGGCAGCTCATTTCTTGACACAAGGACAGCAAAGAAAATCATTGATGTGTGCAGATGCTGTGTGGTATGTGTTAGAACACAATTGCACAGTTCCCAGGTTTATGTTATACTCTGTGCTGGATTAATCTTCACCAAGGAAACAATCAGGACTTAACTGGCCCGAAAGCCACGACGGGGGAGGTGGTGCTCACCCAATTGCTTGGGAATCAAATTTCTTTCATAGCACTGCTGCCTCACAGTGCCAGAGATCCGGGTTCGATTCCTGGCTTCGGTCACCCCTATCTATGTGGAGTCAGCGCCTTCTCCACGTGTCTGCGTGGATTTCCTCCTGGTGCCCCGGTTTCCTCTCGCGTTCCAATGATGTGCAAGTTAGGTTGATTGGCCATGCTAAATTGCCCCTTAGTGTCAAGGGGATTAAGAAATACATGGGGTTATGGGGATAGGACCTGGGTGGGATTGTTGTCGGAGCAGGCTCAATGGGCCAAATGGCCTCCTTCTGCAGTGGAGGTTCTATGAAGTAGGTGCCTGAACACATGGATCATTGGCCTCCTGATTCTCAGTGCCTGTGCGCGTACATAGAGTACGGTCAGTTAATCAAGATATCAGAAGGAACATCTCCCAACAGGAACCAATGCATTCAGGAGAGGTGGAAGAGAACGAGAAGGATAAGGGACTGTAAACCAATCGTGCCATCACCACCTGATTAATCCCCAGTCACAGGTTCTGAAGTGTAACAATGAAACGATACTGAAGTCACCTTCAGTCGCATTAGCAGAGAATAATTCAAGGAACACACAGGCACAAATGTTCTTTCAGCTCCATAATGAGGCCAGAAGGCGTCCATTTGTAAAGTTGAACAAAACACGGGTCAGACCAATCTGTCAAAGTATCTACAGCCGACAGATTGTTAGGAGAAGAACAATTTTCTTGGTTCATCTGTCTCTATAATGGGAACCATTTTCACATGGAGAAAGCTTCAAAACTAGTTGAGATTTATAAGTTGAACTGTAATTAGTTTTGGTTGAAGTTTCAGTTAACCATAGCACAAAAATAATCCGTTAGTGCTTCTTAATAGAACAATAAATTATTGGTTTTGATGCTGAGCCCATTAAAACTTTACTGGTACATAAATAGCAATGCCCTGTTATGACTCATACCCCATTTATTAAACAGGGCAGGCTCTGAAAAAATGTCAAGTAAACAAAGTAAATATGTCAATATTAATGCCATTAAGATATTGCAGGACCAGTTTATTCATTAAGTGGGGGCTTGCCAACTCAGCACAGGGTATCATGGTGTTCACTCTTGTGGGTCTTGCTTTCAGTGTTGGTTGAATAATGTTGCTCATTCCTCTTTGTATATAAAACGCGCTCAAAATACTAAAACCTCATGGCAAAGTGAGAGTAAGTGTAATTAAGCCTGTCCTTGAAGATCTTTTTTTCACTTATGCTGCAGAATTCTCCTGTCCCTCCCTTCCCGGGAATCCTAACGGGTGGGATTTTTCCGGTCTTGGGGTGAGCATGGCCGGAAAATCCCACCCTTGGTCTCAGATTGAATTAACGTAATCAACATCGTATGTTAACACTCAACACATCTCTTGACGATTTAACTACTCTTTCACCTAATAGTTTCCAGCTTCCCGTTTTGCATGTTCTCTGTGTGGGTTTCATCCGGGTACTCCAGTTTCCTCCCAAAGTCCAACAATGTGTGGGTTCGGTTGATTGGCCATGCTAAATTGACCCTAGTTTCAGGGGGATTAGTAGAGTAAATATCTGGACGGTACAGCTATAGAGTGGGATTGTGGTCGGTGCAGACTCAATGGGCCAAATGCTTTCCTTCTGTGCTGTAAGGATTCAATGATTCCCCACTGTGACCTTCAGTGTCACCACTTCTCTGGACTTAGCTCACAAGGAAATATTATTCTGAGGTTAGAAGGATGAGGTTTTGCCAGATTTAAGGTGAGTGGGAGTGGGGGGGGGAGGGAGTGGGAGTGGGGGGGGGAGGAGGGGAGGGGGGAGGGAGTGGGAGTGGGGGGGGAGGGGGGGAGGGGGGGGAGGGAGTGGGAGTGGGAGGGGGGGTGGGGGGGGAGGGAGTGGAGTGGGGGGGGGGTGGGGGAGGAGGGGGGGTGGAGGGGGGGTAGGGGGGGGTGGAGGGGGGAGGAGGAGGGGGTTGGAGGGGGGGGTGGAGGGGGGAGGAGGAGGGGGTTGGAGGGGGGGTAGGGGGGGGTGGAGGGGGGAGGGGGAGGGGGTTGGAGGGGGGGTGGGGGAGGGTGGAGGGGGGGGAGGGGGTTGGAGGGGGGGTAGGGGGGGGTGGAGGGGGGAGGGGGAGGGGGTTGGAGGGGGGGTGGGGGAGGGTGGAGGGGGGGAGGGGGTTGGAGGGGGGGTGGGGGGGAGGGTGGAGGGGGGAGGGGGAGGGGGGTGGAGTGGGGGAGGGGGGGAGGGGGGTGGAGGGGGGGTGGGGGGGAGGGGGAGGGGGGTGGAGGGGGGGAGGGGGGTGGAGGGGGGAGGGGGGTGGAGGGGGAGGGGGGTGGAGGGGGGGTGGGGGGGAGGGTGGAGGGGGGAGGGGGAGGGGGGTGGAGTGGGGGAGGGGGGGAGGGTGGAGGGGGGTGGAGTGGGGGAGGGGGGGGGGGGAGGGGGGAGGGGGAGGGGGGTGGAGGGGGGGAGGGGGAGGGGGGTGGAGGGGGGGAGGGGGAGGGGGGTGGAGTGGGGGAGGGGGGGAGGGGGGATGGTGGGAGGGGGGGGGGGGGGAGGGGGGAGGGGGAGGGGGGTGGAGGGGGGGAGGGGGAGGGGGGTGGAGGGGGGGAGGGGGAGGGGGGTGGAGGGGGGGAGGGGGAGGGGGGTGGAGGGGGGGAGGGGGAGGGGGGTGGAGTGGGGGAGGGGGGGAGGGGGGATGGTGGGAGGGGGGGAGGGGGGGTGGTGGGAGGAGGGGGGGGTGGGAGGAGGGGGGGGTGGTGGTGGTGGGGGGGGGGGGGTGCAGGGAACAAAAGCACCTGGAGGAAACGCAAGCCGACAAGGGGAGAATGTGCAAACTCTACACAGACAGTGACCTGAGGCCGGAATTGAACCTGGGTTGCTGGTGCTGTGTGGCAGCAGTGCTAACCACTGTGCCATCGTGCCACCCACAGATATCAAAAAAGGGGGCACATACAGCAGGCTATGAGACCAGTGACTAGATAGCCTCCAGGGCTAAATGATAAAAATCAGCCAGCCACTTATTGTGTTGCCTATCTTGAGTAGGCCTAAAGCCCCTTTCAGGTATCTCTGATTTGAAAAGGCCTGTTGTACCATGTCTTTCAGAGAATGCAGCATGACATCAATGAAAATGATGTGTGTAATGCAATCCAGTTTTAATTTTAATTTTGCTTTTCAGCTGAGCATAGAAGAGCTAACTTTACTTCTTGTGTTTTTATATCCAGATACATCTATTCATCTGTGCCTAAACTTAAAGAAATTGAGCCCAGTATCTGTTCACTCGACCCTTTATGAGGAACTGGTGCCTTCATATCATTATAAGAACAGGGTAAGGCTTTGTGAGATGCCACTGGAAATAAGTATACGCACTGTAACATCATTTTCTCCTCAGTACCATATTCTGACTTGGCCAGGTCCTGTTGTAGGTCTAGGCCCAAGTCTGGCTTTACTCCTTTGGCAGGACTTCTGCTGATCGTAGAATGGAAGTTCTCATCTACCTTTTCCTCTCTCCCGCTACTGGGGGATGGGATTTGCTCATTCTCATTGGGGGTGGGCAGTCCTGGGAACGGTGGATTCTCAGTTTTATATCTGGAGACATGAACTATAGGAAAAAAGGAGGTAAAAGAATTAGACTGTAGATGGGAGGATTTGATGCAGTTTTGGGAGCCCCAAAACAGGAATGATGTGAAAACAATGGGAAAATGTGCCGAATGGAATCAATTGGACATTTCTAGTAATGAATGATTTCACTTATGTAGAAGTACTTGAGAAATTAGGAAACACATTAGAATTATATGTATTAGAAAACATCCCGCCCTGTTCCCCTGTCCACACGTCTGTCCTTGGCCTTTTGCAATGTTCTATCGAACCACAATGCAAACTGAAGGAACAGCATCTCACCTTCCGATTGGGCACTTTACAGCCTTCCGGGCCGAACATGGAGCTCAACAACTTCAGAGCATGAACTCTCCCCTCCACCTTCACCCTATATCCAATTATTTTATTTCATTCTGTTCTTCTTTTTTTCTCATTCATCCATTTTTATCATCCTTCTTTCTCTCTTCCATTCACGCTGTCCTTTCTGTTCCCTGTCCCCTTCCTTCAGTCCAACTGCCTTAACCATCTGTACCTCTGTTCTACCATTCTCACATTCTGACCTCTTAACGGACACTTTTAGCACCTCTCTCAGCTGACTTTATCCTCATTTACACTCCCTTTTGTCCAATTTCACCTTCCCACCCACCCTCACAGTATAAATCTTTTCTGGTTTTCTTTGCCCTCAGCTCCGATGAAGTCACCCAGACTCAAAGTGGTGGCTCTATTTGCTCTCTTTAGTAGCTGTCAGGCCTGTTGAGATTTTCCCTGAGTCTCTGTTTTTGCTTGAGAAATTGGGATTTCTTTTCACTGAAGCTGAGAAGGTGGGAGGTTCTCTGACGCTGATGGGGTAAATAATGATAAGTGTCCCCAAATTGTTTTTGACAAAGAAGTTCAGATTGCCTCTCTCCTGCCTGTAACAAAAGAGAAAAGGGATGATGGTGTAGGCAAAAGGGGGCAGTAATGGAATAAGTAGAGAAAAAAGTGCTGTTAAGGTCTAAGTTGAGTATAGAATCATTGCTTTCCATGTGGATGGGCCAGAAATTACGGCAGGGCTCACCACTTTTCCCTGGGATTCTGGGGCAAGTGGATTAAGATGTCACTTAAAATGAAACCGAGTGTATCTTGAACATTTCTCCCCATTATTGGAATGCTCAGGATGTTGGGTTTATGATGCTACTAATCCCCTTGACACTAAGGGGCAATTTAGTATGGGGAATCCTGAGATTATGGGAGGAAACTGGAGCACCCAGAGGAAACCCAAGCAGACACCGGGAGAATGTGCAGACTCCATACATATAGTGACCAGAGGCCTGAATTGAATCCAAGTCCCTGGTGCAGTGATGCAGCAGCACTAACCACTGTGCCACCCAAAAATGATGAACTTTTACAAAACACTTTTTTGTCCTTAGAGGAATGTGTGCAAATCTGGGAAATGCACTTTTGGAAGAATATGAAAGTTGCAGAAAGAATGAAGAAAAGATTGATGAGAATCATTTCTGGGACTTCAGTTACATGGATAAATTGCAGAAGCTTGGGTTGTTCTCAGAGAAGGGGAGGGGTGATGGAATTGTTCAAAGTAATCATAGAATCCTACAGTGCAGAAGGTGGCCATTCAGCCCATTGAGTCTACACTGACCACCAGGCCCCATTCCCATAACCCCATGCATTTACTCTATCTAGCCCCCCTGACACTTAGGGGCAACTGAGCATAGCCAATCCACCTAATCTTTGGACTAGATAATGAGGGATCTAGACAGAATAGATGGAGCTGTAGTGTTCCCATTGGCAGAAGAATCGTGAATAGAGGACAGAGATTTAATGTGATCACCAAAAGAAGCCTTGCTTACATAGGATGAAGCTTCTTAACGTAGCAGGTGATTAGGATCTGGAATGTACTGAGTGCATGTTGGAGGCAGATTCAATGGTTGTTTTCAAAAGGAAATATTCTATGATTCCATGGATTCTTTTCAGTGAGGGTGATCATCCTGCAGACTTCTGCATTATTAAGCAATATGAATGAATGTTTGATACCACTGCTTTAAAAAGAGGAATGTTTTTGGGTACAGGGGAATGTGCAGGACATTTCAATCACTCAAGATGGTTCACATGGAGAAAACACCAGCACCGATTTGATAGTGTTAGCGCGAGTGGGCAGACACGACCACTACAGACTCAGAGTCAGGTTCAACAGCGGTACAGCTTTATTTTAACGTTGACGGAGGTGAAGTCAGGACATACAAACAGCCCTGTCCCGAAAACGCTCTAAAGACCTGCCGCAATGGGCTACAGTTATACCTGAACTTCGATACATTGTACAATTCAAATGTTAGTATTTTGTTTACAGTATTTGACTCTGACCATTCCGTTTCAATGTTTTCAAGTATCGTAACGATGTTTTTAAGTGTGTGTTAATCGTTTCTGTCTGATGGCTTTATCAATGGTTTGGAATCTCCGGGGTTTGAACAATGGCTGTTTGACTGACTTTAGGAAGTCTATAAGACCAGGGAGGCTTCCTTAGTTGTGTTAATCCTTAGGTGTCTCCATAGAGGTTTACTTGATTAGATCAGAGGTGCTGATTTGATTAGATGGGGGTGTACTTTTAATTTAGTTTCTGTAGGTGCCATCCTGTCTGGTTCCCTTTGAGTGCTAGCCCTCGTTTGCATTTTAAAAACATGTCTTTTTGCCGGCTTGTCTGGATCGGTTCCCTTGTGATCTTTAGTGGGGAGGTTCTGAGTGCAGCTTTAGTCTGCTTCCATGCTGTGTACCCCTGGAATCCAGCTTCTAATTCTCCAATTCTGCCCAAATTTATTTGGTGTGAGTGTGTGAGGGGTGGGGTGGGGTGGGTGGGTGTGTGAGGGATGGGGTGCGTGTGTGTGTGTGTTTGAGGGGTGGGGTGTGTGTTTGAGGGGTGGGTTGGGGTGGGTGGGGCAGGGAAGAGACCTGTGAAGAGGGTGATTGGCAAGAATTCACCTCACCACGTCAAATGGGTCTGGGATGTCTCAATCTAGATTCAGGTAGATGCAAAAATAATCTTCGAGGCTAATCTCCCCGTGCGAGAGATAGAAAAGGCTGCGATTGAGCAGTGGGGGGGGGGATTTTCTGAAGGGGTTGCTATGATGCATTACTGAAAGTCAGCTTGGTTGTGTGCACTGTAGGAAATGAGTTTTTACTTCCTTGGATCAAACATTGATTTTAACCTGGGAATGCTTCACACTGACATTATGAAGTGAGGGTGGAAGAATGTTGATCTGTTAAAGATTGATACTGTTCTTTAGAAGGATAAGGAGGGATGAGGGAAGTCAAAAGATGGACAGGCTAAGAGCAAGGCTGAGGAGAAGCTGACAGATCAGACCATTAAAAACAACAGGAGCAAACAATATGTGGGATTTTTATCTGTCATATTGTTAGCTGGGTTTATGGAGTGTTTTTTTATTCTCTCCCCTCCCCTGTTATTATCAAAACAGCTGCAAGCAAAATAACAGTCATCAGATGACTGCTCGCAAGCACTGAGTGAGCAAAATGATCAGCCGGCCTCCTGTGCTCGCTCTGTGTGAGAAAGTTCAAAGTCAGTCTGCAGCGTTCTTCTCTGGCAGCGCGTGTGAATACTGCAAAATGGACGTCAACTGCTCTCCGAATGCAAGCCGGAAATGCTGGAAATTCTCAGGAGGTCAGGCAGCATCGATGGAAAGTTAATCAGAGTTACTGTTACGGATCATGTCACTTTGCCAGGACTGGAACATATTACAGATGAAATAGGCGCTAAGGAACGGAAAGAGGAAATGGGCTGAGGAAAATACAAAAGGGAAATTCTGTGATAGGACAGAACATAGCAGAGAATAAAGTGCCATCTTGATAAAACACTACTTTATTCTTTTTTTGCCATTTTTAAGCGGACTTCTACTGAACCAGGAGATGTCTGCCAGTGGTCACATGACTCATGAGAATGAGTCTACGGGAATGAGAGCTAACAGCAGGGATTACAAGGATTAAAGAGTTCCATTCTCATTCTTGTAGATTCTAATATGATTGCAGTCATATTATAATCAGAAAACCAGAAGGCTAAAAGATGAACTTGTCTTGTGTCAGAGTGATAACAAGTAGAGAGACATCAAAACTCTTTATACCTGAAGTTGTGTTAACAGCCAACATGGAGCGGTTTAGAACAGAGTTGAGGAGGAACTTCTTCACTCAAAGGGTGGTGAATCTCTGGAATTCTCTGCCCATTGAAGTAGTGGAGGCTGCCTCGCTAAATATTTTTAAGACGCGGGTTGATGGGTTTTTGATAAGAGAGGGGATTAAGGGTTATGGGGAGAGGGCGGGAATGTGGAACTGAGCCACGACAGATCAGCCATGATCTTATTGAATGGCGGGGCGGGCTCGAAGGGCTAGATGGCCTACTCCTGCTCCTATTTCTTATGTTCTTATGTTACTCCTAAGGAACTAATGGATTTTGGCCAGAAGCACAGGAACTGTTTGTGAAGTTGTAGTTAACAAATTAATGTGCCTCATCACATGGCCCCGTGCCTCTAGCCTATGGGACAATGTTAATATTACATTTCTAGCCTTCCAGATCAGTCTGCTGATTAGTTCTGATTTGAAAGAAACAATAGCATGCTTCCTGGATGACCAAACAATTGGCTAGCATCTCTCAACTCCTTAAAGCCTGCTTTATTTTAAAAGCCTCCAACCGTCGATTGCCAATCTAGTCTAAAAAAACATTACAGAAACATAAAAGCAGGAGTAGGCCATTTGGCCTTTTGGTCCTGCTTCACCATTCATTTTGATCATGGCTGCCCATCAAATTCAATATCCTGATTCCCCCTTCCCTCCATATCCCTTGATCCCTTTAGCCCCAAGAGCTATATCTAATTTCTTCTTGAAACCACACAACATTTTGGTCTCAACTACATTCTGTGGCAGCAAATTCCACACATTCATCACTCCCTGGGTGAAGAAATTTCTCCTCACCTCAGGTCTAAAAGGTTTACCCCTGATCCTCAAACTATGACCCCTGGACCTGGACTCCCCTCGTCATTGGGAACATTCTTTCTGAGTCTACCCTGTCTAACCCTGTTAGAATTTTATAAGTTTATATGAGATCCCCTCTCACTCTTCTCCCTATACAACCCCACCAGTCACTAATTGCCAATCAGAAAAAGATCCATTTATGCCAACCCTTTGCTTCCTATCTGCTAACCAGCTTTCTATCCTTCACCAAGCCACATCTTCTTTTGCTTTCAAGGACATTTATGATGTTATCCCCAGCCAGAGACTCATCTAAACTGAATTCCACCACAAAGGAAATACCTTCTGCACTCTGGAAATGACATAAATTAATATTCCTTTCTGTGATTCTTTTACAATTGTCATCCATAGTTTTAAATCTCCATCCTTTCTATTCTATGTGTGTGTGTGTGTGTGTGTGTGTGTGTGTGTGTGTGTGTGTGTGTGTGTGTGTGTGTGTGTGTGTTTATGTATCTGTATATGTGTCACTGCATATTTGAGGTTGTGAACATCATCCCACTGTCTCTGCAAATCTCGCCCCCCCCCCATCCCCACCCCCGTTCTGCCCAGCTTTGAATGGGAAATAAACAAACTTTCTCATAAAGTGTGTTCATGATAAAATTGGGATCACACAAACTGAGCGTTAGGGAAAACATGCCACAGCCTACTTTAAAAATAATTCAAAAATGCTTCTGCTTATGGACGGATGGTGAGAGGACAAAGTAATTCAGATTGCCTCTCTCCTGTCTGGAACAAAAGGGAAAAGGGAAGATGGTGCAGGCAAAAGGGAGCAGTAATGGAATAAGTAGAGAAAAAAGTGCTGTTAAGGTCCAAAGATGTATGGGTTAATTCGATTGGCCGTGCTAAATTGCCTCATAGTGTCAGGAGGATTAGACGGGTAAATATGTGGGGTTATGGGGATAGAGCTTGGGTGGACAATCCACCCAGCTTGATGGGCCGAATGGTTTCCTTCTGCTTTGTAGAGATGCTGTGATTCTATTCTAGGACTTTTTAGCCCAGGCAATGAAAAATTGGAAGCTTTGCCAAGAGCAGAGAGAGCCAACGATTTACACAAAATACAAAAAGACTTGGTATTGCTTTGTCAGAGGAGACCTTGAGACTGTTTGCAACAAGCTGAAAATACCTGCATCTCTCTCACTCTCTCTCTCTCTCTCTCTCTCGCACACACACACACACACACACACACACACACACACACACACTCATTAACCCACCCTCGAAAATTCACAATAGTCTCTAAGAAAACTGAGAACAACAATCAATGCTTACTTTGTCCCGAAAGCAAAAGATGTTCTTTAAATTCGGCTCTTAGGTAAGCACTTGGCCTGATCTTCCACTGAGAGTAGAGGATTTCTAAATAACATCTGCTCCAGGCTGAAACAAGACAAAAACTACACTTTGTAGTTGGTTTGGACTTTGAATTTAGCTTGTTATTTGTTCAAATATCCTACATTTTCTTTTAGATCGCATAGGTGAATCACTTTATTTTGCTTACTTTCCTCTTGTAATTTTGCAGCTATGACTACAATGTAATTCAATATTCAACATTCTAGTAAAATATCATTAAATAATCATTGCCCAATCTTTATGCCTCAGGATTCTTTAGAATTTAATTTCTCAATAGGGAATTCTGTGCACTGAGAATGGTTAATTCAGATGAGTCATTTCTGAAATAATATCCCCATTTCGTTTGTCTCATTTTGGGATATCTTTGTTTAGACTAAATTCTCTTGTAGAAGAGAACATTTTATCTCAAGACTATGCCCATAGCTAGTAAAGCTAACTAAGCTTTTATGATGATTTAAAACCTCTCTTAATCAAGAATTAAGACTGACAATAAGTTCATAGAATCCATGGAGTGCAGAAGGAGGCCATTCAGCCTATCGAACTGTGCACCAACTCTCTGAAAGAGCATCTTGCCCAGGCCCGCCTCTCTGCCCTACTCCCATAACCCCACGCATTTATCATGGCCAATTTACCTGACCTACACAGCTTTGGGAGGAAACCAGAGCACCAGGAAGAAACCCATGCAGGCATGGGGAGAACGTGCAGACTCCGCACTTAATTAAAAGATTAGGTACCCTTTCTTAAACTTCTGCCAGGCTTTACTGGAGTGGCTAAACGCAGAAAGGCCAGAGTGGGAATGGAAGGAAGAAATTAAGTCAAGGTTGAGGGTCATGCTTGTGGACTGAGCAGGGGCGTTCCACAAAACCATATCCAAAGTGGATTTTCCAGCTTGCCCCAGACCAAAAATTCCCACCCAAGGTCAATGGAACTCTGCATGGTTCAACAAATCTTCTGTCCCGCCCAATAGGTGGAATAATTTTCCCGCCAAGGGAAAATTCTGCCTTTGCTGGCTGTTGGAACATTTTAAGATGATTCAAAAAGTCAATCCGTCGCAGCATTTTCAGCTTTCCGATTGCATTTTTTCTAAAGTACATGTGTGAGAGAGGAAGGTAATTGTGTCTCGAGAAATGAACAACAGTTGTAGGGACCTGGATAAACATTTGGGCTACACACTGTCCTCTCAGGTGCAGAGGCAAAGGCTGAAAAGATTATATTCTGCAGTCTCAGTAACATAGACAAACACAGGCCAAGGTTATGTTATTAAATAGAATAGAAAAGGGTCTCATATAACTTCAGGGAGTCCTCGAGGAGTGCTGCAGGAGGCTTGGAGAACCTGAGTTTTTTCTCTAATATCAGTGGGCATACTCGCAGCATGGGAACCAGGTTTTATTATTTGCACTCCATTTACTATATCTGGATGACCAAGTCAGTCACCGTAGTAAAGCTATCCACGGGTGAATCATAATCAGAGTTATTGCTGTTGGACTAACTGTCGTGAAGGTGCCTAGCGAGAAATGTGCTAATACCCTCCCCGGTGTAATGAAGACTGACTGCATCATGAACAGCAATACTAAAGTAAGAGAAATTCAGCTAGATCCCTGTTTCACTGTGAAGGGGTGTTTGGGCCCTGGACAGTGAGAAGAGAGAAGGTAAAATGGTGAGTGTTGCAGTAGAGTTGTAGAGCCAGGAGACAAAGAATAGGATACAGTCCTTACTGGAAGTAAGTTTAATCTACAGTCGATAACACTGATTGACAGCCCATTCCAGAGCATGGAAATGGTGAAGTCTCAGAAAACAATCGGGAAGAGTCAGAGCTGGACCTTGGGAATATGATGCGTGGGAGGAAATTTGAAACAAAGTGGTTCCAGCTCAGGGTGAGAGCAGGAAAGTAGCGTTGATAGAGTCATCAACATCCTGGCAAGAGAGTTGAGGGCAGGGACCTGAGTAGTACAGGAACAATGTTTGTTCCATGCACTTTTCCCATGAAACGTTTGGTCAGGATCCATATAGCTATCCATAGCAACAGCTTCTAAATGATGCAAGTGAGAGGAACCAGAGGTGAAGTTCTTTGGTACGGAAACAAAATCAACCAGAGGAACGTGGCAGTGGATTGAAACTATTCCAAAGAGAGATACTGAGACTATGACTGGAATTCTCTGACCTCATCTGCAGCTGGGATTTTCCGTCCCCGCCGCAATGAATGGCGTTTTGGCTGAGTGCCAAATTCTTGCTGGCAGTAGTGAAGGAGAGGTCAAGAAAGGGTAGGGAGATAAGGAGATGCATCCGGTTCTTATCAACCTGAATGCACTACTTTCTAGCAGAAACAATAGTAACTTTCAGATTGGAAATGGATATGTAATTGAAAGTTGCAAGACTTTAGGGTAACGGTTGGGGTCTGGACTGATAGGGCAGCTCTGTCAAAGAGATAGCATAAAAACTATTGGTTGCATGACCTCATTCTGTTCTGTGACTAAGATTCTAGAATGATCTTTAAATCGCAGGCCCAACAATTGGATTAATTTTGCCTTGTTCTGACAAAGAGCCAACAGAGCTAGTCATGCACACGCACAAATGTTACATAGATGTGTCATAATATACTGCACACAAATTACCCATGTGCCTTCAGAAGGGTGCATGACTTGTTATGCATTGTTCAGTCATGTTACTCTCTCTGTTGTTTTATTTTGCTATTCTTATTTTTTCAAAGTTCTGTTATTAGACACTGTGTCAGACAAGAAAGCTGGTAAAACAGGTGTTTAAATAGAGGATAGCCAATTTGTTTTGCCACCAGCAATGAACCAGGTCTCTCGAGCTGAGGCAATGAGATTACTACAGCACTCGAAAACTCTCCCAACTTCAAAGCTTTTTTATTAGTGTCACAAATAAGCTCACGTTAACGCTGCAATGAAGTTACTGTGAAAATCCCCTAGTCGCCACACTCCGGCACTTGTCCAGGAACACTAAGGGAGAATTTAGTATGGCCAATGCACCTAACCAGCATGTCATTCGGACTGTGGGAGGAAACTGGAGCACCCAGAGGAAACACACGGGAAAGTTTTCAGACTCCACACAAACAATGACCCAAGCCAGGAATCGAACCCGGATTCTGGCACTGTGAGGCAGCAGTGCTAACCACTGTGCCACACTTTTTTTGTTTCAGATTCCAGCATCTGCAGTATTTTGCCTTCATCACAAGTGCTAATCAGATCCCAGTGTAATTCCATCTTCTGAAAGCGTGAGTGACTGGTGTTTATTAGTCAAGATAATATTCTCTTTATCTGGATTGTATTGTCACACTCTCCTGTAATACATTTATTTTCAGCCCAGAATAACTGATTCTGCACCTGGTTCATTGTTTTAGTCACTTGATATATATACTTTCTCCCATTTCTTCCACTCTAACATGATCAAATCTCAATTCTTCACAAAGTGATTTGAAAATTGGACATTTCATTTGATTATTTAAATTTAGTAATTCCCTGGAGACCCTGGTGCTGTGAGGCAGCAGTGCTAACTCAAACATGACTCTGCTGAACACTTTTTCCAGGGCATTCCGAGCCTAACTTTCACAGAAATGTGCAGCACAGTACCATTCAGGGAAGTGCATCGGGCTGGAGAAAGGTTCAGGCAAGAAAGAACATGCCCCCTTTTATGTGGCACTAGGTGCGGAATGGTAAGTTCAAAGATCCCATTTTTGAATGTTAGCAGAGGCTGAGTGGATGTCTGGACCAATGGGTGGGTGGGTAATAGGTGCGTGGCTAACTGGATTAGTGGGTGGGGGTGTTACGCGTGTGAATTGCTTGAATTGACAGACATGTCGGGTTGGGTCGGGCAATCAAGCAGTTGGGAGGGACACTCAGGTCAGGGATAGTCTGGATTTGGGTGGATAGTTACGTTGGGGCATCGTTGTGTTGGCATTTGTCGGGATGGCTAGTCAGGTTGGGATGAAGTTGGATGCTGGAGGCGACCAATCGGGTTGAGGGGGTTGTTGGGTTTGATGGGTGTGGGGGGACGGGGGTGGTGAGGGGTTTACTGGATGGTCAGAGAACTATTTGGTGGGGGGATTATCGCGTTAATTGTGCAGGGGTCAAGAAGTAGTCAGGTCAGAGGGGATTGTCAGGTTGGGCTGTTTCAGGTCAGGGGGCAATGATACAGAAGGGTCCATTGCATAGATACCAGAATGTTAGACAACGCTTTACTCTAACAGTGACTATTCAGGTAAGTACCATGGAACGGTTCAAAGTCTCCAACATTAATTCTGGTTCAGAGATATCGGTGAGTCTCAGAGAAGAAGGTAATTAACCATCAGGAGGTGAAACTTCCGGGAAATTCAGAAGGAGTCCACACGACTGGACTCCCACAGAGTCCTGGTCCATATCTTCATCACGTGTTCTGGGCTTTGGTGGTCCAGAGACTGGATGATCTGGCCCAATGACTTAGACAAAGAGAAACAAAATCTGTCTAATTTGAAAATAAGTAATAAAAATATAACAAATAGGAAAAAATGTAGCTCAGATGCCCCTTGGACCTGCTCTGCTATTCAGTACCCCATGGCTAATCTTCTGCCTTAACTCCACTTGTCTGCCCAATCCCAGTATTCCCTGTTTCCCTGAGAGATTGACAATCTATCTCACCCATAAATATATAAAACAATGGAGCGTCCACAAGGCACAGAGTCAGAAAATTCCAAAGATTCGCAACCCACTGAGTGAAGAATTTTATCCCTCTCTCAGTCCTGACCAGCTGCTTATTCTCAGGCTGTGCCCATGTCCTAGATTCTGTAAGCAGGGGAATCAACTTCTCAGTGTCACCCTGTCTTCCTTCAGAATCTTGAGTGTTTCAATGGAATTTGCTGGTCTAAATGACAGACAGTATAGACCTAATTTACTCTACCTCTCATCATATTGCACTCCATCATCCTGGAGAACCATCACTGCACCAGCTCCAAGGAAAGTTAAGTTTGTTCTGAGATACGGAGATAATAACTGTGTGCAGGTGCGATCTCAACAAATCCGTATGCAATTCTACTGAGACTTCCTTGTTCTTGTACTCAACTCCCATTGCAATAAAAAACAACGTTTCCTCCCTAATTGCTTGCTGTACCTGCATGTTAACTCTCTGTGTTCCTCATGTGAGGACATCCAAGTCTTTCTGAGCGTCAACAGTTTCACCGCTTATCGAAAAAGAATTCTGTTTTTGTCTTCTTAATGCCAATGTGAATAAGCTTAATTTCTACACAGTCTGTCACATTGCCCACTCATTTGAACTGTCTACATCTCTTTGCAGCCCTCCCGTGTCCACACAGTCTATACTTCCATCCAGCTTTGTATAATTATCAAAATTGAATGTTAGATCAAAGTCATTAGTCTAGATTGGATGCAGCTGAGGCAGTAACACTGATCATCATGACACCCCTTTAGTTACAGCCTGCCAACTTAAACATTCCCCATTCATCCCAGCTCTCTGCTTCCTGTCTATAACCAATCCATGTTAACATATTACCTCAACTCTATGAGCCCTCGGGTGAGATTCTCTGGCCTCCTCTCAGCTTTTTTCTCGGTGGCAGGAGGCATTCCCTGGTGGTGGGATCTTCTGGTCCTGGAACTGCCAATGGGAATTCCCATTGAAGTTATCCCACATCGCTGGGAAACCCGTGAGACTGGAGAATCCTGCCTGTGTTCCAACCCTTATCTTTCGTGTGGGACCTTATCGAAAGACCATTGGAAATTCGAATGTGTTATACCCTTTACCTATCCTGCTGGTTGCATCCCGAAAAAGTCGCTAATAAATTAGTCAAACACATTTTCCCTTATGTAAAATCATGCCTGACCACACTATGATCCTTAATAATAGATTCCTTAAGGATAGAATCCAGCATTTCCCCCCAATAACTGTTGTCAGACCCACGATTCCCTCTGTTCTCTCTCCCCCTTTCAGTTTTTTAAAGTTTATTCCTTAGTATTACAAGTAGGCTTATATTAACACTGCAATGAAATTACTGTGAAAATTCCACAGTCACCACACTCTGGCGCCTGTTCAGGTATACCGAGGGAGAATTTAGCACGGCCAGTGAACCTAACCAGCGGGTCTTTTGGACTGTGGGTGGAAACCGGAGCACCCGGAGGAAACCCACATAGAGGTGGGGACAAGGTGCAAGCTCCACACAGACAGTGACCCAAGCTGGGAATTGAACCCAGGTCCTGGCGCTGTAAGGCAGCAGTGCTAACCACAGGGCTACCGTGTCGCTCCGTGTTCCTGAGTAACGGGAGCCAAGAAGTCAGTAATCTGCTGGCATTAAAAAGATGTTGCAATTCTCTCAATGGTGGGTTAATAGCGGATTGGTCGTCTTATTGGTTGATGGGTATCTCATTGTACAATGACTTGTATCACACAAATTATTGCAAAGCCATTTGATTATCTTAAACATACAATAAAGCTGAGGTTATTTTGCAGTATGCCCCCAGTAGTTTAGCAGAATCATCTGGGAGACTGTACAGTCATGAGAAGTGCAGCAGTCTGGCCTCTTTCCCTGCTGTGGTGGTTCAAACTTCCCAGTAGAAAAGACTGCCATCAAAAACAGAGCTAATGAGGAAGAAGAGAAGGTGTAGATGCTTTTACCAGGAGAGACAGTGATGCTGGAAGGGAGCTTGTCAGATCAGGTACCTTTTGAATATTTCCACTTCTCTCTGTGTTGCAATCCCTTCAAAGCCAATAACTTTGCAAAGAAAGGAATCCATCCTGAAGCCAACCAAAAGAAAGCCAATAGACAAGATTTCACTGTTAAAAATTTCCACTAGAATAAATCAACAAAACCCAAATATTAACAAGCAAAGGATATTTCGAATAAAAAGATACATTTCACTTAAGATATTTAATACAACAAGAATATGCCTTACATAGTTACAAGCATTCTTTTGCAGACATTACAACCTTACAGTCTTTCCAACTTAGCCTCCATTTTGTAGAATTTCTCAATTCCCATTTAACTATTTCAATCCTTGCATCTCACTCACAAGGAGGTGTATTCCATCTGAAATCCCCACTCACTCGTCTCCCTATAGTCCTGTTGACACAGTATCCGAGAGACTCCTTTCTTCAATCCCTTTAAATCATTTGGTGGGCTCTGGAATATTGAAACAGTAGCAATGGATCCTGTCCAATTCATGATCCCCCCCCCCACCCCCTCACTCTTCCTGGATTCAGCGTTCTGCCCTTTACAATGCTGGAACCCACACAGTAACACAGTCTCTGTTATATTCGCAGACTCCTGTTTCAAAACCATATTCTGTTCCAAAACTGCAAAACAGAAAACTGCTCCATTGATTGTTTTGTTTTCTCATCCAAATTCTCTATCTGTTCTGAATGGGCAGACAGAAATTTGTTCCATTCAGAATGAACATTGCTTGCTTTGTCTTCTGAACTTCCATTTAGAACACGCTGACCAAGCCCATTGCAATTAACTTTCTATTTGTTCTTTGCCTTTTAGCTGTTCATCCTTCTAGCAACCCTAGGTCACAAGGAAATCTCTTAGAACCTAATGATGTCATTGAACCTCATCAGCTCACTGTCCGAAGACTGGTCCAATTCACAGCATCATGACCTCCACCATAACTGGGGTAGGAGGGCAAAAATCCAATTCCATTCCAAAATAAATTGGTGCTTCTGGCACCACTCTGATCCACAAGTGTCATCCAGTCAACTGAGCTAACCAGCCTCTTTCACGTATTTTGAATTGCTATGGCAACATACAACTTTACATGCATGTTGCCTATAGTCTGGAGCCATGGATAATGATTGTAAGGCTCCAATTTCTTTCCATTACATGACTGACCAGGAATCTATCATGCATTTGTTGCCAACCATTGTAATGTGTATGTTGATACTCAATCTCTTTGGCCATATTAAAGCCTATTTATTAGTGTCACTAGTAGGCTTACATTAACACTGCAATGTTACCATGTGCTGGTGAAGAACACCACTCCGATGCTTGTTCGGGTACACTGAGGGAGAATTTAACATAGCCAATGCACCTGGTCTGCACATCTTTGGACTGTGGGGGGAAACCGAGCACTCAGAGGAAACCCATGCAAACACGGGAAGAATGTGCAAATTTTACATAGACGGTGACACCAGGAATCGAACCCAGGTCCCTGGCGCTGTGAGGCAGCAGTGCTAACCACTGTACCATCTTGCCGCCCTATTATGAACATACAATCCATAGTCATCCACACCCTGGAGTGGGACTAAAACCTAGAGATTATGGGTCAGAGGCAGAGACATTAGCCACTGTGCCACAGGATGTCTTACACTATAATCAGGATATAGTGAAGTGAGCCAGTATGTTGCTGCATTTTCAAACGTAGGATTGAACCAGGGACCTTGAGATATTCAGCCCAACTCTCTCCCAGCTCAGCTATTTTGGCTGATCTTATGACATAACCAGGCAACGAATTAATCCTCTTTCAGAAATGCCCCGCAGCCCACTTCGTTCTTGAAGGGATATTGCCCAAAGCATATGGGCCATCACAGTTGCGTCACGTAAGTGGTCCTGGAGATAATTCAGTGTGCTGGTTATTACACTGTAATTAATGCAAGTTAGAATTAATGCAACATAAGAATGTAAAGCAAGACAAAGGGTGGGATTTTTTAGCCACACTCGCACCAAAATCAGAAAGTCCTCGCTCGCCTCCCCTCCACCCCCCCCCCCCCCGCCCCCCTTGCTGAGATCAATGGACGTTTATATGTCCTTGTCCCTCCTGCTATGATTCCCGTGGTGAGCGAGACAGGAAAATTCAGCTCAATGACATTCAATGCATCAGTCTTTGATGTTCTTTGTTAGTTCCTTCCATCGCTTTCTATAATCAGGTACCCAAACATTGCAGGTAAGTACAAATTCACCTTCACTGAGAGGTAGTTAGCACTGCTGCCTCATAGCACAAAGGATGCAAGTTCAATTCTTGTCTTGGGTCACTGTCTGTGCGGAGTCTGCGTGTTCTTCCCGTGTTTATGTATGTTTCTTCCGGGTGCTCCAGTTTCTTCCCTCAGTTCAAAAGATATGCTGGTTAGGTGCATTAGCCGTGCTAAATTCTCCCTAAGTGCACCTGAACAGGGTACATTTAATACTTAGTGTGCCAGAGTGTGGCGGCCAGGGGATTTTCACAGCAACGTCATTGCAGTGTTAATGTAAGCCTACTGGTGACACTAATAAACAAAATATAACTAAAAATAAAAGGTATTCTTACCTTAACATAGCTTCCCATAATGACATCACTCCAACAAAGTATCGCATTGTATTTCATTTTTATGTCTCATGAAGTTTTTTTTCCTATTGCCAACTTCTAACCTCCTGTATCTGATGAGAACAGATCAAAGTCTCGTGGTGTGTATTCAAACTGCAAAGCACATCTAACACTCACATTGCCTGGCTATGGCTTGACTGAAACTATAATAGTCTCGTTCGGGAGAACTGTTCTCATAGCTGAACACCAAGTGGGTAATGTTCTTCACCAATAATCGAAAGGTAAATGTTTAAAAAGCTGGGAGCAGGGAAGGTGTAATGATTCACTTTCACCAGACTTCATTTGTGAACACAAAAATAGCGAAAAAACAGCAGCCTCACCTAGCTCCCTACATGTCTCCTGCCTTAGAGGCCTCCACCTCCTGGAGTGATTCTCCATCCTGAGTTCCAATTTGTCGCCCAAGCCATGTGACCCTTTTCTGCCATGTTGCCCTTCAAGGGACAATCACAAAAGGCATGTTCTAACCATTTAAATGGAGGAAAGGGGTTCTCATAAAGTGTCTAGAAGGCCCAACCAATTCCATAAACATTTTCTAAACAATATTTGACACCGCATTAGATTGGCACCTTCCAGCACCATTACTCCTGCCAAGAACAAAGGTTTGTAACATCATACAAAAGCAGCACCTTCAAGTTCCCCTGCAAGTCACTCAGCATCCCGACTTGAGCCTCTATTGCTGTTCCTTCATTATTTCTGAATCATTACCCCAGTAGTCCCTACCTAATACTGCTGTGGAAGTCCCATTATCACAAGTGACTGGCGTGGTCTGAGAAGAAGGCCCATCGCGACATTACAAATTAAGGCAAATAGAAATGAGTCTTGTAAGTTCCCATAGAACCCCTACAATGCAGAAGGAGGCCATTCAGCCCATCAGATCTGCACTGATTCTCTGACAAAGCAACTTACCCAGGTTCACCACACCCCCCCCCGCCCACTCCCCTTAACTGTGTGCATTTACCATGGCTAATCAATCTAACCCCCACATCTTTGGAATGTGGAGGAAACCCATGCAGACACTGGGAGAATGTGCAAACTCCAGTCAGTTACCCAAAGTTGAAATCAAACCAGGGTCCCTGTTGCCAACCATTGTGTCACCCCATGAACAAATAAGCACCCTGTGTGTTGTCAGACCAAAACAAACAATTGCAATGTAAAGATTGGGCAGGTTTTGGGTGAGTGAGGTGTTGAGGAATCTGTTTCCCAACCCAAACTCTACCCTTTCTCCCCCACTCACAGCTTTAACTGAGCCTGGATGGTGGCCAGCTGAGCAAATGATCCACAGAAGTGGTCCAGAACTTCAAATATGATAATAAGGTGTGAGCCATATGTCGTTCAGTTTTTCAACTTTAACCCTGGTGGGCCAGGTCTCACCCAAACATCAGCCATTTTCCAAAGGTGAGGATTATTGGCTGGATTCAGGACATTGGTACATTTACTTCCTGGATTCTGCTGCATTCCTGAGAAGGTAAGAATTCAGGGACTAACCTCCCCACTGACCTTCCTCCCCCAGCCTTCCATCATCCCTCTCCATGAGATCCCAACCTTTCCCCTGCCAGCCCTGGGATCGACAGCTACCTCCTTCTTCCTCCTCCTCCCACTGCCAATCAAACCAAGGTCCTTGCCTCCCACCTCCACCTGGCTGAGTACCTTCTTTGCCCTTTTCTTTCTCAGTGGGGACGTAACATTATCCTAATCTACAAAATGTAAATATTTTAGATGAAATGCCATCATAAAATCATTTACATTTATATATGTTGGAGCTATCTCTGGCAATACATCTGACAGTAGCTCATTATTAAAATTACTAGCATTAATAGCCAGCACTTACTTCATATTCTTAATTTTATATCACTAATTAACTAATTTGGAAAGTCTTTCAAATTTGTCACAAATCTTTTATGAAGGATCTTTGTAAATGTCAAGAATTATGATACTCATATAATCATTTTTCAGTTCTATTGTTGCTTCTGTTCATTCCAGTCCATGCAGTTTGCTTGCCCTTGGTGATATTATGCAGTGATGGGGTAGCACAGTGGCATAGTGATTAGGATTGCTGCCTCACAATTCCAGGAACCTGGGTTCAATTCCAGCTTTGGGTGACTGTGTGGAGTTTGTACATGCTCCCCATGTCTGCATGGGTTTCTTCCAGGTGCTCCAGTTTGCTCCCACTCTCCAAATATGTGCAGATTAGGTTAATTAGCCATGTTAGAGTGTCCCTTAGTTCCAAAGATGTGAAGGTTTGGGGGATTAGTGGGGTAAATGTGAGGGGTTATGAGGATAGGGCCTAAATGGGATGCTCTGTTGGAGGGCCTGTGCAGATTCGATGGGCTGAATGGCTTCCACCTGCTCAGTGGGGATTCTGTGTTTCAACGTGCCCTTCTTTCTTCAATGGTTGAACTACAAAACAGTGAAGTGGATGAAGCGGGATTTAAAATCCAGTAAGAAGATTTTGTTTCTCTTTCTGTAGTCGCTTGGTCATACAGAACTTTAAAAAAAAACTTGAAGCTGAAAAGAAGGACATACAGAGAAAGTGAGAGAAAGGAAGAAAGCTTGGCAGTTAATTATTCCCTGGTGCATTCTCCATGGAATCGCCTCTACCACTTGCCTTCAATCAGCACTCCCCCCCACCCCCCTTTCCATGAAGTTTAAATTGTCGTGCACATTTGAGATTTGGTATTATTGTGAATCTGTCTTGATGAGTGCAAAACGGGCTGACATGATGGCACAGTGATTAGCACTGCTGCTTCACAGTGCCAGGGACACGCGTTCGATCCCTGGCTTGGGTCACCGTCTGGGTAGAGTTTGCACACTCTCCTCCTCTCAGTGTGGATTTTCCCTGGGCGCTCCGGTTTCCTCCCACTGTCCAAAGATGTGCGGGTTAGATTGATTGGCCATGCTAAATTGCCCCTTAGTGTCAGGTGGATAAATATGTGGGGCTATGGGAATAGGGGCTGGGTGGGACCATGGTCGGTGCAGACTCAATGGGCCGAATGGCCTCCTTCGGCACTGTAGGGATTCTATGATTCTAAGATGAAAAGCTTCACATCATGCATTATATTTTTCAGCAATTTCTCTTTCTAGTAATGCAAATTACTGGCAGAGGATACAATCCTGATTTAGAATTGGCCCAGCAATACCACCCTGCTGCTTTAAAGCTGTCCCAGGAATAGCCAGCCTGTAACAGGCACCAGCAAATATATTTATGACAGGCACCCACAGAATAATGCAAGGGTATTATTCAGTGGTTTTCAGAGACAGAAGTTCAAGTCATTTCATGAAGATAGGTAAGTGGATGATGTATACATTTTCAAGACAAGTGGTCATTTCATTTGCATTGATCAGCAATCTGACATTTCAGAGCATCGTGGTGGTGTAGTGGTATTGTCACTGGACTAGTAAACCAGAGACCCGGGTTCAAATCCCACGAAGGCAGATGATAATATTTGAATTCAATTAAAATTAAACATCCGATGATGGCTATGAAACAATTGCCAATTGCTGTAAAAGCCCATCTGATTCACTATTGTCCCTTTAGGGAAGGAAATCAGCCATCCTTATGCGATCTGGCCTATATTTGACTCCAGATTCACAGCAATGGGGTTCACTCTTAAGCGCCCTGTGATATAGGGTGGCACAGTGGTTAGCACTGCTGCCTCACAGTGCCAGGGACCCGGTTTTGATTCCTGACTTGGGTCACTTTCTGTGTGGAGTTTACACATTCTCCCCATGTCTGTGTGGGTTTCATTCGAGTGCGCCGGTTTCCTCCCACAGTCTGAAAGACGTGCTGTTTTGATGCTAAATTCTCCCTCCGTGTATCCGAACAAGTGCTGGAGTGTGGCGACTAGTGGGTTTTCACAGTAACTTCATTGCAGTGTTAATGTAAGCCTACTTGTGACTGATAAATAAACTTTATAACATGGTCTAGCAAACCATTCAGTTCAAGGGCAATTCGAGGTGGGTGGTAAATGTTGGCCCAGCCATTGATGCCCGCATCCCCTGAATGAATAAAACAAAAAATAAGAGACAAAATGTTGAACTTAATTGAACAGCTCAGGCAGAATCTTTGTGTTTGTTATCCTGTTCGACTTGAATGCTAGAGGAAAATTAAATGTTAATAACATGATAGCTGAAATAAAAAGTGTCTATCTGCCCAGTTTGCCCTTTTAATGGTTGGAATCTAATTATCCTTTTATTATGAAATTCATGACCCTCATCAACTCGCTACTGGTGTTAATTGTAGCAAGTGCTTACAATGAAAAGAATGAGGAAGAGAGATATAGTAAAACTTTCCAAGGTGCTTCACAGGGGCGTTAGTACAGTCACATAATAGTAGGGCACACAACCTAAGGATTGGTCTGAAGAATGCTGTAAAGGAGGAGACAGAGGCTTAGTACTAAAAGGATTCAAGAGGAATTTCCAGAGCTTAGGGGTCAGCAAGAACACAAGAAATAGGAGCAAGTGTCGACCTAATGGTCCCTCAAGCCTCTACCATTCAATGCAATGAGGAGGCTATTTCTCTTCTCATTGACAGCACTGCCCAGCTGTTTGTTTCTGATGAATGTTGAGTGATGCCCTTAGTTTGCTGATGACCCATCGTCATTAGTTCTTGTCAATTTAGGGGAGAAAAAAGTCCTCTTTTACTTTGTCCTCTGTGTGAGGGGTTATTGGAGGAAAAGTGTAACTGTTAGGTGGCACATGCTGGGCGGCACAGTGCTTAGTTTAGCCCTGCTGTCTCACAGCGCCAGGGATCCGGGTCTGATTTCTGACTTGGGTCACTATCTGTGTGCAGTTTGCACATTCTCCCCGTGTCTGTGTGGGTTTCCTGCAGGTGCCCCGATTTCCTCCCATAGTCCAAAGATGTACGGATTAGGTGGATTGGCTATGCTAAGTTGCCTCTTAGTATCAGGGGAATAGTGGAGGAAATGTGTGGGATTAAGGAGATAGGGCCTGGTTGGGATTGTGGTTGGTGCAGACTTGATGGGCTGAATGGCCTCCTTCTGCACCGTAAGGATTCTATTCTATTCTAATACTGAAACCCAAGGAATAGGAGCAGGAGTTGGCCCATTGAGCCTGATCCACCATTCAGTACAATCATAGATAATCTTGGGCTTCAACTGCTTTCCTGCTCACTCCCCATATCCCTTGATTCCCAGAAAGTCCAAACATCTGTCTATCCCAACCTTAAATGTATTCAATGATTGAGAATCCACAACCGTTTGGGGCAGTGAATTCCAAAGACTCAATTCTTAAAGTGAACTAACTTCTCCTCTCAGTCCTAACTGACCAGCCCCTTATCCTGAGGTTGTGACAGCAGAAGATACACTTAGTAATGGGGAAGTGATTCAAATCAATAATTCTCAAGGCTAGAAGAGGCCAGAATTCGAGGAGCACCAATATCTGAGATTATTATTGCAATATCGAGTTGTAGCTCTCAAGGATGTCAGCATATAAGGATCATCATCTCCTATCAGCCCAGTTGCTGAATTATACGAGATGATTCTGATCCCCGTGGGGGAAGGCTGACAGTGAAGGTGGGCGGATTATAATGTACGACAGTCACTTCTCAAGGCTGCAGCTGCTGGTTAGAGGATCTCCTTTATTTTCACAAGGCACGGTAGCGCAGCGATTAGCACTGCTGTTTCACAGCTCCAGGGACCTGAGTTCGATTCCCGGCTTGGATCACGGTCTGTCTGTGTGGAGTTTGCACATTCTCCCCGTGTCTGCGTGGGTTTCCTCCGGGTACTCCAGTTTCTTCCCACAGTCCAAAGATGTGCGGGTTAGGTTGATTGGGGCCATACTAAATTGACCGTAGATGCATAGGTTAGAGGATTAGTGGGTAAATATGTAGGGATATGGGGGTAAGGCCTGGGTGGGATTGTGGTGGGTGCAGACTCGATGGGCCGAATGGCCTCTTTCTGCACTGTAGGATTCTATGATTTCTATGACTCTATGACAAGCTTGGAAATGGCTAGCCAAAGACAATGGCACGGGAGGGACTTCTACCAAAAATGTTTAAGTGTCCTGACGGCAAGAGTAATGAAATATTATGGGCCAGCCTCTCAGGCACACCCGGACCCCAACCTTCCAAGACAATTATTAGGATAGTTGGGAGTTTCACGTCAGTACTGGGGGAAGGGTAGGAGGAGGAGGACGGGGGGAGGGGAGGCGAGGTTTAAACACATTGGGTTTCTGAGCACGTGAATGCCATTGTGCAAAGGCACCCTGATCTCACAGTGCATGGGGAGACACCCTGCTGCACGCCAAGGACATCAGGAGTCCCTCTCATCGGTGATATGTTCCCACAACATGGATTGCCAGCATCAGGGCCCTCCCAATAGATCACCCTGCCTGACCCCCCACTTGCTCCACCATCATGACGGCCTTCGGGAATCACCCCTGTACGATCCCTTCCCTGTGCCTGACCACTCCCCACCCCCCCACACAGCCTCACCATCTTGGCCCCCACTCAGGCTATACCCACCTTGGAACTGCCCCTGGCACACTGGTGGTGCCAGGCTGGCACTGCAGGGGTGTCTGATGGCCACTGCCAGGTGGGCATCACCCAGCCATGTCCCTGACCACCTGAGGGTTTCAGTGGCCTCCGATTCCCGCAGTACGGCCACTGCTCCAGGTCTCCGCTGGTGGAGATCAGTAGTGATTCTCACCATTATTGCCCTGCATCCTAAGGCCAGCGAATTCCATGCGCTGCGATTTTTATAGGTTATGCATATTTAAATACTAATTTAAATATGCTAACCAGACTCATGCAATCTGGTTCGGACCATTAGGGAGGGAGGAGAATCTCACAAACTCTTTGGCTCATTCGGCGCTCATGCTAATGTTCGGGAATGGCACCACTTACTAACAGTGCGGTAAGGTCAGAGAATCCTCTCTATAATGTCAATTACGGCGATCCCCATAAACCAAAATATCCAAGTTTACTGAATGAGTCCCAAATGAACAAATTACAAGTAAGATTCCACTTTTAATAGCTTTTACTTTTAACAGGAATCAGAAGCAATGCAAACAAGTGAGTAAGGCTGCAAATAAAAAAGGTAATTAAATAGTTGCTACAACAAAGACACATCTTACACAACCACGCACAATGTTCCCAACACAAATGTTGCCCTAATTACATACACAGTTCCATTATATCTGATCATATAAATAAGGTGCACGAGTAGGCCATTCAGCCCCTCAAACATGCTCCGCCATTTAATAAAATCATGGCTAATCTGATAATGACCTCAAATCCCACTTACCCTCCCACCCCATAACGTATCATCCTCCTGCTCACTAGAAATCTATCCACTTCAACCTTACAAATGTTCAATGACTCTGCTTCCACTGCCTTTTCAGGGAGAAAGTTCCAGAGACTTGGAGAGAAAAAAAATTATATCATCTCAGTTTTAAAGAAGCAACCCCTTCTGTTTAAACAGTGACCCCCTAATTCTATATTCTCCCACAGGAGGAAGCATCTTCTTTACATCCAAACTGAGTTCTTTATTTGCTCAGGGTAGATCAGGACACCTCTCCAATAACTGACTTTACTATTGCGTTTCACAGGTATGAATATCATCAGCAAGACCAATGTCTATGAACCGTCTTTCTCCCTCATTTCATGACATTCCTGATAACGTCATGTTCCAGAATAACTCTTCCATTGGCCAGCCAATATGCGGGTTAGGTTGATTGGCCATGCTAAGAAATTGCCCCTTAGAGTCCAGAGATGTACAGGTTAGAGGGATTAGTGGGTATAATATGTAGGGATATGGGGGTAGGGACTGGGTGGGGTTGTGTTCGGTGCAGACTCGATGGGCCGAAGGGCCTCTTTCTGCACTGTAGGGTTCTATGATTCTATGAACCAGTAACATTGGTTGGCTTCTTCTAGGAAAACACCAACTCTTTAGTATCTCTGAGCTATTCACACAGCTTTCCAACTGTCAGTCATTTATTAATCAGCCTGTACATTCTCTCCAAAAATGGATCTGAAACTCTCCCAGTTTCAAACCTGCCCAGCACTACGGCAAAACATGGTAAAATCCCGCGCTCAGTCTCCATTTCTGACAAACAGAACAACTGACCTCTCCTGAGGGCTACATCTTCTCCTCGCAAGGAATTGTGTTGGGGCATAGCTCCTTTAAGGGAATGATTCATGGTGTAGGATGATCTGGTAAGAAGTCTCACAACACCGGGTTAAAGTCCAACCTGTTTATTTGATAGTAAACCTGTCGGACTTTAACCTGATGTGGTGAGACTTCTTACTGTGTTTACCCCAGTCCAATGCCGGCATCTCCACATTGTGGGATGGTCTACCCAGGGACCACCTTGAGAGGGCAGTTGTAGTTGGGAGTGTAGAGCGAGTAAGACTACAGGAAGGATCTGTGTTCCATGACACCTGGCTGTGGAGTGAGTGGATGAAGACACTCCTCGGTACTGAAGAATTGAACAATTTGGAATGTTCCTCTTTTTGTCTCTTGGCTTTCCCTTTGTGTCCGCCTTTCTTAACTTTGTTCTTTTGGTGCTGCTCCCAGGTCAAGGAGTGCCAGTTCAAATGAATCGAATTTTCTTATTATCTAAGAAAATTTAGGACATAAGAACTAGGAGCAGGAGTAGGCGGTCTGGCCCCTCGAGCCTGCTCCGCCATTCAATAAGATCATGGCTGGTCTTTTTGTGGACCCAGCTCCACTTTCCAGACTGCTCACCGTATCTCTTAAATCTTTCACTGTTCAAAAATTTATCTATCCTTTCCTTAAAAACATTCAATGAGGCAGCCTGAACTGCTTCACTAGGCATGAAATTCCACAGATTCACAACAAAAGAACATAAGAATTTACAATTGATCTTTTTATAATTGATGTAAACGCTTATAAATCCTTTTCAAGCATTCTTTAAAAAGTACAAGTTCCACAGACATTTTGAAGAAATTACGAATTTTCCTTACACCATTGTTTCCGGGTCAAATGCTGTCATGTAAATCGCAACATTACATAGTATGGTAAGTATTGGAAAATCACATTTTTTTTAACACGGCGTGCATTTTCTGATATTGCTAACAGACTCTTTCTCTGTGTGTTTTTCTTGGTGTAGTTGAGGAACCACGAGCTGCCAACCTGAGGATGTTGTGCCCAGCACTCCGCTGTGGCACAGGTCCGCTTGGAACTATCACCGAAACATGGTCATTGGATATGAAGATACCAGGGGCGATTTCCTCCCCCCCCCTCAAATAAAATTAAAGTGCCCAAAGGTCAGGAAAACACGTTTTTTTTTGGGCGTACTTAGTGGGATGGATTTCAGGTACCCTGTACTTCTCAAAGTCGGCTGAAGGATTCACTCCAGTAGGTGGCGTGAGGAGCCTAATCCCACCTGAGAGGCTGGAATCAGTGTGCTGAGTGGGCCACTGTGCGTGCGTCGATCTGCCAGTGGGGAGTTCGCTGCATGCTCACAGCCTCTTCCCCCCCCCATCATCAGCCTTCTAATCGCCGGCTTCCGCTCACTGGTCTCTCGATGTCATACACCCACCGCCACCAATTGCTAGCCTCCATACGTCCCCGATCCTCCCCACTACCCCTTGAGGCCAGCCCCAATTGCCAGCCACCCCCTTCTCCCAGCCAGCCAGCCCGACCTCCCCCTACATGCCCCATGGCTACCCTAACCCCTCTCCCCATGGCCAGTCCAATTACCCTCTCCACCACCATGACGGTTGGCACTGATTGCCCTCCTCCCTTCCAACCCCACTGATCATAAGAACATAAGAAACAGGAGCAGGAGTAGGCCATCTAGCCCTTCGAGCCTGCCCCCCCGATTCAATAAGATCATGGCTGATCTAATGCAGAGTGCACAGCGGGTTCCTCCATAACACCACCTATTGGCCTAGTCCCTCGCAGACCCCCCTCAAGCCCCACCCCTTGGCACATCCCAGTGCCTGGTGGATAGTAATAGGGTGCCTGGTGTGCAGTGCCAGGGTGCCAGGCTGGCACTGCCCAAGGGGCACTCCTTGCCTCCGACCTCTCGGGGGGTCCTAAATGACCTGTGGTCCCACCAGTGGGGTGATCACACCTGGTCTCCATTGATGGCTGATGGAAGCCTCCCCTGGTGGGGTGGAAACATTAGCGAGCCGGGAGAATACCATTCCGGGCTCACTAATGACCTGGAAATGTGAATTTCCAAATTGTAATCATCCTCGTGCTGATTTCTGGTGGGGGGCTGCTGATTGCGTTGTAAGAAGTGGCCTGGGAAAGTCACAATCGGGCTGGAGTCCGGTCACGACACCCACTGCAGGCCTCCTTCATGGTGACATTTCCTGACCCGCTGTGCTACTTGAGAAGTGCAGCGGGCTGGGAAAATCACACCCAGTGGGTTGGCAATGCCATCGTGGCAAGTGGCAGTGGAATACCTGTTGACTGAAGGAAAGCTCACCCTGGCATGTTCAACAATTGGCAAGGTTTCAACAAGAACTAAAGCTGGGCGTAGGTAAAGACAACCAGATGAGGAGAGCTGGTGGGTGAGGAGGTAACCTCTATCCTTGAGGCCAGAAAGCAAGGAGTAGAAATAATGAAAACCTACAGAAATGTACAAACTACTCTTTAATGGTGACCTTCTCATTATGATTCCGACATTTTTGTGTGGTTGCAAACTCATTAATTTCCTACCTTTTTATTCTGTTAGGTTCAAAAGCCTTGTTCTTTTTTAAAGTATGGTTGTGTGCTTTGATCCTCGTTCTATCAGCTGCCTCAGAGAACCCATGGATATCTGCTGCAGTGATAATTTTTGCTGCTGCCTTACACTGTACAGATCAGAATCATGCTCTCTGTTGCCAGAAGCCAATTACAATTTTAGTGCTTTATTTCAATTCTATTCGCTGTTTAATGTTGCACACATTTCATCTCAAAGTTCTTCAGTTTCCATTTTCACATCTTTGGCCGACCTCCACCTTTCAAAGATTACACTTCACCCGTTTCTTTGGCAGCACGTCATTTCACTATCAAATGGAACTCATCTTTTGGTTCAATGGATTTTTTTTAACTTCCCTCTGCTGCTGCTTCACCTGACCTCCTGGAACCATTCAAATTTCCAAAGACATTCACCAGGGAGAGGTTATTTTTGAAATACTGCACTTAGGGTAAATCTGATTCTATCTTGACTTACTCTAGGGAGCGAGGTCCAACCCTGCCCTGATTTGGAAGGAAAAGTGAACAGTGACTCCACACAGGAATGTCATAAGGTGATCGGTTGGTGAGTATTGCTATTTTAGGACCGAACATAAATAACTGGGAGATTAGTAAATGTTAAAAATGTTAACTATTGATAACAAGCACTAGGTGAGTAACTAATGGGTCTCATGTTTCATTTTTAAGTACGGTTTATTGCCATTCCTAAGGTGCACTGATTACAAAATCTTTACAATGCACCGGGAGGCCATTCAGCCCATTGATTCTGTACCCACTCTCTGAAAGAGCATTCTTGTTAAGATTAATAATACTGTGTGATGGAAGAATATTTTACCTTCAGCAAGTAGGGCACCGAGAGCTGAATGCAGTGTGCAAAGTGAGATCTATCTAGTGTCTTTTACAAGTTTAATGTAACATCCTTACTTTTCTACTCAGGGGTGGTACAGTGGCACAGTGGTTAGCATTGCTGCCTCACAGGGACTTGGCATCAATTCTTAGCTTGGGTCACTGTCTGTGTGGAGTTTGCACGTTCTCTCTGTGTCTGCGTGGGTTTCTTCCGGGTGTTCCAGGTTCCTCCCACAGTCCAAAGATGTGCAGGTTTAGGTTCATTGGTCATGCTAAATTGGCCTTCAGTGTCAGGGGGTTAACAGGGTAAGTAAGTCGGGTTCTGAGGATAGGACCTGGGTGAGATTGTGAATGGTGCAGACTCGATTGGCTGAATTCTCGCTATAGAGATTCTATGATTCTCTGATTTTATGATTCTATAAAGCTTAAGATTCTACAAGCTTTAAAGGCAGCTCATTGGTACAGTGGTTAGCATTGCTGCCTCGCAGTGCCAGGGACCTGGGTTTGATTCTTGCTTGGGTCAGTGTCTCTGTAGAGTTTTCATGCTGTTCCTGTGTCTGCATGGGTTCCCCCGTGTCTGCTACATTTTCCTTCCACAGTCCAAAACAGGCGCTGATGAAGTGCATTGGCCATGCTAAGTTCTCCCTCAGTGTACCTCAACAGGCACCGGAGTGTGACGACTAGGGGATTTTCACAATAACTTCATTGCAGTGTTAATGTAAGCCTACTTGTGACACTAATACATAAATTTTAAACTTTATTAAGTGCTCCCTCCACATACCCTATCATCTTCAGTCACTTATGTACGTATGCATCGAGGTCCCTCTGTCCCTGCGCCTCCTTTAAAATTTCTCATTATTTTCTACTGTCTCTTCTTGACAAATTTATCACCTCACACTTCTCTGCATTGAACCTCATCTGCCACTTGTCTTCCAAATCCAACAGCGTGTCTATATCCTTCTGAAATTCAAGCCTATCCTCATGATCATTGATAACATTTCCATCTTCGTATCAGCTGCAAATTGTGAAACCATTCCCTGCATGCCAAAGTTTAGTAAGAAGTCTCACAACAACAGGTTAAAGTTTAGGCTATTAATATATATCTGGAAGAGAACCACTGACCCCTGGGGAACTCCACTACAAACCTTCCTCCAATTTGAAAAACAACTATTTATCACTATTCTTAGTTTCCTACCACTCAGCCGACTTCTTATCCAAGGTGTCTGCCTACTTTTTCTTTTATTCCCGGTGCTAGAATTTTGCTCCAGATCTTTTGAAAATTCATATGCGCCACATCAACAGTGTTGCCTTTGTGAACCTTCTCTGTTACCTCATTAAAAAGCTCCAGCAAGTTGGTTGTACGTGGTTTTCCCTTAATAAATCCATATTGGCTTTCCTTAAT
This sequence comes from Carcharhinus amblyrhynchos, assembly GCF_965287045.1. NCBI lineage: Eukaryota > Metazoa > Chordata > Chondrichthyes > Carcharhiniformes > Carcharhinidae > Carcharhinus > Carcharhinus amblyrhynchos. The sequence continues at coordinate 43,389,992 of NC_137344.1, read as the reverse complement.
TATCCTGCATTTGCCTGAGTGACTATTGGTTTTATCTCGAACTATACTGTCCAAAACTTTCCCTACCACTGATGTCAAACTGACTGGTCTGTCCTTGCTGGCTTTATCCTTGCACCCCTTTTTGAACAGGGGAGTAAAATTTGCCATTCTCCAGTGCTGTGGCACCACACCAGTGACTAGGCCAAACAGGAAGATCATCGTTGGTGCCTCTGCAATTTCCACTCCCACTTCCCTCAGTATTCTTAGACACATTGGTCTTGGTATCTTGCCTATTTTAAGTAGGTGTAGCCTTTTTAACATCTCCTCCTTCTCAATTCTGCATTTTTCAAGTGTACCGGTTAGTTACCTCCTGTCCTATCTCACCCTAGATACCATCTCCTTCCTTTGTGAAGCCAGTGAACAAGAACACTTGGATAATTTAGAAGCAACTTTGAAATGTCTTCAAACACACGGTCTATGTATCAAGAAAGAGAAGTATGATGTATTCCAGACATCTGTGCAGTATTTGGATCACATTATTGATAGTAAAGGTTAGTATAAAATACCTAAGAGGATTTACGCTATTTTAGAGACATCATGTAAAACAAATGTGACACAATTAGGATCTTCTCTTGGTTGAGTAAATTATTGTGGCAAATCTGTTCCCACCTTAGCTACATTATTGAAGCCATTACATAATTTGTCGTATGCGAAACAGTCAATGGACTAGACAATAGTATGGGAGAAATGCATGCAAGGATGTCAAAGATGCTATGTAGAAATCTGAAGTATTGGTTTATTTTAATCCAAGGTTATCATTACTGTTTGCTTGCAATGCTTCACCTTATGGAGTAGGGGCAATCATTACACATATTATGCCTTCAGGAGAAGAATAACCAATTGTGCTCGCTTTGCGTACTCTGACTAGTGCTGAATCTAACTAAGCTCAGCTAGAAAAAGAAGCATTGAGTGTAATTTCTAGCATGCAAAAGTTTCATCATAATTTATATGGTCATTTTACATTATTGACTGACCCTTAACTATGGTTTTTAGGTTGTATCAATGCATACCGTCGCTAGTTGCTAGCCAATTGCAAAGGTGGTCATTGATTTTAACTGCACATTTTTACAATATAAAGTAATGCCAATCAGGGTGTCATGCTAATGCTGATGCATTGTCATGTTTAGCTTTATCTATTGAGATGCCACCAACTAGTTTTGCTAATATTATTTATTTTCCGCCTGTGACAGTTTCTCAAATTCAGAGACGTAGCAGAAATGACGACCTGATACTCAATACGCAAAGAGGAAAGTAGAGTGTGGCAGGAAGCTGGGAGTATTTGTTCTGCCTCTATTGCATCTTTATGCTCGGTGGACAGCAACTGCAGCTGAACTGCGGGTGCCGTGGCGATTCCAAGTTACCAGGAGGGCCAGATGCAAGATAAAGACTTTACACCTTCCTCCGCAACCCCATTTTCTATCTTCTGCACCTGGAAATGCCTGTCAACCTCCCTAGATACAGCGAATTGGAAAAACATCCCTGATTATTCTTTACTGGGATAAAGTCTGTACCAGTAAGATTATGCCCATACCAATTCCCCACCCAACAGATCGTTACTCAAGTCTGAGCATTGACAGTGAGTAATGGAGGGTTGTTTGAGGGTGCAGTCACTGACCTTGTCCAGCATTCAGTGATTGTGTTTATATAGGAGAGTTTGTCACTCCTCTGATTCTTCCACTTCCATCCTGAAAACACTGGGTTATTCTAGAGCAATTTCACTAATGTCGGAAACCCACCAGTGCCAAACGTAACTGTTTAGTTAAGATCCAAAATAAGTCTACTTTACAAATGGCATATTTTCCATATGTTCAGTCAATGAAGTGAGTTCAATGTTTGATTGAAGGAGTTTATTGCTAGAACTCCAGAGATTAGAGAAAGGGCACCTAGGTGTCCTTGGGCTGGCATAGACGAGGTGGGCCGAATGGCCTCCTGCATGAGTGCAGAGGAGGTTTACTAGGCTGATACCGGAGTTGAGGGGGTTGAACTATGAGGAGAGGCTGAATAAACTGGGCTTGTACTCGTTAAAGTTTAGAAGAATGAGGGGAGATCTCATTGAGACGTATAAGATGATGAATGGGATGGATAGGATAGAGGTGGAAAGACTCTTCCTGCTCAGAAAAGACAGTAGGACTAGGGGGCACAGCCTCAAGATAAAAGGGGGGCAGTTTAGAACGGAGTTGAGGAGGAACTTCTTCACTCAAAGGGTGGTGAATCTCTGGAATTCTCTGCCTGTTGAAGTGGTGGAGGCTGCCTCGCTAAATATTTTTAAGACGCGGGTTGATGGGTTTTTGATAGGAGAGGGGATTAAGGGTTATGGGGAGAGGGCGGGAAAGTGGAACTGAGCCACGACAGATCAGCCATGATCTTATTGAATGGCGGGGCAGGCTTGAAGGGCTGGATGGCCTACTCCTGCTCCTATTTCTTATGTTCTTATGTTCTTATGATAACTTTTCTATTCTTTATCCCAGTAAAGAATAATCAGGGATGTTTTTCCAATTCGCTGTATCTAGGGAGGTTGACAGGCATTTCCAGGTGCAGAAGATAGAAAATGAGGTTGCGGAGGAAAGTGTAACGTCTTCATCGTACGTCTGACCCTCCTGGTAACTTGGAATCGCTATGGCATCTGCAGTTCTATGCACAGTTGGTTCATGATAAATACTTCAAACAAGAGGGTGTAAAAACTGCTAGGCTCCTTCTTAGCTTATTTGACAGATGCTTATAACTGTGTCACAAGTTCTCTGATGTAGGGTCATCCTGACTCAAAATATTGGCTCCATCCTCTCTCCACAGACACTGTCAGACGTGCTGAGATTTTCTATTTTCAAAGTTTATTTAGTTATTCATGTCACAAGTAGGCTTACATTAACACCGCAACGAAGTTATTGTGAAAATCCTTGAGTCGCCACATTCCGGCGCTTGTTGGGGTACACTGAGGGAGAATTTAGCATGGCCAATGCACCTAACCAGCACGTCTTGCAGACTGTGGGAAGAAACTGGAGCACCCGGAGGAGACCCATGCAGACACAGGAAGAATGTGCAGACTCCGCACAGACAGTGATCCAAGCCGGGAGTCGAACTCGGGTCCCTGGCACTGTGAGGCAGCAGTGCTAACCACTGTGCCACAGCTTTTGTTTCAGATTCCAGCATCTGCAGTATTTTGCCTTTATCACAAGTGCTAATCAGATCCCAGTCTAATTCCATTTTCTGAAAGCGTGAGTGACTGGTGTTTATTAGTCAAGATAATATTCTCTTTATCTGGATTGTGTTATCACACTCTCCTGTAATGCATTTATTTTCAGCCCAGAATAACTGATTCTGCACCTGGTTCATTGTTTTAGTCACTTGATATATTTTTTTCCCTCCATCCTAACATGATTATATCCCAATTCTTCCACAAAATGGCTTGAAAATTGGACATTTCATTTGATTATTTAAATTTAGTAATTCCCTGAAGTATTCAGAGCTGATATCAGTGTTTGTCAGCTGTAACTGGGTGTGAGCATTCTCGCCTAGTGAGAAGGTTAGTGGGCAGTGTTCCTTTCAGCTGAGGTGAAATTTTAACCACAGGTGGCGAGAGGGTGACCCTGTGGCCCTTTTGCAAGGAAAGAACAAGTGAGTTCTCTCCGCCCAATTCCCAAGACATTATTTATTACTCAACCAGCAATATTAAAACAGATCATCCAGTCATTATCTCATCGTTGTCTGTGGGACCTTGCTGTGTCATATTGGCTTGGATGTTTCTTACATCGCAGTGGTAGCAGCAATGTACTATCTATAAGATGCATTGCAGGAACTGTCCAAGATTCCTTACATGGCACCTTCCAAACTCACGACCATTTCCATCTAGAAGGACAAGTCTCACAACACCAGGTTACAGTCCAACAGGTTTATTTAGAATCACGAGCTTTCAGAGCATTGCTCCTTCATCAGAAGAGTGAATGTTGGTCTTTAACCTCGTGTTGTGAGTCTTCTTACTATGCCCACCTCAGTCCAATGCTGGCATCTCCATACCATAGAATGACAAGGGCAGCAGCGACCTGGGCACACCACCACTGCAAGTTTCCCTCCAAGCCATTCACCACCCCAACTTAGAAATATCTCGCTGTTCCTTCACCGTCACTGGGTCAAAATCCTGGAATTCATAGAACCCTACAATGCAGAAAGAGGCCCTTCAGCCCATTGGGTCTGCACCGAACACAATCCCACCCAGGCCCTACCCCCATATCCTTACCTATTGTACCCACTAATCCATCTAATCTACGCATCCCTAGACACTAAGGGGCAATTTCTTAGCATGGCCAATCAACCTAACGTACACATCTTTGGACTGTGGGAGGAAACCGGAGTACCCAGAGAAAACCCACACAGGCTTGGGGAAAATGTGCAAACTCTACACAGGCAGTGACCCGAGCCAGGAATTGAACCCAGGACCCTGGCGCTGTGAAGCAGCATTGCTAACCACTGTGCTACCGTGCTGCCCTAGGGACGGCAGGGAGGAATTCCCTCCCTAATGGCATTGTGGGTCAACCCACAGCACATGGACTGCAGCGATTCAAGAAGACAGCTCACCACAGCCTTCTCAAGGGTAACTATGTGTGGGCAATAAATATTGGCCCATGAGCAATGCCCACATCCCTTCAGAAGGAACTCTTCAAAACGTAGCTAATGAAAATACAATAAAACTTATTTCAACTTAAAAAATCAAAGTAAGGGTTTAATAAAGAAACATCATTCTTCAAACTTGGGACCTCACCCTGGGCCACACCAAGCTTCCCATAATTCTACATAGTTCCTTATTTATAGTGAAATAGCTGGTCAGCTGACTATTATATCACTCTGTGATTGGTTCCATGGTTTACTGGGTCAGCTGATGCTTACATTTTGTTCCCATTGGTCACATTACATCCAATACAAAGTTGTCACTGGCTACATTCTAAAAATCCCATGACTGAACGAAGAAATTCTGGACAGAATGTGGCCGTGTCCCACCACCATCAATGGGGTTTCCTGTTCTATGCACCTCCTGTTGCTGGAAAACCTACAGTGGGGGTTTGCACCAGAAGATCTTGCTGGCAAGAAGAGCTGGAAAATCCTTGCCTGTATTTCATAAAGCATTCATTGGCTCTTAAGTACTTTGGGACAACTTAAGGCTATGACAGCTCTATATAATAGGTGGCATGGTGGCACAGTGGTTAGCACTGCTGCCTCACAGCGCCAGGGACCCGGGTTCGATTCCCTTGGGTCACTGTTTGTGTGGAGTTTGCACATTTCTCTGTGTCTATGTGGGTTTCCTCCGGGTGCTCCGATTTCCTCCCACAGTCCAAAGGTTAGGCAGATTGGCCATGCTAAATTGACCCTAGTGTCAGGGGAATTAGCAGGGTAAATATATGGGGTTACGGGAATAGGACCTGAGTGGGATTGTGGTCGATGCAGAGTCATTGGGCTGAATGGCCTCCTTCTGCACTGTTGAGATTATATTGTATGTATAAATGAACTCCTTTCTGTCTAAAAAAAACCTTACTTTTTTCTCCCCCGAGCATAATTTGTTGACTGTATTTCAAAGTGTATGTAATTGTTGTGAATGCAATGCTAATTTCTGCATCCATCAGCATAAAGCATTCTATTTGGTTTTATTTATATCTGCCTTTTCCCACCTCCTTTCAGGGGCATCTCTGTGTAAACAATAGAGGAAGAAGTCTCACAACACCGGGTTAAAGTCCAACAGGCTTATTTGGTTCTCTCCACTCACCTGACGAAGGGTCAGAGGCCTGAAAGCTAGTGGCTTTTGCTCCCAAGTAAACCTGTTGGACTTTAACCTGGTGTTGTGAGATTCTTACTGTGTTTACCCCAGTCCAACGCCAGCACCTCCACATCATAAACAGTAGAAGGGCAATTCTCCTAGCCGAGAGTGCGCTGCTCTGTAGCACAACGGGCAGGGAGAATCCAGCGGATTTTACAGGCTTCCCGCTGGGCGCCACAGCCTCCGTGCATCACCGGCAACCGGAATTCGGGCACCATCAGGTCCGTGCCAGAAATCACATGCAGATCCTCATTTGGAAAAGTTTTAGTGTTGTTAGCAAGCCCGGGGCTGAAATCTCCGGGCCTGCTCGTGCCTCCCCCCCCCGTCATTGCCAGGAGTGGTACACGCCAGCGGAGATTACTTTAGCTCCCCACTAGCATGAGTGAAGGGGGTTGGGGGGGGATTTTGAGACCCCACAGAGGGTCGGGGCTTGCGGGTGTCCTCTGGGCAGTGCCACCTGGCCCCCTGACTGTTAAAAATTGGCAAAAATGAATTTTAAGAAATATACAGAACCATTTCCTAGTTGTATCAGTTACAGAATCAGCTTCTTATGAGACTGAAAAGAATCAAAATCCTTTAAGATGAGCCTTTGTAGCATTCCTGAGCCCTATAAATCACAGCCAATTTTGTGGACAGGTTTTTGTTTAAAAAGCATAGAAAATTCACATTGGGTGGTACGGTGGCACAGTGGTTAGCACTGCTGCCTCACGACACCAGGGACCCTGGTTCGATTCCCAGCTTGGGTCATTGTCTGTGCAGAGTCTGCACATTCTTCCCATGTCTGTGTGGGTTTCCTCTGGACGCTTTGGATTCCTCTCACAGTCCGAAAGACATGCTGGTTAGGTGCATTGGCCGTGTTAAATTCTCCTTCAGTGATCCCGAGCAGGTGCTGGAGTCTGACGACCAGGAGATTTTAACAGTAACTTCATTGCAGTGTTAATGTAAGCTACTTGTAACACTAATACACAAGCTTAATTGAATTCTGTGTTTTGTTTAGTGGCAGCCACACTGATTTTGAGCAAATTTCTTGAAAGATAAAACACCTCAACCGTCAGAAGCTCTAAGCTTTTATATTTTTTAAAAGACAAAGGGAAAATTTGAGGTTATTTGTTTATGTTGTTACATGTTTGATGAACATGTATTTTGTTTGTGTATTTTATTTATCTGGGAGAGAATCCAAAAGCAGTAAACAAAGGGTTGGTTTGAAAGTGGCAGATTTTGGAAAGACTGTATAATGATTCGAGTATTGAGTACTGTATGGACAGACAGACCCACGCTGAGATTAGACAACAACATTGGACAAAAACGAAAGTTGCACTTTAATTCAATAATTTCTTAACTTTCCATTGGCTGATTTCTTGAGGAGCTCCATTTTCTAATTCAGTGGATTACTTTTGTTCATTAGATGCTTTGTAGGTTACTTGTTCTTCTTGAGAAAGGTATTATTATTTCTTGTTAAGAAAACTGTATCTTGTACTTTTATGCAAGGTTGCGAGGCAAGAACACATGTTGGAGATTGAGCAGGTTAGAGGAACATGCCTGATTTTCCTCCATTAACGTAAAAGCATAGACCCAGGAAAATCTCCCCTTATGTTTTGGATTGAATGTGGCTTAATTGCCTTCTCTCCAGTTACAAAACCACAAACAGTTAATGCCTCCATCTGTTCACTTCTACCTACCTGTTTGAGCTTGCTGCACCAATACACATCAGGTGCTTTTCTGAATCCAGATGTATTGCATTCTCCCATCTCCTTTACCTCTACACCTGCTGCTATCAGTGATATCTAACGAAATCCTAACTCCAGACTCATCTGCCTTGCTGTCTCTCTGTCTATGTTCAAACACCTCTTCAAAGCCTATAACTTTGGCCTTTTTTTTAACCATATCTTCCTACTCCTGTTCCTCTTCCACTCTGTCTCTTTATGAAATGCTTTAGGGCAGTCAGGTACTTTTAAGGTGGTGATATAAGATGTAGTTTGTCATAATAGAAACGCACATGCAAACTCGGAACAAGAGTAGGCCACTTGATTCCCCACCCAGCTTATTGCCACCTCCGATTACACCCTCCCCACTCCACAGGCCAGTCGAAGCCCCCATTCTCCACCGCTCCCTGACCAAATGGCATCCCGGTGCTCCCCATGCAGAGCACACAGTTCTTCATGCCCTGCCTCCCCTTCAGGCCCCAGCCCTGTCGTGCCCCACCCATTTCCCATAGGCCCTACCCCTTGGCAATATCCTGGAGCCCAATGGACATGCCAGGGTGCCTCCTGGGCAGTGCCAGGGTACCAGGCTGGTGGTGCCAGGCTGGCATTATCAGGGTGCCAGGCTGATAGTGCTGGGCTGGTACAGATCCCTGACCATTGAGGTGGGGTGCCTTCAATGGCCTCCAGCCCCACTGGCGAGGCTAGCACATTGCTGGGGACCATATGTGATCCTCGCTGGTGAGGGCCTCCGCTGCAAGGCCATTAAGGCAAGCGAGCCCAGACAATTGCATCCTAGGCTCACTAATAATAGGGAAATAAGTTTACGAATATTAAAATCAGGCTTGCACCCTTCCCCGGCACCTGTAATATCGCATGAGGTGAGAAATTGGGCTCGAACCCGGATTTTCACCTCTCTCACGATCTTATAAGCTCACCACGCTGATCAACTAGCGTGCCAAGCCGGTAAGATCGCCCCAAAGCCTCTGCTTCCCCTGCCTTTTGGGCAAGAGAGTTCCAAAGATTCACAACCCTCTGAGGGAAAACAATTCTCTCAGTGACACCGAATTATAAATTTTCCCACAAAGGGAAACGTCTTTTCCACATTCACCCTGTCAATGTCCCTCAGGATCTTATATATTTCAATCAAGTCACCTCTTACTCTTCTAATCTCCAGTGGATACAAACTAAGCCTTCCCAACCATTCCTCGTACAATACCCTCCCCATTCCAGGTGAAACGTGTAATAACGCTGTGTTTGAGGCTACCTCATGCTGATGTTCAATAACTGAGGTGTAAGTTACCTCTCTATTTGTGTACACGAGCAGCCATCAGCCGTGACTCAAATAAAAGCAAAATAACACAGATGCTGGAAATCTGAAATAAAAACAGAAAATGCCGGAAAAACTCAGCCGTTCTGTGGAGAGAGAAACAGAGTTAACAGGTGGGATTCTCCAGCCCCGCTCGCCTCAAAACTGGAGAATCCCGCCCAATGTCAATGGACCTTTACATGGTCTGTCTGCTACAATTCCCATGGTAGGCGGGACAGGAGAATTCCGGTGAATGTTTCGAATCCGTATGACTCTTCTTCTGAGATAAAGAGAGGGAGAAATGTGATGAATTATATGGGGGAAGCAGAGAAGGTAGAAGAGAATCAAAGGTCAGGGATAGGTCAGAGCTAAGGAGAGATTGGCAAAGACGAGATGGGCACAAGACAAAGGGAGCCTTTTCGCTGGGGGTAAAGGGTAGCATTAGGGACTCAGCCAGACCTGCTGAGGTTACCCAGTATTTTCTGCTTATGTTTCACATCTCACTTCCCTGGTAACCAAGGGGACTGTAAGCAGTTGAAGAAGGAGGGCTCTCCATCACCTTCTCGAGGGCAACTGGGGACGGTGACAATGTTTGATTTTGTTCATAATGCCCACACCTCATGAACAAATATTTTAAAATTAACACAATTGAGATCAGGAATCTGAAGAACAAACACAAATCTCATTGCCCCAGTCTGGAACAGTAGTCTTCTTTTGTATTGCTAAGTTCCCTTCCCTTTTTTTAATATTTCCCCTCTCACTTTTCACTTTCCTTTGGTTTTTCAAACTTCCCTCCCATCTCTCCCCATTCTCCAGCTATGGTTTGCTTATTCTAGTTCTCAAGGCAAATTTAATGATGGTACATGAAGTCAAGCAGTTGTTTAATCATGCAGAGATTATTCTTAGACTAATAAGAGATCAGTTTGAAGATAAACTTCATTACTAATACCAGTATTTTGAATTTTCAATATGCATCATCATTAGCAAGTACAGGCACAACAGCCAAAATGAACTAAAAATATTAAAGCTGCCTGTGGGAGGAAAGACAGGCTAACTAGTGCAATTCAGCTCATTGCTGAGAAAAGGGGGATTATATCTCATAACTCGATAATTAAGTTACTGCTGCTCATAAACCAGAAGCTTATGTGCTGCACATGTTTATGGAGTATTTTACCAGGAGAGGCTGGGAGATTTCTGTTTGACAACACAAAATTTGACCAATTTACCCATCGTGCTTTCCAGCTGAACTAAAGTTCAAGTGTGTTACGAAGGCCAGTCAAAGAGACAGCCTGTAAACAAAATCTAATGACGTAGACCTGGGGCACCTGGAAGGTTGCTAGTGTTTAGGAATCAGACTCTGAGAATTGCAGTAAAATAGCACTCATACAATCATTCCCCTTGCAGTATAAGGGCATCTGGCATAGCAGGGGTTAATGTAGGATTGGGAAACAGTGTGATATAAAGAAATATATGACCTGAGACGCAAGTCAATTGTGGACAGGACAGAGACCTGTGTAGAAGCAAGCATGGAATGTTATTTTAAATCATTCTTGGGACATGTGCATTTCATGCTGGCCAGCATTTATTGCCCATCCCTAACTGCCTGAGAGCAATTGACAGTCATAGAACATAGAACACAGCACAGTACAGGCCCTTCAGCCCTCGATGTTGTGCCGAGCTATGTCCGAACCCAAGATCAAGCTATCCCACTCGCTATCATTCTGGTCAACCACATTGCTGTGGCTCTGGAGTCACATATAGGCCAGACCAGGTAAAGATGGCAGATTTCCTTCCCTAGAGTTATTAGTGAACCAGATGGGTTTATATGGGTATTCCCACCTCAATTTCTCTAGACGCCTGCTAATCTTGTTACTTGTCTGTTATTTAGTGTTCATCTCAGGTTCAACTATTGACCTTGTTAACTTCTCAATTCCTAACATTTGTAAATTTCTTTATTAGTTTTAAGCTTCTCAGCAACTCTATTCCTTGTTTTAAAAGTAAGGTAACTCATTTCAAGTAACAATAAAGAGCGAGGTAACAGCAACCTTCAAATACCTGTCCAAAACATAGAGTCACTGATAGGGTTCTGATTCAATACCAATTTAATGAAGTTTTGTGATGATGTCCCACAAAAATTGAGACTTTAGAGGGCCAGTCAGGGGGCAATGGGGAATGGCATCAACAGACCATCATCACCATCGAGAAACCAACTGGAAACTGACCATGCCCACCTAGACCAATCACAGAATGATCAGCCACACCATCAGCCAATTAAGAATTAGCCCCGCCTCATTTACACCAACTAAAATGCAATAACATCACTGATCACACTGTGGGTTGTGGTATGGAATGAGTTAATAAGCAGAAGCTTTCACTGAGCAAGTTGTGCAGCAAGTAACTGCTCTCCAGAGGGAAACAGAATTTACAGTGAGACTGAGGGTGGGATATTCCGGCCGCGCTCACCCCAAGATAGGAAAATCCCTCCTGAGGTCAACGGAACTTTGCAAGTTGCTGCCCCACCCACCACAAATCCCACGGCGGGTGGGAAGGGAAAATTCCGCCCTGTGTCAACCCGTGCCCTAGGTCAAACTGGAAAGCAAGAGCTGTAGTACACTAGTCAAGTTCCTCCCTGTCTTTAATACGTATCCATAACTTATTAAAGATTTCCCAAAATGTTGACAGGAATAGATAGGGTGGATTCTCAGAGGCTATTTCCCCGGGTTGAAATGGTCGCTACGAGAGGACACAGATTTAAGGTGCGGGGAGGCAAGTACAGAAGTGATGTTAGGGGTAAGTTTTTCACTCAGGGGGTGGTGAGTGAGTGGAATCGGCTGCCGTCTGTGGTGGTGGAGGCGAACTCGCTGGGGTCTTTTAAAAGACTTCTGGACGAGTATATGGGATTTAATGGGATTGGGGGTTATAGATAGGTCTATGGATTGGTAGGTATTGATGTGATTGGCACAACTCGTGGGCCGAAGGGCCTGTTTGTGCTGTAGTGTTCTATGTTCTATTTTTCCTGTTGCCTAAATTATCAAAATCTCAATAAATACAATTCAAATTTAAGTTCAAATTATGCTGAGAGTTTATAATCCGGTGACCTTGGATGTTTGAGACAGAATGGCGACGCTTGGTTTTGTGACAAAGAACCTTGGTGAGTCTGCCAGGCAAATCGGGAAGGAGAAGGCCCGAGGTTGTGGGATTGTTGTGAATCTGCTGGTGCCTCCTGACAAGGTATCAGCTTATATAGTCTCTCTTCACCACCAAGAGGGTCCAGAACAGTTGTCCAGCAAAGATGTCCAAACATTGCTTCAGGGCGTTTGGAGATTTGGGATAGCGTCCCTACTGAAGTGATGGCTGTGTTCATCCAGAAGTGGTTGGACAAGAAGTTAAGAGCTAAGTTTAACTTGTAGTTCATTTATTAGCGAGACAAGTAGGGTTGCATTAACGCCGCAATGAAGTTACTGTGAAAATCCCCTAGTCGCCACACTCCGGCCCCTGTTCGGGTGACAGTGAGGGAGAATTTAGCATAGACAATGCACCTAACCGGCACGTCTTTCGGACCGTGGGAGGAAACTGGAGCACCCGGAGGAAGCCCACACAGACACAGGGATAACATGAGGACTCCGCACTGACAATGACCCAAACCAGGAATCAAATCCGGGTTCCTAGCACTGTGAGACAGCCGTGCTAACCACTGTGCCACCGTGCCATCCCAGAGGCAATGTGAAGGTCTTTTAGCTTATCAGGAGGTAGATGGTTTGGAGAGCCAGGCTTGTACTTTCTGGTGAGGAGCTGAGCAGCCAGCTACGACACTGCAACAGCAGAGAAGATTTAGTTTGCATTCAGAAGCTGCCTTGGTTGTGGTACAGCAACTCCAGGCAGGAGCTCACTGTGACAGGACAACTGAGAGACTCCTATGAGAACTGTGTGATACCAGTGGAGCTTGAAGGGAAGCAGTTAAGCAGCCTCACGGCTGATCATTCTCTGTGTGAAATCGTTAATGGCAGAAGTTAGATGAGGCAATTTGAATTTAAGTTCAAATAATACCTCGAGCTTACACTATTGCAATGCACTTCATTCCCATTAGAGCTCCCAATGAGCAAAAAGCTCTACCCTCAACTCCCAATGTTGCCAAAGAAATTAATCCCAGGGTTGGCACTCGAGGACTATTGAAACATTCAGGATCGAAAACCATTCAATGGGCGGAGACAAGTTTTCTCTACAAGAGAAGTTACTACACTAGAAACTTGACACAGTTGCACAAAGGGGACAGAGCTTGGATCAGGGATCATGACAGAGAGGTGTCATTGTCTGGAGAGATGATGACCAGCTCACCCATACTCTAGAAGATATGATGTGAAGGAATAGGCAAAGCCTTTTCCTCAACCCTTGAGGTTTTATTTTTATTCATTTGTGGGACATGGGTGTCACTGGCTGACCAGCATTTATTGCCCATCCCTAGTTGCCCTTGGAGAGCAGTTGAGAGTCAACCACATTGCTGTGGCTCTGGAGTCACATGTAGGCCAGACCAGGTAACGATGGCAGATTTCCTTCCCTAAAGGATATTAGTGAACCAGATGGATTTTTCTGACAATTGACAATGGTTTCATGGTCATCAGTTCCAGATTTTCTTTTATTGAATTTGAGTTCCACCATCTGCCGTGGTAGGATTTGAATGCAGGTCCCCAGAACATTAGCTGATTTTCTGGATTAATAGACTAGCGATAATACCACTAGACCATCACGTCATTTTATACACTTGAGCAAATAAAAGAGGACAACCAACTGCCAAATCACAAATTATGATCAAATCCAGAAGCTGGAGTACTTTAATAAATAGACTACATTCTCGCCTGCAGTCCACAACTGTGCATGGTATACACAAGGAGGATGTTGGCCCTACAACAATGCAGAACCATATATTCATCTGTACTAAATAGAATCTTGAATCACGAATCCCTACAGTGTATAAGGAGGCCATTCAGTCCATTGGGACTGCACTGACAGAACATCCTACCCAGGCCCTATCCCCCAACACCATGTATTTACTCCATTAATCCCCCTAACCCACACATCATGGGACACTAAGGGGCAATTTTTAGTATGGCCAGTCCACCTAACCTGCACATCTTTGGACTGTGGAAGAGAACCGGAGCACCTGAAGGAAACCCATGCAGATACGGGGAGAAGAGGCAGTCACCCAAGGCTGGATTTGAACCTGGGTCCCTGCGCTGTGAGGCAGCAGTGCTGACCACTGTGCCACCATGCCACTCGATAGCATCGATCAAGTGCAGGCTCAACTCCTATTCTATGTACAGCTATCTGTAATCTATTTTTCTCATTTAATGGCACAGTGGTTAGCACTGCTGTCTCACAGCACCGGAGACCCAGGTTCGATTCCAGCCTTGGGTCACTACCTGTGTGGAGGTTGCACGTTCTTCGTGTGTCTGTGTGGGTTTCCTCCCGCAGTCCAAAGATGTGTGGGTTAGGTTGATTGGCCATGCTCAATTGACCCTAGTGTCAGAAGGGTTAACACGGCAAATGAGGGCTACAGGAATAAGACCTGGGTGGGATTGTGGTTGGTACAGACTCGATGGGCCTAATGGCCTCCTTCCAAACTGTAGGGATTCTATAATTCTATTCTATGAACATCCCAACTCATACACAATATTCTTGTATCATTGACATATATGAAACCAGCTATCTGGCCCCTACACCCAGACTATTGATTTAGGAAGGGAGAGAGCAATGCCCCCTCCAATGTTTTTAAGAGTGTGTGGGTGATTTCGTGCTTTGCCCCTTTAATTTTCTTTTTGCATCGTGATATTTAAAGGGACTGACGCTTGTGAGTCTTCTGAGTAGAAGTCTCCCAGATCAGAGGCATGTTGGCAAAATGGGACACTGTAGAAAAACAGCTCACTGGTTTTGTAGCCTTTCACTTGCTGTGGATTGGTAGCATGAATAAAGAGAGAGAGAAACGATGGATCCGGCAGAGATTCAATAACATTCTCTTTCTGAATTTCATTGGTGTATTAATATTCCATTAAGACCCTTCACTCTATATAACTTGGCCATGCTGTAAGTACATGCTGCACAATATAAGTAATGTACTCTTGTTGTGGATTCATTACGTCCAGCTAAAAGGCAGTTGTGCGAGACAATTATTTAAATTGAGAATCCCTTTTGGATTTTTAAGTGGCAATTGAATTTTCAGCCATTGTAATTATTGGCCAACTTTCAGGAAAAGCCGAAAGTTGTTTTGACCCAACTCCATTGTTAAAAGCAGGATTTTAATTAAAGACTCTTAAAAATAAAGCAAAGATTGCTCAATTCTACAAGACTGAGTGACTGAAGTGGGAAATGGGTACAAAGTTATATTTTTCCATTTTACTACACTTGCATGGGATGTATTGGAATGGATTATTCATTTGAAATCTTCATCCAACACTGAGTTATTGCATAAGAAATGGAATGGCACAACACGTGCCGCTCCTCGACACAAATGAACCATACGTACAGGGAGGCAGTGGTGTAGTGGTATTGTCACTGGACTGGTATTCCAGAGACCCAGGCCCAAATTCCCCCACGGCAAATGGTGAAATTCGAATTGAGTAAATAATCTAGAATTAAAAGATGACCATGAAATCATTGTTGTAAAAACCCATCTGGTTCACTAATTTCTATTTTAGCAAAGCGTGATGGCAGAATAGTTAGCACTGCTGCCTCATAGCACCAGGGACCCAGGTTCAATTCCAACCTTTGATGACTGTCTGGAGCTTGTACACTCTCCCCATGTCTGTGTGGGGTTTCTCCAGGTGGTCTGGTTTCCTCCCACGGTAAAAAGTCTGGTGAACCTGACGAAGAGGGAAACCCCGAAAGCTAGTGAGTTTTCTATCAAATAATTCGGTTGGACTTAAACCTGGTGTTGTCAGACTTTTTACTGTGTTTACCCCAGTCCAACGCTGGCATATCCACATCATTCCTCCCACAGTCCAAAGGTGTGTGGGTTAGGTTGGCTGACCATGCTAAATTAACCCTTAGTGTCCCGAAATGTGTAGGTTCAGAGTAAGTGGGGGGAGGAGGTGGTGGTTACGGTATAGGTGGTGGAATTTGAATTCAATAAAAAATATCTGGAATTAAGAATCAACTGATGACCGTGAAACCATTGTCGGAAAAAACCCATTTGGTTCACTAACGTCCTTTAGGCAAGGAAATCTGCTATCCTTACATGGTCTGGCCTGCATGTGACTCCAGACCCATAGCAATATGATTGGCTCTTAAATGACCCCTCAAGGGCAACTAGGGATGGGCAATAATTGTTGGCTCAGCCAGCGATGCCCATGTCCAATAAAAGAATTTTAAAATATACATCAACGGCTGACAGACTATAATTATTGAGGGAAAACTGGTTTGATTAACGATATTCATGAGTACATTATCATCTTTTGACTGTTGGTGCAGTTGGAGTAATGTGAATCTTCACGGACAGTTAGTGTTTTTAGATGGGGCCATTTGCTGTATCAAGGAATCTAATAGCCTTTGCCAGTAGCTAGACTTGCCACTGCACATCTCGGTTTCAAATCTTTTTTGCTTGACAAGTTACTGAAATCGTGAGCTGACGAGAGGAAGCTGGGCGTATCGACTAGACTGAACAGGGCAAGTGACTGTAACCAATTGGATTGAAGCATTGTGAACTAGGCTGTGCGCGCAGAGAGAAATGTTCCTTAAAGCAGGTGGATTCAGCCTCAAACCAGGCGCAGAAAGAAAAAGAGGGCAAGAAAGATTGGATTCAGAAAGAATAAAGAAAGCCAAAAGGAAAAGTAAAACAATTTTTAATCCCGCATTCGATATCTCTATCATTTCCAATAATGATTACAACCTGAAAAAACTCAGACTGTGCAATAAATAATTCACTTTCAGTGCCAGAGAGGTTGATGTGCCATAAGTAGGATTTACCAAGCTTTTAAAAGATCGCTTAGGCTGCAATGGACAACAGTTAACTCCCTCTGGCGAGTTTAGTTCATGGCCGAATCTTACCTCTGTTCGCTCCGACGGGATGTTCTGGTCCCCCTGCTGTGAGCGGAGATTCTCATTCTCCCCGTATCTGCAGGGATTTCCTCTGGGTGCTTCAGTTTCCACCCATAGTCCAAAGATAAAGAACAAAGAAAATTACAGTACAGGAACAGGCCCTTCGGCCCTCCAAGCCTGCACTGACCACGCTGCCCGACTGAATTAAAAACCCCTACCCTTGTGGGGACTATATCCCTCTATTCCCATCCTATTCATGTATTTGTCAAGATGCCCCTTAAAAGCCACTAATGTATCCGTTTCCACTTCACTAAAATCTGCCTCGTACATCTCCTTTAAATCTTGCCCCTCGCATCTTAAACCTTTGCCCCCTAGTAATTGACTCTTCCACTCTGAGAAAAAGCTTCTGACTATTCTGACGTGCAGATTAGGTGGATTGGCCATGCTAAGTTGGCTTTAGTGTCCAAAGATGTGGAGGTTAATGGTAAATGTGTGGAGGTTAGCGGTAAATGCGTGGAGGTCCAGAGATAGGACAGGGAGGTGGGCCAGGGAATGATGTTCTGTTGGAGAGTAGGTGCAGACCTGATGGGCCAAGTGGTCTCCTTCTGCACTGTGGGGATTCTATGCCCATAAAAACATCCAAATTCCTCAGTGCAGAAATTCAATTGCTCCAGGCACCAGCCCATGCTGGTGTACGACACAAGCCAAGCTGGGATTCGGAAAACTTTTCTTCAATGCCACCGGCAAGTTATCGGTGCCAAACGGGCAAAACACCGCAGCTCACTGGTTGTGGAAGAGTGGGAAACTAGTCAGAATCTATGTCAAACCTGGGGACAGCTTTCGTGAGAGGGAGTTTGAGAGACAATCTGCGGCGGGCTCTTGAATGTGTCGGCACCGAGCCAGAGTTACTTTTGTAGTCCTCAGAAGGGCCTCTACACAATTCATTACAATTAAACCTCAACTGGTTTCAGCTTAACATTCTCCCCAACTTCTGCCAGTTGCACTATTGACCATACTGCCTGATCTCTTGAGGGAGCGTGACTTGTGCGCCGGCTGTTTGTTCCCTCCATGGGTACATTCTGGATTGCTTTACAATCGCGCACCCACGTTGTGGCTCAGAGGAAACATTGATTGGGACACTCAATACTGGCTACAAATATACAGGCAGTGTTGGTGTATGCTTTACCTGTTGGTACCTAAAATTGTCCCAAGTAACCATCATAGGGGACTCCAAACTTAGACAGTGTACCCTTACACCTGCTTTAAGACCTACCTGAGGTGCTCCCACAATTATAAACTGCTGGATAGCTAAATATTCAACTGCAAATCAGGAAGCCATTATTGAACTTGTCCTTCCTCCATCGCATTCTGAGCACCATAATCACATACCACCCTCACCTCCAAAACCACGGCGGCATCTGAAATTTTAAAGGAGCCATAAATGTCCCTCACTGTCAATGGCCGTACGCTGCCCAAAGAAGCCAAAGAAAATACAAGTTAGTTTGGATCTATCGAGCTGCAAGCAATCAGCCTGATCACTCCATGAATCCACCTCTAGCTCTGCATTCAGAGGGTACAGTCACTGAAGATTCAGCAGGCGTTGCAGATAAGCTGCTCATTAATTTGTTGATGTTATTGATGATGAAGAATGATAATTATAACAAAGCTAAATTTTCACTTTTACTCCTGGTGGCATGTCAGGAACTCAGTTCCATTGTAAACGCTGTTCACAAGATTCCATGGGAACGGAACCCCTGGGAGGGTGGGGGGGAGGTGGTGGAGTGCTTTGCACGGGGAAGACAGGGAAAACTGTCCTGAAAAGCTATTGGAGGCTTTTCCCTTCCATTGATATAAGCCGGGATTTTCCAGCCGTTCCCATCAGCGTGATTCTCTGGTCCAGCTGCTCTGAGCAGAGATTTGGCTGAGCGGCAAGTTCTCCATCCTCGCTTGGAGTGGTGGGGGTGGGGGGTTTGGGGAGGGTGTGCATTCTCCGACTATTGTCTTAAACTTGTTAACTGGAAGCTGAAGTTAAAATAATTTCGTTGTAAGTAATGATGGTGCTGTGGAAGAACGTGGCTGCATGGTGGCGCAGTGGTTAGCCCTACCACCTCACAGCGCCAGGGACTCGGGTTTGATTCTCAACTTGGGTCACTGTCTGTGCAGAGTCTGTATGTTCTCCCCATGTCTGCGTGGGTTTCCTCCAGGTCCTCTGGTTTCCTCCCACAATCCGAAAGACGCGCTGGTTTGTAGTAAAGTTTATTTATTAGTGTCACAAGTAGGCTTACATTAACACTGCAGTGAAGTTACTGTGATAATAGGTGCATTGGCCATGCTAAATTGCTCCTCAGTGTACCCGAATAGGCACCGGAGTGTGACAACTCAGGGATTTTCACAATAACTTTGTCGCAGCGTTAAGGTAAGCCTATTTATGACATTAATAAATAAATTAACAAATAAACATTACTGGCTAGCCACAGGAATTTCACAGTAACTTCATTGCACTGTTAATGTAAGCCTTACTTGTGACTAATAAATCCAGTTTAAGCTTTAGTCAATATGTAAAGATATGAACTGAGGTAGGGAGTGAACAAAAAGGAAAAATAGTGATGAAAGGATTTCTTTCACCACATTTACCTATTTCTTTTCAAACACAATTTTGCTAGGTATTTAATAACACTTTCCCGCTTGAAACAAAATTATGAAGAACAGCACAGGGAACAACCTTAATAAGAATGGTTATAATTAAGGGGCATATATAGATATTATATCATGGTATATTTTACATTGCCACATTAATAATTTACCTGGCATTTATTCTACATTACCTAAGAACTGCAGGAAACTAATGTGGCAGAGCTCATATTGAATTCTGCTCGACCTTGGCTTATCCCTCAATTTACTAAGCATTCAATTATTTACATTGCACTAAAGGCTGTAATCACAGCTCAGCCTTCCTATTGTGAAGGCTGGCAAAATATCTATTTCACTTCAAGGTTCCGGCTTTCTGGAAATCAAATCCCTATGCATGATCATTCCACCTCTCCTGTATAATTACACTCTCTGACCTTAATCAGAAACCTGATAAAGATTCATGTCCAAAAAGAACACAAGCTAGCTCTGCACCTCTGTCACAGATTGACTTTTGCCCTGTGGCTATAAAGGTGAGGGTGGTGCATATGACTGCCAATGACAGCAGCATTGTTTGAGAGTAAATTGACTCTGCGGTCCTGCTTTGAAATCATTGGTTGCGGTCCTGTTAAGAAACCAAAAGGGACAATCACTAGAATTTGACTAATAGAACATTACAGTGCAGTACAGGCCCTTCGGCCCTCGATGTTGCGCCAACCAGTGGAACCAATCTAATGACCCTCTAACCTAAACTATTCCAATACACTCAAAGGGTGGTGAATCTCTGGAATTCTCTGCCCGTTGAAGTGGTGGAGGCTGCCTCGCTAAATATTTTTAAGAAGCGGGTTGATGGGTTTTTGATAAGAGAGGGGATTAAGGGTTATGGGGAGAGGGCGGGAAAGTGGAACTGAGCCACGACAGATCAGCCATGATCTTATTGAATGGCGGGGCAGGCTCGAAGGGCCAGATGGCCTACTCCTGCTCCTATTTCTTATGTTCTTATGTTCTTATAATATTATCCATATGTCTATCCAATGACCATGTGAACGCCCTTAAAGTTGGTGAGTCCACAACTGTTGCAGGCAGGGCATTCCACGCCCTTACTACCCTCTGAGTAAAGAACTTACCTCTGACATCCGGCCTATATTTATCACCCCTCAATTTAAAGCTATGTCCCCTCGTGTTAGCCATCACCATCCGAGGAAAAAGGCTCTCACTGTCCACCCTATCTAACCCTCTGATCATCTTGTATGCCTCAATTAGGTCACCTCTTAACCTTCTTCTCTCTAACGAAAACAACCTCAAGTCCCTCAGCCTTTCCTCATGTTGAACAGAAGCTATGTTAGCACTCTAATTGTTAAGTAATTTGTGTTAGAGTAGAAAGTCACTGGTGGTAGGAATACCTATGTGAGATCTTTCACTTTTACAATACCTTACCCATCTTCAAAGATGTGCAGGTTAGGTTGATTGGTAATGTTAAATTGTCCCTTAGTGTCAGGGGGGTTAGCAGACTAAATAAGTGGGGGTAGGGCCTGGGTGGGATTGTGGTCAGTGCAGACACAATAGGTCAAATGATCTCCTTCTGTACTGAAGGAATTCTACGATCCTATGACCCAAGATGTCCCGAGGTGCTTTCAAGACAATATTTTTGAGGTTTTTATTCATTCTGACGATGTGGGTATCACCAGCAAGACCATGAGAATTTATTGCCCTTCAACTGAATGTCTCACTTGGCCATTTCAGAGGGCAGTTGAGAGTCATCCATATTGTGGTGGCTCTGGATTCACATAAAGACCAGCTAAAGATGGCAGATTTCCTTCCCTAAAGGACATTAGTGAACCAGATGGGTTTTTCCGACAACTGGTGTTGGCTGCATGGCACCATTATTGAAACCAGCTTTTAATTCCAGCTTTTTTCATTAATTAACTGGCAAAGTACTGGCAAATTCCCCATGTCAGCAATGAAATAAAGGATCAGATCATTTTCTTTTACTGATGTTAGTTGAAGAATAAATATTGGCCAGAGTGCATTAGCAAACTCTTTCTCTTCCTCAAGTAGTGCAGTGGGACCTATGACTGGGTGGGTTTAATGTCTTAAAGGCTACATTCTCTCAGTTCTGCATTGGATTGTCAATCTACATTTTATGCTCGAGTTTCTGGAGTGGGTCTGTTAACCCTATATGGGGAGGGGATTTTTCACCCCATTTTCAGGGGGGCGGGAAATAAGAACATAAGAACATAAGAACATAAGAAATAGGAGCAGAAGTAGGCCATCTGGCCCTTCGAGCCTGCCCCGCCATTCAATAAGATCATGGCTGATCTGTCGTGGCTCAGTTCCACTTTCCCGCCCTCTCCCCATAACCCTTAATCCCTTCTCTTATCAAAAACCCATCAACCCGCTTCTTAAAAATATTTAGCGAGGCAGCCTCCACCACTTCAACGGGCAGAGAATTCCAGAGATTCACCACCCTTTGAGTGAAGAAGTTCCTCCTCAACTCCGTTCTGAACCGCCCCCCCTTTATCTTGAGGCTGTGCCCCCTAGTCCTACTGTCTTTTTTGAGCGGGAAGAGTCTTTCCACCTCTATCCTATCCATCCCATTCATCATCTTATACGTCTCAATGAGATCTCCCCTCATTCTTCTAAACTCTAACGAGTACAAGCCTAGTTTATTCAGCCTCTCCTCATAGCTCAACCCCCTCAACTCCGGTATCAGCCTAGTAAACCTCCTCTGCACTCCCTCCAAGGCCAAAATATCCTTGCGCAGGTGCGGCGCCCAAAACTGCACACAGTACTCCAGCTGCGGCCTCACCAATGCCCTATACAGCTGCAGCAAGACCTCCCTACTTTTATATTCAATCCCCCTCGCTATGAAGGCCAGCATCCCATTCGCCTTCCTGACCACCTGCTGCACCTGCAGGCTGGGTTTTTGCGACTCATGCACAAGGACCCCGAGGTCCCTCTGCACCGTCGCCTGCTGCAGTTTTTCGCCACGTAAGTAATAGTCCTTCCTACCATTCTTCCTACCAAAGTGGACCACCTCACACTTGCCAACATTAAATTCCATTTGCCATTTCCTGGCCCATTCGCCCAGCCTATCTAGATCCTTCTGCAGACTCTCCACACCCTCCGCACAATTTGCCTTTCCCCCAATCTTGTTGTCATCAGCAAATTTCGACACCCTACACTCGGTTCCCTCCTCCAGATCATCTATATAAATGGTAAATAGCTGAGGCCCCAGCACCGACCCCTGGGGCACCCCACTAGTCACCAACCGCCAATCCGAATAGCACCCATTGACCCCCACTCTCTGCCTCCTATTTGACAACCAATCCTCTATCCACGCTAACACCCTACCCCCAACTCCATGTCCTCTGACCTTCTGCAGTAACCTCTTGTGAGGTACCTTATCAAACGCCTTCTGAAAATCCAGAAAGACCACATCCACCGGCTCTCCTCTATCCACCGCCCTAGACACATCCTCATAGAACTCCAGTAAATTTGTCAGACACGACTTCCCTTTAATGAAACCGTGTTGCGTCTGCCCTATCAAGCAATTCCCTTCAAGATGCCTCGCAATTTCCTCCTTAATGACTGATTCTAACATTTTACCTACCACAGACGTTAAACTAACCGGCCTGTAATTCCCCGCCTTTTGCCTGGCACCCTTCTTAAACAACGGCGTAACATTAGCCGTTTTCCAATCCTCCGGCACTTCCCCGGAATCCAGCGACGTCTGGAAAATAACCACCAAGGCATCCACTATCACCTCCGCCATTTCTTTCAGAACCCTCGGATGCATTCCATCCGGTCCTGGGGACTTGTCCACAATCAGCCCCTCCAGTCTGTTGCGCACCACCTCTCTAGTAACAGTAATGTCATTAAGACCCTCCAGTCCTCCTTTGATGGATGGAGAATTGAGAGGGGAAACCCAAAACAGTTTTCACATCGGTAGGATTTTCCCGCTTAATTGTCCCTGCCGACCTCCACCAATGATGCCAACTTAGATCACATCGAAATGCCAATTTGGATCAGGCGTTGATTGGCTCCCCTCATTAGAAGTGAAGCATGATGGCACGCCAACATGACTTGAGACAGGTCCCCCCACCCAGTCAGCAGAATCCACCAACGACACTGTGGTGAGTACAGGCCCAAGGGGGTGGGGGTGGGGCATGCTCAGGTAGTACCTTGTCACTGCTCCCAGCACTGCCCTGCTGGGGCAGGGGATTCTGTGAGAGAGGTGCTGAAGGTTATGTGATGAGAGGGAGTGGAGTGGGGGAGAAGGTGTTCTGCGGTGGAAGGGGCCAGGGAGGCCTGTGGTAAGCAAGGTTTATGTGGTGGGGGTTTGTGGCCGCTCGGTGGGGGAGCAGGGTGTGTTCTGTGTAGGCGGGGGAAGGTGAGTTCCATTTCTATGGAATGTTGAGTTTTCTATATTTCTTACATGGGGGCACCCTTCAAAGTTGCAACTCACATCTTGGCCTTCTTATTGACAAAGTGCCAAGTGAGGATGGCTAGCACTGTTGCCTTGCAGCACCAGGGACCCCAGTCCAATTCTGGCCTTGGGTGATTGAGTGGAGTTTGCGCGGGAGGGAGAGGAGAACTGAGCTCAGCAGGAGGCCAGGAAAATTAACAGCTCCCTCAATGTAGACTGGCTGTCTCTGCTTATATATAAAATAGTCAGCGCAGACAAAGGGGATGTTTCACTATATCTATCAGCAGGACACAGCAGAATGTCCTTGCTAACAGCACTGAAACTGTGATTAAGACATGATTAAGTGACCATTGTCTGAATGGACATTCTATCATCTACCACTAAAGATTATGACACTACCGATAGGACATGATTAAAAAGCTATAGTCTTGGGCCTATCTCTTTGTATTGGATGTAAATAATTTACTGGTGTGCGTGACTAGAAACAATTATCTTTACTAGAGGTTGTGCCCTGTAAAAAAAAAACGACTGACTGGACACAATTGGGGAAGGCAGGCTGAAGAAACCTTCAGAATTCTTCAGTTCTCTCCTTATCAATAAGAAAGCAATGAAGGATCCATCACTCACAAACGCTGCATCTGAACACCTTTTCAGCTCCAACACAAGTTCTTCCCGTGACTCCCCAATGTTCCTCTTCCCTGGGTCACCACATCAATCAAGCTGTGCGACCACACACTCTCTCTAATATATAACCACGCAAACAGAACATCACTGCTTCACAGGTCAACCTCGTAATGAATAATAAACCTCGGGCTGATCCTTGGATTTTCTGGTTTCTGACAAGTTTATTTTGCTTGAGGCTTGCTCCCTGTATATAACTTGGAGCTGTTCCCCCGCTTTTCCTTTAATTTCACTCAACGGGATCTGTTCCAGACTCCCTGTCCCTAACCTTTGATTTGACTTCAGAAGATCTCCTTAGGACGTTTCTCTTTTTCCTTTAGGTCCTGCCCCCTACATACAGCTCTCTCTCTCTCAGGAAGTGGTTAACAACTTGTTATCTCCTTTAGGACCTATAACTCACTTAACATTAAACTCTCAGTTTAATTCTAAAGAAACTTATCTAAGATTCTTCAATTTGGGGAGCGGGGGGGTATTCTCTGGGCCTGCTAACTCCCAGCGTGAATCATGATGGCCAAGTGCTTACCAGAGAGTGCCCCAGAAACCTGTTCATGAACATTTCCCACTGAGGTGAGTGTCTCCGCTTGGCGCTGGGTGATGATGAATGCAGTAACAGTGTGTCTGTCCCCCCACCCTGGAGTTGCGGCCTGGGATGCTCTGAAGGGTGGCATAGCAGGATGCAACCCCGGATGGCGTGGCCTCATCCAATGGAGATCCTTCAAGACAAAGAGCATGGAGTCAACCAGTGAAGATGCCAAGGGTTGTAGGAGATGACAGGCTCACTTGAGGTAGGCCATCAGGATAATGGTGCTTTAGGCTCTTACAAACTTGAGACCTCACAGTCAGTAACAGCTCACACATGGGACTCATCCACTAGTTCTAGGGTCCTCTCATCAGAGTGGGTGAGGACTCGAATCTCAGGGATGCCCTCTCCTGTCTTCACCCGCTCCCTCTTGTTGATGGCAATCTCCGCTTATCGGGACATAATGATGACAGAGTGAGAGGGTGACCTGACTAGGGTGGGGGGGTGTTGATAGCAAGTGACATTTGTGGGTATGTTAGAAAGTGATCGAGGGGGGTTTAAAGTGAGATAGCAGAGGTTAGGGACATGAGAGATGTCAGGGACAGAGAAGTGGGCACTCATCCTTGTAGATCAGAGAAGGTTGTTTTTCTCTTTGGGGCATTGCATGCCCACCCTTTTGGTGGTGCTCCTGGCATTACTGAGTCAGCCTCCACCTCCCCATGCCTCTGTGACCTCGGCTGATGGCAGCGTCCTGCCAACTCTCGAGATGAGGGTGGTCCTGCTCTCCTCCACAGCTTCCAGCATCCTCTCCACCCCTGCATCCAGGAATCTGGGTGCTGACCTTCTCCCTGCCATGTTGCCGGCTGAACTCAGAGTGCTGCTGAAGGGAGTGCTGAAATATTACTACCCGCTTGTAACGGACTAACAGCTGATTCCCGACTACAGTGAATCAGGCACCGGGCAAGTTGGGGAAACATGCTGGGGGAGTGCTAGCCCATTGGCATACACTGAGTAGGGCGTGCAGACCACAGCTAGCAACAACAAGAAACACTTCCGTTTCCCTTATGGCATGGACACTTAGTTCCGTTTCGAGAAAATCGTGGCCTTATTTTTCAGAGAGTGTGACCAGCTCGGGAGAGACCTGCTCCCTTTACCTTACATCATTATCACCAATTGATTTCAAACTGATTTCTGTTTGTTTGGTGGCATGGTGGTACAGTGGTTAGCATTGCTGTTTCACAGTGCTAGGGACCCAGGTTCAATTCCCGGCTTGGGTCACTATCTTTGCAGTTTGCACATTCTCCCTGTATCTGTGTGGATTTCCTCCAGACGCTCCGGTTTCCTCCCACAGTCCAAAAGACGTGCTGGTTAGGTGCCTTGGCCATGCTAAATTCTCCCTCAATGTACTCGAACAGGCGCTGGAGTGTGGCTACTAAGGGATTTTCAGAGTGACTTCATTTTAGTGTTATTGTAAAACTACTTGCAACACTTACAAAAACAAACTTAAACCCTTTGTCTATGTGGGTGCCCTGTCACGAGGGAGCAGCCTAGTTTTTTCACTTTGTTTTAACTTCCCTTCATCGTCACACCTTGGTAACCACCGCTATATAATAATGTCGTGGGAGAATGACCACTTTGGAGTCAGACTGGAGGAACAACAATACAGTTTTATTTAACAAAGCTTCATGGAAAAAAGGGACCAGCACTCTGCACTACTGGACAGCTACCTTCTCTTGATGAAACAATAGGAGCGGTTCATCTTTATACCCTTTACACAATAGGTGGACTGGACATTATTATGGACAGGTACAGCCATTATCGTTTCAATATCACATTGTTCCATGAATGGGTACATTTCCTCATTATCAATGACTTAATTTTATTCTATTCTTGTAGTAAGTGGTTCCTTTGTGTTTATGCATTCCTGTTCTTAATCTCCCTATCAGATCCCATTGTCCCAGGACTATCTTTATCTCTTTTTAAGGTGCCTGGCTTTGTGAAGCGTCTGTTCCCTGTTTTAATTCAATTAACTGTCTGTCCTGTGGTTTAAATTTTAAATAGTTGTCTGTGTTTGAAAGTCAGTGTCTGTGTTGGAAGTCAGTGCAGGTTTAATGCCTTTTAACCCCTTATATGCCAGACAGCTATTTTTATGCCACTAACCCATCTTTATGGCTTTTTTCCACCTTCGGTAAGAGTCAATAAAACCTCATTAAAATGCAGGTATACACACAGATTTATTGGCAAATTTTAAGAAATGTAGCCAAAGCTTGGCTCCCCCTTTCTTATCACGTAAATACAGAAATATAAGTTGAAATTAAACTTAATCTTAAAGCTAGCTTATTCCTAAAACCCACAACTACAACCTACTTGACTATTTACATTTCCTAACAGCAGTCGACTGTGATTCTGCTGATCAAACCAAAAATACATTCTCTTGGCAGGGGTACACATCTTTTAAACCTAAATATATAAGTACTTGAACAGACTTGAACTTTCATTGATGTTTTAACATTAGGCATATGATATTTTACATTGAAGCCTTTTACAATTGATAACTACATAAAACCATCAGGCACCACCACAAATCCTAAGAGCTAACTATGCAGACCTAATGCAGACATGCAATAGTCCCACTCGACAACACACTTTACACTCTCCAAACTGGCTCATTTTCTCCTTGGTAGTTCAGGTTTGATTTGATTTATTATTGTCACATGTACCGGGATACAGTGAAAAGTATTGTTTCTTGCGCGCTATACAGACAAAGCATACCGTTCATAGAGAAGGAAAGGAGACAGTGCAGAATGCAATGTTACAGTCATAGCTAGGGTGTAGAGAAAGATCTACTTAATATCTGGTGAGTCCATTCAAAAGTCTGAAGACAACAGGGAAGAAATTGTGCTCGAGTCAGTTGGAACATGACCTCAGACTTTTGTATTTTTTTCCCAAAGGGAAAAGGTACAAGGTAGTATGTCCAGGGTACGTGGGCTCCTTAATTATACTGGCTGCTTTTCCGAAGCATCGGGAAGTGTAGACAAAGTCAATGCATAGGAGGCTGATTTGCGTGATGGACTGAGCTACGTTCACAACCCTTTGTAGTTTCTTGCAGACTTGATCAGAGCAGGAGCCCATACCAAATTGTGGTGCATCTGTAAAGGAAGCTTCCTATGGTACATCTCAAAAATTGGTGAAAGTCATAGCAGATAAAAGAGGTGGAGGTCTCATGACGCACTGAGTTGTGCCTCTGTCTCTGAGCTAGTTGCTGTGGGTTCAAATTGCACTCCAGAACTTGATGGTCAGCAGAGGTGGGTTGTCCAGTTGGGTTTACGGTTGGTGTGGATCAGACTGGTGCCAATAGCACAGCATCCCTCTTCCAACTGGTGTGAATTTGGGAATATGTTCTTGCCCCACTTGTGTTGGGTTGGACCTGTTTTTTGGGCAGAGAACTCAAGAAGAAGTCCAGGTGTGGTAAGGGACCACCAAGAATGACAATGTACTGAGTTAACTATGAGAGATTAATTCATATTTTTCAGTTGCTTTAGGAAGAAGGATGGTCAGTCATCAAACCAGACCAAAGATACAAATTCTGATGAGTCACACTTAGACTGTGAGCAAAGCTTTATTTACTTAGATTCTAATTCATCTGCGGCACTTAGCAAGCATGTCCTGCTCATGAAATCTAGAAACGCAAAATGACAGATTGCTACTGGAAATAAAAGATGAAAATGTAAAATGTTCACAGAATGTTCCCCTGTTTGCGTTGTTGTAATGGAGGAACTAGTTGATAAACAGGCCACACTCCCACCCCCTGGTTTACACTCATAGGTTGCAGTCCAAGTGCTGATGTGGGAGGGTGGGTGAAAGATGATTCTGTAATAAGTCTTCGGAGGCAGAAGTCCCTTCACCAAGATCCCTTCATTTAGAATTCCAACAGCAGGACACAGAGTGTGATCAGTCAGCAGACTACCTTCCGGAGTGCCAGAGGAACTGACACTCCTGGTTAAATATAAGGAAGAAACTCACTGATTGGCCCATCAATTGACTCCTTAATCAGGGACATCTTTTGATGCCAACCAAATAAACAAAATCAAATTAATTTTGGGACAACTCAAAAGGGGCAGCTCCTAAAAGGAGGGGAACTGCCCAAAGCAAAAGACAAAGCTGAAAGGAAACTTAAAACATCAAATTAAAATGTGATTAAAGAGGTCAATAATACACTCCAATCCCTGCGATGCCCAGCGGGCACGAAAGGCATTAACGGTGCCCTGGGACACCACATGCTCCCTCTCCAGAGATACCTGGCTGCGAATGTAACCAGAGGAGAGGAAGAGACAGTCAGGTCAGAGAACTCCCTCAGTTGCCCGCTGCCTGGACCTGTAGCTGGCATGCCTTGCCAGGCCCAGGAGGGTTCATGAGGAGGTCCTCCTCCCGAAAAACACACACACACACAAACATCCCCCCCCCCCCAACCCACAAAACACCGGGGTGCCCAGAGATGAGGAGCTTGAGGCTGAAATGCAAACAAAACATCAATAAAAGATTTTTGAGAAAACTGAAAAGGTTGTGCAGCCTATAACATGTCACATAGATGTGGTCCACGGACTCCATGAGGTTGCAAAATAGGGCGTGTTTGGGAACCCATGAATCAGTGCATCCTACATTTGTACAGCACTGCTGCATGCAGCACCATCCACCCCAGGTCCCCAAAATAGTGGGGGGAAATCTCCCCAATACTCAGTAGCAATAAGGCCTGCCAAGGTGTGTCTGAATGATGGGCCACTCCTTAATCAGGGAATTCATATTCCAATAGGCCAATTTCAAAGTCATTACAGATTCTTCTTATGAAAAGTTGCCCATTGTTTTGACATACTATTCCAACTGTGGGTTGGCATTTACAGAGAGCATGCATAAAGAATGCAATGCTGAGGTGAAGTAACAGGGAAAGCCCTTGCTATGTATGGGCCCTTTAAGAGAACAGGTCAGGTGACCACCCTGCATAGAGCTTGACTAGGCAGCCTTATGCTGCCTGTGCTCGGGTAAAGACATTTAAATAAACTTAATTTACTGTCACTGACCTCATGGATTATTATTAGTCTCAATATCAAACCTCAAACACAGTAGCCTTCTGTTAAATTAGTGCTGGCAGAACACCAGGGAAGGAAACAGGGCGAAGAAGAAAGAGAGGTTGAGGTTTTTGCTTTGAAAGACTTATTTTCTCTCTTGGTTTTTGCAGTATGCAGATCTTGGAAGTGATTGGCAACGATATTCCGTCTCTGTTCTTGGTTGCGAGTGTGATATCCGTGCCTAAGGAAGCTTGGCTGGTAAATTGCATGTTAATGCAAGACTTGTAGAAACTGGATCCATTGGGTAGGTCAGATGACAGCAACGGAACATCAAACTCAACAAGCAGGCGGCATGATCCCTTCCAACTTCATGTGATGAGGAATAAATACACATAAATAATGTGAGTACTCTCTGAGGCTGTGCTTGTTGGCTTGACTGAATAAGTGAGAGTAAAAATATATAGCTGTACTTTCTTGCCTCTGTGTGTGTGTGCGTGTATATATGTGTGTGTGTATTTGTGTGTGGAGATTTTAGTGCCAAGTTTGGGCTTAGACTTCCAGGGTCAATGTGTGTATAAGTAATCCTGTTTATTTAAACCCACGAAAGCTTACTGCTGGTTTGTAAAGTAAGGGAATGGGAACAGGGACTTCAGTGCTCTCTTACCCCTCTACTGTCGCTAATTGTTTGCCATTTAACAGTCAGTGAGCCACTAATTGACTTGAAGCAAAACTTCAACCCCCAATTAGGAATGAGGTTCCATCTGCAAGGACCACCCACCCATCAAGAAGCTAATGGCTGTCCAGTCCCAGTAACATCACCAGGTGCAGTAACCACAGCCTGGACTGCAACATCCAGCAGGGAAAGTGAGCCGAGATAAAGCCTGACTTAAAACAAAGTCCAGAGTCCTGCTGAGACCGAGTCTGACAGGCCTTATTGGGGGAAGGAGGTGGGAGTCAAGGGTGGAAATGGGGGAAGGAAATATAAGGGGGATAACTTGAGGAGGGCCACTGGCACAGTGAAAGCATAAAGGAGGTGCATTTTCTTGTCTGGCTGCCAACCCACCATATTTTACAGAGCGGGATGGACACTTTGTACCAAAGTAGCCTGATTTACAAAAAATCTCAAAGGTGGTTGGAGGAGACACTGACATAGCCATTAACAGGCTTCCTAGTTCCTCCCCGTACTAGTAAAGTAGCAGTGGGAATGGGCGCTGGGGTGATATCCAATTTTACACCCTGACCCCAGATTCCCTCCTATCAAAAAAACCATGGAACCCCTACAGTCCAGAAGGAGGCCCTTCAGCCCATCGAGACTACACCAACAACAATCCCACCCAGGCCCTGTTCTTGTGAACCCATGTATTTACCCTGTCAGTGTTAGCACGGCCAATCAACCTAACCCACACATCTTTGGAGTGTGGGAGAAAACCGGGGCGCTCGGAGGAAACTCTCGGAGAGAGCATGCAAACTCCACACAGACAGTGCCCCGAGGCCGGAATCAAACCGTGGTCCCTGGCACTTGTGAGGCAGCAGTGCTAACCACTCCGTCACCGTGCTATCGTAGCAGCCTGTAAAACTCAATCCCAGAGTGTTTCCCTGTAAAGTCTCCTTATCGTGTTGGTGTGGGTTCTGTGACCAAATGCTGCCATTTCTTTATGCTGCCGATGTTTTAGAATGCTGCGAGTGAGCCTGTAAGCCCCCTAGTTACCATTATCATTACAGTTCGCATCCGTGCCCACTAACCCGCAGTGCGAGAGGGCAAGTCAGGAGACACTCCCACTCACTCCAATTAGCAGAGCATCTTTCAAAATCCTTTTTTACTTATTTATCACCCAGAATCATGACTCCCCGGCAGCCTGACTTTAACAACCTGCTGCTGTCAGTTGTCCAGCTCCATGTCTCCAGTCTCCTCAAACTGTTTGCTGAAATGTTTGCCCTTACAGCCAGTTTCTCTTTGGTGCAAGAACTTGGCCACAGCAGCGTATAATCTCACCCGTCACTCAATTGTCTGCCTCGCTCCACTACTCCTCAGTTGCGTGCTTGCTATTTTTCCTGAGTCTGAGTGTTCCTATTGTGTTCCAATAGCCACTTTCTACCCCGCCCAACACCCCTTCCCCACCTGGAGTCCTGTGTTTCCAACATTTCCAGGTGAAGGGTTGGAGATGAAATTGTTACTTTTTTTTTAAAAGAGTTGGTTTTCTGGGCCGGATTCTCTGACCTCGCCTGCGGCTGGGATTCTCCAGTCCCGCTGCAGTGAATGGAGGTTTGGCTGGGCGCCCAATTTCCTCGTTCTCCCTGGTAGCGTGCCAGACTGGAGGATTCTGGCCTCTCTCTCTGGACAGTGCCAGCCAAGGCAAACATCTCATTCCCTATCAAAACAAATACTGGTGGAAAAAACTCAGGCTGTCTGGCAGCACCTGGAATCATAGAATCCTACAGTGCAGAAGGAGGCCATTCGGCCCATTGAGTCTGCACTGACCACAATCCCACCCTAGCCCTATCCCTGTAGCCCCATGCATTTACCCTAGCTAGTCCCCCTGATACTGAGGGGCAATTTAGCGTGGCGAGTCAAACTAACCCCCATTATCTGTGGACTGTGGGAGGAAACCAGAGCACCCAGAGGAAACCCATGCAGACAGGTGGAGAATGTGTGAGAAACAGGATAAAGTCTGACATGATTCTTCTTTGGATCTATTGCAGCATCATTTTAACTCTGTTCCCCTCTCCACAGGACGCTGCCGGGGTTCTTCCAGCATCTACTGTTTTAATTTCAGATCTCCAGCATCCACAGCATTTTGCTTTGATTTTATTGCTCACCCTTAATTGCTCTTGAGAAGATCGTGGTGAACTGCCTCCTTGAACCGCAGCAGTCCATTTTTTGAAAGTACATCCAGATGGAGAGTTTCAAGATTCTGACCCAGCGTCGCTGAGGAGGTCCATCCAAATCTTCAAAAATATTGCTCTCTCTGTCCGATTACACATATGGAGAGCAGATGATTTCCCCTCTCTCCCTTGTCCCTTCTCCCTAATTAAAGGGAGAAGGGACATTTCTTCCAAATGACCGGAGAATCATAGAATCCTACAGTGCAGAAGGAGGTCATTTGGCCCATTGATCTGCACCGACAACCACCCTACCCAAGCCCTATTCCCGTAACCCCATGAATTTACTCCAGCTAGTCTCCCTGACGCTAAGGGGCAATTTAGTATGGCCAATTTACCTAACCCGCACATCTTTGGACTGTGGGAGGAAACCGGACTACTGCGATCATTAACTCAACTCTGGTCTCCACTTTCCTGCTCACTCTTGATGAAGAAACATTAGGCTAAACATGAATTAATATTAGCGAAGTGGGCACTGAGAGGGCTGTACACAATCATCCTCGCCCAATTGAAGAGAATGAGGCCGCGCCCAATTCTTGTTCAGTTTGCACATCTCAATGAGTGTTGGCTGCAGCCCAGTGCTGAATGTATGTCTGACTGCGCCGCAGTCTCAGCAGTGAAGCCAACCTTGTACCAGGCTGGCACCAATTAAAGTTGGCCTGTGAAAGGCGGTCTGCACCTCTTCGAAAGGAGGTGCATTGTGGCTGGAGCAAGTGCTGGAACTGGCAGGGGAAGACTTTGTGATTGGGAGGAGATCTCAGCTATGGGAGCCGCAGGCCAGAGCGAGGGCTCCCAGCTCCTCAGATTCAACATTGGAGGCTGTAGTGGAGGAGTTGGAAAGGGGGAGGGATGGGGTCATCATTCTTCAGGGTCCAGGAGGCCTTCTCGACATACAGTTAGATTGGAATATGGCAGATTGTACTTCGTAGGATAAGAGCAGCAGATACATGGGAACACAAACAGCTGCAAGTTTCCCTCAAAGCCACTCACTGTCCTGACTTGGAAATATATCACTGTTCCTTCATAGCCTCTGGATCAAAATCCTGGCATTCCCTCTTTATTGGTATTGTGGGTCAACCCACACAACATGGACTGCAGCGATTCAAGAAAGCAGCTCACCTCCACCTTCTCAAGGGCAACTAGGGTTGGGCAATAAATGCTGGCCAGCCAGCGACACCCATGTCCCATGAATGAAAATGAAAAAGATTACCAGAGAGGTTGTTCACATATATAAACCAAATCATTGGACACAACAGTGACTTCAAAATGTCAGCAAAAAGGTTGAGATTTGAATCCCTCTTTTCATTTCACAGTCACATAGTTATTCTGTCTGAGCCTGGTGTAAATATAGTTAACTGTTCATTGTCAATAAAGCCCTTTGTTCTTTCCCCTTGTCAAGTCGGCCTTGGTTTATCACATGGTGCGCGCCCATGGACCTGATGACGTAACAGAAAATGTTCAACCACCCACACCTCAGCAGTCAATGTCAGTGAATGCGTCCTCAAGTGCCATCTTCTACCCACCGCACCACAAACCTCACAGACTTTCAATCCATCAAGAATCATCACTTTTGCCTAACATTCAGATGATCTACCTTACCGAAGACTTGTCAATCTTGTAAGGTTGATAGCTGCATTTCCAAGATTCCACATGATGTCAGTTATTCAACCATGATAGACGGACATATCATCCAGACACATTGCAACGTGCCACGATGGCACAGTGGTTAGCGCTGCTGCATCATAGTGCTGGGGACCTGGGTTCAATCCTGGCCTCGGGTCTGTGTTGAGATTGAATTTTCTCCCCGTGTCTGTGTGGGTTTCCTCCGGGTGCTCTGCTTTTCCTCCACAGTCCAAAGGTGTGAAGGTTAGGCTGATTGGCCGTTGATGGATACTAGCAGGATAAATATTTGGGATTACGGAGATAGGGCCCAGTGGGATTGTTGATGGTGCAGGTTTGATGGGCCAAACGGCCTCCTTCTTTGCGACTTCCTGATAACAACACAATTGACAGCTTTTTTTCTCTAAGGTCATGCCTCTGTTTGAAGAAGATTTCTGCTGTGATTCATAATAAGTCTCAACTCATATAAGGGAGTCTCCTGTGTCTGCACTGTGGTGGAGGCTGGCAAAGCATACATTTGTAATGTCTTACATAGCTTCAAAATTACATTGGTATACACTGAGAGGCGTAAAGGCTGAGAATGAGAATGAAAAAAATTGGAAAGGTTAATTAAATAAGACCATAAAGTTTGATCTCAGAGGTATAAAATTCCTCGACTTGCTGTAATACCCGAAAAATGTGAAAATTTCTTTGTTCATAATGTAGATGAAAATTCTAAAACATGCTTGTTTATTCTACAAAATATGACAAATATAATAGTATTGGTGTAATAGTTAGCACTGCTGCCTCACAGCGCCAGGGACCCAGTTCGATTCCTGGCTTGGGTCACTGTCTGTGTGGAGTTTGCACATTCTCCCCATGTCTGCATGGGTTTTCTCTGTGTGCTCCGGTTTCCTCCCACGGTCTGAATGACATGCTGGTTAGATGCATTGGCCATGCTAAATTTTCCTTTGGTGTACCTGAACAGGCGCTAGAGTTTGGCAACTTGGGGATTTTCACAGTAACTTCATTGCAGGTTAACGTAAGCCTACTTGTGACACTAATAAATAAATTAAACTTAAACTTTGAATATATTTTTATCCCATGATTAGATTTCCATTGAAAATAGCTATTCCCAAAATCCCAGTTATGTATTATTAAGAACCAATTCATCAATCTGGGAAGGTTAGCTTTGCATTTAAAGCAATTAAGTTCCAGTTAACATCTAGAGAAATTGTATGTCGTAATTGTTATTGCAGGATGGTTTTCACATAAAATAGTGTGACCCTCAGTGAAAGCATTATGAAGGAGACGGAAGGTCTGGATTCAGTCCAATGGGATCTTCTTTCTTCGTTTTCAAAACTGTAACTTGGAAGAGCGATCATTCTGTGGTGGAGAGATATCCCTGATCTGGTAGGGGCTCCACAAGTCTTATGAGAACTGTTAGTCTATTCCTTTGTTGTAATGTTATACGATTTTCTGATTACGCATCATCTGGTATCAGGAATTGTTCACCTATACAAACCAAATCATTGGACACGACAGTGACTTCAAAATGTCAGCAAAAAAGGTTGAGATTTGAATCCCTCTTTTCATTTCACAGTTATTCTGTCTGACCCTGGTGTAAATATAGTTAACTGTTCATTGTCAATAAAGCCCTTTGTTCTTTCCCCTCGTTGAATCGGCCTTGGTTTATCATAACAGGTTAGCAACCCAGCTATGGAAACAGGTGTAAGCATGCGCTTTGTCTGCTTCATGCATCTCCCGACGTGGGCGGAGAATCAATAAGTAGAATCTCCTATACTCAAGAGAATACTAAGCGCAAGCGCTCCTCATAATCTAAACCTTTCAACCCAGTATCATTCCAGTAAATCCACACTGTATCCTTTATAAGGTCCTGTGTTGCAGTACACAGAGCTGATCTAACTGGAGCATTATATAAATGCAACATAACTTCCACTCATTTGTATTCTTCAGGTAAATGCCAACATATTTTAGCTTTTGAAATTATTGTGCCTATCCACTAGCATTGAATGATTTCTGTTGTTTGACCCTAAATCTCCCTAATCCTTCAAAGTTCCTAGCTTCTTGCCATTTAGAATGGATTTTGATTTACCTTTCATAGTTTCCAAATGGATGACCTTACACTTCCTCACACTGAACCTCATTCATCATAGTTTTATCCGCTCTCCTAATCTATCGATGCGTCTTTGCAGCTGTCTGTTGCCAACTACACTATTTAATGTGCCACCTAACTAGATCTTATCATTAGCCATGGATAAGTGCTCCATCTTCCTTCATTTATGTCATTCGTAGACATAGAAAAATGTTGAAGCCTGAATACAAATCCATGGTGAACACATCCCAAAAGAACATCCTCCTAAAAGAATCACACATACACACACACATTATCCCTCTTCTTGCTACCCATCTCCTAACCAACTCCCTCCTCATGTCATTAGGTTGTCTCCAATTCCATGTGCTCTTACTATTGTTAGCAATCTCTTATGTGAAACCTTCTGGAAGCCCATCAAAATAACATGTATTCTCAATCCACTCTCGATCCCTAGTTAGCTACTCCTCAAAATCTTCAACAAGAATTTTTGGATATGACTTATTCTTTGCAAACCTGATAAAGGAGCAGTGCTCCAAAAGCTTGTCATTCCAGATAAACATCTGAGAGCTTGTACAATCTTTCTGCCATTTTGTCCATTAAAGTAGACTGAGGTAACTTTTTCGCAAAAACTGTTAGACATATAATTAGGCTTACAAATCCTTCGTTAGGCTTATAATTCCTTAGTTTGCTTACCTTATTTTTCTTAAATAGTGGAATGACATTGGCAATTTTACTCATGGGGGGATGATTTCTGAATGAAGAGCATCTTGGAAGATGGTTAACTGCATTTACATTTTCCTCATTTAGCTAATCATTCAAGAAACTGAATATAATCAAACTTAGTCAACATGGTTTTCTGACGTGGAGGAAGGAACAGAGAATGTAAGGTTTCCAAATCTGTCAATGACACGAAGCTGGTGGAAGGATACACTGTGATGAGGACATTGTGATTTTGCTAAGGGATATAGATAGATTGGGTGACCGGGTGAAAACCTGTCAAATGGAGCTTAATGTGGGGAAGTGGGAGTCATGCACTTTGGTAGCAGGAATCAATAGGGAGACTGTTATCTAAATGGAGAGAGACTGTAGGTGAGTAAAGTGCAGAGGGACCTTGGTGTCTAAGCGCATGAATTACAAGAAGCTAGCAAGTTAGCCCAACAAGTAGTTAAGAAGGTAAATATCATTTTGGCCTTTATTGCAAAGGGGTTGCATTTAAAAATAGGGAGGTTTTGTTACAATTGTTGGTGAAGTTTCATTCTTACCCGGAATACTTTGTACAGTTTTGGTCCCCTTACCAACTGACTCAAGAACAGCTTCTTCCCTGCTGCCATCAGACTTTTGAATGGACCTTCTTCACACTAAGTGGATCTTTCTCTATACCCTGGCTATGACTGAAACACTACATTCTGCACTCTCTCCTTTCCTTCTCTATGTACGGTGTGCTTTGTCTATATAACGCGCAAGAAACAATGCTTTTCACCGTATACTAATACACGTGATGATAATAAATCAAGTCAAATAATGCATAGAACATTTTAATGGATTGTCTCACTATTAACAAATCTCTTTCATTCCAGAACAAATCCATTCCTCTCCACAGTCGACACAAATCAAATGACCCAGAGCTAAATTGGATTGAATTGTAGTCACTTTGAAGAGGTCGTGCTGTTTTGATAGCAAAGTAGTTCCCAAATTATGGACAGCATTCCTAAATTTTGAGTGACAAAAGAAGCAGGGCTTGGGTAGACATTTTATTTTACCTCCTGCCCTGAGATATCCCATGCTACCTACCTGATACCACACCTGGAGTATTGTGTGCAGTTTTGGTGTCCTTATCTGAGGAAGGATGTAGAGGGAGTGCAGCAAAGGTTTACCAGGCTGATTCCTGGGATGGCAGGTCTGTCATATGAGGAGAGACAAAGTCGGTTAGGATTATATTCACTGGAGTTTAGAAGAGTGAGAGGGGATCTCATAGAAACTTATAAAATTCTAACAGCATTAGACAGGGTAGGTTCAGAAAGAATGTTCCCAATGGTGGGGGAGTCCAGTACTAGGGGTCACAGTTTGAGGAAAAGGCGGTAAACCTTTTCAAAGGAAGATGACGAGAAATTTCTTCACCCAGGGAATGGTGAATGTGCGGAATTCACTACCACAGAAAGTAGCTGAGGCCAAAATGTTGAAAAATTTCAAGAAGAAATTAGATATAGCTCTTGGGGTTAAAGGGATCAAGGGATATTGAGGGAAGGTGGGATCAAGATATTGAATTTGATGATCTGCCATGATCAAAATGAACAGGCTCGAAGGGCCGAATGGCCTACTCCTGCTTCTAGCTTCTATATTTCTCTAAGTGGCTTTGCAGCCGAACCTGATCTAGCCCTCACTTCATAGAGTTTACTGGCTAAAAGTCAGGAATTGAAACACTCGCCAACTAATGAAAAGAAACGTCCTTCACTAAGTCAGCTGCGCGGAGGTGAACCGTAGTTATTTACAGTAGACATTAGCTGCTTTCGTACAGTCTGGGGATTGGACCAAGAATCTTCCTGCTCTTTGTAATTTAACTGCTCAACCGGCTAAGCCATCAGGAAAACTCAACGTAGTTCCTCATATATTTTGTTTAGGTTCTTCATGGTGATTGAAACAAAGCCAGCATTTGGACACTGATTCTGTGTTTAAATTGGAAATATGATTCTGGTTCTTTGTAATTGGTCCATTGATATGAAAGCTGGGTCCCGCAGCCTTGCCAACTCTGCATGGTGTCCACCTGCTAACCGTCCTGCAGGAGATTAGCCACGCGAAGGAGCTGAATGAGGAATCAGTTTCATTCTGTGCCAGATGCTCCGAACCTGCTTTTGAGAGTGACACCTGAGTGTCCTCGGTTGGTGAGAGTGACCCACCAGATATGTTGCCTGGTCATAGATTACCCTCCCCCCACAGCACTCACCAGCAAACCTTTCTCTCTCTCTACCCTATTTGTTCCCTTCAAAATCCACAAAAACGCAATCAAATCTCCCCTTAAGTTAACCTGGTTAATCTAAATGCTGGTTCACAACCCAATCCAGCGTCACATGACTGATATAACAAAGAACAAGAACAAAGAACAATACAGCACAGGAACAGGCCCTTTGGCCCATCCATCCTGTACTGATTCCTAATCCTTATTTAGACCCACTACTTATTGCCCGTACGCAGTCTCCATCCTTCTGTTCATCTCTCTTACTTACAAGAGAGTTGGAACTTGTAAATCTTAACAGCCACAAAAGGCTTTTTACAATCAATTACACCTCATTGTGTAGCCAAGACAGAATGTTCAATGATAAATTGTGACGCAAAAACCCAGCTTGCAGGTGCAGCAGGTGGTCAGGAAGGCGAATGGGATGCTGGCCTTCATAGCGAGGGGGATTGAATATAAAAGTAGGGAGGTCTTGCTGCAGCTGTATAGGGCATTGGTGAGGCCGCAGCTGGAGTACTGTGTGCAGTTTTGGGCGCCGCACCTGCGCAAGGATATTTTGGCCCTGGAGGGAGTGCAGAGGAGGTTTACTAGGCTGATACCGGAGTTGAGGGGATTGAGCTATGAGGAGAGGCTGAATAAACTAGGCTTGTACTCGTTAGAGTTTAGAAGAATGAGGGGAGATCTCATTGAG
The DNA here is from genome assembly GCF_965287045.1 of Carcharhinus amblyrhynchos. Taxonomy (NCBI): domain Eukaryota; kingdom Metazoa; phylum Chordata; class Chondrichthyes; order Carcharhiniformes; family Carcharhinidae; genus Carcharhinus; species Carcharhinus amblyrhynchos. The sequence goes on along the minus strand of NC_137344.1, from coordinate 43,349,559 downwards.
ACGTATAAGATGATGAATGGGATGGATAGGATAGAGGTGGAGAGACTCTTCCCGCTCAAAAAAGACAGTAGGACTAGGGGGCACAGCCTCAAGATAAAGGGGAGGCGGTTTAGAACGGAGTTGAGGAGGAACTTCTTCACTCAAAGGGTGGTGAATCTCTGGAATTCTCTGCCCGTTGAAGCGGTGGAGGCTGCCTCGCTAAATATTTTTAAGAAGCGGGTTGATGGGTTCTTGATAAGAGAGGGGATTAAGGGTTATGGGGAGAGGGCGGGAAAGTGGAACTGAGCCACAACAGATCAGCCATGATCTTATTGAATGGCGGGGCAGGCTCGAAGGGCTAGATGGCCTACTCCTGCTCCTATTTCTTATGTTCTTATGTTCTTAAAATGTTGCTTGTATCATGTAATAAGTTAGTTATTCTGATGTTTACAATATTAGAGCTTGTATTTTATGGGAGAAAACATCATTGCTATAGCAATGCTTTTTCATTATGTGGGGACATGTTACAAAATGGCTACATTTTTAAGTGTCTCTTTTAAATGGTCTCCTTTAATGTGAAACTGGATGTTTTAGATAGGAGAATGGTTGTCATACGAAGCCTCAGCATTGGAAACAAACCCATGTGATCTGGTTGTTATGGGAAAAGGACACTGAGACCTCTTGAAAATTAAATGACAAGTTTTACATCCTGACACAGAAAAGAGACAAAAACAGAAAAATGCTGGAAAATCTCAGCACGTTTGTGACAGCATCTGTGGAGAGAGAGTAGAGCTAATATTTCAAGTCTAGATGAGCCTTTGTCGGAAAAGGGACAGTTGGCTTTTGGAGACACAGAGACAGAGACACAAGGGCTGAGATAAAAAGTCAGAAAGAATGCAGCTGTTGTGAATAACAGAGATTGTGTTTGTGTTAGCAGCCAAGCAGGATGCTGGTGAGAGCTTTTTTTTTCAGGTTGAAAAGAAGAAGCCAGAACAGATTAGACTTTTGGATATTTAAGGAACAAGGGATCACTGGTGGTGAAAGTGAGTTAGAGAATGCTCAGGCTTAGTGGGATAATTTGAAGGGCACAGGCAGATTCAACCTTGCATGGCATGGAGAAGTGGGCCTTCTATAAATCCTGGAGGATCCTGCACTGGATCTTACAAAGTTATGTACCTGATAGAAGTGCTATGCACAATGAAGAAAATTATAAGATGTTACAGTAGTTAGAAAATACAAAGCTACCTTTTTGTTAGTTCAATGTATTAGCTGTTAATATTAAGCAATAGTAATATAATATCAAGCAATGTTTGGTTTATTGCTTGTGTTTTTTTGTTAAAATGTCATATCTTGTCCTTAAGTTATCTCCGTTGGTGATTTGGAAATTCATCGCTCTCTGAAAATGTTTGGTCTTGATGGGATCATCACATTGAAAAATCCATTAACCTCTGTCTTGAATATATTCAATGGCTAAGAATCTACAGGTCTCTGAAGTAGTAGGGCGGCTTACTAGGTGGCTCAGTAGTTAGTGTTGCTGCGTCACAGTGCCAGGGACCCAGGTTCGATTCCCAGCTTGGGTCACTGTCTGTGTTTGCATCTTCTCCCTGTGTCTACGTGGGTTTCCTCCAGCTGCTCCAGTTTCCTCCCACAGTCTGAAAGTTGGCTGGTTCGATGCATTGACCCAAACAGGCCCCAGAGTGTGGCAACTAGGGGATTTTCACAGTAACTTCATTGCAGTATTAATGTAAGCCTTACTTGTGGCTAATAAATAAACTTCAGAGAATTCTAAAAAAAATTGCAACTCGTTGAATGAAGACATTCCCCCTCATTTCTGTTGTCAATAGTCGCCCTCCTACTCTGAGACAGTGGTCCCATGTTCTAGATTCCTAATCCCGGGGAAAGACTTTCCTCAAGACCTACCTTGCCAGTCACTTAAGGATTTGAAATGTTTCAAATAATTCACCTCTTATTCTTCGAAACTCGAGCGAGTATGGGCCTAATCTACTCAATCTCTCCACATAAAGTAATCCCTGCATCCAAGGAACCAGTCTAATGACCCTTCCATGCACCTCCTCTTGGTTATATATATATATATCCTTTCTTAGATAAGGAAACACAAAGTGCACATAGTACTCCAGTTACAGCCTCAGCAATGCCCTTTACACTTACACTTCAATCCCCTTGTAACCTAAGCTAACATAATATTTGCCTTCCAAATTGCTTGCTGTACCTATAACCTTTTTTTCATTCATGTACAAGGATTACTAGGTTATTCTGTGTGTAAACATTTCCAACTCTCTTGCCACTCAAAAAACAGGTTGCATTTTCACTTTTTCTATTGCAGTGCACAGCTCCGCACTTCACCAGATTGTATTCCATCTACATAAGGGGCATAAAACTAGTTTATAGGCCCCATAATATTAGTTACACCAGTGCTCTCATACTATTTTCTCATATGATCCCATTTTAAGACTTGAAAATTAATGCAACCCTAAATCAAAACAGCAATGATGCAGTATTGTGTCACTCCGTATGCGATTATTAAAGTTTAAGTGTTGCGGATAAACATATATGGAAATCCATCTTTTTAAAGCACTTTGTAAACAACTGTTATTATTTACAGGTTCGCCATTCTGTTGCATGAATCTGAGCCAGTCCAGCTCATGAATTTTGACCAGAAAGCAATGGGTACTGTTGATATTCGCATTTTCATTCAGCACCACTGATCTATAGTAACATCACACCAAGGCTCCCTAAAGGACATCTTAACAAAATTGATTTTAATATGAGATGAGCCCAATAAACTTTTAATTTTCTGCTGAGGAATAACATAAATTAATATTTATGATCCCGGGTGGCATTCACTGCAGACTCTGCGACATACAATGCAGCTTTAAAATGTAATTGAATTAATTCACAAGGTAAATAACTTTTGTGAGCGTGGATCTGTGTCCCTCCCAACGCAGGGAAATTGGAATGTGAGAAGTGAAGTACTTCTGTACAGGCACAGAATACAGCATGTGTCTGGTTCTGTCCACCATGGTTTCAACCAACATCTGCATGCTCTCCAGTTATCACTTGGACAATGTGTCAATGTTCAAAAGACACACTGAAGCCCATTTCTCCATGCCCCAATCTCCCCTCCCTCGCAACACGTGCGCGCACGCACATGTATACACACACACGAGCATATGTGCACGCACACACATGCTCCAGTGCAATGCAAGTTTAAAGTTCCTGGGCACTTTCATAAACTAGAATCCCTGCAGAAAGAGACCATTGAATTTGCACTGATTCTCCGACAGAGCAATTTACCCAGGCCCTATCCCTGTAATTCCACATATTTACCCCACTAATTCCCCTAACCTACACATCTTGGGACACTAAAGGGCCAATTTAGCTTGGCCAATCCACCGAACCTGCACATCTTTGGACTGTGGGAGGAAACCGGAGCACCCAGAGGAAACCCGCACAGACACGGGGAGAATGTGCAAACTCCACACAGACGGTCACCCAAATCCGGAATCGAACTCGAGAACCTGGTGCTGCGAGGCAGCAGTGCTAACCACTGTGCCACCATGCCACTCACACTTTACCTGATGATAGTTATAACCAACTTGCAGTCAGTCTGTACTCTGTCAATGCAAGCCTCACCAAAATTTAGAAATGTAATAACCGTGTCATTTTCAAGCCTACCGTTGAATTTGACCATATTATCATCATTGTTTTATAAATATTCCATTACTGCTTGATCCTGACTCATTACCTCGTATGGCCTCTCCATTTGGTGACTGTTCGGTGCACATATTCCAGTTGACTCACTCTGATTAGATATAGAAATTCGGACCTGTTCCAGACTGCTATACAGGCATTGATAGTTGGTAATCCCCCATCACTCGACTGTCAATGCTGCGCTGAGGAACAGGGGGAGAAATCTGAAAAGGGATTTAAAATCCATTGAACTTTCTCTTGCGTGTCACCAAACTGGTTCATGTGAAGTTTCTCAATCAACGCCAAATCCAGGATTCAGATGCAAGTATCAGTTAGGTTTGATGAGGATTAGCGCGTTATATCACGAGAACACACTTGAGTCCTACCCTCAGATGAATTAATAATTTGGTTTGATCACAACCAATCATATGTGTTCTGGAGTTGGCAATGATGTGAGGATCAGAACCCACAAGCTTTTTAAAATTCCTTTCGTACTATCTTGAAGAATAATGATACATTCTCGATAATAAGTTTTAAAATATCATTCGCTCTCAATCTCTAAAATCCACCCCACCTGAAACCTATCTGTTCAGTCGCATATCAAACAATCTTCCCTAATTTCCCTCAGGTCTACCATTGAACTGCAGAGCCACAGAGTGAAATATCTCCCATTAAAATTCGAAGCAAGTAAGTTGTTCTCTTTGCTTGAGTTATGTTGAGACACAGGGGGTGATCATCCCCAAAAGGGTCTTAGTGCCGAATTTGTGTGAAAACTGGAGCAAATCCTGTTGGTTTTTCTCAGTGGGATTTTCAGGATCAATCTCCCGCACTCTGGGCACTGCAGAGTATCCAAGTGTGGTTCATCCTGAAAACCAGTGGGCCTATTCCTGCTGGAGAGGCCAACAGCACGGCGCTGAGTGGGCCACTTGCACATGTACCAATCTGTCAGTGAGGAGATTGACGCCTGTGCAGTAGTCCTGCACTGCCGGCCTCCCATCGCTGGCCAGCGATCATGCCCACGTTGCTGCCCCTCCCACCCCCACCACACCCGCCCCATGACTGGCCTTCTAGAAGTCTCCGGGCAAGCCCCAATATCTCCCCATATCAACTCACCCCCTCCTGCCCCACCCCTCGCTCAGGCCAGCACCGATCCCCCCCCCCCCCAACCCCAAACCATCTGGCGGTCCCAACTCCCCATCGGCAGCTCTGAACCCCCGCCCGATCCGGATGGCCGACCCCAAACACCCCCTCCCTCCCCTCTGCCCGCAATCGTTGTGCAGAGTGGCATGAGACTCCCAATCCCACTGATCACTTCTATAGGCCCCACCCACCCAATAGGCCCCAACTCCTCTGCCCCCCACCCACCCCCCCCCCCCCCCCTTTGACATTGCCTGATGCCCAGTGGGCAGTACCAAGGTGCCTCTTGGGCATTGCCACTTTGCCCCTCGGGCGGTGCCAGGGGGCCTGGCTGGCATTGCCAGGCTGGCACTGCCCAGGGAGGCACCTCCCCTAACCCCTGACCTCCTGAGGGTGGGGGGGGGGGGGGTGGGGGGAGGCCCCAATGGCCCCTCTTCTCTCCAGCAGGGTCGACTGCCTATTACCCATGAATGGGGAGCAGGAGTAAACCCTGCTGGAGGGAACTACTCATGGTGGTGGTGGGGAGGGGTGGGGTGGGGTGGGGGGTTGTGGGTGATGTTAGATGGCTCAGAAGTTTCAGTCCTGGGCCTGCCAATGGAATGTAAATTCAAATTATTATATTGTGATCGGCTTGACGCGGAGCCGGTTACTCTTAAAAAGAACTTTACCCCAGAGATCTGTCAAACGGGCTTTGTTGATGTTGCCCAGCCCTTGTGCTGCTAGACCAGTGAAGTGGGCTGGGAGAATCGCCCCCCCCCGTGCAGCGTAAGGACAGATTGCTGCGTCACCGAGTCCATTTCTGGATGTGTGACGCTTGGGTGGATAAAAGTGGGAAAAAGGCTTTTATTCCTCAAAACCCTTGATTGCAGAATCCCAGCAAAAAAAAAATGCTCCTGGTCTGAGAGTAGTATCGGAGAAACTCCTGTCTCCATGGAGAAACCAGTAGTGTATATTTCTGCTTCATATTGTATTGTGCTCGTAAAACAGAAAATAAATCAACTCCAAATCCGGAATAGGCTAAAGCACACAAGTAAACAATTAGTCAAAAGCTAATTGATCTCAGAAGGTGCTGATGGTCAAAAATTATTCTTCCTTTGATTGTCTATTTGTGCGACTTCTGCTCACAAATGTTTGTCCAGTACTTTATCTCTCAATCTGCCTTCCTCCCTCACTATTGGGCAGCACAGCGGTTAGCATTGTTGCCTCACAGTGCCAGGGACCCGGGTTCAATTCCAGGCTTGGGTCACTGTCTGTTTGCACATTCTCCCCGTGTCTGCGTGGGTTTCCTTTGGGTGCTCCGGTTCCGTCCCACAGTCCAAAGTGGAGTGGGTTTGGTGGAGTGGCCATGCTAAATTGTCCCTTGGTATCCCAAGGTCTGTAGTTTAGGGGGATTAGTGGGGTAAATATGTGGGGTTACAGGAATAGGCTCTGGCTAAGATACTTTCTTGGAGAATCAGTGCAGACTCGATGGGATAAATGGCCTCCTTCTCTACAGTTGGGATTCTATGATTCTATAAGCTGGAATGTTAATTCAGTTTCTCTCTCCACCAAGGCCACCTGACCTGTTGAGTATTTCTAGCATTTTCAGTCTTTGTTTCACGTTTCCAGCACCTGTGGTATTTAATTTTTGTGAGAGAATGAAAGTCTTGGGTTCCTATACACAAATTGAAGACTTCTCCAACCTTTGTTTTTGCAATTTTTCCATGGGATGCCAACACCGCTGGCAAAACCAAGATTTAATGCCCACCTCCAATTGCCCTTGAACTGAGTGGCTTGCTAGACCGTTTCAGAGAGCAGTTCAGAGTCAACCACTTTGCTGTGGATCTGTATGCCAGACCAGATAAAGATGGTGGCATGGTGGCACAGCAGTTAGCATTGCTGTCTCACGCCGCCAGGGACCGGGTTCGATTCCCGGCTTGGGTCACGGTCTGTGTGGAGTTTGCACATTCTACCCGTGTCTGTGTGGGTTTCCTCCAGATGCTCCGGTTTCTTCCCACAGTCCAAAGATGAGAGGGTTAGGTGGATTGGCCATGCTAAATTGCCCTGTAGTGTCAGGGGACGAGTTAGGGTAAATACATGGGATTATGGGGATAGGGCCTTGGTGGGATTGTGGTCATTGCAGACCCAATGAGCCGAATGGCCTCCTTCTGCACTGTGGGATTCTATGGCAGATTTCCTTCCCTAAAGGATATTTGTGAACAAGATTGTTTTTTTTTCCTCCGAGCGCAGAGAAGGTTTACAAGGATGTTGCCGGGACTTGAGAAATGGAGTTACAGAGAAAGGTTGAATAGGTTAGGACTTTATTCCCTGGAGCGTAGAAGAATGAGGGGAGATTTGTTAGAGGTGTATAAAATTATGATGGATATAGATAGAGTGAATGCAAGCAGGCTTTTTCCACTGAGGCTAGGGGAGAAAAAAACCAGAGGACGTGGGTTAAGGGTGAAGGGGGAAAAGTTTGAAGGGAACATTAGGGGTGGTTTCTTCACACACAGAGTAGTGGGAGTGTGGAATGAGCTGCCAAATGGAGTGGTGAAAGCGGGCTCACTTTTTACATTTAAGAAAAGTTTGGACAGGTGCATGGATGAGAGGGGTGTGGAGGGATATGGTCCAGGTGCAGGTCAGTGAGACTAGGCAGAAAAATGGTTCGGCACAGACAAGAAGAGCCAAAAGGTCTGTTTCTGTGCTGTAATGTTCTATGGTTCTCCACAATCATTGAAAGTTGTCCTGGTCACCATTTCTGAGATTAGCTTCCAATTCCAGATGTGTTACTTGAATTTATTTTCTCCCAACTGTGATATCCCAGGGCATTAGCCTGGGTCTCTGGGTTACAAGTTGAGTGAGATTAACATCACACAACTGTATTATGACCTTTGAAGCAACTATAGAAAAGAAGAGTTCCCTGGCTGGCATTTTCCTTCCAAAAATGTCACTTTAGCACAGGTTAGCTGGTGACTTGTTCGATTGCTGTTTGTGGCATAGTTTGGGCACAAAGAGCCTACCACATCAGCCCATATAACAATCATAACGATTCACACCATTATCCATTGTGGAAAATGGTTTTGAGATAATTCAATGACACAGGACATTATGAGTTTCCTGATTATTTATTTTCAACCTTGAGCATCTTCTGGAAATCACACAAGACGGTGACACGCAATGAATATTTCAAATTCTTCTGTGACTCATCTCTCTTTTAACAATGCCCACTACATGTTGTTGAATTCCTGTAGTCTGCAACCCAACTTTCAAGTGTTCCAGTAAACTAGTCAAACAATGACACGGTTGTTCCAGTGCTGTCAACAATTTGGACAATCTATGCCAACACTTTAAGATTGTCTGCATACTCTTTGCATTTGTGGAATCCACATATGGTCTAATTGAAGCCCATGACGTTTTTGGAGTTTTACAGTTATACAGTACCAAAAGAGGCCAATCAGCTCCTCATGTCTGTACAGACTGTCTGAATAATTTCCCAATTAGTCTCAGTCCATCTTTCTTTCCCCGCATCCCTATTTCTATTCTTTTTAAGTAGAGATCCAATTTCCTTTGAAAAGTTACCATCGAATCCACTTCCAACATTGATTCAGTCAATATATTGCGAATTGGGACAAGTTGCCAAGTAAAAACATTTCTCCTTATTCCCACTCCTCTCATTTCTCTGCCTGTATCATATGGTTACTGACCCTCTCACCAGTAGATGCTGTTTCTCGCTGTCTATTCTAAGAAGCAGAGTCAGGATCCACCTCTGAACCAACGACATATATAGAACAAGGGTTAAGGTCTTTCAGACAGAGTTTCAAGAGTGTATTTAAAGTTAAGGAGCACAACATGTAGTTGAGGCCAAATGTTCTCTGATTTCAAGAAGAGATTAGATAAACCTCTTGGGGCTAAAGGAATCAAGGGGAATGGGAGGAAGGGGGATCAGGATATTGAATTTGCTGATCAACCATGGTCAAAATGAATGGCGGAACAGGCCCGAAGGGCCAAATGGCCTACTCCTGCTTCTAGTTTCTATGTTTCTTAACCTCACAAGATGGGTTTCCTCCCAGTGCCACATGCTAGCCACAAGAGAACCATAAATATTTTACATGGCTGAGGAAGTGGTGCAGGAGGGAGGGTTTCGGAATCCTGGGGCATTGGGACCAATTTGGGATCTGTTCAAGCCTTTTACCTGAACTCGGCTAGATTAATATCCTCATGGGAAAGTTAACCAATGCAGTGGGGAGGGTTTGGCAGGGGAAGTTGTACAGTGGTTAGCACTGCTGCCTCACAGTGCCAGGGGCCCAGGTTCAATTCCCACCTCCAGGTCGCTGTCTGTGAGGAGTTTGCACATTCTCCCTGTGTCTGCTTGGGTTTCCTCCGAGTGCTCCGGCTTCCTCCCACAGCCCAAAGATGTGCAGGCTACGTTGGTTAGCCACAGTAAATTGACCCTAGAGCTGAAGGAGTCCACAGATACATAGGATGACCTCAGCTGGTCTTTTCTTAATCAACCATTTATTGGGCAGCAGTTACTGTTACCAGTCAAGGTATACAGAAATTAAGCATTTCATATTTCACGTGGACCCCACACCTCATTTTCCCACCATTTTTACTTACTTCAGTTGAAATGCAACAATATCACCAGCCTTGGAAAACGGTTCCTACTTCAGGAATTATTTATTCATGTCTCAATGACATTTTAACATCCAGATACAAAAGGCCTGTGTGCAAGGCCAACAATGACAGTCAAGAAGGCATGACAGGGGTTCCAAATTGACCAGAAAATCCAAGGGAACTCAGGCTCTCCTCGGGTCTTGTCTTTCCCTCCAGCAGCTCCTGCCTGGTTCTATTTTGATGCTGGCCTATCTGCCTGCATTCTTGCTTCCGCAGATTCCCAAAATGACCTCCACTCCTGCTGCCAAAATGGATGTTGCCCCGCTGATGTGGGGAAGGATTCAATTCTGTATTTACTTAGAAGAGGTCTTGGAATAAAAATGGCCCTAGGCTTGATTCTGAACTCTCTGAGAGAGATTCCCTCCTGCTCTGCAGCTCTGCCTCTCCTCCCTCATTCCCCTGCAGCTCGCCAATAACCCGCTCACTTCAGGAATCTGCCCACCCTCCATTTTCTGTGTGGTTGGCAGGATGATTAGAAATGCTGCAATGTAATTCAGGAAGTAAAGCACAACCGCCAAAAACAAATTACGTTGAGTATGGAGGTCAGTCCCAATTTCCGAGTCTATCTTTGTTCTGCTGTTGATCCATGAAGGAGTTAACAAGAAAGAGAGCACTGCAAACAAAATACTCATTTAATTTATCAGTGCGCCCCACATGTACATGTTTTTTTAATTACAACATGGAGAAATGTCTTGTAGTTATCAATAATAATGTGACATGAGTAAAGAAGAAAAAGATCTTTGTGTTTGTGTGAGTCAAACTGTCTGCTTCTGTGATCGCCGACTGTCAACTCTGCCTAGATTCACTCTGAGGATTAAGATTAATCTGTATTTAGTGGTGTACAATGACACACCATCTTTTCTCAATCGATCACGAAGGTTGTGACTTCTTGACACAATGATGCGGTCTTGTAGAGGGGCTCCAAAATCTCACTATTGATTAGATTTGATTTATTATTGTTACATGTATTAACATACAATGAAAAGTATTGTTTCTTGCACATTCATACCATTCATAAAGAAGGAAAGGAGAGAGTGCAGAATATAATGTTACAGTCATAGCTGAGTGTAGAGAAAGATGCATGATAAGTCCATTCAAAAGTCTGACAGCAGCAGGGAAGAAGCTGTTCTTGAATCGGTTGGTACGTGATCTCAGACTTTTGTATCTTTTTCCCGAAGGAAGAAGGTGGAAGAGAGAATGTCCAGCATCCATGGGGTCCTTGATTATGCTGGATGCATTGCCGAGGCAGCGAGTCGTGTGGACAGAGTCAATGGACGGAAGGCTGGTTTGCATGATGGATTGGGCTATGCTCACGACCTTTTGCAGTTCCTTGCGGTCTTGGGCAGAGCAGGAGCCATACCAAGCTGTGATATAACCAGAAAGGAAGCTTACTATGGTGCATCTGTAAGGTTGGTGAGAGTTGTAGTTGACATGCCAAATTTCCTTAGTCTTCTGAAAAAGTAAAGATGTTGGTGGGCTTTCTTAACTATAGCGTCAGCATGGCGGGGGGAATCACAACAGATTGTTGGTGATCTGGACACCTAAAAACTTGAAGCTCTCGAGCTTTTCTACTTCATCCCCATTAATGTAGACAGAGGCATGTTCTCCTTTACACTTCCGGAAGTCGATGACAATCTCCTTCGTTTTGTTGACATTGAGGGAGAGATTATTGTTGCTGCACCAGTTCACCAGATTCTCTATCTCATTCCTATACGCCGTCTCGTCATTGTTTGAGATCCGACCCATGACAGTAGTGCTGTCAGCAAACTTGAAAATTGAATTGAAGGGGAATTTGGCCACACACATAGGTGCGTAAGGAGTGCAGTAGGGGCTGAGAATACAGCCTTGTGGAGTTTTTCAAACTTTGGGCAATAAATGTAGCAACATAAGATGTAGGAGCTGGAGTCTGCCATCTAGTTGTTCAACCCAACCCTCCATTCAACAACATAATGAACGCTTCAACTGCACCTTCCTGCACTCTTCCAGATCCCCCTTGGACCCCAAAAAATATATATGGACATCTGTTAAACTAGACTTAGTGACTGAGCATGGGCAACTCCCCACAGCTGAGAATTCCAAAGGTTCACAATACTTTGAGTGAAGAACTTTTGTGAACTCTCAGTCCAAATTCACTGACCCCTTATTCTGAGACAGCACAGAAATTTGGTCAATTGTGCCTGTGGTAGAGTCTCCCAATTTGTTACACTGTTCTGCCCTTGTCCCACAGGCTTGTAAGTGCTTTCCCTTCAAATATTTATCCAACTCCCCATTCTTCACCACCCCCTTCCCACCCCCACCCCACACCTCCAGTTTTGTTCACCGACTTTTGCTAAGGTTACAGTTCAACCAAGTGACCCACCTTGGATGGAGACAGAGTTGAACACAATCCCCTTCTCACCAACTGGCCATATACACACACTCACACAAACACACGTGTGTGTACACACACAAGCTCCCAGATCTAGACTGTCCATTGATCAGAAACAGTTCCTCAGCATCTATGTGTCAAGCCCCTTAAGAATTTCACATGTTTCATATAGGGAAGTTAACACATTGTTTTATTCTGTTGCTGTACGGTTAGGGGTGAGGCCAGAGAGAGAAGGCTGACAGTGATTGCAATGAGAGCCTGATACTGTTAAATGGAACCCCTGGAATAAGAGAGAGAGACAGAGAGAGAAAGTGGGCTGCCAGAGATCACGGCAGTTGGGTAGGGAAGAATGCAGAAGGACCAGGCCAGTGCACGAGCCTTTGGTCTGAAGTAGTCACATGTCCTGAGGACATGATTGGAGAGTCACAATCAATATTTCTGCAAATCTTGTTTCAAAATCCATTGAGCTGTTAGGTGGATTGGCCATGCTAAATTGCTCCTTAGTGTCAGGGAGACTAGCTAGAGTAAATGCATGGGGTTATGGGGATAGGGGCTGGATAAGATTGTAGTCAGTGCAGACTTGATGGGCTGAGTGGCCTCCTTCTGCACTGTAGGGATTCTGTGATTCTATTAGATAATACATGCTTTATGGGTGACATGGTGGCAAAATGGTTACCACTGCTGTCTCACAGTGCCAGGGACCTGCGTTTGATTCCAGCTTGGGTCACTTGGAGTTTGCCCCTTCGTGTCAGGGGGACTAACTAAGGCAAATGCATGGGATTGTGGGGATAGGGCCTGGTTGGGATTGTGGTTGGTGCAGACTCGATGGGCTGAGTGGCCTCCTTCTATGAACTGTTGATGGATTATTCAATTGATAGAACGAGGAATGCCCTGAATACCTTTCCTGTGCCTGGGTTTAGATTCCTGGGTCTAGATGCAATTATAAGGCCCCCAATTAATTTCCTTGTCTATGGCGAAGAAACAAAGTTTCAGCTGCTGAATTGCTGTCCAGTGATCTCTTTTCGGAAGTGCCTGGAGACGTGAGTTTGTGTGTGTACGCACATGCGTGTTTGCGTGAGTGTGCGTACTTGGTCACTTGGTAAGAATGGGATTGTGTTCAACTCTGTTGCCATTCAAGGTGGGTCACTCAGTTGAATTGTAACCTTAGCAAAAGGTGGTGAACAAAACTAAAGGCGGGGGGTTCAGTGGGAGGAGTGAAAAATGAGGAATTGGATAAATATTTGAAGGGAAAAAAATTACAAGATTATGGGGCAAGCGCAGGGCAGCGCAACAAATTGGACACAGTGGATCAAATGGCTTCTTTCTCCGCTGTCTCGGTCGATAATGGTGGGACTGATGGTTCTTTATTAATACATTCAGGGATCACAGGTAGGATGCTGAGAAAAGATTTCCATAAATCATTTTGTCATGCGGTAATACATTAGTTTTTGTAAAGCACTGAGAGTGATTAAATTTGCCGATAATGGGGATTATAACCCAAGAATCAATCTATATTAGTTTACATTTGAAAGAGAGAAGAGCATTCTTATACCAAATCCCTCAACTGTTTGAGAGTTTATCTTATGATTTATGATGTGGTGAGGTTGGTATTGTTGTTTACCCCAGCAGTAACGTATACAGATAATCAAAGACCGTCCCTCCTCCACAGAATCAGTTTTTGGATGAGGCAGAGAGATATACGCGATAAGAAAGTGGAATCCTGGGCAGTCTGTCCTCTCGGTGGAGATAAAGGCTTCACAGCACAGTTCAAAGACTGAGGACTTCTCTCTGGGTCCTGGTCGACATTTATAGAAACACAGAAACTAGAAGCAGGAGTAGGCCATTTGGCCCTTCGAGCCTGCTCCACCATTCATTTTGATCATGGCTGATCATCAAATTCAATATCCTGATCCCCCCCTTTCTCCCATATCCCTCAATCCCTTTAGCTCCAAGAGCCAAGTCTAATTTCTTCCTGAACTCACGCAGAGTTTTGGCCTCAACTACTTTCTGTGGAAGTGAATTCCAATCGATCAATGAAACATATGATTAGATCACTCTGGGTGTCAGATAACAGGATTCTAACAGGGTTAGACAGGGTAGATTCAGAAGGAGTGTTCCCGATGGTGAGGGAGTCCAGAACTAGCCCCAAGAGCTATATCTAATTTCTTCTTGAAATCAGACAACATTTTGGCCTCAACTAATTTCTGTGGGAGTGAATTCCACACATTCACCACCCTCTGGGTGAAGAAATTTCTTCTCACCTCAGTTCTAAAAGGTTTACCCCTTATCCTCACACTGTCCTGTAGTTCTGGACTCCCCCACCATCAGGAATGTTCCTTCTGAATCTACCCTGTCTAACCCTGTTAGAGTCCTGTTATCTGACACCCAGAGTGATCTAATCATATGTTTCATTGCTTGATTGGTGCAGGTTTTGTTTCCAGCATTACAGAAGTGACTACATTTTCAAAAGTGCTTCATTGGCTGCACAGTACTAGTTGCGAGATTGTTGTATGATGTCTTTTAAGTGGGTATATCCATAATGTGTGTACACCAGCAGGATAGGATGGTGGTGTTAGTGCGAGTGGGCGAAACGACCACTACGGACTCAGGGTGAAGTTCAATAACGGCACAGCTTTATTTTCTTTTACGTCGATGGAGAAGCGCAGTCAGGACATACAATCGGACTGTCCCGAAAGCGCTCTAACGCTCCCTCGTAGCGGGCTATAGTTATACCTGAATTTCGGTGCAGTATGCGATTCAAATGCTAATACTTTATTTACAGTATTCGACCTTAGCCATCCTGTCTCGATGTTTTCAAGTGTTGAGGAAATTGTTTTAGGTGCGTGTTAATCGTTTTGTCTGGTTATTAGTGGCCTAGAGTCTCCGGGGTTTGAACCATAGGTGTGTCGTTGGTCTCAAAAGAGGCTTGAGGGGCCAGGAACATTTCCTTAGCTATGTTAATTTTAGTTGTCTCCATGGGTTGTTTGACAGTTTTAGAAGTGCTGATTTTGTTGGGGTGGAGATTTAGTTCCTGTAGGTGCCATCCTGTCCAGCTTCCCTTGTGTGCTAGCCCTCATTTGCATTCTAAAAGCATGCTCTTGCCTACTGATCGGTGTCTGTTACTTTGTGATTTTTAGTGGAGAGGCTCTGAGTGTAGCTTTAGCCTGCTTCCATATTGTGTGCCCAATTTCATAAAATTTGTTGTCCGAGAACAGTGGCTGTAAGGCGTGAACGCAGTGCTGAATAATTGTGCTTTCTTTCTCATCGCACCATTAAATTGGCTGCATGACCACTGAGTGGGTGCTGCTTTTCTAAGCTATGACCTGGGTCCATTTTAAATTCCACACACAGGAGAAACTCAACCAGTAAAGCTTTTGCGCTTAATGTGGAAAGACTGACGAGATAGCTCAGTGCTGATTAGCAGTGTTGCCAGCAGCTGCTAAATGCTGCTTTTTATTAATTGTCCTGTCAGTCGGTTACAGCCAGTGAAAAACTACCAGCAAGAGGAATCCTGTGTTCAACAAGAGGAAACGCCAACATCCAGGAACAGTGCTTTCAGTTCAGAGTATCCCATGTCCACGACATGGTCTCATTTAAATGGTGAGGGAATCAAAGCTAATGGGAATAAGGCGGGAATGTGGAGTTGAGGATTCCGTTATGACACAAAGGCTATTTCCCTTTATCTCACTTCGTAATCTGGTAAAAGTATTTGAGAAGGCGTTAACTGTTCTACATTAATGTTTAGAGGTTCATCAATATAAAGACCTGACACTCATAGAATCTTAGAATCTCTACAGTGCAGAAGGAGGCCATTTGGCCCATCGAGTTTGCACCAACCACAATCCCACCCAGGCCATATTCCCACAAACCTACATATTTGACTCTGCTAATCTCCTGACACTAGGGTCAATTTAGCATGGCCAACCAACCTAACCCGCACACCTCTGGACTGTGGGAGAAAACTGGGGCACTCAGAAGAAACCCACACAGACACAGGGAGAATATGCAAACATCACACAATTAGCCGAGGCTGAAATTGAATCCAGGTCCCTGGCGCTGTGAAGCAGTGGTGCTGACCATTCTGCCACCGTGCCGCCCTTAAGTCAATAATCGCTTGAAGTGAATAATTAACAAATTATTTTATTTAACCAACTGGTACTTATTATTGAAGCAATGCTTGGCTGTAATGCTGTTCAAATAAATACAAGGACCATTCATTACCAGAACAGTAATAACAGAATTTTAGTCACTCTTAGAAGAAAATATGCAACTATGATTGATGGCTTTCAGAAGCCTTTGGAGTTTTTCTGTTGATTTCTCTGTCTGTGAGGTCTTTCTGATTTGATACCCTATTGTTAGGTAGATGGAGAATTCTCTTTGGAGATAGTTCTTTAGCTGGCAGAGAGGTGCTCGAGAGATGTGGCTGGCTCTCAGTTGAACTCAACTGAGCTTCCAGCAGGTAGTTGGGTTTCTGTTTATAATCCTGATGACCTATCCGTTCCCTGTACCCGGATTGGTCTGAGGTTGACAATAACAGTAAATTCAAATTTCTGTTGCGTTTCTTAATAAACACAAACTCACTAATCACTCAGGAAGGACTGATGAACCGTATTGTGTGTTCTGTATTTGAAGAGTGCAGGATACACACATTGCTGGAGAACTCTTGCTGATGCATCTTGCTTTGGCCATTGAACACATTCCAACCCTGTGTGTTGTAACAGATGACATCATACCCTGTCCAATGACATATACAGGTTATGGACATGCCCACTTAAAGGACATCCGACAGCAATCTCGCAACTGGACAGTCAATAAAGGTTCTGCACTCCTGTGCTGTCTGTGTGTGGGAAATAATGGGTGGCACAGTGACTACACTGCTGCCTCACAGCACCAGGGACCCAACTACACTGCTGCCTCACAGCACCAGGGACCCAACTACACTGCTGCCTCACAGCACCAGGGACCCAACTACACTGCTGCTTCACAGCACCAGGGACCCAACTACACTGCTGCCTCACAGCACCAGGGACCCAATTACACTGCTGCCTCACAGCACCAGGGACCCAACTACACTGCTGCCTCACAGCACCAGGGACCCAACTACACTGCTGTCTCACAGCGCCAGGGACCCAACTACACTGCTGCCTCACAGCGCCAGGGACCCAACTACACTGCTGTCTCACAGCGCCAGGGACCCAACTACACTGCTGCCTCACAGCGCCAGGGACCCAACTACACTGCTGCCTCACAGCACCAGGGACCCAACTACACTGCTGTCTCACAGCGCCAGGGACCCAACTACACTGCTGCCTCACAGCACCAGGGACCCAACTACACTGCTGTCTCACAGCGCCAGGGACCCAACTACACTGCTGCCTCACAGCGCCAGGGACCCAACTACACTGCTGCCTCACAGCGCCAGGGACCCAACTACACTGCTGCCTCACAGCGCCAGGGACCCAACTACACTGCTGTCTCACAGCGCCAGGGACCCAGATTTGATTCCTGACTTGGGTCACAGCCTGATCACCCTGTGACTGCGTAGGTTTCCTCTCGGTCTTCCAGTTTTATAGAGTCATAGAATTCGACAGCGCAGAAAAGGCCATTCAGCCCATCGAGTCTGCGCCGACCACAATCCCACCCAGGTCCTATCCCCATAATTCCATGCATTCATGCTACCCAGTCCCCCTGATACTAAGGGGCAATTTAGTATGGCCAATCCACCCAACCTGCACACCTTTGGAGTGTGGGAAGAAATTGGAGGAAACCCACGCTGACTTGGTGAGAATGTGCAAACTCCACACAGACAGTCACCGAAGCCGGGAATCAAACCTGAATCAGGTTCCTGGTGCTGTGAGGCAGCAGTGCTAACCACTGTGCCACCGTGCTGCCCCACCATTTCCTCCCACAGTCTGAAAGATGTGCTGGTTAGGTGCATTGGCCATGCTAAATTCTCCCTCAGTGTACCCGAACAGGTGCCGGAGTGTGGTGATTAGGGGATTTTCGCGATAACTTCATTGCGGTGTTAATGTAAGCCTACTTGTGACACTAATAAATAAACCTAAACAGAATGCATGATGGTCCTGATTATGTGAGCATGGCATCTACCAAGCACAGGATCACTCTATGTTGCTATGAAACTGATTTTTGCAGTTAGCCCATGGCATTAGTATATTAGCTGAGTTAACTACCCGAACTGAATTCTGCAGAGAACCTGAAGGGCCAGCACAAACTGGAGGTTTCCATCCAGGCAAGTCAGATGAATGATTGTTTTTTAAGGACTGGCTACCCCTGTACCAATCCTGTTCTCCTTCAAGATTTCCTTTTCGATTTTGTCCGAACCCTGGGATGAGTCAACTCAATCCCGTGCAAGTAGTGTTAGGGTGGAACTAGGTGCAGAACTGGAAAATCTTATTGTCAGGGTAACACCCAGCATGACCCAACTCCTGAGCATTCTTACTTGAGGCAGGCTCTGTCCAACACCCATCAAGTGCCTGGCAGTGATAGATACATTCAAATAAATCCCCACTGGTGGCACAGTGGTTACCACTGCTGCCTCACAGCATCAGGAACCCAGGTTCAATTCCGGCTTGGATCACTGTCTGTATGGAGTTTGCACATTCTCCCCGTGTCTGCATGGGTTTCCTCCGGGTGTGCTGATTTTCTCCCACATTCCAAAGGTGTGTAGATTAGGTGCATTGGCCGTACTATTTTGCCCCCTCAGTGTTGGGGGAATAGCAGAGTAAATACATGGGATTACAGGAATAGGGACTGGGTGGGATTGTGATCGGTGCAGACCCGATGGGCTGAATGGCCACGTCTTCACTGTAGGGAATCTATGACTCTGTGAAATTGGTGATGCTGGAAGCTTGCTGATGGTTGAAGGGCCCCGTTCTGAGGCTGAAGCCTCGCAGGTTGACAGGATGGATGTGAGATGCTTTCACTAGTGTGAGACCCTTGAACAGGAGGCCATGGCTACCAGACAAAAGGCCGGTCGTTCAGAACTGTCGTGTGTAGAATTTTTTTCTCGCAGAGAGCATGGCAAATCTCTGGAAATCTCTGCACCAAAGGGTGGTGAAGGCTGGATAATTGCAAGTATTCAAAGTGGAGCTGGATAAATATTTGATAGATCGAGGAACAGAGAGCTATGGGGAAATGGCACTGGAAAAGAGATAAGGCCGGCGTAGATTGGTATCGAATGGCAAGTCAGGCTTGAATGGCCTAGCGGCCTATTCCTGCTTCTACTTCTTTGGTACTCCTGTGTTCCTGTGTGCTGTTGGAGTTGCCCTCTTTTAAATCCCTTCCTCCTGGTACCACAGTATGACCACTGGCGGCACGGTAGCACAGTGGTTAGCACTGCTGCTTCACAGCTCCAGGGACCTGGGTTCGATTCCTGGTTTGGGTGACTGTCTGTGTGAAGTGTGCACATTCTCCTCGTGTCTGCGTGAGTTTCCTCCGGGTGCTCCGGTTTCCTTGCAAAGATGTGTGGGTTAGGTTGATTGGCCATGCTAAAAATTGCCCCTTAGAGTCCTGAGATGCGTAGGTTAGAGGGGTTAGCGGGTAAAATGGGGGTAGGGTCCTGGGTGGGATTGTGGTTGGTGCAAACTTGATGGGCTAAATGGCCTCCTTCTGCACTGTAGGATTTCTATGTGCCCAAGGGCTGTTGTCTTGAGATTCCTCCCCATGGTGGCACAGCGGTTAGCACTGCTCCTTCACAGCACCAGGGACCTGGATTCGATTCCTGGCTTGGATCATTGTCTCTGTGGCGTTTGAAAGTTCTCCCCATCTCTGTGTGAGTTTCGTCCAGGTGATCTGGTTTCCTCCCAGAGTCATGTTGGCTTGGAGCACTGGCCATGCTAAATTCTCCCTCAGCGTTCACGAACAGCGCTGCAGTGTGGCGACTAGGGGATTGATTGCAGTGTAAGTGTAAGCCTACTTGTGACACTCATAAGTAAACATCATCATTTAAACATTGATGCCACGGCAGTATTTACATTTCACACTTTGTTAACTCTTTAGGGGCTGCCATCATCTCGAGACGCTTCCCCACAAAGCTCAAAATATTCAGCTTTTCCGGTTGGGTCTGCTGGTTCTTAGTCCGCTCTGGCCGCTGTCCTTCATTAGACAGTGTTCCCATAGGTGACTGGGAAGATAGCCACCAAAATTTTATCCCTGTGGCTACTTCCAGATTTTCGATTCAGACCTGAGTGCGACAACAGTGTCCTGGTGATATCGGCAAAATTATTTCAAATCCCATCCTTGCTTTTTGATAGTTATTCCCCCTCCTTCACCCCACGATATATTTTTCACTCTTTAGCCTACTGAGAGTTTAAGTTTAAAGTGTATTTATGAGTGTCACAATTAGGCTTACATTAACACTGCGATGAAGTTACTGCGAGGTGCCACACTCCTGAATCTGTTCAGCTGCACTAAGGGAGGAGACTGGAACACTTAGAGGAAACCCACGCAGACAACAGGGAGAATGCGTAAATTCTACACAGTGACCCAAGCCGGGAATCGAACTGTGCTCCCTGCTGCGAGGCAGCAATGCTAACCCCTATGCTACCATACTGTCTGGCTTTTATTACTCATTCAATGTGGAACTTACCAATGGAGTCACTTGGCATCAATCCCAGATCTGAGTCAGTACAAAGATTTCTACTGTGGGTGAAATTGTCATCGCTAATTACTACATCTATGTTTGGCAAACCTTACCAGCAATGTTACCTCCCTTCACAAGAGTAAAACACATCACTGGAAAATCGCACATATAATTAGCCACATGGCATAAATGTACACTACACCAAAGCTGTCGTACGTAATTGTAGTGTGGATTATAAATAACATTCTAAGAAATGTTAAAACATTGGGGTGAAATTGGGATATGTTAAGGGCCCATGTTTGAAGTGTTATATCACCCCCACATGCTCAGAAATATGGCCTGAGCTGCCCATCCACAGTTCCCACTTGTTGAAGGTGTTTGTGCGTGTGTACCAGTCGAGTGGTTATGATAATAAGTGGTGTACAAAGCTAATTTGATGCCAACGCTTCCATTTTGGAACATCATGATCCACGTCTACGTTTCGACTTAACTACACACATGGAATAAACAAAACGAAAGCTGTACTATCATAGAAACCCGACAGTACATAAATAGGCCATTAAGCCTGCATCAACAACAATCTTACCTCGGTCTTATCCTCATAATCCCGCTCATCCCTCTAACCTATGCATCCTGGGACACTAAGGGGCAATTTAGCAAGGCCTAACCTGCACATCTTCGGACTGTGGGAGGAAACCGGGACATCTAGAGAAAACCCATGCAGACACAGGGAGAACATACAAACTCTACACAGACAGTGATCCAAACCGGGAATTGAACCCACATCCCTGGAGCTGTGAGGCAGCAGTGCTAACCACTGTGCCACCATGCTACCCCCTACTGTTGATTTACTGTCGATTTAAAAGCTTGTGTTGAAACAAGTTGCTTCCAGACTTGGATGGCCTGATAGGGCTTCCTCTGGGAATTGACTGTGGGAATGAAAAGAGGTCACACAGAGCAGGACAAGCTGCTAGAAGGTGGGGGAGGGAGGTATGGAGAATAATGGTCAGCAGGAATCCATATCTACCATGGCTCTTTAGGGAGCAATTCTCAAGCCTCAATCTCAGCAAGAACTGTTAAGACCGTAATTTACAGGAGTAGAAGTAGGCCATTCAGCCCATTGAGTTTGCTCTGCTATTCAATAAGATCATGACTGATCTGATGTGATAATCCTCATCTCCACTTTCCCACCTTATTCCCATAACCCATGATTCCCTTACAGGTTAAAGATCTGCCTGTATTAGTTGGCCCCTTTAAGGAGTGCACATTGGAAATGTCATGTGACTCGGTGGGCCACTGGGGAATGAGCGTGGGGATCTCAAAGCAAAGTGAAGGTTTATGCAGCCAGGTTGATCTGACAGCTGAGGATGAGCATATTGATTGCAGTACTCTGTACATTAATGTAAATAGTAATAAACCCACTGTTAGCTAACTAGTTGTCAATTATTGCATTCACTATTCCATCTATCTCAGTCTTGAACATACTTAATAACACAACTCTCTGCGATGAAGAATTTCGCAGAATTACTCCCCTCTGAGAGAAGAAATTCTTCCTCATTTCTGTCTTACTCTGAGATTATGCCCTCTGACCTTAGACTCTCTCACAAGGGAAAACAACTTCTCAGCATCCAACTGTCAAGCTCCTGAGAATCCTAGATGCCTCAATAATGTCACCTCTCATTCTTCTAAACTCCAATGAATACAGGCCCAACCGAAGGAACCTCTTTTCATAAGAAAATTCCCCCATACCCAGGATCAAACTAGTGAACATTCCCTGGACTGCATCCAAAGCCAGTATATCCTTCTTTAATAAAGGTGACCAAAACTGCTCACAGTATTCAAAGTGTGGGCTAACTGGTGCCTTATATAGTTTTAACAAGCCTTTCCTATTTTTTATATTCTGTTCCCTTTGAAATAAAGGCCAACATTCAGTTTGCCTTCCCTATTATCTGCTGAACTTGCATGCTAGTTTTTTGTGATTCATGCATGAGGACCCCAACTCCTTCTGTGCTGCAGCTTTCTGCTGTCCTTCTCTACTTAAATAATATCCAGCTCCTTTATTCATTTTATCAAAGTGCATAACTTCACATTTTCCTCCGTTATATTCCATTTGCCAAGTTTTTTTGCCCACTCACTTAGCCTGTCTATATCCCTCTATTGTCTCTTTGTGTCACCATCATCACTTGCCTTCCCACCTATTTTTGTGTCATCTACAAACTTGGCAATTGTACATTCATTTCCTTTGTCCAAATCATTGATATAAATTGTAAATAATTAGGGCTCCACACTGATCCCATGCGCCACTCCACTAGTTACAGGCTGCCATCCTGAAAATGCCCCTCCCATCTGAACTCTGTGGCTGGAATTTTACCATCCCACCCACCACGGGAATTGTAGCGGGTGGGAAACGGACCATGGAAAGATCCGTTGTCCTCGGGTGGGATTTTCTGTCCTTGGGGCGAGTACGGTCAGAAAATCTCACCCCACTGTCTTCAATCAGTTAACCAATCCTCTATCCATGCTAATATACTACTCCTGGAACCATAGACACTTATCTTATGAGAGTTTTGAGTGCTATCTTATCAAACCCTTTTTAGAAGTACAGATGTATTACATCCACTGACTCTCCTTTATCTATCCTGGTCTTACCAGCTCAAAGAATTTGTCAGAGATTTCCCCTTTATGAAGCCATACTGACTCTACTTGATTCTATAATTCTACGATCTACATTTGGGAAGAACTGGATTACAAATGGATCACATATACTTTCATTTGCCCCTTAGGATTTTATTTTCAATCAAACCCCTATCATCTTCACTGCATAAAATTGGCAGGTTATGAGGATTCAATGATATTACTATAGCACTGAATTCTATTTCAGAATCGAAAAAATTGACAAGGTTAATAGGTAGGCACTTTTTACCTAGAAGCCTTCATACACAGAATGGACAGTATTAGCTTCAGAACTAAACATTACTATCCAGCAGGCATTTCTTTGAAGGGAACTAAGAGTAAGTTTAATTGCTTTATTCATGAGCAAAGGCATTCTAAAGAAGATGAATGATGACAGAACCTGGTACTGTTGCCATTCTCTAAGAAGACATCCCTAGAATTTAGTTCAGTGAATCAGAATGGAATATATTGCAGGAATTCAGCTCTATTGTAAGCTGGAGAAGAAAGAAACTTTTTTAAAACATCCTGATCTCTCTCTAACAAAAGTTTCAAATCATTTTATGCATGCATAGAAGAAAGAATTCTGGAATGATATTAGAACATATTATAAGCATGCATTGAGCTGCTATCGATTTACAGTATAGATAAAACAAAAACATATTTCACAATTAGATAATAAATCAATTATAAGGACTGATTAATAAGGAGGGGTTTAGTCAAAGCGGCAGCACCCATAGTTGCTGAAGATGATGTAATCTGGTTCAGGGTATAAAAGTACAGGTTTTTCTCTCAGAAATCAGAGCTATTGTAGAAAAGTTCAAATGTGTTTTGGATTCTCCATTATTCTCTGGTGGTTGGGGAGTTTGATATCTTAAATTAGACAGTATTTTGTGCTCTACTGCCCAGCAACTGAAACACTCAAGGTGTGATAACCCCCATGATCTGCGTGGGGAATCACTAATTAACCTCCCAGTTGGGGTTGTTGAATATGAACTCCCTCGGGCTTGCTAATTAGCCAACTAGGTGGAGCTCATATATCGAGCCCTGCATAAAGCAAGACACTGAGAGGGTCCATTAAACTTTTAATCCCGGTTGGAGCCTGCTGTATTTACCACAGGCTGGTGGTTATTGTTTATTTTCACATGTGCAATAGAAGCACAGTTCCTTCACAGTCGACTGTTGGAGTTATTATACAGGGAGATAAGGTAAAACATTACTTTGGACATTTGATGTATATCAATAACTAATTTTAGTTGTGGCATTGTGCTTTAAAGTCTTTTTCACCGGATTCTCTATTGGGGGGAAGAATTTTCCCTTTCTGCTTGTCATGGGAATCAGAGTAGGTGAGACACGGACCATGCAAAGTCTGTTGATGTTAGATGGGATTTTCTGGTCTCGGGGCTGGAAAATCCCACCCTAGATCATTGACTGTGGGCAGAATTTACCCAGGAAACGGCAAAGTGTGATAATGGGCAGGAAGAGAAGTACTTGGCCTGTTGGTGGCAGTGGTGGGTTTTTGCATTGTATTTCTAGGGTCTTAGAGGAAAAGAGATTGACCATCTTGATGCCAGACATCTGCAAGTCCAGAATGATTGTGGGTGGAGCAAAGGACATATTCAGATGCTAGTTTCAGGGTGCTAGAATGAATTCATAGAATGGTGGATGGCAGGTTGAGGGTAAAGGGGAGGATGCAGAGTGCTATTTGAGAACCTTGAGGGTCCGTGATAGCTGGCTATGGTTGACAATTCAGTGGGTGGAGCTTAGCTGTGGTCAAGGCAAGGGCATTGGACTGTGGCTCGAGGGTGATGGAGGGAGGATCCAGAGGGTGCACAGTCATGGCTTCCAATACCGGTGTCAATGGGCGGCACGGTAGCATAGTGGTTAGCATTGCTGCTTCACAGGTCCAGGGACCTGGGTTCGATTCCTAGCTTAAGTCACTGTCTGTGTGTAGTTTGCACATTCTCCTTGTGTCTGCGTGGCTTTCCTCCGGGTGCTCCGGTTTCCTCCCACAGTCCAAAGACGTGTGTGTTAGGTTGATTGGTCGTGCTAAAAATTGTCCTTTAGTGTCCTGACATGTGTAGGTTAGAGGAATTAGTGGGTAAATATGCAGAGATATGGGGGTGGGGTTGTGGCTGGTGCAGACTTGATGGGCCAAATGGCCTCTTTCTGTACTGTCGGGTTTCTATATTCTATATCAATGCTCTGAAATGGCCTCCATGTCCCTGGCTGTATCAACAAGGAGAGATCTCATCATTGATCCTCCACATTGCAATTGATCAGGGTGGAGTGGGTGGACACCAGCGTGTGCCCAATTCCATGTATAAAACTTTGCATTGGGCAAGACAGAAGGGAGGCCCTCAGTGAATATCCCTACAATTCATACACAGATCACATCTGGAAGACAACGATGGAATATGTCAGCCCAAAACTTCTGATAATGATGTTGCCTCTGTTAAGGAATCACCAGTGGGAAGGTGAAGTAAAGTTATTGTCACTGGACTAGTGATCCAGAGACCCAGAGTAATGCACTGGGGACCCAGCTGATGGTGAAATTTGAATTTAATAAAAATGTTAGATTAAAAGTCTACTGATGACCATGAACCATTGTCAACTGTTGTAAAAACCCATATGGTTCATGCATGTCCTTTTGGGGAAGGAAATCTGCCATCCTTACTTGGTCTGGCCTGCATGTGATTCCAGAGCCACAGCAATGTGATTGACTCTTAACAGCCTTCTGAAATGGTCTAGCAAGCCATTCAGTTTAAGGGCAGTTCAGAATGGGCAATAAATGCTGGCCCAGCCAGTGACCCCCACATCCTATGAATGAATGATAAAAAGAGTGAGCCAAGAGGAGAAATAGCTGGGCAAACAGCCAGGAGAGCTAGCAGAAGCTCAAGCAGCTCAAGGTGCCAGTAAGCAGGGACCAGTATAACAGCGAGCATTGGTGTGCAACTATATGGTGAGGCAATCCAAAGGCAGCAGCTTTGATTGTCTTCACCAGTGTCTGTTTCTGGGGCTACACAGGTCACCTGTGTGGAATAGCCCAGCCTGCCCTGCACTAATCTATGGGAGAAGTGACAAGTGACCTCTTCAGAAGAGCACATGATGCTGTTAAAGACCCCAGGAGCCAGGCAGCCAGATCAAGGGATTTGCTACAAGATTTCCACAAGTGCCTGGGATAATTGACTCTACACATGTGACACTGGGACCAGACCACTGCAATCATTGACAGAAAGGTGTTTCACTCTATGAATATGCAGCTGGGATGTGATCACAGAAAACAAATGCTTCAGGTGTTGTGTGAGGTACCCAGGGAGCTCTCTCAATGCCTACATGCCCTCCAACCTGAAAGTTCCACAAGTATTTACTCTACATCATCCAGCGCAGGGGTGGCTCATTGGCGATGGGAGGGGGATCCCACAGTCGACCTGTCAGATGAGCTCCAAGGCCAAATGATGTCCAGGTTTCAATGCTGTACATGCAGACATGCCACTACTGAGGACATGGTAAAATAAGTGTTCCATCCATTGGCCCATATCATTTGAGACTGATCTGGAACAAAACGCATGACTATTGCAGTGATTAACAGCATAATGATTTCATTTATTATTGTCACCCGTATTATCATAAAGTGTGAAAAGTGTCGTTTCTTGTGTGCTATACAGACAAAGCAGACATAGAGAAGGAAATGAGAGAGTGCAGAATGTAGTGTTACAGTCATAGCTAGGGTGTAGAGAAAGATCAACTTAATGCAGCCAGAGGGTGGTGAATCTGTGGAGCTCTTTGCCACAGAAGGCTGTGAAGGGCAGATCATTGAGTGTCTTTAAGACAGAGATAGATAGGTTCTTGATCAATAAGGGGATCAAAAGTTATGGGGAGAAGATAGGAGAATAGTGATGAGAATCGCATCAGCCATGATTGAATGGTGGAGCAGACTCGATGGGCCGAATGGCCTAATTCTGCTTCTATATCTTATGGTTTTCTCTGAGACATACCCATGGGAGAGGAGGGGAGATCTGGGCGGGGTTGGTAAGATCCACAGGTTTCACTGCAGGTAGACTCAGCAGACAGACAGACCAAGTGATGCTACTGGCTTGCATGAATGAAGGCCTGTCCTGGTGCCCTTAAGATATTTGGACATTTGGCCACATGAGGGAATGATGGTGGCATGCTGATTCCATGATTTGGCACGCTCCTTGATGATGAATAGCTCATTGGCTGGCTGCCGTGTGGGAGGGGATAGCCAGCTGTCCAGCCCCCAAGTGGAACTGTCAGTCACTTTGTTCTCCACTACTGATAGCCTTGTACGAACACTCCAGGATTTGAGCATAAAGTCAAGCTTGACACTCCAGCGAAGGACAGATGGGGTGCTAGTCTGCCAAAGGTGTTGGCCATAATTTTCTGACCGCTCATACCAGCAGCATCTTCTGGTCCTGCCATCAGCGCACCCTGGCTGCAGGTTTACCAGCGACACGAGGGGTGCGTCAACTGGAAACCCTGTTGACAATGGTGGGTCGCTGCACACCCATTGGGCAGGAGTTTCCAACTGGGCTCTCCCTTAAATCCCACCCGAGATCAATGGACATTGGTTATTCCGTGCCCGCTCAGATTCCCAAGGTAGGCAGAATGGGAACATTCGCCCATCATTGTCTTTCAGACAATTGAAAACCTGTCTGACCTCATAGGTGAATGTAAAAGACTCCGTGGCACTATTTCACAGAGGGGCAGGGGAGTTAGCCCCGGTGTCCTGGTAAAAATTTATCTTTCCATTAACGTCACCCGAACAGATCATTTAGTCTCCGTCATAATGCTGTTTGCTGTGCACAAATTGTCTGCTGCGTTTCCCTACCTCACAACAATGACTACACTTCAAAAGTACTTTATTGCCTGTGAAACGCTATGAGGTGCCCAGGGTTGATGAAAGGTACAATATAAATTCCTGTCTTTCTTCTTCCATTGCACAGGTTGCCTTGGATGAAAAACATCCACCGCTCTTTGCAATCACAAAGTGCCTCCCAGTAGGCTGTATTCAAGGAGTGCTGGCCACTTGTGATATCGGGTTCCCTGTCGCTAATAAACAGCAGAGGTGTCGCTGGCCTTGTGTAGCAATCGCTCAGGACAGTATTTAATACTGCGGCACCATAAAGAGGAATGGGTTAACCATGTACTGTCACTGCGCCTGTGTTTTGAGGTTGTCCAATTTAACCCCGGTACGTTTTGATGAGTGGGTTTGCAGAATGTTCTGCGGAATGACAGCGTACAATTGTAGAATTTTATGTTTTTTTCAGTTTATCGCAACAAAAGCAGCATCATCATCAAACAAAATAAACCAAATCTTTTCGCCACAAAGATAGAAGCAAACATCGACAAGATCGCAGTCCTATTACCAAAACACCTGCTACCCACTCATCACACTGATAGCTTTATAGCAGAAACCCATTTTTCATCATCATCATTACATTAGATCCTGCCAAGGATATCGATACCTGATCAATAAACACAGAACTCTACAGTGTACATTTACTAGCGCTGAGACAACCTGCAATTTCTTCTCCTGTTCTCTATTTCAACCCTACGCAGCAGTGAATAAACAAGCATCTTGCAGTCATAGAATCCCTACAAATGCACATTCGGCCCATCAAGTCTGCACCGACCACAGCGTCACCCAGACCCTATCCCCGTAACCCCACATATTTACCCTGCTGATCCCCCTGACACTTGGATCAACTTACCACGGCCAAGCAACATAACCCGCACATCTTTGTAACTTGGGAGGAAACCAGAGAACCCAGAGGAAACCCACACAGACAAAAGGGGAGAGTGCAAATTCCACACAGACAGTGACCCAAGGCCGGGATTGAACGCAGACCCTCGGCGCTGTGAGGCAGCAGTGCTAACCACTGTGCCAACTAAAAAACTAATCCAGCATAGAAACATAGAAATAGGAGTACGCCGTTTGGCCCTTCGAACTGGCTCAATTTGATCAAGGCTGATGATTGAATTCAGTATCCTGATGCCCCCTCCTCCCCTACACTCTCCTTCACCCGCATGAGTAATATCCAATTTCCAGGGATGTCCTTGTGGTAACTCTGCAGTTATTGACCTGATTACACAGGGGCAGAATTGGCTCTCAGAATGATTACCACAGCATTTGAAATAAAGCATAATGTCCTCGAAAAGCACAATAGCTTGTGTAAGATCTCATCGAGTAAAACCGTAGAATCGTAAGGTCATCGAACAACGAGACCTTTCAGCCCATTGTGTCCTGTGCTCTCTCTCTCTCTCTATGAACGATTTACTCAGCCCATCCCCTGCCTTTTCCATCAGCCGCTCAATTTTCTTTTTGTTCAGGTAGTTATTCAAATCGCTTTTGAAAGCCGTACTTTGGCCACACTCTCAAGCAATGCATTCCACATCCTAACCACTGGTAAGGTGTAAAAATGGTTTTTCCGTCTCGTTATTTTGACAATTACTTGAAATCTCGGGCCCTCCAGTTTTCGATCCTTCCTGCAATAGAAACCGTTTCTGCCCTGTCCAAGCGCCACCACCACCACCCCCCCACCCACCCACACCCACCACCCCCCCCCACCCACCCACACCCACCACCCCCCGCCCCCACCCAGCCCCCACCATGGTTTTGAACAATCCCATCAGATTTAACATAAATTGGGTGGGATTCATCAGAACTGCCTAAAGAAGCAATTTTGGCATATTTTTAAAAAAATCTTGCATTTTTCAGCACCTTTCACCACATTTTTTTGTTGTTCGTTCGTGGGACATGGGTGTTGCTGGCCGGCCTGCATTTATTGCCCATCCTGAGTTGCCCAAGGGCATTTGAGAGTCAGCCACATTGCCCTGAAGTCACGTGTAGGCCAGACCAGGGTAAGGACAGTAGATTTCCTTCCCTAAAGGACATTAGTGAACTAGATGGTTTTTTCTGACAATTGACAATGGTTTCATGGTCATCAGTAGATTCTTAAATCCAGATTTTTTTCATTGCATATCAAACTCCACCATCTACCTTGGTGGAATTCGAACCCAGGTCCCCGGAACATTAGCTGAGTTTCTGGATTAATATTCTAGCAATGTTACCATTAGGCCATTGTGATATCCCCAAGTGTTTTACAACCATTGAAGTAGGATAAAGTGAAGTTACTGTTGCAATGTAGAAAATGCAACTCTCTGACTGCACACAGCAAGATGCCAGAAGCATCAATTATACACTCAGCCAGTAATCTGCTTTCAGACTTCCTGTTGAGAGATAAGTATCAGCCAGGAAACCAGGGACAACTCCTTTGCTCTCTTTAGCAAAGCACCATGGGGCCTTTTGAAGATCGCTGTTTAATCTCTCACCCAAAAGACAGCACCTTCGGCAGTGCAGCTCTCCCTCAGCACTGTACTGAATGTCGACATGAGATTTCATGGAGTGGGACTTTAACTCAGAAGGAAGAATATTACCCATCGAGCGAAGGTGTCATCCGGAGCAGAGTGTGCGTCTTCTCGTCCCACAGCTGCTTAATTTGATTTATTATTGTCACATGTATTAGTATACAGTAAAAAGTATTGTTTCTTGTGCACTCTACGGACAAAACATACCGTTCATAGAGAAGGAAACGAGAGAGTGCAGAATGTAGTGTTACAGTCATAGCTAGGGTGTGGAGAAAGATCAACTTAATGCGAGGTAACTCCATTCAAAAGTCTGCTGGCAGCAGTGAAGAAACTGCCCTTGAATCGGTTGGTACGTGACCTCAGACTTTTGTATCTTTTTCCTGATGGAAGAAGGTGGAAGACAGAATGTCCGGGTTGCGTGGGATCCTTAATTATTCAGGCTGCTTGGCTAAGGCAGAGGGAAGTGTAGACAGAGTCAATGGATGGGAGGTTGGTTTGCATGATGGATTGGGCTACATTCACTACTTTTGTAGTTCCTTGAGGTCTTGGGCAGAGCAGGAACCCATACCAAGCTGTGATACAACCAGAAAGAATGCTTTCTATGCTGCATCTCTAAAAGTTGGTGACAGTCAGAGCTGACATGCCAAATTTCCTTAGTCTTCTGAGAAAGTAGAGGCGTTGGTGGGCTTTCGTAACTATAGTGTTGGCATAGGGGGAACCAGGACAAGTTGTTGATCTGAACCCCTAAAAACTTGAAGTTTTTGACCATTTCTACTTCATTGCCATTGATGTAGGGCATGTTCTCCACTACACTTCCTGAATTTGATGACAATCTTCTTTGTTTTGCTGACATTGAGGGACAGCTTATTGTTGCTGCATCAGTTCACCGGATTCTCTACCTCATTCCTGTACTCTGTTTCATCATTGTTTGAGATCTGACCCACTACAGTGGTGTCATCAGCAAACTTGAAAATCGAGTTGGAGGGGAATTTGGCCACACAGTCAAAGGTGTGTAAGGAGTACAGTAGGGGGCTGAGAACACGGCCTTGTGGGGCATTGGTATTGAGGATGATTGTGGAGAGGGTGTTGTTGCCTAACCTTACTGATTGTGGTCAGTGAGTTAAGAAGTTCAGGATCCAGTCACAGAGGGACGTGCCAAGGACAAGGCCACAGAGTTTGGAGATGAGTTTCGTTGGAATAATGGTGTTGAAGGCTGAGCTGTAGTCAATAAATAGGAGTCAGACATTGGCGTCCTTGTTATCTAGATTTTCCAGGGTTGTGTGCAGGGCCAGAGAGATGGTGTCTGCTGTGGACCTGTTACAGTAGGTGAACTGTAATGGATCCAGACAGTCTGGGAGGCTAGAATTGATTTGTGCCATGACTAACCTTTCGAAGCACTTCATAATGATGGATGTCAGAGCCACAAGCTGATAGTCGTTAAGGCACACTCCTTGGTTTTTCTTAGGTATCAGGATAATGGTCATCTTCTTGAAACAGATAGGGACCTCAGATTGTTGTAGAGAGAGGTTGAAGATGTCTGTGAAGACCCCCTCCAGATGATCTGCGCAGGATCTAAATGCTTGTCCAGGTACCCCATCCGGCCAGTCGCTTTCCGTGGGTTGACCTTCGAGAAAGCTGCTCTGACATCTGCAATGGTGACCCCAGGTACAGGTTCATCCGAGGCTTCCAGGGTGGGGGGCATGCTCTCGCTGACCTCTTGCTCAAAACGGGAAGAGAATGCATTGAGCTCATCAGAGAGGGGTGCGTTGGAGCTGGCGATTTTACATGCCTTCTTGTCGTCTGCCACAGTAGGGAAGGGTCCATGTGGCTAGCCTTGGACTCTAGCCCGGTCTGGTATGGTCTTTTGGCATTTTTGATGGATCTCCTTGGATCACATCTGGCTATCTTGTATAGGTCAGTGTCAGCTGACTTGAACGCTTCAGACCTGGACTTCAGCAAGCAGTGGATATCCCTGTTCATCCATGGTTTCTGGTTGGAAAACACATGTATTTGCTTCTTTGGCACACACTTACTGGTGAAGCCAGTTAATGGTGTACTCATTCAGGCTGGTCTCAGAGTTTTTAAATACTGACCAATCCATTGATTCTAAGCAGCATTAGGAGCATGAGGCTGCAGGTCTACTCCTCAGATCTCCCTGGCAAATCCTGATGGATGCTTTGTCAGGCCTTCTTGAGCTGATAAGGTAAAAGCTGCAGAAAGTTGTTACAGATTCTCAGTAAGTGTATACGCTTCTTACAACAGCACAAATCAACCTGACAGGGCACAGAGGAGTGCAATGGCTTTGTCATACTGTAATTTCAGCACCAGAGTCTGGATACAACCCAGATTGATAGAGGAAAAAAAAATCATTTTCCCTTGTCACATGCAATATAATTTAACCAAGAGAAATAATGCCTCTTAATGGAACATTAAGGCAGGTCTAAATCTTCTTCATTTAGCAAAGCATTTTTGTATTAGGCAAAGCATTGACAAGGGCAGCAGAACACCACCACCTGTATGTTCCTCCCCAGGTCACATACCATCCTCATCTGGAATTACATCGCTGTTCCTTCGTCAAAGTCCTGCAACTCCTTTCCTGTGCACCATGGGTGAACATGCACCTTGGCAGTTCACCATCACCTTCTGAAGGGCAATTGGAATTGGGCAACAAATGCTGGCCTAGCCAGAGAAACCCACATCCCACAAAAGAATAAATACAAAGAAACCTCAAGCCATAGCTTTGTAAATTGGGGAATAGGAGGCCATTAGATTCCATTCTCCTTTCTCCCTCAGTGTACCAGGACAGGCAACAAGTACGGCGACTAGCGGATTTTCACAGTAACTTCATTGCAGTGTTAATGTAAGCCTACTTGTAACACTAATGCGCGGTGGCACAGTGGTTAGCACTGCTGCCTCACAGAACCAGGGATACGGGGGTCGATTCCCGACTTGGGTCACTGTCTGCGAGGAGTTTCCCCGTGTCTGCGTGGGTTTCCTCCAGGCACTTTGATTTCCTCCCACATTCTGAAGAGCGTGCTGGTTAGATGCATTGACCTGAACAGGCGTCAGACTGTGGTGACTCGGGGAGTTTCACGGTAACTTCATTGCAGTGTTAATGTGAGCTTTACTTGTGGCACCAATAAATACACTTTAATAAATAAACTTAAGAAATGTCTCTTTTCAGACTGAGGATATTTTATGACTGAGAAATCCATTGTACTGTGCTAGCCTCTTACTTGGTGAGTTCCTTTCACATTTGCTTTGTTGCGGAACATTAGTCGAATGGGTTTTCCTGATGGTGATACCCTTTTCCTTTGGGTAATTCAGACAGTCACCTGCAGGTTAAAATGACATGGAGGAATCCCAAGCACAGAGCATTTGATAATCACTGAAGAATATTGGACGAATAGTAAGTATCCTCCCTACTGATCCATTACTTTACATCTAATGCTATGCTCCTAATGCATTAGAGCTTTCTCAGTGATTTGAATCCACAATCCTGGATCACTGCAGTGTAGCGCTGAGGGAGTGCTGACTGATTGTCAGTGGCCTCTTGCTGTGAAGGGACCATACTGGGGTTCTGGATGCAGTGTTGGGTGGGGTGGAAATAGCTCAGTAAAAATTGACCACTTTGCCCCAAGGTTTGTGTGTTGGGCAAGTGGTTAGGTATACAGAGGTAAAGGATAGAATTACAGAGTAATTACAGCATAGAGGAGGCCACTTGGCCCATCAAATCCACGTCAGTTCCCTGTAGAGTGATTGCAGTCACATTCCCCAATGTCAGGGGTGCAGTCTTTCAAGTGAGACATTAAACCAAAGGCTCCAGCTACCACAGTATCTCATGTAAGTGCTACCACAGCAGGAAGAGCTGGGGAGTTCTCCCCGGAATCCTGATCGATGTTTATCCTTCAATCATTTCACGAAAATCTCTGGTCACTGTCTATTTTGTTCCCCATGTTTCTTTACATTGCAACAATGACTGTTCTTCAAAAGTATTTAACTGCCATTTGCTGACTGCATTGTAAGAAGGAAAGTTGAACACATTTGTGTACAACGTTTTGGCCTCAACTCACTTTCTGTGATAGTGAATTCCACACATTCACCACCGCCTGGATGAAGAAATCTTTCCTCACCTCAGACTTAAAAGGTTTGCCCCTTACCCTCAAACTATGACCCCTAATTTTGGATTCCCCTACAATCGGGAACAGCCTTGGCCTAGATGTCTGGTGTTTGCGTTATCCACAGGCACAACCACGCATCATGGTATGAAAGGGAGCATGGAAGGTTACTTGGAGCGGGGGAAACAAAGGCCAGAATTCTCAGACCTCACCCGTGGCTGGGATTCTCCAGTCCCACTACTGGAGATTTGGCTGAGCTCCAATTTCTCTGTTCTCGCCGGCAGTGATGGCGATTCCAGGAAGGTGCTCTTACTCCCAGTCTTGTGCATATGAGAAGAAAGTAGCCATCTTTGATTTTGTCCTTTTACACCTGGAGGTTCATGTCCTTTCCTGCATCATTATGTTTATTTCATTTATTAATGACAAGTAGACTTACAGAGACACTGCAATGAAATTGATGTGAAAATTCCCCTAGTTGCCACACTCCTGTCGCCTGTTTGGGTACACTGGGGGAGAATTTAGCACGGCCAATACACCTAGCCAGCATGTCTTTCAGAATGTGGGAGGAAACCAGAACATCCAGAAACCCACACGCACACAGAGAAAATGTGTAGACTCCATACAGACAGTGACCCAACCTGGGAATTAACCTGGGTCCCTGGTACTGTGAGGCAATGGTGCTAACCACTATGCCACCATCAGCTTGCAAAGTAAGCGATTTTCTCCTCAACAATGGTTAAATATCATTCTAATCGGTCATTACTATTTTAACCATGACAAGCTAGGAGTTAAGAGACTCATTCTGTCAGTCGTGGAATGACAATAAAGTTACTGACTGACCTGACACAATTCTTCACATATGAAAGACTCCAATCCCAGATGGACTTTGAGTCAACAGTACAGTCAAACTGGACCTGTCTGTGCAGATTCTAGAGAATAGCAAACTGATGAAATTTGCCACCTCAAGTACAACTCTCATCAACTTTTATTGATGCACCATAGAAAGCATTCTTTCCGGTTGTATCACAGCTTGGTATGGCTCCTGCTCTGCCCAAGACCGCAAGAAACTACAAAGAGTTGTGAATGAGGTCCAGTTCATCCCAAACCAGACTCCTATCCATTGACTCTGTCCACACTTCCCGCTGCTTTGGGAAAGCAGCCAGCAGAGTTAAGAACTCAATGCACCCCAGACATTCTCTCTTCCATCTTCTTCCGTCAAGAGAAAGATACAAAAGTCTGAGTTCACGTACCAACCAACTCAAGAACAGCTTCTTTCCTGCTGCTGCCAGACTTTTAAATGGATCTGCCTTATATTAAGTTGATCTTTCTCTACACCCTAGCTATGACTGTAACACTACATTCTGCACTCCCT
Organism: Carcharhinus amblyrhynchos; assembly: GCF_965287045.1. Lineage (NCBI taxonomy): Eukaryota > Metazoa > Chordata > Chondrichthyes > Carcharhiniformes > Carcharhinidae > Carcharhinus > Carcharhinus amblyrhynchos. The sequence continues at coordinate 43,313,557 of NC_137344.1, read as the reverse complement.
CCTTTCCTTATCTATGAATGGTATGCTTTGTCTGCATAGCACGTAAGAAACAATACTTTTCACTGTCCGTTAATACATGTGATAATGATAAATCAAATCAAATGAATTAAAAATTGGATAACCAAAAATATAAAGAAGGTTTTACTTGATTTTAATGTGCATTCTTTTTATCTACTCTTGAACATGAGTATCACGGCTGTCTTGTCTAAAAACAGTTGGTTTTGGATCTCAGCTGAAGAGGTTTTTGGTGGATTTAGCTCTCTGAGGGTGTTGACTGGAGTGGCACCAATCTGGATGTAATCTAATCATTGTGACCAGTGAACGTGTGAGGTGTTGGTGAATGTGATGGATGCTCAGGGCATTGCATGGTGCTTGTTTCTCATTTTGAAATGGAGGCAATCATTTCCTTCCCTTAAATGGGATCTGACTGCAACTTCACCAAGCGAGAGGGCTTAATGTTAATAAGGATAATGGGCAATCGTCTTGACAGCTTTGACATAGAGACGATGTGGGCCAGCATAAATATCACATGTGTGGGTGACCTGATATAATTTCCTCTTAAATGATGCTGGAGGCATTTATCCACCCAGAAAGACATTTATGAGCAACCTGTTAGTAATCCAGTATTGAATCAGTGCCTTCGATTGTTGTTAACAATACAATTATTGCAGCCCGCTAATGCGCAGAGGTTTTTGTTACACGCGTCTCATGGAAGCTACAGAAGCACACAGGAGGGTGAAGTTTAGTGTTGTGAATTGGAAATACTCTGCATAAGCTCCCACCCAAGGAACGTCACGCAGACCAGCCCCACATCCATTTGTCGGAATACTACCGCCTCGCCTGCCACGGAATCGGAGCGGGCAAGAGGCGGACCATGGAAATGTCCTTGACCTCGGGCGAGAATTTCAGGTCTCGCTCAAGCGAGAATCCTGCCCATTCTCTCCATCTGCACTTCCCACTGCCTCAGAAAAGCAGCCAGCATAATCACGCACCCGACCTTCTCTTCCTCTTTCTTTCATCAGGAAAAGGATACAAATGTCTAAGGTTACATGCCGACTCAAGAACAGCTTCTTCTCTGCTGTTGTCAGACTTTTGAATGGACCTACCTTACATTAAGTTGATCTTTCTCTACACCGTAGCTATGATGGTAACACTACATTCTGCACCCTCTCCTTTCCTTCTCATTGTACTCTTTGAACGGTATGCATTGTCTAGCAGGCAAGAAACAATAATTTTCACTGTATACTCATACATGTAACAATAATCAGTCAATCAATCAATCGTCCCCAGCTGGAAGTTGTCAGGAGTGTTGATTCAAAATACCATAAGTTTACTCTCTAAGTCTCACATGAGTGAATTTAGGACAATCTTGGGACTCAAAGGTTATGTGAATATCAATGCTCACTGGCCGCAGAATGGGTGGTGTTGGGCAAAATGGTGGTGCAAACTATTTCTGTTCTTCAGTTCAGCGGTGAGGAGTGGTACTTCATATTATGTATGTTCCTATGGACTAAGGATGCATAAAGAATCACAATTTAGGCTTGGTAACTTGAACACTGGTAGTTCTTTACGTTCTTCCCGTGTCTGCTTGTTTTTCCTCCGAGTGCTCTGGTTTCCTCCCACAGTCCAAAAGATGTGCTGGTTAGGTGCTTTGGCCATGCTAAATTCTCCCTCACTGTACCCGAACAGGCGCCAGAGTGTGGTGATTAGAGGATTTTCACAGTAACTTCATTGCAATGTTATTGTAAGTTACTAATAAATAAACTAAACTAAACTAAACATTATTGAGGTGGACATTGATTCACAGTCAGGTTTAAAACTGTCCAATAGGGTCCCAGGCTGGAAGGAGCTAATTGGCCAGGGATCACCTGACCCACGCTCTTAAAGGGGTAGTCTGCGCCCCAAACCCCAACATGCAATAGAAACAGATATAGAACACTTCTGCTTTGGACATTGGAAGATCTCACTCAAAAAGCATGCACTATAGCTAGATCCATATGCCAAAAATTGGCAATCATTGTCAGTGGTTCCATCAAGACTCTCTGCCAACGTTTCGGTGTTTACTTCGATTCAGGAAACATTTCACTGCAAGTAAACATGATATTTTGAGATCTACTTGGATCTCAGTTAACTGGCGTCAACGGTTATGGTTCTGTGGATAGGACAATGGACCTGAAACATTAAGGGTGAAATCATAGTTGGGGTGGGGAGGGGAAACAGAAAATTTGGTGGACCGCGCAAAGGTCCATTGATATCGGGTGAGAATTTCCAGCCTTGGGGCCAGTGTGGCTGGAAATCCCCATTCTCATTCGGTTTCTCTCTCCACAGATGCTGCCAGACCTGCTGAGTTTATTCAGCATTTTCTGTTTTTATTCACCGTTGTTTCGTGGTTGCTTGTTGGAGCGTATCCTGGGATATGGGGATTATCCCTTGAAGAGAAATGGAGTAGAATGGGCCTATATTGAATGAGATGCGAACTAATTGAAATTTAAAATTCGTTAGGGTTCTGGCAGGGTGTACGCTGAGATAATGTGACTCCTGGCTGTAACAAGTAGGACTGGCAAGGCTCAGAATAGGCAGTTGACCAGTTAGCACTGAGATGAGGGATCATTTATTCACTCAAACAATTGTGAATCTCTGGAATCTTCTACCCCAAGGAGCCATGGATGCTCAGATATATTTAAGACAGATGTCGACATATATTTGAGTGTAAAGGGATACAGGGAAAGTAGAGAGCTGAGGTAGAAGATCAACCATGATAGTATTGAAGGGCTTAAAGGCCTATCTCCAAATTCTTATGTATATTGTGTTCATGATGACTGACAAATGCCTACGATACTGCCAAAAGCTCCCCATCGAACCAGGGCAACCTGAAGTCTTTGGATGGTCACCATCCCATGCCAGATCAGAAGGTGGGAGTCCTGGAAAGCCCACTTTCCAATAATTTAACTTCCTAGAAAAATAATGTCAAGCAAAGGGGAATGATGGTTGCCTCATCAGGGCAGCACAGTGGTACAGCAGTTAGCACTCCTGCCTCACAGCGCCAGGAACCCGGGTTCAATTCTGGCCTCAGGTCTATGTGGAGTTTGCACGTTCTCCCCGTGTCTGCGTGGGTTTCCTCCAGGTGCTCCGGTTTCCTCCCACGGTCCAACGATGTGTGATTTAGATGGATTGGCCATGATAAGTTGCCCCTTAATATCAGGGGATTAGCAGGGTAAATATGTGGTGTTATGGGTATGGAGCCTGGGTGGGATTGTGGTCAGTGCAGACTTGATGGGCCGAATGGCCTCCATTTGGACAGTAGGGATTCCATGATTATGTTTCTTTGATTTAATGCGAGAGGTGACAGCCTAGTGTTATTACTGGTAGACCATTAATCTAGAAACTCCACTAATATTCTGGAGGCCCGGGTTCAAATTCCACCACAGTAGATGGTACTATTTGAATTCAATGAAAAAAAAAATCAGGAATTAAGAATCTATTGATGACCATGAAAGCATTGTCAATTGTTGGAAAACCCCATCTGGTTCATTAATATCCTTTAGGGAAGGAAATCTGCCATCCTTACCTGACCAGGCCTACATGTGACTCCAGAGCCACAGCAATGGGGTTGACTCTCAACTGCCTTCTGAAATGAACTAGCAAGCCACTCAGTTCAAAGGCAGTAGGGATGGGCAATAAATGCTGGCCCAGCCAGCGACACCTACATAAATTATCCCAATTTCTTCAGCTGTTAATCAATGCAGCAAAGATTAGACAAGCCTGAACAATGCACCATATTCAGAACACTTTCTGATGTTCAATCCTGGACTATTTAACCAGCATTTCCTGAGTGGCCCTGGATGTTTGAGGGCACCAGTGATCAAAATAGCTTTGAGAAACAGTGGTTTATTATATAATGTGCACACGTGAGAGTTGGATCTTTATAGAACGGTGTGATTTATATTGTATAAATATATACATTGTGAGAATGTCAACTTGATTCAGTAAATAACTCTCTCACACTCTATTGGAAAAGTCAACATGTAATTAAATGAGCAGTTTCCTAGTTGAGTCTGTTTGAGGTGTCATGTGGCAGGGCTCTTCCCTCTGAGTCAGAACAACATGGGTATAAATTCTTGTTCCAGGAAGGAACCAAACAAAGTGGGTTGGCACTCCAGCACTGAAACATTGTCATTGGTGCTAATATCTGGAAAAGGGAATAGACTAAGACCATATCTGCCAGTTGACATGGACAAATTAAAAAAAACATTAAAGAATTGGGAGTTATTTTGGCCAACATTCCTTCCTCAACCAAAACCAAATTAACTGGTCAATTGGAATGGGGGAGTGGGATGGAATAGCTGTTGTGTTTTCCAATGAGCAACAGATATTTGACTTCATGGCAACTCTGAATGACAAAAGTCCTGTGATGTTCTCCACAGTGTCTTTAATCAGTTATAAATGCAAATTCATTTTTACACATTATTCTCTGTAAAATACTGTGCAGTTAATCATCTGACAGCCTACATTGAAATTATAACCTATGAAAATGGGCCTTTCAATCAAACTGCTCAGGGTGTTGCTGTTGAGGCTCCACAGGAACCTTCTATCACCCAATCTCTTCATCTATCAACGTTACTCCTATCCCCTTCTCCCTCGTGCATTTGTTCAGCTTCCCCTTAAGGCAGCATAGTGGCTCCCAGTGCCAGCGACCCGGGTTCAATTCCAGCCTTGGGTGGCAGTCTATGTGGAGTTAGCATGTTCTCCCAGTGTCTGCGTGGGTTTCCTCCAGGGGCTCTGGTTTCCTCCCACAGTCCAAAGATGTGTGGATTAAGTGTCAGGGGGATTAGCAGGGTAAATATGTGGAGGGTATGGAAATAGGATCTGGGTAGAATTGGTGTTGGTGCAGGCTTGATGGGCCAAAGGGTTCCTTCTGTGGTATAGGGGTTCTATGGAATACATCTATGTTATTCATTGGAGTTCAGCAAAGTAAAAGGTGACTTGATTGAAACCTATAAGATCCTGAGGACTATTGACAGGGACCCCTCAAAATCCTGCCTTCCATCCTTCTCTGCCCCTTCCCAGGGGTTTGGGTTCCTCCCTTCCGCTTGTGGCAGAATCTAGAAATTGGGATCCCTGGTCAAAAATAATGGGTCACCCTTTGTCACAAGACCTACATTCTGACCACTTTGTTGTTAATGACATTTGAATGAATAATTAAAGGCCAATTAGACTTGTTAACAAACCAGTTACCTGGGATAATATATTGCCCAGGCCATAATAATGTTGCCAGTGAGTAGGTTGGAATGAGTAGGCTGGTATACCATGGCCTAGGTTAAAAATCATAGCAGGGAAGGGAGGCACTCCCATTCAGAATGCCGCATCAGAGACATCCCCTGCAAGATGTTCCCTTCCTTCCTCACCACTTACCACCCAAAACCCTGCCTTCCACCCTTCTCTGCCCCTTCCCCGGGGCCTGGGCTCCTCCCTACCCTGAGAGCCGGGGACATATCTTTGTGCAGCAGCCATTGTTTTCCTTCGTGCTTCTTCCTGCTGTCCAGTCTGTGCCCGTCATCGAGCTCTGACACTGCTGGGACTGCTCAAGTGCCAACTGATCAGATAGGCCGATAGTCCTCAAGGGCGGGACATCCTCTGACCCGGGATTTTCAGCTAGCTTCGCCCATCTGCAGCATGTTGTGACTGCGGGATGGGTTTCTATATGAACAAGAGGAGGAGTAGGCCATTCAGCCCCTCAAACCTACCCTGCCATTTAATGAGATCGTGGCTGATTCGATAATAATCTCAAATCTGAATCCCTCCTGCTCCCCCATAACCTTTCAGCCCTTTGCTTATCAAGAGTCTATCCACGTCAGTCTTAAAGATATTCAAAGACTTCACTTTCTCCACCTTTTCAGGAAGAGAGTTCCAAAGTCTCTCAATTCTCTGAGTGAAATAAGAAAATCACCTCATTTGCATTTTAAATGGGTGACCCTTTATTTTTAACCAATGATCCTTAGTTCTAGATTTTAGATTCTCCCACAAGAGGAAGCATCCTCTCCACATTCACTCTGTCAATAGTCCTCAGGATCCTCTGTTTCAATCAAGTCACCCCTTATTTTTCTAAACTCCAGTGAATAGAGACCTAGCTTGTCCAATCTTTCCTTATAGATCAACCCCAGGTATTATTCTCAGAAACCATCTCTGAACTGCTTCCAATGCACTTACTTCCTTTCTTAAATAAGCTGGCTTGTATGTTCTCACCACTGTCCTCTAAAACTGAAGCATAACCTTGCTACTTTTGGATTCAATTCACTTCACAATAAATGATAATAGTCTATTTCCTTTCCAAGGTATTTGCTGTATCTCTAGACCAATCTTTTGTGACGCATGCACTAGGACACCCAGATCCCTCTGCATCTCAGAGCTCTGCAATCTCTCACCATTTAGATAATGTATTTTTTTTTCCCTTCAAGTCAAATTGGAGAATTTCACATTTTTCCACATTCTACTCCATTTGTCAGATCTTTGCCCCTTCTCTGAACATGTCTGTGTCTTTTTGTAGCCCCATTGTGTCCTCTTCACCACTTACTTTCTTACCTGTCTTTGAGTCGTCAGCAAATTTGGCAACCATCCCATCCAGCCCCAAGTCTTTACAGAGACTGTAAAGTGTTGAGGGCCCAGCACTGATCCCTGTGGCACACCATTCATTTATGCCTAACCTCTGCCTCCTGCTAGCGAGCCAATCTTCTATTCATGCCAATATGTTACCCTCTATACCATGGATGAAATTTTATCGGGACGCCTGCCCAAGGCTCGTAAGATCTTGCCTGGGGCCAGTGGAGAATGCCATTCTGCAAGCCTCGCCTGCCCCAATTTCGGGGCCAGAGTGCCAGCAAAATCAGGGCCTATAAGCTTTTATTTTCTGCAATAATCTTTGATGAGGCACCTTATCAAATGCCTTCTGGAAATCTAAGTACAGTACATTCACTGTAGTGGATCTGCTAAGTACAATGTATCCACAGCACGAGTTCCTCAAAGAACTACAATAAATTGAATTAAATATGATTTCTCTTTCACAAAACCATGTGGACTCTGCCTGATTACTTTCAGCTTATCCAAGTGCCCGACTATAGCTTCTTCAATGGTAGCATCTAACAATTTCCCAATTACAGATGTTAAACTAAATGGCCTGTAGTTTCTTGCTTTCTGTCTCCCTCCTTGTTTGAATAAAGGAGTTACATTTGCTATATTCTAATGGGACCTCTCTCAAATCTAGGGAGTTCTGGAAAGTTAAAAACCAATTCATTAACTATCTCATTGGACAATCCTGTTGAGACCCTACTTTCCTTTGAATCGACTGCTGGCCAAAGTTCCTTTCAGGGGAAAGAAATTCTACTGCCACCAGCCCCTTCCCCACTCTAACTAATCTAGCTCGTGGTTTCAACCAGAATTCAAATCTTTTCTAGAATCTTCTCAGATTTCTTAGCTCTCTAGCTCCACCTACAGGATTAAACAATCAAGTGCAGTTACAAAGATCAGAGAATAAACAAACCATTGAGGGGGATATGAAAGCTCACCCAACCCAAAGCCAGCTTTGCTGACTTCTCACAAGAGACCCTTAGTATCTGTGTCTGGCAGCCCAGGCACTCGAGAGGCTCTCACTTAGACCATCCATCAATTTGACTCCACATTTGACCACTGACAACTGTTGCATAAAAGTAGACATTTATCATTATACTTTAGAATCATACTATAGAGAAGAGGCCCTTCGGCTCATTGAGTTTGCACTGACAGGATTGAAACAGCTGAACTGTCCTCTAATCCCATTTACCAGCCCTTGACCCATACTCTTGAATGTTCTAAGTGCCATTGCTCATCCAGGTACTTTTTAAAGCTTGTGAGGCAACTTGCCTCTCTGGATAGTGCATTCCAGACCATCACCACCCTCTGGGTATAAAGGTTTTGGCGCACATCCCCCCCCCCCACCCCCTCACCCCCCGGACCTCCTGCTCCTCATCTTGAACTTCTGCTCCCTCGTAGCTGACCCTTCCACTAAGGGGAACAGCTGATCCTTATGCACGCTGTCCATGCCCCTTATAATCTTGTCCACCTCAGTCAGGTCGCCCCTCAGTCTTCTCTGCTCCAACCAAAACAACCCAAGCTTATCCAACCTCTCTTCATGACTTCAATGCTCCATCCCAGGCAGCATCCTGATGAATCTCATCTGTACCCCTTCCATAGCATTCACATCCTTCCTATGATGTGGCAACCAGAACTGCACACAGTACTCACCAAAGTTTGACACATTTCCAACATGTCACCCACAGTTTTGTAATCTATACCTCGATTGATTAAGGCAAGTGTGCCATACGCCTTTTTCACCACTTGCGCTTCTGTTTCCAGAGGCCTGTGGACAAACACACCAAAGTCCCTTTGTTCCACGGAACTTCTAAATGTGATATCACTCATTGACTATTGAATGTCAAGACCTTTAACTCTTATTAAATTTTAGATGCTTCTGCAATTAATAAATTATCGTTGAGTGAGACTCCAAATGCTGATCCACGCAATTATGTGCTTTCTTATTGCACTGTGCGGTCTTTTCCGGGGGAAAGGCATTTCCTGAGGGCCATATTATCAACGAGGATGCAATGCATCGTCCTGCAGGAAGCTGAACCAGTCTGCGTGAGGGTATATACCACAGGTGGAGGAGGGATCTGCAATTCGAGCCAGGGAGTTGAGTAGATCAATCGCACTGTAATCTAATCTGACATTGTTGTCTGTATATTATTTTCCATTTGGCAATAAAGCCTATTGTTGATCAAACCACATCTTCTCACCCTTGATCCACTACACATACGGTCACCTCTCCAGGCTACTTCCCTTGCACCTAGAGTTGCTGTGGAGGCAGCCTGCTGTATTTCTCACTCTAGTGAACTAAATGGTTGTGAGCTGTGTCCCCTGGATGCCTGAGTACTGCAGGGGGCCTGGCATATACAGGGCAGCCTGTGTTTCTGCAGCACCTGCCTCAGTAATCAGACCTGCCTTGCTGTGAAATCCACTTGTTGGTGGGAGTGAATGAACTGAATCTTCCGAGACTATATAGAATTTGAACACAAACAGCTTTATTCAACATGCATGAGGGAGAGCAACACTCAGAGCTGTAATTCCAGCTTGTTCCTGAGCTACTCTGCTAATCATAGGCTCTTACACATTCTTATGCTTCTTTGTGTCATGATGTGTTACATGTGCAATTTCAGTTGGGTCATCATCCTGTTATCTTACATTTGTTAAAGTTCTGTTTTTATCACATTGTGCTGCTCCATTGCACTCTGTGCTTTCATCTTTAATCGTTCTTTTGCACATATCCTGTCAACCTTGTAATCTCAAAGCAGTACAGTTTCTTTCTAAAATGTAAATTTCAACTGTATATGTCAATTGTCACCATCTCCCTGACACTTGATTAGTTTTCTGGAGGCACAATGGATCTTATACGTCCTCTAGACATTGTGGGGTCATGATAAGTGGTATTGATTCTTTATTGTTCTGTAATCTCCGAAGAGTATTACCTGGGCTGTGACTGTCTAGTGCAGTCTGGGAGGTAGTTATTTGTAATCTGTCTACCTGCAGTGAGTTTTGATACTATAGCCAGACTGCCTGGTAACCCTTTCCACTCTTTCCTATCTTGCTGCAGCCCAAGTTCCTTGGAGTGCTATTACACACTATTATTCCACCACTGTCTACCTACCACAAGCTCATCTTCACTGGTCAATACGCACTCCAGCAAACGCCAGTCCATCGTAGTCCCAGTCCAACGCCGGCATCTCTACATCAGTACACATGTCTCCATTCATAAAGCTCTACGTGCCTTAAGATTGGCCTTAAGAACAATCTACTGAATAGGGCCCACTGCTCTTCTCAAAAGCTTGATTCAGAAACAAATACCAGGATTTTACCACCTCGCCCGAGGCTCATAAGATCCCGCCCAAGGCCAATGGAAAATGCCATTCTGCGAGTCTCGTCCACTCTGATTCCAGGGCAGGCGTGCCGGTAAAATTCCAGCCAAAATGTATCAAAGTTATCCCCCCAGGTCAATGTCCTGATCGGGATTTTGCAAACTTGCAACTAATTTTCCATTCCTGGGCCTGAAAGGTGCCAAGTCTCTGTCAACTTATTGCAGAAAGGCAAAGTATCTCAAACATTTGATCAATAGTTTAAGCAAGTCATTCCACCCTCCTGCTATACGGTGACGACACGAGTGATATTTTTCACTAACAAGATGCTGCCATCAGTGCAAAACGACATTCTGCCCACCATACAATTTAATTACTTTGTGCATATGTCTCAGTGCCAAGTAAGGCGTCGATTACAAAAGCTGTCCACCCCAGTAATTGGCCAATTGAATCAAATGGTCTTCAGTTTGTCGTAATTGGCAGAATGCAGACTGTAAAACCAAACGGTCTGCGCTTGCAAAAATCCAAAGCATAATCTTAAACGTTAGATGTGATTCCTCAATTGTTCAGTAAGTGCTATCCAATCCTGACCGCATTAATATCAACACTCACAACAGATCCAAGGTAATCATTCAAGCTCATTTACACTTGCTAGATACAACCTTCATTCATTCACAGGGACCCATTCCCACAATTCCACAATTCCACCCAGGCCCTACCCCCATATCCCTACATATTTTACCCACTAATCCCTCAAATCTACAATAAGGGGCAATTTAGCATGGCCTATCAACCCAACTTGCACATCTTTGCCGTTTGGGAGGAAACCAGAGCACCCAGAGGAAACCCACACAGACACGGGGAGAACATGCAGACTCCACACAGTCATAAGAACGTAAGAACATAAGAAATAGGAGCAGGAGTAGGCCAACTAGCCCTTCGAGCCTGCCCCGCCATTCAATAAGATCATGGCTGATCTGTCGTGGCTCAGTTCCACATTCCCGCCCTCTCCCCATAACCCTTAGTCCCCTCTCTCATCAAAAACCCATCAACCCGCGTCTTAAAAATATTTAGCGAGGCAGCCTCCACCACCTCAACGGGCAGAGAATTCCAGAGATTCACCACCCTTTGAGTGAAGAAGTTCCTCCTCAACTCTGTTCTAAACCGCCCCCCCTTTATCTTGAGGCTGTGCCCCCTAGTCCGACTATCCTTTCTGAGCGGGAAGAGTCTCTCCACCTCTATCCTATCCATCCCATTCATCATCTTATACGTCTCAATGAGATCTCCCCTCATTCTTCTAAACTCTAACGAGTACAAGCCTAATCTATTCAGCCTCTCCTCATAGCTCAATCCCCTCAACTCCGGCATCAGCCTAGTAAACCTCCTCTGCACTCCCTCCAAGGCCAATATATCCTTGTGCAGGTGCGGCGCCCAAAACTGCACACAGTACTCCAGCTGCGGCCTCACCAATGCCCTATACAGCTGCAGCAAGACCTCCCTACTTTTATATTCAATCCCCCTCGCTATGAAGGCCAGCATCCCATTCGCCTTCCTGACCACCTGCTGTACCTGCAAGCTGGGTTTTTGCGACTCATGCACAAGGACCCCGAGGTCCCTCTCAGAAACCCTGCAGTGCAGAATGATAGGCCATGATAGGCCATGCTAAATTGCCACTTAGTGACAGGAGGATTAGCAGAGCAAATATGTGGTGTTATGGGGATAGGGCCCATTCAGCCCATCGAGTCTGCACCGACCACAATCCCACCCAGGCCCTATCCCCATATCCCTACATATTTTACCCACTAATCCCTCTAATCTACATAAGGGACAATTTTAGCATGGCCAGTCAACCTAACCCACACATCTTTGGACTGTGGGAGGAAACCGGAGCACCCGGAGGAAACCCACGCAGACATGGGGAGAATGTGCAAACTCCACACAGACAGTGACCCAAGCTGGGAGTCAAACCCAGGTCTCTGGCACTATGAGACAACAGTGCTAACCACTGTGTCACCAGCAATCTAGCAATGGAAACTTTAAGGATGACCCTAAATAATTTGTCAAGCTGAAACCTGGAAATTAGTTCTCGCAAGGAAGTGTTTACATCTTTCAATACCCTGTTTGCTCAAAGGACATGGCCACAAAACAAAGGATGTTATCCAGCATGAGCGCTCAACATGTTTCCTGCAGATTTAGCTCTGTTAGCCTATGAATATGGGAACGACACAGTAGGATTTTTAAATTTATTGGATTAACATTAGCACCTTTCAGGATATGGGTAGCTGCTGTAGTGTTGTGATTATAGTTCTCCCCTTAATTGGGATTAAGGTTATCTTGTGAAACTTGGTAGTTTTCTGCTTGGTCTGTTAAGATCAATTTTACTTTAAATAGTGGCTGGATAAGGGGTGACCTGATGGCATAGTGGTTAGCACTACTGCCTCACAGTACCAGAGACCTGGCTTCAATTCCAGCCTTGGGTGGTTCTTCAGCATGGAACTTTTTGCTTGCTGAGATATTTTAAAACTCTTGTAAATAAATTTCCTACACTCATATAACTTGCAGCGTGTCATCTCTGCGTTGATCTGAAATATATACAGCAGGACCTGCTCACCGCTTTTAATTGGCCGGCTTTCTTAATTGGCTCTTGCTGGTAAAATCCCACAGGGATGTCCACCAGCTGCCCATGTGTGTGACCAGACTGCATTTCCAGCTGACATTAGGCCATCTGCCCAGTTAGGACATCAAGTCCTCCTCTCCAGAGATGCTGTTGAATTGTTGTAAGCTAGCGCACAGGTACAAAACTTATTTAACAGGCTAATGGGAATGCTAGCTTTTATCTAAAATAAGATTCACAATGAGGTGGTGAAGGTCGGTTTTTTGCAGAACCTTAACCAGGCACCATCTGAAGCATTGCATTCAATTTTGGCTGTTAAACCTCAGGAAAGATCTGAGAACGTTGGAGGGGGGTTACAGCACAGCCTCACCAGAATGGTAAGAAGGCCAAATGATAAGGAAGTGCTGCAGGAATGTGGGTTTTATTCTATTTGAGTTTGAAAGGGGTCAGGGGTTATTTAATTGTGACTTAAAATGATTAAGGGTAGAGAGAGAGAAAAGCAACTTGCTGTGGTGGGGAGTGTAGAACAAGAGGGCATAATCTTAAAATTAGAGTCAAAACCATTTAGTAGTGTAATCAATCAATTTCAAGTTCTGGAAAGAGAAAAGAAAATGCTGTAAATAGTCTATCTGGTCGATTGAAACATTTGATCATTTTAAATACCTTAATTAACCCTTGAGTTAAACCTTAAGCCATCTACCCTTCCTAAACACAAAAATCTCAATTTTGCAGCTAGGCCACAGGTCTTAACAAGTGTACAGGAAGTGCCAGCAGGGGGCGGCCTGATTGCTGCCTGAGAGATTCTGACAGCCAGCCAATTAGCAGTGGGGGCACATGGGATGGTTGATTAGAGCAAGGAGGAGGATGAGGGGCAGTGGGGGTTTAGGGTTCGCCATCCCATTTTATTTCGCTTTAATGGAGACAATAATTAAAGACCATTTTCCCCATTACTTCCCATGCGGTAGGAGAGGCCCAAAATCAGACAGGCGCGCTTGGAAAATGCCCGAAAAGCTTGGTAAGAAATAGTCGCGGAAACTCAAGAAATTCAGCTGCACAAGAATCTATGCTTAGAACTTTTAAAAAAATGAGTCAGGCTGAAGACTTTTGGACAGTGACATTAAATTTGATTGTCCTACATACTGCAGTGCCCACACTGTATCTTTATTTAGAAATGTGGTTGATTGGGCTTGGTGGGAGGCTCTACTGAGCCAATTCTGACCTTAACAATGTGACCTGAATGTAAGTGCCTGGTCCTCTGTTTTATTTTAAATAAATTGCTGGCGGTAGCTATTTTGAACCTGTGATCAGAACAATTCTTCAATCGGACAACGAACATTACAAGATGCGTTTTTTTTATTTGGACATGGGTGCCGTTGGCTGGCCAGCATTTATTGTCCACGTAGACCAGACCAAGTAAGGATGGAAGATTTCCTTCCCTAAAGTGAACCAGATGGGTTTTTCCAACAATGGTTTCATGGCCATCAGTAGATTTTTAATTCCAGATATTATTTCTTGAATTCAAATTCCACCATCTGCCGTGCTGGGATTCGAACCCGAGTCCCCAGAACATTAGCTGAGTTTCTGGATTAATAGTCTAGTGATAATAACACTAGGCCATCGCCTCCTCAATGTCTGGTGCGTCTCTTCTTTAAAAATGAAGACTAGACATAGGATGAAATAGAATTGGTTGTATACATGTTTGGATATTCAAATCTCACTGAATTGAATGTCCTCTTGCCCTGTGCAGGTACATTTCTCAGTTTGCTAAAGCTCTCAGTAAGGTATGCCTCACAACATTTTCTTGAAGAATTGGTTATTGCCACAGAGCAACTTGCGGCTAGGTCCAGGAATGACAAAAGCCTTTAACTGCTTCATTATATAAGGTGGATAAATTGCTGGAGAAAGGGGGGGGGGGGGGTGCTGTTAGGGCTTATCCCTTCATCACTTTATATGGACACAATTGATTTGGCTGGGAATAACAATTAAGATGTAAAACAGACTGCCTACCCATTCATTCCATGATATCACAGCAATGAGGTTCCACCTCAGTGTGTGTGGGTGGGCATTTGGAAAAGGGTGTCTGAAAACTCATGGACGGACCAATGTTTCCTGAGTGGTTCACACCTGTAATGTCAGTTTATTTATCCTGTCCGTGCTGAGTGCTTCCCACTTTTCTGTTTTTGTTACCTCAGGCAGTGCATTGGCTGCAATCAATACCTAAGCTGAGTGCTTACACAAATTGTAGCATTTTAGTTTTGGACTTTCAGAGCACTTTGCTTCAGTGTCCACACCGTACCAGCTGCTCTGGACTGACTTGTAGATGGCCTCAAGGACAGCAATGCCTCTTCGACTAGTTTCAAGCTTCTTTGGAGAAGAGTGCACCCAGCCCATGACAGGGGAAATCTGGCAGATAAACTAGTTTGGAGTTCGTAACTGTAAACAAGAGAGCCAAAAGAAACTTGTTTTATCTTTTCCCCTCGAAGAGACAGCAACTAAAGAGAACATATATTAACTGCCTGGCTGTACTTCGAAAAGCCTGGAGTATTATAAAATTACAGAATCCCTACAGTCAGAAGCAGGGCACTTGGCCCTTCGAGACTACCCCAACTCTGAGGAGCATCCCACCCAGACCCTATCCCTGTAATCCCAATCATTTACCCCACTAATCCTCCCTATTCATTTTGGGACATCCAGGGCCAATTTAGCATGGCCAGTTCACCTAATCTGCATATCTTTGGACTGTGGAAGGAAGCCAGAGTACCTGAAGGAAACTCACACAGATGTGGGAAGAAAGTGCAAACTCCACACAGACTGGCACCTAAAGCTAGAGGTCTGACAACACCAGGTTTAAGTCCAACCAGTTTATTTGATAGTAATCCCACAAGCTTTCGGAAACAGTGTTCCTTCATCAGGTGCGTGCAAGGAACCTTCCACACACCTGGCGAAGGAACACCGTTTCCGAAAGCTTGTGGGTTTACTATCGAATAAACTGGTTGGACTTAAACCTGGTGTTGTCAGACTTCTTACTGTGTTTACCCCAGTCCAACACCGGCATCTCAATATTACACCTAAAGCTAGACTCAAATCTGGGTCCTTGACACTGTGAGGCAGCAGTGCCAACCACTGTGCCACCCTAATTCTTGATAAAGGCTTCCACAGATCAATCCAAATGCAGCCAATGTATGATTGAAGATCAGCCCATTACTGGTTTAAGAGGAAGCTCCATTTTCTACAATGACGTTGAACAACCAGATTTCTGCATGAGAATACCACACGTTCCACATGGGAGTTATATCCCCCAACTGATGAATCAATGCCTCCCCATGTTCAGCTGCGTTAACAGTAGTGAGCACACAGAATAAATTCTGGTTTGGGGCTCTGATGTCTATCAATAAGACTGGCTTGGTCATGCGATTGCTGACTGAGCAGATGAATCCTCAATCTTCACCGTAGCCACACTGAGCAGCAGACAGTGAGGGAACTAAGACAAGAGTTCAACCTATTTGACTTCACTGTCACCGACCTACCTGTCATGGATAAATTTATCCCTGATGGCATTGGTAGGAATGATAGCCCTGTTCACTCCTTGTAGGGGAGGTGATGGCCTCCTGATACTATGGTGGAATTCAATAAAAATATCTGGAACGAAGAATCTACTGATGACCATGAAACCATTGTCGATTGTTGGAAAAATCCATCTGGTTCACTAATGTCCTTTAGGGAAGGAAATCTGCTGTCCTTACCTGGTCTGACCTACATGTGACTCCAGAGACACAGCAATGTAGTTGACTCTTTTATGATGTTAACATTTCCAACTCTAGGATCTACTTTCCTCCAAAAGATGAGGCTGGGCTGGGTTTCTGATGTTTTTCTTTTTTAATCCACAGGTGACTCGGTCCGCCTTGTTGTCCAACAAGGGGCATACACGCGATGGGTCGTGCGAGGGCTGCTCTTGGATGTTTCGAGAGTAGCCTAGTGCTTCACATCGTTAATGTACGCTTAAACTGAACCAGCTGCTGGGTAACATGACAGCTCAGTGACTATCACTGTTTGCTGTGCAGATACATGGATTTGGGCCAGTGTCTGCGGGAGGTTGCGCATTCTCCCTGTGCTTGTGTGGGTTTTCTCCGGGTGCTCCGGTTTCCTCCCACACCCCAAAGATGTGCTCTTAGGCTGATTGGTGTACCAAATTGTCCCTAAATTAGTTTCCCCTCAATCTGGTGCCTGGGTGGAAGAGGGAACTCACAATGTTAAAATGACGGCGCGGGCTCGATGGGCCGAAGGGCCTGTTTCCCGTGCTGTGTTGTTCTTTGTTCTTTGTCTTGGCTGGGACAGGGACTGCATCATATAGATGTATTCTTCAAAGATAACGCTTGGTCCATCCCAGCCATGCCAAAGTGTTAACCCTTACACAGCTGGTAGTACTGTCATCTCAGGGTCAAAAGGTTGCGGGTTCCAAAATCCAATCCAGGACATGAGCACAAAGAGCAAAGTCTGCTCCAAGATCCCCTCTCTCATTGCCCATTGGGTGGTCAGGTCACATGACCCTCCTGATTTGTACCCATAAAGGGGCCAGCTACTACACTCTCACTCCCCCATCATCTCTCCAACCCACTGACGTGATCAAAACTAATCCAGGAGATCACATTTTTTAAAAATTACATTTACATGGTGTCGTTTATAATATCCCAAAACACTTTATAACCAAGGAGCTACTTTGGAAATGTAATCACTGTTGTGTTGTTGGATACACAACAGCTAATTTACACTCATGAAGCCCCCACACACTATGGTAATGATCTGGCTAGTATTTGTGATGTTGACTGCAGTCATATATTGATTAGTACACAAGGGATAACTGCCATGCTCTACTTCAAGGTAGTAGTGGCTTGTGATCTACTACGTCCACGTGAGAAGTCAGACGAGGCCTTGATTTAACGTCTTTTTCAAAGGTTGTCAACTCTGACAGTGCAGTGCTCCCTCAGTACAGCGATGGAGCATCAGCCTTGGTCTTTGTGCTCAAGTCCTGGAGTGGATTTTGGAACTTGCAACTTTTTGGCGCAGAGATGACAGTACTACCAGCTGTGTAAGGGTTAACACTTCGATATGGCTGGCATGGACCAAGTGTTATCTGTGAAGAATATATCTATATGATGCAGTCCCTGTCCCAAACAAGACCCAGCCCAGCTCCATCCTAAAGACAACACAAAAAGCCAATGTCCACCACACTAGCCTACAACACCTTCTAGTGGCCCAATACTCCCTTGGGGACAAATAACCACTTAAAATCAACTCTAATTTTACTCTTTCAGAGCTGAATTCATGAAAGCATTTATGAAATCATAGAATCCCTGCAATGCAGAAGAGACCATTCAGCCCATCGAGTCTGCACCAACTCTCTGACGGACTATCTTACACTCTCCCCCGCTCTATCCCTGCAACCTCACACATTTCCCATGACCAATCCACCTTATCTATATATATCTTTGGAGTGTGGGAGGAAACCGGAGCAGCCAGAAGAAACCCACGCAGACACGGGGAGAACATGCAAACTCTGCCCAGACAGCCACCCGAGGCCAGAATTGAACACGGGCCCCTGGAGCTGCGAGGCAGCAGTGTTAACCACTGTGCCACGTGCCACCACAAATGGAAATTATTAATCAGAATCCTCCAGGCTTCTTATTTCTTCAATCTGTATTGAGGGGAAGGGAAGGAAACATTGATTTACAGCATTTATATAGCACCCTTCACATCCTCCGGACATTCCAAAGCCCTTGACAACCAACTTTACCCGATCAGTTATTAAGGATAGGCAAATTGAACATTTCAGAATTTGGATTGCCGGATTAGGGGTTACACAACTGAGATGGGTAGATGGAATTGAGATACAGGTTATCCATGGGAGAACAGCTCCAAGAGGGTGAATGAATGAATACTGTTCATAACACAGTGAAAATTAATTTGTCCATCAGTACAGGAAATACATGAAATGCTGAGGAATGTTCGATTTACTTTGATAGATCTTCACAGAAGTGGAAGTTGGGCAGAAAAATTGAAAATTGTTGAAGTTTTAATTTTACGCTTTACCATGGCATGTTCTTGTATCAGGTGTCCACTTAACTCGGATATTAAATGCTTCTACCAACTCCTGTGCGCCGCAGTTTAGTACAATGCAGCATCAGTTTTCATTTCTTGAAGGTCGCAGACTCTAGTAAAAGCCTGATGAAGCTGCCCCTGCCAAGATTCAATTCTCATTAGGTGGATGATGCGCCATCTTGGATCGGAGCCAGGGCCGAGAGCTGCGGCTGTCTGCTGCTCCCTACTCCCCCCCATCTGAGCCGCAAGCAGACAGGGACAGGCACAATAAGCTCATCATCATCATGCCTGCCCTTGTCCCTGACCCTTGCAGAACAGCGAGTGGGTAGAGCGGACATGTCAGGCTGCTGTTCCCTCATGGTAAGATTAGTTTTACCTGCTAAGCCAATGACATGAAAAGCTTGTGAGGAAAGGTTTGAAGGTTTCTGTGACACAATGGATCAGTAAAGACAAAAATGACATACGAGTGACCTTATAAATAAATGAAGGCTGAACACGACAAACTATTAGAAATCTTGTTGGTGACATTTTTTTGTAAACTTGAATGTAGTCCAGAAGATATGATGTATCACTCATAAAGTCCCTGATAACATATTGTGTGCACACAGTAGCTGTCTACAGTTGGATCCATGCCACACCAGCGACCATGGTGTATGTCTTATACAGATGATTTATGAGCACCTGCAGTTCAAGTGGCCCAGCTTCCTGATAAACGCAGGAATCGGTCAGTAACATTGTGCAAGGCTGCCAACGTAAAATGCCTCTTCAAGCTACACTTGCTCTGCCGCATCTCTCTGTCTTGAGATGGCAGCCTCCAGCTGTGCTGGGAAAGATTTTGCCCAGAGGAGGCCAAGGTCTTGCTAATCTGCGTAATTGTTTTGTCTGAGCTCAGGCTTTTTGACAACAGATGGTTGTCTTGAGTTACAAAGAGTGAAAGACGCTGGTGCTCCTCCAGATATATCAGCTAATTTTTAAATTAAAGGGAGGGATTTTCCAGCCCTGCTCATCACTAAGGCTGGAAAATTCTGCCCGTGGTCAATAGACCTTTGTGTGGTCTGGCCCCACCCGCTATGATTCCGGTGGTGGGTGGGATGGGAAATGTCCGCCCAAAGAGTTAACTGAACATTGGAGTGAGGCTATAGTACATAAGAACATAAGAAATAGGAGCAGGAGTAGGCCATCTGGCCCTTCGAGCCTGCCCCGCCATTCAATAAGATCATGGCTGATCTGTCGTGGCTCAGTTCCACTTTCCCACCCTCTCCCCATAACCCTTAATCCCCTCTCTTATCAAGAACCCATCAACCCGCTTCTTAAAAATATTTAGCGAGGCAGCCTCCACCACTTCAACGGGCAGAGAATTCCAGAGATTCACCACCCTTTGAGTGAAGAAGTTCCTCCTCAACTCCGTTCTAAACCGCCTCCCCTTTATCTTGAGGCTGTGCCCCCTAGTCCTACTGTCTTTTTTGAGCGGGAAGAGTCTCTCCACCTCTATCCTATCCATCCCATTCATCATCTTATACGTCTCAATGAGATCTCCCCTCATTCTTCTAAACTCTAACGAGTACAAGCCTAGTTTATTCAGCCTCTCCTCAGTCTTATAAGCAGATAGTTTATTCCTTGTGGAACATCAGAGGCACCTGATACTGATGTAACTGTTGATGTAACTATGATGCAAGGTCAGATGACTAAGGAACTGGGATCTGATAGGAAGAAGTACAACCTTATGTAGAGAACTGAGATATACTTAGATCTGTAAATAAACAACAAATTTTTTTTATGAATAACAGTCTGCACCATTCTTAGGACCTTCCAGACACACAACCACTATCTTCTAGAAAGACAAGGGCAGCAGATATATTGGAACACCATCACCTGGATTTTCCTCTCCGAGACCCTCACCATCTTGGAAATATATCATCGTTCCTTCATTGTCACTGGGTCAAAATCCTGGAACACGCTCCCTAACAGCACTATGGATATACCTACACTAGATGGGCTGCAGTATTTCAAGAAGGCAGCTCACCTCCACCCTCTCAAAGGGCAACTAGGGATGGGCAATAAATGTCAGCGATGCACACTTCCCCTAGATAAACAAAACAGTGGGAGGCACGATGGCACAGTGGTTAGCACTGCTGCCCCACAGCTCCAGTGTCTGCGTGGGTTTCCTCCGGGTGCACTGGTTTCCTCCCACAGTCCAAAGATGTGCAGGTTAAATGGATCGGCTATACTAAAATGCCCCATAGTGTCCCAAGATGTGTAGGTTAGGTGGATTAGCCATGGGAAATGTGTAGGGTTACAGGGATGAGGGAAGGGAGGATCTGGGTAAAATACACTATCAGAGAGTCGATGCAGACTGGATGGGCCAAATGATCTCTTCTCCGCTATAGGGATTTTGTAAATCTATTATGGAACAGGCAAACTGTAAATAAACCCCTTCTGGACCCAAAATTGAAACTCCTGACACTTCAGAAGAAGTCTTCCCACCTTCTCAATTAACACAACAAGATTTTCTTTCCTTTCTTAAGCTCCACATTTTCAGCTTAGTTTGGTGACAGCAACAACTACTTCAACTATTCAGGAATAGAAGGTCCCGGCGTCTATCTTTCCGTAACCCAGCAGGATATTGGTAGGTGAGCAATGGGTTGGTATTACTGTTCCTAATCATTATCCTGTAATGTGACTATCTCTGGCGATACAATACAAGGCTAGATCAGGCTTGTTAGAGATGTCGTCCTCTTCCCTAGGTCCCTGATTCTCCCTGCCATGTTTAAGGAACCTATCTATTTTCCCATGGAAAGGAACAATGTTTATCCTGATAACTCAGAGAAGGTGGTGTGGTTTATTCCTTAGTTCTGATCAAGGATTAAGGTTAATATGCAATATATCAAAATTGTGCTGTTTACTCACTTGGTAACTGTAAAACAAATCAAGGCAACTGTTTGAATTGTTGGAGGTAAAATAATACCTCAGACTGTTAGTGAGTCAAAATACAGTGGCTTTTATTTCAGAACTCTGGGCTTATTCTAGAGTTTTGGGAGAAGTAGGACTACAGACTTCTCATAGAACACAAACACAAGTGGGTATTTATACATTATGAGCTCCAGCAGAAATCACAATTCAAAGTTCCAATTCCTGCCAGTTCTTCCTTCCTGGGTTGTGATGCAGCCCCAGAGTTAATCAGCAATTACGGAGTCCTGCAGTCAGAACACAGGAAACTCCTTCTGCAGCAGTACTGGCATCCCTGTTACTTGTGCGATCGTGGCTGTCTCAGCAGGACTCTTCCTGTTAAAAGCCGGTATCGTAAACTACCATCTGTGTAACAATGTCCAACTAATACAAACAGGTAGGATTTGCAAAGTCTACAAAAATAACAGTCACATTTAACTATCAGCTATTACAAAAACAAGAGTTAAAGCATGTAAGACATGAGCAAGTAACTTACATCACTGCCAGGAGCAGTATAAGCTTGAGAAGATCCGTCATGATGAAAGGTTATGTTTGTGACATATTCTAGGTACAAAATCCATTAACCCTTTCCCACCAGGTACAAAATGTATTCACCTTTTCCCTACTTCAGAATCCAACATCATCTCTTTAAAGTATAAATCAGCCAGATCCTGGAAGATTGAAGAGGTGCACGTCATGCACTTGGAAAGACATGATGGCCTGGAATTTCCGAGCAGTGTCATTGATGGTTGGATTGCCATTGTGCTAGAAATAAGTAATTAGCCTGAATGTCAGTGAGTGGATGGACGAGTGGCTGAATGGGTGTGTGCATATGAATGAATGGATAGGTGGGTAGAATAGGCAAGTGGGTGACTGTTATATATTTAAGTTGTTACATGATTGCTTCAAGAATTGGTCACATGATTTGATGGTGACATCATTGGGGCGTTTCACAAGCTCCTGTTTAGTTTCATTCGTACTCTGTGCCGTGAATATCTCCTACAATAAATCCGTTCTTAGTTTGAGTGCAAATCACATCTTTTTCTTTTTTATTTTAAACCCGCAACCCCCTCACGTAGATAGGACATTGCAATGAGGTAGGTGAGGTGGGTGAGTAGGAAGTCAGGTTATTGGCGGGGTAGTTGGGTGGTCGGGGGACGTTCCAGTCAGAGGGTTGGCGGGTCAGTTGTGGAGTTACCAAGGTGTTGGGCTAGGTTTTAACCTGTCTAATCTTTCCTGGGTAATTGCTGATCAGAGCTTGAAGCTTCGTGGGAGATTTTCACGTCAGTCCATGCGTTAGGACATTCACAGGGTCCTAATGGTTTACATCCGGGTTCCGACAGTCTGGAAACTGGAAGATCTGGGCTGATATCTAGTTCAGAAAACACAGGAGTCTCACTGCTACACCCACTCTCCCATCATGCCATCTCTTAACTAAACTGAGCAGTAGGGAGAGTCTGAGAATTGTGGTATCAACTCACAGAAATGACTGGCACAACTGAAAGGATCTCTGAGAGGATCTCTGAGGAAAACTCGGAATTTGTAATAACCCCTCCACGGTCGAGAAAACATCTGACAATCGCTGTCTGGCTCCACGTATGAGCTTGGAATATTTTTAAGTGCGAAGAAAATGACAGCTGTGTGCAAGATCAAAATCAAAGAGAGCAGAAATATGAGGTATCATAGAGTGTTTATGAAACCATAGCACAGCGAGAAGTTGGAAGATAGAGAAATAGCATTGAAAGGAAGTGGGGGACACAGCAATAAATTTATTTTAAAGGAAAAAATTGAACTTTAAATTGCAGGAGACAGTGGAGCATTTCATCCCTGGAGGCTGGGTATCAACCGAGATTGTTTCCTTGCAAGTTAGTTGCAATCTTGCTGAACAATAAAGTGGCTATTTTAGAATTTCAAAATATTAGTTGGGAAAGGAGTCTATAATGATAAAATGCCTGGACTTGAAAATGAAAGGCATCAGAAGGTGTACAAGGGAAGGTTTGAATCGATGGGCAAAGAACTGCCACAGTCCGGAAAGGTCTGTATCTGTACTGTAACTTGTTGCTATCCAAGATTATTTTAGATGTGTAATTAGCACCTGTAAAGAAATTGCAGTAATAAGGGAATAGCATGATACCAAAATGATAAAACAGCATAAGCATTTTGCAACTATTGATAAACTATTTACACATCACCTTAACCAATCACTGATGCTGCTCTACGTAGGAAGGGTGAACTTTTGTAGACAGATGTGTGGCACAGGGCACAGTGGTTAGCACAATTGCCTCACAGCGCCAGGGAACCAGGTTCAATTCTGTCTGTGTGGAGTTTGCACATTCTCCCCGTGTCTGTGTGGATTTCCTCCGGGTGCTCCGTTTTCCCTCCATAGTCTAAAATCAGAGCAGGTTAGGTTGATTAGCCGTGTTAAATTGTGCCTTAGTGTGTCATGATACATAGGTTAGGGTGATTAGTAAATTTAGGGGTAAATGCATGGGTTATGGGAATAGGCCTGGTAAGATGCCCTGCTGGAGTGTCGGTGCAGACTCAATGGGCCAAAAGGCCTCCTTCTGAACTGTAGGAATTCTATGAAACGAATGCCTGATTGTACTGTGCCTGAGAATCCCATGCAGCAAGGCATTGCAGCCAAGTGCTATGCATGCAACATTGAGAGTTGGAACTCAGACAGTACTCCCTCATAGAAATCAAGACACAGCTAAAAACTTGCTCTGACCCTCAGATAACACAAAACCCTTAATATTGCTCTGATTTCATTGCCATTCTGCCAGTGGATTGCTGCTACTGTCTCATTCAGTATCCAGCAACATGGAGCAGGGCACTTTGGACAGTTCATATTTTGAGCTAAATCTGAAGCATCCATTACCTGGAGCCCAAGCATTCCTGGATTTTGTTCACCTATCATTCCCATTCCAGATCTGTCATCTGAAAATCGCCTTCATCCCCCATTCCTTCTGATCCATTCTTCCATTGTACTGATGCATCCAAACAATCTCAAACTGCCATCATCAGTGGGGTCCTCCATCCTCTGTGACATGGCAGAATGTCCTACTTGCACTCTCAAGGCTGCTGAAGATGGTTGCTTTCCCAGGATCTATTTTTAAGCAGCAGGTAGCCGATGCGAAAGAAATGACCTGCAACCTGTTCATATGCAACACCTAAACAAGATCTTATAATTTAAGTATGAACAGTCACCCAAGTCAGAATTGCAGGGACCTGGGTTCAATTCTCGTCTTGGGTAGCTATCTTCATGGAGTCTGCATCTTCTCTGTGTGTCTGTGTTGGTTTTCTCCGGGTGCTCTGGTTTCCTCCCACAGTCTGAAAGATGTGCTGGTTAGGTGCATTGGCCATGCTAAATTCTCTCTCTGTGTACCCAAATAGATGCTGGAGTGTGGCGACTAGGGGATTTTCACAGTAACTTCATTGCAGTGTTAATGTAAGCCTACCTGTGACTAATAAATAAACTTTATTATTCTGCCTCTGAAATTGTTTCAGTTTCATTTAGGCTTTGTTTATGAATTTTGGCTCCTGGGTGGGGGCGGTAGGGGTCTTTCGGGTAATTTTGGCTCCTGGGTGCCTGAATGGATTTGTGATTGAAAGGTTTCGGGTCTTTTGGATTTGTTAGTGTATATTAATTTTTAATGAGGTTTTACAACCCTGAAGTTAAAGAGATAGGTTAAAATGGGTTGAATGTTCAGTGAACAGAAAAGGGAATAAATAGAAAAGTTTCTTTGTTACCGAGTGACAGTGGTCCAGTGACATAGACACACAAAGAATGATAGCTGTAAAAAGGGAATGTTCGGTGTGTGCCAGAAAGAGAAGACAGGGATTTGAAGAAAAACTGTAATGCTGGTGGGATAGTAGTTAATCAGCTGTGGAACTCAGTAAAGTGACCAGGTTAGTGGAGAGGCTACTGGAGGACTAACTTTAGGAAACTCATTTGTTAACTTTGCGAAGAAACAGTGAATTTCGAGTAAGGTTTTTAGGTCTCTCGGGGAAGATGCGAGGTGGGTGAGAAGCATTCAGTGCATGCTCCAGAATTCACTGGGATAAAACCTGTGCTAGCCCTGAGCGAGAAGCATTTGTGCCAAGCTAGTGGTAACTCTTCACTTGTTTTCATGCATGTAAAAATATTTCTGGGGGTGAAGGAGTAAAGCGAATTTGGATCATCTTCTTATAAAGAGCTCTTTCCAATCTATCTGGTGTGATACAGTCAACTTTTCTTCATTAATAAATATTGAATTGTTCATCAAAAAATCAAGAGCAAACTCTTGTGAATTTGAACAGTAACTTTCCTCAATGGTTTCTCATAATAAAAGTTAGGATCTGTTAAGGCAGGTCAGCTGGGATCATAACACTGTACATCTAATAGATCATCTATCTGTAAATTTCATCTGTGAAGCTTAATAGAAGATTGAAATCATCATCAGCATTGTACCGACATGCATCTAGCTCGCAAAATACTTTTCATCTGCCTTTACTTTGCTGAGGAGGTGACAAATGCCAAGCTCGTACCTTGTATTCCCTTTGGTAACGATGTAATCCACGATCGGATATTCAATTCTTTTTTTCCACTGGCTGTAATGTCCAGGTTCAGAAAACATCAGTGGGCAATCATAAAGTGACAATCAACTGTTGCTTTCAGCCACTCTTCGCTAGAGTAACCCCATTTACAATTTTCTGTCTGAGAAAAAAAATCTTAGATTCCAACATCTGCGACCATGTTAAAATCATTCTGAAACCGAGTGGTAAAGTAAGAAAACAGATACCAATCTTTTACTTAATACTAGATTTATTTACAGAGTGCAACATTAAAAATGCCTGCCTCCTCCCTAGCCAACATGTCCCACAAGTATCTCTTAATATTCCTTTACGTACAAAAGTTGAACAACTAACTAATGAACGACCCATTTAAGTGGCACTGTAGCAAAAAAAAAGCTCTAAGAAGCTTAACAAATTAAAATAAATCACATGGGGGAGGGGGTGAGGGGTGGTGGGGGGGAAATAGTGCCATCCGGAAATCTCTCCTTATATATTTATAGTTGAACAAAAAAAATTCAATAAATTAAACAAAAAGCAAACAAAAACTGAGAAGGGGTCCCAGCCCCAAATAGTGCACTGTAGCTTTACTAATATGTCAAAGGAGAGTTTCTCTTTATTTGGGCTTAAGGTTCTTCATCTCTCAATGCTCTTCGCGTCTGAACCTTGATGTTATATTTAACATACAATTAGCATGAGTGAGCACAGATGCAACAAGCAAGAATCTCAACTTTGGCAAAGCAGTCCACTTGTCTATCCATGACTTTAAGCATTCATGGCCCCCACCATCGGTGGACAATGGCAGCAGATTGTTCCTGTTACAAGGTGCACTGTAGCAAATCCAACCATCCTGAAAGTGTAACGACTTTAACCAGGCAATTGAGGTGGGCTGGTTAGAATATGAACTCCCTGATTAAGGACCAAGTTGATGGGCCAATCAGGGAGCCTCTTGCTTTCTACTTAACCAGGCATGTCAGTTTCTCTGGTACTCCCAGTGTTGACTGTGAACTGAAAGTATTCTGTATGTTGTTGTCAGCCCTTTGTAAAGAAAGGGATTTGGTGAAGGGACTTATTACAGATAGTTCTTTTGGCTGGAGTTCTCCAACCATGCCTGTGGATGGAATCCTCCTGTCCTGCTGCAGTGAGTGGGGATTTGGCTGATTGCCATGTTCTCTGTTCTTTCCAGTGCTGGTGGAGGGATGTATGAGATGGGAGAATTCTGGCCTTTATTGCCATCTCATCCTGGCCTTGGAGTATAGCAACAAGACCATGACTCGTGACTCAAACTCTGATGTCCATTACCTAGAAAGATAAGGGCAATGGATTCACCTCTATGCCGCACACCATCCTGACTTAAACGTGTGCTGCCATGGTCACTGGGTCAAAGTTCTGGAATGCTGTACATAACAGCAATATAGTTGTAACTTACTGCAGCAGTTCAGGAAGGTAACTAATCACCACTTTGTAAAGAACAACTCAAGGTGGGCATAAATACTGGCCTTTCCAGCAATGTGGAATCATAGAATCATAGGATGTTACAGTACAGAAGGAGGCCATTCAGCCCATTGCACCAAAAATAATCCCACCCAGGTCCTATCCCCATAACCCCATGTATTTCCTCTGCTAGTCCTCCTGACACTAGGGGGCAATGTATCATGGCCAATCCACCTAACTTGCACGTCTTTGGACTGTGGGAGGAAACCGGAGCACTGAGGGGAATCCTGTACCTACACGGGGTGAACATGCAAACTCTACACAGGCAGTCACCCAAGCCAGGATTTGAATCCAGGTGCCTGGCACTGTGAGGCAGCAGTGCTAACCACTGTGCTGCTCCAACTGAGCATTGATATGATTTTTTTTAGCTGTTGTTCACTACCTATGCAGTTAGAAAAAAAAGGAGTTAAGTTATTCGATGTACCTGAACTCCATTTCACCACCTTTGAGCTGCATCCTGTGATGCCGTTACCTAACCAGAATTGCAGCTGGCAACATATCCGAATTTTGGAGTAAAAACATACATTTATAATCGAGGGGTGGGTGAATAATTGATTTCATTAAGAATGTCATTGTGAGGAGAAATGTGACAGGGTTAAAGAACAACAGACCCAACACATTCTGAGCAGGAAGGGAGTTCAGCTCTTGCTGTAATGCTGCAGATATGAAAACACAGGGAAAGTCTAAGCTTAAACATTCCAGAGCCTCGGAAGGCAAAAACACAATAATCCAGATTTAACCTTCATAGCAAATGGATACATTTACATTTCCGAATGTCAACTGAGGGATGCTGGCAATGTAATATTCTAATAGCAAAAATGACTTGAATAGTCAGACTGACATCGTATTCTTCTATGTAGGAGCTCATAGGGGCTAAAAGGGCCAAATTATGGGGATAGAACAAATAAAAGTACAGCACAGGAACAGGCCCTTCGGCCCTTCAAGCTTGTACTGAACACGATGCCCTAACTAATCTAAAAAAAATCTCTGCTCTTACTCTGTCCATATCTTCTATTTCCTCCCCTTTCATGTGCCCATTCAGATTCATCTTAAATGTTGCTAATGTGCCTGCTTCCACCATCTCCTCTGACAGCGCGTTCCAGACACCCACCATTCTCTGCATGAAAAACTTCCCCCGCACATTTCCCTTAAACTTATTCCCTCTCACCTTGAACCTGTGCCCCATTGTAATTGACACTTCCACCCTGGGAAAATGCCTCTGGCTACCCATCCTGTCTACGCCTCTCAGAGATTTAGTAGACCTCTGTCAGGTCTCCCCTCAGCCCCCGTCTTTCCAGTGAAAACAACCCTAGTTTATTCAACCTCTCCTCTTAGCCAACATCCTCGAAACCAGGCAACATCCTGGTAAACATTCTTTGCTCTCACTCCAAAGCTTCCACATCCGCCTGGTAGTGTAGAGAGAATAGGCTAAAATTAGAAGTATAGAAGGTTAAGGGATGATCTAATTGAATGTTAATGATGATAAACGGAATAGATAGAATAGTTGGAGAGAAATTATTTCCTCTGGTAACATAATCCAGGACAAAGGGGCATGCATTCGAACTCAGAAGCCAAGAGTGGTGTCAGGGATCTAGTCCACCTCAGGCAATACTAGAAGGGTAAGGTTTCTTTAAAAAATTGAGCAACGGGTGAAGCCAGCTCTTTTGCGCTGTTGTCAGGCCATTATAATGAGAGCCAGGATGGTTGGTGAAGCTGAGGCGTAGTGACACAGGCACAGAACAGACTCACAGAGCACTGAGCGTCCCCAAGAAACCATACAGGCAGCATGAACTGAATTGATGCAATCAGCCTGGCTGAGAGAAAGATAAGTCAAAATTCAAGTCTGTTCCCTACATTTCTGATGTTGCTGTCTGGCAAAATGTGTTGGTAAAACGGTGTTGAATATACAAGGCATTCAGTCAACGAGCCCATGCTGGTTGGCGCTTCAACTCCATTACAGCTACTATGCCGAATGTCCATAACTATCCCTCCGTTTTGTTGACATTGAGGGAGAGATTATTATCATCGCACCAGGTCTCCAGGTTCTCTATCTCATTTCTGTGCTCCGTCTCATCATTGTTTGAGGTTCGACCCCCCCTACCGTGGTGTCATCAGCAAACCTGAGAATCGAGTTGGAGGGGAATTTGGCCACACAGTCATGGGTTGTCCAGTTAGGGGCTGAGCACTCAGCCTTGAGTGACATACAATATAGACAGGTGAAGAAAAGCCCCCTACAGCAGACGTCACCTTCAAGCACAGTCTATGGAGGCTGTTTCAGCAGGATTCAGTCAAACAAGGCATTGTGAATCAAATGAATGCTTCTACTGTGTATGTAATAGGTGCTTCAGGCATCTCACCTTTTACAGAAGCTACACATAAGCAAACTACAGATGACTCATTAGCGGGCGCTGTGGACGCACAGTGATGGGGGCTGAGCGTAATTGAGAGTCTGAAATGTGGTAACGAGTTTTAAAAGTCAGAGGGCACTTTTCTCGTCGCTTGATTCTTATCAAGGTATTCTCCCTAAAGACCCCCGTCTCAAGTGTGGTTTCTACATTCTGAAGGTTGGTTCAGAGACAGAACCGGCACATTCAAATCCCATTAAAATTCAAAGGCTAGAGAGGATGAGCGTTGTGACATTCTCTGCACAACAGACAAGCCCACTCGCAGCCGAGTTCTTTCCAGAATGTTCTGTGTTCCCATTTCAGTACTATTCCATTTCTGTTAACTACCCCTGGCGCTGTTCACAACATTAGATGAACAAGCTGACTGCAAATATTTTACAGGAACATGAGCCACTGATGACTGGAGAAATGTTTTTCTTTGTGGTAGGTTTTTAGTGCAGTGTTGCACATAGGTATAAAATAAGACAATTGATCACGGAACTAATGAAGTGTAATGTTGCAACATTAGAATGCAGATCATTGTAAATATAATGTAATGTTTATTTATTAGTCACAAGCAGGCTTACATTAACAGTGCAATGAATTTACTGTGAAAATCCCCTAGCCGCCACACTCTGGCACCTGTTCGGGTACACTGAGGGAGAATTTTGGCATGACCAATGCACCTAACCAGCACGTCTTTTGGACATTGGGAGAAAACCGGAGCACCCAGAGGAAACCCACAAAGACACACGGAGAACGTGCAGACTCTGCACAGACAGTGACTCAAGCCAGGAATTGAACCCGGGCTCCTGGCACTGTGTGGCAGCAGTGCTAACCAGTGTGCCACCATGTATATCAGATGCTTCCACTTGAGAGAGAAACCAAGGGCAGGATCCTTCGGCTGCACTCGCCCCAAAACCAGAAAGTCCCGCCCGAGGTCAACGGGCCTTTGGATGTTCCACACCCTCTCCCCACCCACTACGATTCCCGTGGTGGGCGGGACAGGAAAACTCCCCTCAGAACTAGGATTTCTAAACATAGGATTGGGATTGGGAGTTACAGACAGTTCTATGGCTTGGTAGGTATAGATGTGATCGGCACAACTTGTGGGCCGAAGGGCCTGTTTATGCTGTAGTGTTCTATGTTCTATAAAATAGTGACTAATAAATCTAATCAGGAATTCAGGAGAAACGTCTTTACTCAGATAATGGTTAAAATGTGAAAAACCATTACAACATAAAGTTGCTCAGGTGAATAGCATGGATTATTTAAAGAAAATGTGGTAAATACATTATGGAGAAAGGAATAGACGGATATATTAACAAGGTTAGATATAGACTTCATGGAAATCACAGCATAGAGATAGGTCATTCATCCCCAACAGTATATACCAGTGTTTGTGTGACACACAAACCTCCTCCCAGCTT
Source organism: Carcharhinus amblyrhynchos (assembly GCF_965287045.1). Taxonomy (NCBI): domain Eukaryota; kingdom Metazoa; phylum Chordata; class Chondrichthyes; order Carcharhiniformes; family Carcharhinidae; genus Carcharhinus; species Carcharhinus amblyrhynchos. Next base: position 43,282,107 of record NC_137344.1, on the reverse strand, counting down.
TCTTTGTCTAATGAGAGGGTATGTGACAGACACTAAATCCATAACCATACACCATAAACATAGGATTTAAAACAGTGATGTATCACTTGTAGACATGAACCTTCTCTGCATTATGCAACATGCCATTGTGGAACCCTGTTGAGATGAGACATTGCCACATGTAAAATGGACCATTCAATGCATTATGTATCTTCCTCATTGTCAGGAAAGACACACGTTGTCCTACTTACTGTGTTACAATAACGCAGAAGCACTATATCTCAACCGCACTGTGTTCTATTTCCACAGTAGAAGCTATTCTCAATTTCAGAAGTTTGAATTCTCCTTTTGGTTTTCGTATTTTAGTCCAGGGAATAATGTGCTGTTATTAAAATCCTTTTATTTTTCACTTGAGTTAAAAGGGACAAAGGCCGTTTATTTAGAAGAATACGACCAGGATAGGATATGGATATGGATGACATTGCAAAGTGTAATTTTAAGATTTATAAAATATTATCAAGTCCAATTAGCTGTCATGTGACGTTGAGAGGTTAATTCCCAATGCATCATACCAATGTGTTGAGGGTTGTATAACTGGCCAAGGGATTGAGAATTACAGCAGACACAGTTTCACGGCAAACCCAAAAGTTTTATTAACAAGATAAAGCCTAAAGAGTTACTATTAAGCAATTTTAGGAAACATACAGTTACCCCATTAATGTTGACTACAGCTCCATTAGATCTGAACAGATTTAGACTGATACACTTTTCAGGAGGATTTCTTTGATGCACTCGCCATATCAAGAACAGCTATCACCAATTAATCCTTCGACCTGGCAACAGTCATCACACTGATTCTTCTTTGCCCCTTTAATTAGTTCCCAAATGGTCAACATTAAGTTGAACTTCCGTTACATGATAGATATAGTTATTTAATTTGTGGGACAGTCTATGACCAAAGGGCATAATCTCAGCACAAGGAGTTGCCCATTTAAGACTGAGGTGAGGAGGAATTTCTTCTCTCAGATGGTAGTGAATCTTTGGAATCAGTAATCACAGGGGGCTGCGGAGGTTGGGTCATTAAGTATGTTCAAAGTTGAGATAGATTTTTAAACAGTAAGGGAACCGAGGGCCAAAAGAGAAATGACTGGAAAATCTCAGCAGGTCTGGCAGCATCTGTAAGGAGAGAAAAGAGCTGATGTTTTGAGTCCAGATGACCCTTTGTCAAAGCTAAAAGGCATGGAAAGTGGGAGATATATAAACTGCAGAGTGAGGGAAGGAAAGAAGACTCATAGCCCCAGAAACCAGGGGAAATGGCAGTCCATAGAGTGAATAAAGGGTGTGAATGGCCAAAGGGAATCGAGGGATAAGGTGGGAAAGTGGAATTGAAGATTATCATGTCAGATCAGCCACAGTCTCATTGAGTGGGAGAGCAGATACGATGGACTGAATGGCCTACTTCTGCTACTATGGCCTACTTCTGCTACTCCTCCGCCCCTTACGGTGGTTAGCACTGCTGCTTCACAGCGCCAGGACCCGTGTTCAATTCCTGGCTTGGGTCACTGTCTGTGTGGAGTCTGCACATTCTCCCCGTGTCTGCGTGGGTTTCCTTCGGGTGCTCCAGTTTCCTCTCACAGTCCATGTTTCAGTGCAGGCTTGGAGGGCTGAAGGGCCTGTTCCTGTGCTGTATTGTTCTTTTTGTTATGTCCTGTGGTCTTATTTACCCGAACCACGAAACAGTGATAAAATGTTATAAAATAATAACAATTCTACTTTTCTCAATACTACGCCCAAAATTCTCTGGCCGTTCATGCCGGCGGGGATTCTCCGGTCTTGCCGGCAGCACACCCCCACCCGTGGGTTTCCCGGCAGTGTGGGGGTGTCAGCAATGGGAAATCCCATTGACAGCGACGGGACCAGAGAATCCTGCTTCCAGCAAACTGCAGGCTGCCTCCCACTGCCAAGAAACCCAAGCTGGGAATCTCACTCTATATTTCCATTATCTAAGTACCTTACTAGAATGACGCCATGGTTTACTTGGGTCTGCCCAAGAGGTTTCTATATGACTAGTATTTTCCAACTGCGGCGAGGTTACAAACACATTAGAGAGGAAACAAGGCGGGATATTAAGGAATCCAGGGTGATCGTTTGTCAAGCTTTTGAATGAGCAGCACTGAACTTTTGAGATACTGCAACATTTTTGCAAATAATTTGCATCACTTTCATCTGACAAAATCTGAAATTGAGGCGGGTATGAAAAGATGTGCAGCCTGCAGACATTCTGCAGGAATGCCGTCAAAGGGTATTTGGGAGAGGATGGGAATATTTGCATAATATTGACTCATTTCTGTCTTACCAACATAGCTCCACACAAGGCATCACATTCCTCCCTGCAGCACTGTCTGTCACCTCTAGTACGAATGAATGGAAAGAATTTGACAGTGCCAAGCATAGTGCAGTCAGGTGCCCCTTCACAGGCATTTGACTTGATTCGATCTGAGTGAAATGGCCCAATGTAGAAGGATCCATTTTACCAGTTTGGAGATGAAAGCCACAGTGGAAATGAGATCAGAGCTGCAGCAAATGTGGTTCAATATGATTAAGTTCCGTATGTGAGACTGTGAAAGAGAGGGAAGACAAACTCTTGCTTGTCCTGTCACAGACCAAGGGATAAGCAGCAGCCAGTATAAAAATGTATTTTTTTAAAGCATTGTGTTCAAGAACACCAAGCTATGAATTTAATCAAATCAAACATAGGAAGGCTGGTGTTACAGCAGAAATGTTACAAATTATGAAGCAAAAGCGGGAAGGTTGTTGTCATTCCCACTTAGGATCATAGAATCCATACAGTACAGAAGAAGGCCATTCAGCCCATCAAGTCTGCTCTGACTACAATCCTACCCAGGCCCTATTCCCATAACCCCACACATTTACCCTGCTCATCTCCCTGACACTAGGGTCAATTTGGCATGGCCAAACAACCGAACCCGCACATCTTTGGACTGTGGGAGGAAACCCACGCAGAAGGAAGTGCTAACTCCACACAGACAGTGACCCAAGGCTGGAATCGAACCTGGAACCCTGTCACTATGAGGCAGCAGTGCTGTCCTGGATAAATCCCATTGTTTGTTTATTTATTTTTTGCTACGTGTGCAGTTCCTTTTTCCATTTGTGCTTAAAAAGAGAAGCAATTTGTACAACTTGCACACATAGCAATGATCTAGCCGGGGAGATGATTGGACTTCATACAAAAGCACAAACTCCGAACAAAGCAGATAGTGTGTTACTGAGAATAGATGTGGATCGTTACTTCACTGAGACAAAACCAATCTACTCAAGTGACTGAATACAGATTTCTCAACCCTGAGAGCAAGTGAAGAGTTCATAAACATTATTGCTACAGATAACCACTTATTTTGGTGTCAATTATCCAAGCACTTTTCATTTCACACTTTTTCAATCGTCCACTCCTTTCTTAACTATCAATTTTCCGCAGCTGATTGAGCAGCAGAGCAGAGTTAAATAAGGGTGGCATGGTGGTACAGTGGTTAGCACTGCTGCCTCACAGTGCCAGGTACCCTGGTTCAATTCTGGCCTTGGATTAATGTCTGTGTGGATTTGCACGTTCTCCCTATGTCTGCATGGGTTTCCTTCAGGTGATCCACTTTCCAAATATTTAAAGTTTATTCACTATTAGAGTCACAACAGGCTTACATTATTACTAAGAAGTCTCACCACACCAGATTAAAGTCCAACAGGTTTATTTGGAATCACAAGCTTTCGGAGCATTGCTCTCACCTGATGAAGGAACAGCGATCCAAAAGCTCACGATTCCAGTAAACCTGTTGGACTTTGACCTGGTCTTGCGAGACTTCTTACTCTGCCCATCCCAGTTCAATGCCAGCATCTCCACATCATGGCTATCACGGATACATTTACACTGCAATGGAGTTACTGTGAAAATCCCTTGGTTGCCACACTCCGGCGTCTGTTCGGTAACACGGAGGGAGAATTTTGCATGGCCAGTGCACCTAACCAGCATGTCTTTCGGACTGTGGAGGGAAACTGGAGCACCTGGGGAAACCCACACAGACACGGGGAGAGCATGCAGACTCCACAGAGGCATGGACCCAAGCTGGGAAACGAACGCAGGTGGTGCTGTGAGGCAGCAGTACCAACCACTGTGCCACCATGCTGCTCTTTCCATGATGTAGGGGAGAACAATAAGGTGGACCTGAGTGCATGCACAGAATATTAAAGGAACCAAAGTACATTCTTCTTGCAAAGCGATTCCTTTGATATATTATGGCTTACAGCCTTGCGTACTACGTTGACGGGAACAGAAATACACCCCATCATGTTGCAAACTATAAAATTTGAATTACCTCCTTTGGGATGAAGTCTTAAATGTTGCAAATCTAAAATAAAACCGTTAGATACTTTCCAAAGCAAATTGTTCTTTGTGAAGGGGGAAGTGGGTTTAGACGATACATAGATAACCTCGCACAAATGCTTAGCACCATTAAACCAGCTGGTTTTCTGAGCTACACTCATTACCTATTAATGGCATCGAGAATTCTCTCTTGGCTTTCCAACGTTTGATGAAAGCAAAGCCCGCAGTCTAAGTATCGCGCTATTTGATATGTGATCTGTGTCAAAATGAAATGTGACAACAAAGTTGGAATGCTCCAGTTCACATGCTGTGAACTCAAAAGGAACATTGATTAATAATGAATTGCCTGGAGTGAAGTGCTCCTTTATTCCGGATTGGTGAGATCTACAACAGTGGCGTCAGTTTGCCTTCCACATTTTTCTTTGGTGCCTTTAAGATCCACAGATTTCTACATACTAAGGAGATCAAGGAATGCTTATCAGCTGTAGCTCGGTTGGTGGCACTCTGAGGCAGACAATTCTGCATTTAATTGCACTCCAGGGCTTGATGGTAGAAAGCAATGCTGAGAGTGCAGCACTGGGAGTGTTGCCCTGCTGAAGGCACTGTCTTCCAAATCAGATGTTAAGCCAGGGTGCCTTCTGCTCTTAAAGGTGGATGCAATTAATCTCATGGCTCTATTTCAAAGAGGAAAAGAGTTATCCCTGGTGACCTTGCCAACCCTCAATCAACATCGCAAAAACTGAATACCTGACCCTGTCTCCCCTTGCTGCTTGGTGGAGATGCTGTAAGCAGGTTGACTGCCACACTTCCTACATTACCACAATGACTAGATCAGTTAGATAGTCAACATCTTTTCTCAAATAGGGGAGTCTAAAACTAAAAAGGCATAGGTTTAAGTGAGAGGCGAGAGATACGAAAGGGTCCAGAGGGGTAATCTTTTACACAGAGGATGGAGCAAGCTGGTAGTAGTACAGGCGGGTACAATTTGTCTTTTAAAAAGCATTTAGACAGTTACACGGGTAAGATGGGTATTTGATTTGATTTTGATTTGATTATTGTCACATATATTAACAAACAGTGAAAAGTGTTATTTCTTGCATGCTGTACAGACAAAACATAGCATTCATAAAGAAGGAAATGAGAGAGTGCAGAATGTAGTGTTACTGTCATAGCTAGGGTGTAGAGAAAGATTAACTTAATGCAAATTAAGTCCATTCAAAAGCCTGACAGCAGCAGGGAAGAAACTGTTCTTGAGTCGGTTGATAACATGATTTCAGACTTTTGTATCTTTTTATAAGGAGTCCATGTAAATCAATGAGATCAGAGCTAATGGATGAATGGAACCTTGATGCAAAAATTTGGTTGGTTAGAAGATTCTGATAAGGAAGTTTTAATCCTTAAGGCTGAATTTTAGCCCTTCTCCAATCCGAGGCAAGAGTTAAGAAAGAAAGATTTCAATTCCTGTTTCATTCCCACTGATTCTCCTTTTAATGGGTTTCTTATGGAAGGTTGCGACCTGAAAAGTTAACCCTGTTTCTATCTCCATGGATACTGCCATGCCTGCCGAGTATTTTGCTACATGTCCTGATTTTACTTCCAGCATCTGCAGTATTTTGCTTGGGTGTTTGTTGCCCCATTTAATGTTGCACTTTTCCTGGTGGATGTGGCCTACACCAAACTTTGGTAAGAATATCATTAATAAAAGCAATTCTAGGTTCCTTGAATTTTAACTGGCTCCCCGGGGTCACCTGTAATGGCTGCTACATCAGGTTAAAAATGTCAGAATGCAAGTGAAACTCTGTAATACAATTAGCAAATTTCCCTTAGTGGAGTCAGGAGGAACATGCATGCTCCTTCGAGAGCCCAGTGAAATTCTGGGTCTTTCTGACACTAACATGCCCCTCATCATCCCCCTCCTGCAAAATACCTTCATGATGGCAACCATCCCTTGGTGCTGATAAATTCTAAGTGGCCACTTCGCAGGAACTAGAATCTGCTTTCCACATGAAACTAGGAAGTAGCTGATCTGTAAGAGCCCCATGAACTGGGAAATTGCTTATTAATTAATTAATATAATTTAAACACTGACAAAACTACCAATAAAGAGTTAAATGATCCTTGAAACAAAAAGTGAGTAAGCCAATGAGACAAATAGTTTACACATATGTGGATGCAATAAGAGATTTGAATAAATCCTTATGATTTTAAAACATATGTATTGATATTTATAAATGTATTTTAAATGTATGAATGATTGGTCACTTTAGCCGAAAGCAGGTTACCGAAATGGATGATGGCAAAGGCAGAGAGATCAGAGCCAAAAGCCTGGGAACCCCGTAGTTAGCGAAATTCTTCAAAGAATCCTACAGTGCAGAAGGAGGCCATTTGGCCCATCGAGTCTGCACTGATCACAATCCCACCTATTCCCATAACCCCATGCATTTACTCTAGCTAGACTCCCTAACATGGAGGGGCAATTTAGTGGCCAATCTACTCAACCCACACATCTTTGGATTATGGGAGGAAACTGGAGCACCCTGAGAAAAAGCACGCAGACATGGAGGGAACGTGCTAACTCCACACAGGCAATGACCCAAGCTGGAAATCAAACCCGGGTCTCTAAGTGCTGTGAGGCAGCAGCACTAACCACTGTGCCATGATGTCACCCATAAACTTTCTTCTCAGGAAATCTCTGGCGAGGAAACAGATTTTGCAACATTATGAATAGGCTTAATTTATTGTCTACCCTCCGGGTAAGGACATGCCTGGGCGCAGGAACATGTTTTCATCCAGGTTGGCAATGATCTGGTGGGAACATCCACTTTGACCCTTGTAACAAACATCTAGGTTAACCAGGCAGCCTGGAAGTGATTTTAGCCAAGATGGGAGTTAGCATCTGGATTAAATGGACAAATGAAATATCATTATACTGGATGGTAAAATGAAATTGGCTGAGGTGAAGGTTAGAGATTATTATTAATGTGTGTATACTAAATGTAATTGATTTTAAACCAATGTAAGGCAGAATAATTGATTAAAAAAACTATAATTGATCTGTTTTTGATTGTAAACACCAGATTCATCAGAGAGGTTCTGACACTCTATCTCAGAGCTACTTAACCCTTTTGATGATCTCTGAGCAGCTGCTTGTTGTGTTTTAGTTAACTAAATGTTACATCTTTATACAGAGATATCTGCCTTGTGAGTTTTGTATTGTCTATAATTAAAGACAATACCAGCCATCTTAATTACCTCACAACAGTCCAAAAGATAAAATCTACCAGGGCTCCATTAAAGATGCCACCTGGAGATAAAACTGGCCCTCCTGGTATTTTTAACATGTTTTAAATTAGTGTGAATGTTAAGCATTGCATGTGCTAATTGTTCTTCAGGACAACATTTGCTCTTGTTTAATTTTATGTCAAGTGAATAAATTCAACATTCAGTTTTAGCCTGATCAATATGCGTCGATAACATAACATTTTCTGGCTGTTGGCTAAGACATTATGGGTGAAATTTTCCCCCCAAAAAAACTTAAGTGTCATCACATCAATGAAGGAATCCCCACATGAAGAACACCAATATTGGAACTCTCAGGCATGTAGCTTACCCAAACTGGCTAGAGCTGTGTGTGCTGTTAACAAGCGGGAACTGTATTTAAATGCTCCCTCTGCACTCACAGCCAATTACGCCAGGAGTATGACAGCGTGGAGAGCAGAGCCACACTTCATGGAGGCAGATCTTGGAGGACTTTTGGATGCAGTGGAGAAGAGGGTGTCCAACTTGTACCCCACAAGGGCAGAGGGCTCAGGAGCAAGGGAGTGAATAGAGCCTGGGATGCGGGAGTTGCGGCAGTCGGGGAGAATTCCTGAGTTGCGTCCTCTCACCACTAACGAGAAGTGAGCGATGGGAGTTCTCAGGGGAGGCACACGAGAGAGCTGTGAGTGCCTGTAAGGTTGGCCTGGGCCACAGAAGTGAAGATCCGTAGGACATTCATCCATGTCACCAGTTGCAAGCAAGGTCCAATCTGCCTGGGAATCTGTCCCTTCCTTTTCTTGTCTTACAGGATCGACACCTGATGAGCCCAGGGACATCAGGACCCTGTGTCCGCCTGCCCCCACCCCCCTGGCCCATGACCCCCGTCCCCCACCACACGACCTCCGCTAGCACTTTGGAGAAATCTCCGGGGAAAGCACCAACCAGCCTTCAGAGGCCTCATCCACACCATCCACCAACATAGAGACACACGCCTCGATGGGTGGAAATAGCATTCAGGCTTCAGGGTCACTGACTGGTGAGCGCAACACAACTGCTTGTGCACATCCAGTGAAAGCAGGAATGTCTGAGGAGAAGTTCTGCTGGATGCCAGGAAACAGCTGGTCCCCAGCCAGATGCCGAACCTCTGGAAAAGGTTCTCCCTAAGCTGCTGGAGATGCAGAGGCAGAGTCGGGGACTGCAGGATGAGGTGTCAGTGACATTCTGACAACTGCAAGGCTGCTCGGAGGAGTCCCACAGCCTTCAGGCGCAGAGATGGTACCAGCATTGCCTGGCACCCAGGGCAACACTGCAACTGCAGTGGAAAGCCTAGGGCAGGAAATGGTAATAATGGATGATAGGGTACAAGGCATGGCCGATTCCCTCGGGGCCTTGGGAGCATGCTCCAGATACAGCAGGCAATTGCAGAGGGGCTGCAGAGCTTAAGCTTTTAGTTTATTTACTTGTGTCACAAGTAGGCTTACTGCAATGAATTTACTGTGAAAATCCTCTAGTTGCCACACTCCAGCGCCTGTTTGGGTACAATGAGGGAGAATTTACCATGGCCAATGGACCTAACCAGCATGTCTTTCAGACTATGGGAGAAAACCAAAGCACCCAGAGGAAACCCACGCAGACATGGGGAGAATGTGCAGACTCCACACAGACAGTGTCCCAAGCCAGGAATTGAACCCAGGTCCCTGGCATTGTGAGGCAGCAGCACTAACCACTGTGCCACCCTGCCACCCCACTAGATTCAGAGGGGTCTCACTGAGGGTTCACATACTATGGTGCAGACCATGTTTTACCTCCATGACTGGCAGAGCCAGCTGATGCAGAGACTTCTGGAGCTCTCTCCAGCTGCCCCTCCTTCCCACAAACTGTCAAAGGGGCCTGTGGACACCTCGAGGGAGAAGAAAGTGCTGGAGGCCATTCCAGGGCCTCCCAGCCAGGAGACTCCATCAGTCACCAGCCCTTCTGAAACTACCCTTCCTGACATGGGTGCATCTCACAGGCTGAACAGGAAGGCACGGCTGCATCTGTGACACCTGTTGAAAGGTATTTTGAGAGACAGGATCTACAGGCATTTAGGGATGCCAGGCCTGATTAGGGACAGTCAGCATGGCTTTGTGAGTGGAAAATCATATCTCACAAATTTGAGTTTTTTGAAAGGGTAAACAAGAAAGTTGCTGAAGGCAGTGCAGTTAATGTTGTCTATATGGACTTTAGCAAGGCCTTTGATAAGGTACCACATGGTAGGTTGTTGCATAAGGTTAACTCTCATGGGACCCAGGGTGAGGTATCTAAATGGACACAAAATTGACTTCTTGACAGAAGCAGAGGGCGGTTGTAGAAGGTTGTTTTTCAAGTTGGAAGCCTGTGACCAGCGGTGTGCCTCAGGGATCAGTGCTGGGTCCACTGTAATTTGTCATTTATATTAATGATTTGGATGAGAATATAGGGAGCATGGTTAGTAAGTTTGCAAATGACGCCAAGATTGGTGGCATAGTAGACAGTGAAGAAAGTTATCTCCAATTGCAATGAGATCTTGATCAACTGGACCAGTGGGCTGACGAATGGTAGACGGAGTTTAATTTAGACAAATGCGAGGTGATGCATTTTGGTAGATTGAATCAGGGTAGGACTTACTCAGTTAATGGTAAGGCATTGGGGAGAATTACAGAACAAAGAGATCTAGGGGTATAAATTCATAACTCCTTGAAAGTGGGGTCACAAGTGGACAGAGTGGTGAAGGAGGCATTCGGCATGCTTGGTTTCATTGGTCAGAACACTGAATACAGGAGTTGGGACGTCTTGTTGAAGTTGTACAAGACGTTGATAAGGCAACTGGTCACCCTATTATAGAAAGGATATTATTAAACTAGAAAGAGTGCAGGAAAGATTTACTAGGATGCTATGGGGACTTGATGGATTGAGTTATAAGGAGAGGCTGAATAGACTGGGACTTTTTTCTCTGGAGTGTAGGAAGCTAAGGGGTGTCCTTATAGAAGTTTATAAATAATGAGGGGCACAGATCAGCTAGACGGTCAATATCTTATCCCAAAGGTAAGGGAGTCTAAAACTAGGCGGCGTAGGTTTAAGGTGAGAGGGGAGAGATACAAAAGTGTCCAGAGGGGCAATTTTTTCACACAGAGGGTGGTGAGTGTCTGGAACAAGCTGCCAGAGGTAGTAGTAGAGGCGGGTACAATTTTGCCTTTTAAAAGCATTTAGATAGTTACATGGATGTGATGGGTATGGAGGGATATGGGCCAAATGCGGGCAATTGAGAGTAGCTCAGGGGTTTTAAAAAAAGAAATGGTGGCATAGACAAGTTGGGCTGAAGGGCCTGTTTCCATGCTACAAACCTCTATGACTCTATGACCTGAAAGCCAGCCAGGACCCCCCAGGTCCTGGCACTCCAGAGGATGCCCGCCAAGGGCATGACAGATCATGGGATACAAAACGCAGCATGCCCACCTCCACCTCCGATGTGCAACCTGAGGGGGTCACCTTGCGGGAGCCCATGTAAGATTAAGATGTAAGGGCACCAAGAAGGCATGGGTGAAAGCAGACACGAGTTAGGGGTAGGGTTATTGGCACAGTAAATAAGTAGCATTAAAGAATATCGCATCGCAAAGCTACAACTCCTCTGTCTTTGACCCATTTGTCACAGGGAGTTTCTCAGCTTATCTGTACTCAGAATCTCCTATCTGCTCCCTCCAAGAAATCCCAACAGTGAGAGCCATGGAGATCCACATGGACCAAGAGCTTGGAATGGCACCCTCATCACTCTCTTACCCTTGGGCCCTAAGTAGTGATTTGCACCTGAGTGACTTCCTGCCAGCGAGGTGGGGTCATTTAAGAGTGAGGGGTGGTGGGGGTAGGATCAATCGCTGATGAGATTGAAATCCAGCCCATCTCATGCTAATCAGGCTTGCACCCTTTCTGGGCATGATCCGGTTTGCACCTGTAGAACAGGATAGGGACGATTGCAAAATGTTTGGCGCTGGGCGCAAAAACCCACTTTTTGGCCCATGTGCAATTTTCTGGGATTGGCTTAACCTGTGCAAGGCGAGCTAAGATTGAAAAATCGTCCCCTCTATCCCGTACAAACGGCTTCAGCAAAGGTATAATTGTCAATTCACAACACACAATTTTTTTTCTTTTATTATTCATTCATGGGACTTGGGTGCGACTGGGTGGCCAGTGTTTATTGCCCAAGCCCAGTTCCCCGAGGGCAGCTGAGAGTCAACCACATTGCTGTGGCTCTGGGGTCACATGTAGGTCAGGCCAGGTAAGGACGGCAGATTTCCTTCCCTAAAGGCCAGTAGTGAACCAGATTTTCTGACAATCGACAATGGTTTCATGGTCATTTGTAGATTCTTAATTCCAAATATTTTTTATCAAATTCAAATTCAACCAGCTGCCATGGTGGGATTCGAACGTGGGTCCCCAGAGCAGTCGCTGAGTTTCTGGATTAATAGTCTGGCGATAATACCAGCAGGTCATCACCTCCCCTAACGGGGGTTTGGGATTGTTGTCCGGCTGTAGAAACTACACTTTGTTGCGAACATGAACTAATGGAAATGGGATGGAGATCGAATAGCAAACTATATACCAAGCATCTCCATTTGGATTTCCGATGTCTCAATTCCCAGGGCACTTCTTAATAATTTGAATTTAACTTACATCAGTGTGTAACTGAAAACTTCACCCAGAAACGAATGAAAAGATTTTCAGGAGTCAGATGTCTTCACTGATGAAGGGTCCTCTGCACCTTGACTCAACCATTCAGCGTGAGAATTCATGGGCACGTTCTGATTTCTTAGCAGCTGTAACCATTTTCTGCCGGAGTTTCGCAATTATTCAGAACTTTGAAGGTGTTGCCCCATCACATTCAATCGTGCTCGCTCATTCATGATATTGTAAGTCTATTTGCTGTGATATGATGCCTTCAGTGGCTGGCAGTGACCAGGGAGTTGCCGGCTTATTGTGTTAAGATTGCTGCAATTTATTTTTTTTTGCGGCGAAGGCAAGGCAAAAATGAAGTGGGAATGTGATCACAATGCTTTAAATTTGATTCTGAAAGGAGAGAATTGGCAGGGCTACGGAGAAGAAACAAGGGATGGGCGGTCACTTCTACAGAGGGAACAGTGCATGCAAGATGGGCCGAACGCTCTCTTTCTGACACTCCTTACAAACGTCCTTGAAAAAACATTTGATCACTTGCCCCACTATAGTACAAATCTCGCTGTCCAAAAACTAGACTTCTATACACAATAAGAAGCCTCACAACACCAGGTTAAAGTCCAACAAATTTATTTGGAATCATGAGCTTTAGGAGCCCTGATCCTTCCTCAGGTACAAAGAATAATACAGCACAGGAAATAGGCCCTTTGGCCCTCCAAGCCTGTGCCAGTCATTGGTCCAACTAGACCATTCATTTATATCCCTCCATTCCCAGCCTGCTCGTGTGGCTATCCAGGTAAGCCTTAAACGATCCCAGTGCGTCCGCCTCCACCACCCTACTTGGCAGTGCATTCCAGGCCCCCACCACCCTCTGTGTAAAAAGCGTCCCTCTGATACCTGAGTTAAACCTCGCCCCTCTTACCTTGAACCTGTGACCCCTCGTGATCGTCACCTCCGACCTGGGAAAAAGCTTCCCACTGTTCACTCTATCTATATCCTTCATAATTTTATACACCTCTATGAGGTCTTCCCTCATTCTCTGTCTTTCCAGGGAGAACAACCCCAGTTTACCCAATCTCTCCTCATAGCTAAGACCCTCCATACCAGGCAACAGCCTGGAAAACCTCCTCTGCACTCTCTCCAAAGCCTCCACATCCTTCTGGTAGTGTGGTGACCAGAACTGGACGCAGTATTCCAAATGTGGCCTAACCAACGTTCTATACAGCTGTAACATCGGACTCCAGTTTTTATACTCTATACCCCGTCCTATAAAGGCAAGGTACTCACCTGATGAAGGGGCAGCGTTCCGAAAGCTTGTGATACCAGATAAATCTGTTGGACTTTAACTTGGTGTTGTGAGACTTCTTGCTGTGCTTACCCCAGTCCAATGCCAGGATCTTCGGTACTAAGGGCTATGGGCCAAGTGTTGGCAGATAGTATTAGGTGGAAAGTCAGGTGTTTCTAACGCGTTGGCGTGGACTCGATGGGCCAAAGGGCCTCTTCTGCACTGTATGATTCTATTGTATGATCTGAAACCATTTATAATACCTGCTAATGCAAGGTAGCTGCTGACATCCACCTGGGCCTGTGTGGATAATTAATGATGTCCCTGCACTGCATCTACCCCAGCATGTCAGCACTCCTCTGCTCAGTACGCCCACCCGCTGCCTCCGCGGAGACACAGTGAAACTATATTATTCTATAAATATTGCGCATGGATTTTAAAACTGAAGAAAGCTCAGGTGCAGAAAAAGTAGCATCAACAAGGAATTTTTATTTGAGTTGATTTATTATTATTACATGTATTAGTATACAGTGTAAAGTATTGTTTCTTGCACGCTATACTGACAAAACAGACCATTCATAGAGAAGGGAAGGAGAAAGTGCAGAATTTAGTGTTATAGTCATAGCTGGGGTATAGAGAAAGATCAACTTAATGCGAGGTAGGTCCATTCAAATTCTGATGACAGCATGGAAGAAGCTGTTCTTGAGTTGGTTGGTGAGTGACCTCAGACTTTTGTATCATTTTCCTGCTGGAATAAGGTGGAAGAGAGTATGTCTGGGATGTGTGGGGCTCTTTAATTATGCTGGCTGCTTTTCTGAGACAGGGTCAATGGATGGGAGGCTGGCTTGCACGATGGATTGGCTACACTCACGATCTTTTGTAGTTTCTTGCCATCTTGGGCAGAGCAGGAGCCATACCACGGTGTGGTAACCAGAAAGAATGCTTTCTACGGTAGAAATGTGTTCCTGGAATGTCAAAGTCCTATCTTGGGTCATTCTGGGATGGGTTGGAGTTGGTGGTGCTTCAACTTGTATCCATTCATTTGGGTGTTGAGCTTTTTATTAGCATTGTGCAGATGGAATAAGTGAAGTACTGATTTCCCTGGGGTTGGTTTGAGTTGCCGCGTGTTGCCCTATTGTTTACGTTTTGAGAAGTCCTTGTTTAAGGTTCTGTTGCCCAAGGTATCAAAGTCAGGAACTTGAGTTTTGAGGCAGATGTCATCGGCATTTATGCATTTCTGGGAGGTAGGTTATGAAGGGTTAGCTGTGCACAAGTTGAACAGGGTTGGAGCCAGTTCTGAGCCTTAGGAGACTCCACTAGCCTATTTTTTAAATGTATTTTTTGCCTTTTGTCACAAATATTGTGTCAGTTACAGGATGTTTAATTAAATAAGATTGAGATTTCAAGTGTTTACAGTCCAGCTATTTAAACTTTAAAAGGTCTGGGTGATTGACATTTTTATTGCCCAGTAGTTAAAAGAATTCATTTTGAGAAAGTAGAAAATTATCAATGAATTACTTTTTTTTAAAGCTTTTATTTAACACATCCTATTGTCACTATATGGTTTATTGATCATTTTGCAGTGTACAGTATGTGAGTGGACATGGGAGTATTATAGTTTGGCATAGAGTCATGAAGGGCTAGAGGGGCTGGGTGAGGAGAGTATCTTGGTTTTGGGACATGAGGGCAATGGAGATTGGGGAATGTACCTTAGCCTGGGAGGAATACAGGGATCTGAAAGTGGGTGGAAACCATACTTTGGTGGGCATTGTGAGCATGAGCCATAGAATCCCGATAGTGCAGAAGGAGACCATTTGGTCCATCGAGTCTGCATCAACTCCCAGAAAGAACATCTTACCCAGGTCCTATCCCCATATCCCTGCATTTTTAGCATGGCTAGTCCAACTAACCTATATATCTTTGGACACTAAGAGGCAGTTTAACATGGCTAATCCACCTAATCTACACATCTTTGGACACTAAGGGGAAATTTAGCACAGTTAATCCACCTAACCTACACATCTTTGCACACTAAGGGTAAATTTAGTATGGCCAATCCACATGACCTGCACGTCTTTGGACTGTGGGAGAAAACCTAAGCATCCGGAGGAAACTCACACAGGCATGGGGAGAACGTGCAAATTCTACACAGACAGTGACCCGAGACTGGAATTGAACTCAAGTCCCTGGTGCTGTATGATGGGCCATGCGGTTGTTTGGGGAGGATTCTTTTCATAACCTTGCTTCCTTGTGGTCACCTCTTGGGTCTGATGCGGAGCCACATTTTGGAGACAATGAGTCTGTGATCTGTCCAGCAGTCAACATCATACATGGCCTTGGTCACTCTGACATCCTGCCTGTCTTTTCTCCTGACAATGACATAGTCATTGCAGCACACGACCTCCCAATCACTAACACAACCTTCCATCTGCCTACCCATAACAAGACCTCTTGGATGCACCCCCCGCTCTAAGCAATGGCATCTTGTCGATTATGTTGACTATGTCATTGGGCACAGTAATGACAGATAGAGTTTAATCTGGACAAATGCGAGATGATGCTTTTTGGAGGATCAAATTTCAATATGAATTATACTGTAAATGGCAGAATCCTTAAAGGTATAGACAGGGTGGATAGTCAGAAGCTTTTTCCCAGGGTGGAAATGTCAATTACAAGAGGGCACAGGGTCAAGGTGGGAGGGGGAAAGTTTAAGGGAGATGTGGTGGGTGTGGTGGGTGTCTGGAATGTGCTACCAGAAGAGGTGGTGGAAGCAGGCACATTACTACATTTAAGAGGCGTCTGGATGGGTACATGAGTATGGAGGAAATAGAGGGATATAGACCGAGTAAGGGCAGATCTTTTTCTTTAGTTAGGGCACTGTGATCTGCACAGGCTTGGAGGGCCGAAAGGCCTGTTCCTGTGCTGTCCTTTTCTTTGTTCTTTGTGGGTTTGTCCAACCTGGAGACTGGCTTGTTAGATTTAGATGTATAGCTACTTTAACAGGACGCTGGGCATTGCCTTGTTTAGCAAATACTCATGCCACTAGGCTTCCTGTTGACCATTACACTGGCATTCTAATATTTAGGAGGGATTTTGTCAATGAGAGAAACCTGTTACCTCTCCTGATAATCAGCCTCCAGGAAAATGAAAGACAAGCTCACAAAGGAGGGACTGTGTTGATTAATGAGCAAAGGGCTAGAGTCCTTCATTGTCAGACATCTGGCCTCATGTTACAAGCATGATTTTTATTTAGAACATTACTTGCTTCTACATCAATATTTCTTCATGGTTTTCCTCCATTATTTCTGCTGCTTGAAGGTGTTAACTCATGCTGAAATACATTTCTAAGTTACTAATAGCTCCCTGGTGCCTAAACTCAACCAACAGTGTCAATTGGTTCAAGAGCTGTTAACAAGATTTGACAGTAACATTCACATATTCACTCGTGCAAATTTCTTGTCTCTTATTCTCTTTAATTCAAGCAAACATGTCTCCTCCAGTAAAGTTATGTGGATGCAAGCACTGACAGGAGTCCTTCAGCTGCCCAGGCTGAGACCAGCTAACTCAGCAGATATCAGGCATCTATCTGGTCCATAACCTCACAAATAAGTTAGTTATGAATATGACTTCCGATGTGTTGGAAACTCTTCATGTATTCGTTAACAGACGGAAGATCTTTGTAGGTTGGCACATTAAAGATGTCACTCCCCCCACCACCCCCCCCAGTCAATTACGTTAGGGGGCTGCAGATATTAAAAGGAGGATTTGCAATGCAATAAATTCTTCTGAAGTGAACAAACGATTGGTCCCCCCCCCCAACAAAAGTGCAGTTACTCAGCCTTGGGGTTTGGAGCAATATTGGTCTTTAGCCGAGAACAAACTCAGATGTGGACTGTGACATAGTTCTACTTTTCTTTAGATTGTTTCCTGATTTGACACCTCACTGCACAACCTGTCAAATTAGTTCCGATTGCGATTGTTGTTCAGTGGACCAAGAGACTGAATAGTGATAATAAACAATTAGAAAAGAAAGCAAGACGAAATGAACGTGAAGAGCACCTTCTGTGCAAATAATAGCTATTCCTCTTAAAAAAAAGTCATTGAATTCAACAAACAAAATTCCACAGGTTTGGCATTGAACGTGTTCTAGAAGCAGCTATTGTAGGTGAAAAGCTCTGTTTTGTTTCTGTGGTGACTATTGTTAGGTTTGTTTTCACCTCTATTCACTTCTTTTCATATGTTTCCAAACAATGCACCATTTCTTTCCAAACCAATGGTCATATTAACTTCTGTCAATACAGAATATTAACCTGGACCTCTGGATTACTACTCCAGTGACATTAGCCATGCCCTACTGTCCCTATTACTGTCAGTAGCTCCTGTCACCAGCTACCATCAATTGCTACAGATATTGGATCTACTTTTGATTATCTCTTGGATTCATTTAGTGCCAGTTCCAACACCCCCAACCCATTTTCAGGGTTCAGCCCATATTCGTCAATATCTTACAGCGTAAACTGAGGGTTTTGCATTAGTCCTCATTCATGATATGAAGCCAGAAACTGTGCCTTTTTCCATTTGCTTCCACGCACATTTCTTTCAATTTTATTAGTCAGACTGATAATATTTAATGAAATGAGCCAGGTGCGAGTCATTGAACTGTTTTATCTTGCAGGCAGCCAGCGAATGCTCAGGGATATCAGTTACAATAAAATTGCGCATTCATTTAACTGCTGACAGTCAACAAGCAAGATGATTAAAAGAAAATACACCATTCTGTCCCTGTTAGGTGAGCCCCACTTAACTCTTTCTAACCAGCCTTGGTAGCTACGGCTGACTCTCAGGAGCTCTGCCAACCCAAACATGGCGGGTTTGGAAGGCGGATGAGAATGGAGAATCCAGTGGGAGCCAAAAAGTTGAGTCCGCCCCCAGGTGTCCATCTCCATGCTGTTGCTTACATGCAACCTGTTCTCAGATAAGGTAAGAGCAGGAACTCTCAATCACAGAAAGTCTGGCTTCTAACAATAGACCGGTGCATTTCAATGGGGTGCAATGATCTCTTGCTAAATATCAGTAGGGGTGCAACGACCTTTGATGAGTGATTGATGAATCAGACCCAGACATGTTTGTGTATTTGTACAATTTGCCTACCCGAGATTTGACTGTGTTTGATTTTAATATGCCCAATTCTTTAATTTAGGATATCCAATTTTATCAGCCTTAAAACAAGGCTCTGTTTATATTACCACATTCCCCATCAGGGATTGGCATCAAAGCTGCCAATTTAGCTGGCCATTGGTCATGCATTCTGATGGTAGGTCCCAATGAAATCTTCATCTCAAAATAAACGGGATCATCTGAATGCCATATGATAAGGATCTGTCAGTTTATTCAGTCAAAATGGGGGTATCATAGAATGTCTACAGTGCAGAAAGAGGCCATTTGGCCCATCGAGTCTGCACTGACCGTGTCCCACCCAGGCCATACTCCTGTAACTCCACATTTTTACCCTATTAGCGTTCTGACACTAAGGGCAATTTAGCATGACTAATCAACCTAACCCGCACATCTTTGGACTGTGGGAGGAAACCAGAGCACCCGGAGGAAACCCATGCAGACATGGGGAGAACATGCAAACTCCATGCAGACAGCGACCCGAGGCCAGAATGGAACCTGGAACTCTTCCTCAAAAGGTAGTGGAAGCAGAATCTTTGAATATTTTTAAGGCAGTGCCGGATAGATTCTTGGTCAACAAAGGGGTGAAAGGTTATTGGGGTAGGCAGGGATGTGGAGTTGAAGTTACAATCAGATCAGCTGTGACCTTATTGAATGGCTAGAGCAGGCTCGAGGGGCCAAGTGGCTGACTTCTGCCCCTCATTCTTACATACATATAGAATCCCTACAGTGCAGAAGGAGGCTATTCGGCCCATCGTGTCTGTACCAACCACAATCCCACCCAGGCCCAATCCTTGTAACCCCACCTATGTACCCTTATAATACCCTGACACTAAGGAGCAATTTAGCATGGCCAATCCACCTAATCCGTACGTCTTTAGACTTTGGACTACGCATGATTGCATGGTGGAACAGGCTGCGGCAGACCACTTTAAGAAGCTTGGTGACGGAGGAGACGTAACGATGGAAATGTACGTTGGAGTTGAATGGGAATTCTGAAGTTGTGAAGAGTTTGATTAGCTGATCCAACGTGAATCTGCTCCTTCAGAAAAAAAAGAAGAGGATAAGCGAAAAAGAAAATCATTAAAACTTTGGCGCAGTAAGCAATAAAATATAAATTTGGAGCTTAGGAATTTTGTTGAGGATGGTTGATTCTTTTAGCTGTTCACTAATGGAACCAACAAGCAGTCATAAATAAAAAACTATGAAACCCAACCGAGAAGCAAACTACTTTAGGATAAGAACGTATAAACAAATATAACAGCGTTAGGCAGATCTGATTGATTGTGATGATGGGATATTATATTTTAGGGTATTACATTTTTTTATAACTTGTTTCATTGCCTGGAGGAAATGTGAATTTGAAGTTATAGAACTCGCATATGCAAAGTCTCAGCCTTTCCAATATTGTTTGTTTTTATCATGGCATTGAAACTGATGTATCGATGCAGACTAATCTGTAATGCACAAAACTTCCTATTTCTTTATGCCAAGAATATTCCAGTCACAATTAAACCAAATTTGAGCATGAGCCATTGTGCCAAAACTCACATTATCCCACAGTCCATTGCCAGTGGATCTCAAGGTAACTTAACTGCGTAAATTATTCTCTATTTCTTTCCTCTACCAAAACATTCTGAACTATCTGAGCGCGAAGAACTCTGAAAGTGAAGCCTTATTGTAGAGAGCCCTGTGGCGCTGTATCACCAGGCAAGTATAAGGCTGGATTATAATCCAGCTCTTGCATGTTTGATGAAAACGTTATTGGGTTTTCTGTTAGAAGTCTCCTGCTGGAGTTCTGACAGGAAATCCCCTGCGGGTATCTATAATAAAACAGCACTAAGAGGGAGCTATATTTGAGAATATTAGTCCAGAAGTTATACCAATTCACTCCTTGAAGACAGACAGCCATTTTCCTAACTTACAGTCGTAGAGGTTTACAGCATGGATACAGGCCCTTCGGCCCAACTTGTCCATGCCACCCCTTTTTTTAACCACTAAGCTAGCCCCAATTGCCTGCACTTGACCCCATTTTCCTCTATGCCCACTTTACCCATGTAACTCTCCAAGTGCTTTTTAAAAGACAAAATTGTACCTGCTTCTGGCAGCTTGTTCCAGACACTCATCAGCTGTGTGGGTGTGAAAAAATAGCTCCTCTGAGCCCTTTTGTATCTCTCCCCTGTCACCTTAAACCTATGCCTTCTAGTTTTAGACTCCCCTACTTTTGGGAAAAGATGTTGAATATCCAGCTGATTTATGCCAGCAGCCATGCCTTTTAACATCATTATAAATGGTGACCTGCACGTTTATGGTACTCTGTTATAAAAGTGTTTGGCTCCACACTTAGCTTCATCTTTAAATAAACACCAGGCAACACCCCACTCTCTCCACCGCCATGCCTCCAACCTCCTGAGTCATGATTTTGACTCTAATTGTTTGGGGCCTATAGAACATAGACATCTCTTCTTGTGTAATTCACCTTTCATTTTTATTATTATGCCGAACCATAGAGCTACTTATTTTTGTGGCTGCCACATTCCCCCTCAGATCCCTCCCCTCCCACTCAGCACCTTCCTCTTTTGCATGCCACTTAATCCTTTTGAAGAAACCACAGCTGTCAATCAGGCTTGGAATCTATTTGTGATTAAGATCAGTGGAGGTACTTGAGATGCATTCAAGCACGAAGGGAAATGTAACGCTGGCTGGAGCATGTAGAAATCCTGATAATTGAGGCCTCCTTCAAAGCACTGAACATTGAAATTGACAAAGATCAAAGGGTTCCATTAGAATGGAAAGGGTGAAATTGACATCACCTCTCTGTAAAAGGACTTCAAGGGGTCTGCTCACACCTACATCTTCTGACAGGGAGAAAGGGAAATCCTGCTGGGTGAGCAGGGGGCATGGAGACAGAAGTGACCGGGCCACTTCAAAGTTTTCACAGGAAGGTTTGCAGATATTGATCACGGGATTCCTTGAAATCACAAGACCAGGGTGATCTTCAGGTTTGCCAGGGTTAGAAGGGCGAGTCCAGCCACTAGACTCCCATCCCAGTGGTAAGATCAACTCCTTGCCCCCCAAGCCCAAGCGCACCCAAACGCAGTTCATCTGAGGGACCCTTCCCCTGCACCTTGGTTGAGGCAAAGGGACAAAAGTCCACAGGATCTACTTCCTTGACCTCTCTTGGGGCCAAAGGCACCAAGCCAGGGTGTTAGTGCCAAGGTGCTAGGCAGCAGTGCAGGGAGTGGGGGGTTCTGGGGGAAGTGGAACTGAATAGGGGCCCTGAATGGT
This sequence comes from Carcharhinus amblyrhynchos, assembly GCF_965287045.1. Classification (NCBI taxonomy): domain Eukaryota; kingdom Metazoa; phylum Chordata; class Chondrichthyes; order Carcharhiniformes; family Carcharhinidae; genus Carcharhinus; species Carcharhinus amblyrhynchos. Next base: position 43,260,043 of record NC_137344.1, on the reverse strand, counting down.
ACGGGGGTGGGGGAGCTGAGGGGGGAAGGGGGCCTGCATGGTGGTGTCTGAGGGGGAGGGGGCCTGAATGGGGGATGTGAGAGGGGAGGGGACTGAGGGGGGGGTCAGCTTGGGTCACCCTCACATTTGCATGGCATGGGGGTGTGGGGGCTTGACACGTGGTTGGGGGGGAGGATGCCCCCCCCCCCTCTTTTTTCTGTGGGACTGGTGATGCTCCCCGCGACCTTCGGGGTCCAGCACACCATGTCTCCTCTTGTTAATTACAATACCAAAGTCAGCCTGGTGCCATTCCTATTGAGGATGGGTGGGTGGGGGGGGGGGGGGGGGGGGGGGTGGTGTGGTGGGGGGGCGTTCTGGGGGGCAGGGTTGGTGCATGAAAGGGGGCAGGTGAATAGGCTGTCAAACTCACTGATTGTATTAGCTTAGCAGCTTTGCATAATGACTGGGTTGCTGTCTGCTATGCTTGGAAACCCGATCAAGGCTGGTGGGGTAGGTTAGATGAATCCCAATTGCCTTGATGACCATCCCGGGTATTGGGTGGTGCCCTATTCAGCAGGGCAACAGGATGAGACTGCAGAATCCAGTTGGTAATACCTTAAGAGCAGCAGAGCTGTTACTCAAATCCAATAAAAAAAAACCAGATGGATTCATTTATGAATGTTAATGCAGTACATTTTTATTGACTGTTTTGTTTCAGTTGCTCCACAATTTTCATTCTGGCAATTCGTCCAACTGGATACTTTTCAGCAAAATGCAATGTGCTTTTTAATAAATTACCTCTCAAGATATGATTTCTTTGATGTTGGTGTATTTCCTTTGTTTCTGCTTTGCTCCGCTATCCTCAATTTTACCAACTCCAAATATTAAACAGTTCAATTGTGTTTTTATTCACCCATGGGATGTGGGCGTCACTGGCTAGGTCAACAATTATTCTCCATCTCTAATTGCCCAGGAGAAGGTGGTGATGAGCCTTTTTGAACCACTGCAATCCATGGAACACCCACTGTGCTGTCAGAGAGGGAGTTCTAGGATTTTGACCTAGCAACTGTGAAGGAAAGTGATACATTTCCAAGCCAGGCCAGTGAATGGCTTGGTTGGGAACTTCTGAATGGTGTCATCTGCTGCCCTTGTCCTTCTAGAAGGAACTGGTCGTGTATTTGGAAGGTGCTGTCTAAGGATCTTTGGTGAATTGCTGCAGTGCATCTTGTAGATCGTACACACTGCTGCAACTGTGGTGGAGGGAGTGAATGTTTGTAGAATGTGGTGTCAATCAAGTGGGATGCTTTGTCCTGGATGGTGTTAAGCTTCCTTACTGTTGTTGGAGCTGCACCATTCCAAGCAAATGGAGAGTATTCCTTCACACTCCTGATTTGAGCCTTGTAAATGATGGCTAGGCTTTGGGGAGTCAGGAGTGAGTTACTCACTGCAATATTCCTAGCTTTTGACCTGCTCATGTCACCACTATAATTATATATGGCTAGTCCAGTTTAGTTTTTGCACAATGGTAACCCTGAGGATGTTGATAGTGGGGAATTCATCAATAGTCATGTAACTGAATTTCAAGGGGCAATGGTCATTGCCTGGCACTTGCCACTTGTCGGCCCAATTCAGGATATTGTGCAAGTCTTACTATAATTGGATATGGACTGCTTTATATTTGAGGAATCGCATATTGTTCCACTATCAGTGACCATCCCCACCTCTGACCTTATAACAGAAGGAAGGTTGAACATTAACCTGAGGAACTCCTGCAGTGATGTCATGGAACTGAGATGATTGAGCTCCAACAACCACAACCATCTACCATTGTGCCGATTATCACTCCAACCAGCAGAGTGTTCCCTCGATTCCCAATTACTACAGTCTTGCTTGGGTTCTTTGGTGCCTGTGTGGCATTGATGTCAAAGGTAGTCACTTTTACCTCATCTCTAGAGTTCAGCTCCTTTGTCCATGCTTGAAACAAATGAGAGCAGGAGCTGAGTGACCTTGGTAGAACCCAGACTGAGCATCAGCTGAGTAAGTGTAGCTTGCTAGCACTGCTGATGACCCTTCCATCACTTTACTGATAATAGAGAGTAGACCGATTAGGCAGCATTCGGCCAGATTGGATTTGTTTTGTTTCTTGTGTACAGCACATACTTGGACAATTTTCTACTTTGCCAGGTAGGTGCCAGTGCTGTAGCTGTACTGGAACAGCTTGGCTAGGGGTGTGGCAACTTCTGGAGCATAAGTCTTAACTACTATTGTCAGAATATTGTCAGGGCCATAACCTTTTTATTATCTAGTTCCTTCAGCCATTTCTTGATAACACATGGAGTGAATTGAATTGGCTGAAGACTGGCATCCGTGATATTGGGAACCTCCAGAGGAGGCCGAGATAGACCATCCACTCGACACTTCTGGCTGAAGGTTGTTGCAAATGCTTCAGCTTTGTCTTTTGCACTGATATCCCCATCATTGAGGACTGGGATATCTGTGGAGTCTTCTCTCCCAATGTCTGTCATCCTTAATAATCCATGCGATACAACAGATAACAGTTCAAAAGTTCTGCTTCCTGAATAAACATCTTTCTTTGACCAATACAGCCCCTCAAAATAGTAGTTTCTTTATTGATCTGATTATCTTTGGATGAATCATGTGATGGTCTAACAGACAACGTGGAGGTTATCAACCCAATGATACAATGTTACTTGGTGCAATTATAACGTATTCTGACTTTTGATCAAGTTTTTGATAGAATTTCAACTTTTGTGATTAAACACTTCCCAAGTTCCATTAAAATATGCATTATCAAGGATATTTTTAGATCTGATAACCTTTTCAAATTGGAAAAAATATTAAATAACTACGTTGTGAAAATGATGAATGAGAGAAGATGAGTTTAATTAATAAAAGGCAAGAGTTGAATATGAGCCTTTGATGAACTGTGGGCAGAAATTTCCAGCTGCAGCCACCCCAAAACCAGAAAACCCTACCCGAGGTCAACAGACCTTTCCATGGTTGGCCCCTCACCCCATCCGATTCCCATGGCGGGCGGAATGGGAAACCCCACCCCTGTATGTTGCTACACTCTGAATATAGACAGTGTGGGTTTCTTTTTAACCTGTCTATGTGGAGATTTTTTTTCATGCCTGATTTTCTATAGTCATGTGTAAAAGTTGGCAATGCCTTTAAAAATCCTTTTTAAATTTTTACATTGAGACAATATTCTGGATTAGTTTATCCATACCAGGTAATAATTTATCTAGCTTGGCAAGTGCTTCCCTTAACCACTTACCCCCTTCCACCATATTGGTTTTGTCTAATCTTTCACTTTCCATCCCCATTACTCTTAGAACCATTTCTTTTCACTTCTTCTCTCTGTACGATGACCAGAATTTACACATATACTTCAGGTTAATAAAAAAACAGCATTTGACATCTGGTACTGTACTTTATTCCATTGCCTAACTTAAAATGGAATGGGTGGCAGTCCTTACCCTGCTGAATGGAGGGGAGAGCAGCAAAAAGGGGCATTCTGATTCAAACATATGTCATGGGTCTGATTCAACAGCCCAGGCAGCCATCCCATAATTTTAACTCACCACACCTCAGGTGAGGGGCAAGGTTGAGAAGACAGGGCAGGCATGCATGACCTCAGCCAGTACAGGAATTGAATTCACACAGTTGGCATCGCTCTGCATCACAAACCAGCTGTCCAGCCAACTGAGCTAATCCAGAGAGCTGGTGTTGTACCTGTTAATTCTCAGATACGTTCGAACAGTTTACTTGCTCCAAGGTTTTACCCTGGTGCCCTTATTTGAAAGATGGACAAAGGACAAACACATGTAAAGGTTCAACAAGTTTATTCATAATAACACTACTAACCCTCAATAAAACAAGAGGATACCCTAGATTCAAATATACTACCCACAAAGATGGTTTGGTTGAACTGCAGGCTCGATTCTCTGAGTCCCTCTGGTCCATCGTCACGAAGGTGAATCTTGATGGCAGCTTCTTCCTTCTTTTCTTCTCCGGTCAGTCTTCCAGATGGTCAAGGTCACCTCCTCCTTCAAGCCTTCGCTGCTGGTGTGTCTGAAAATGTGTCCCTTTATCCCCTGCCTGCTTGCCTTTCCAGAAATTTCTCTGCCTTCCGGCCAATGAGGCCCCAGGACGGAGTTCCAATACCCAGTGGGTTTCTTGATGTCTGCCTGATAGGACACCAGGGTCCGCCCCCAGGTGTCCATCTCCATGCTGTTGCTTACATATAACTTGTTGTGAGATAAGGTAACTGCAGGAACACTCGGTGACAGAACATCTGGCCTGATATTTTATTAATTAAACTCATCTTCTCTTAGACCTATTGCACTGGTCTAAGTGCAATAGGCCACATTTCAATGGGGTGCAATGATCTCCTGCTAAGAATCAGTAGAGTGCAACGACGTTTGATGGGTGACTAATGAATCAGACAAAACATACTGTTCATAGAGAAGAGAATGAGTGCAGAATGTAGTTTTACAGTTATAGCTAGGGCGTAGAGAAAGATCAACGTAATGCAAGGTAGATCCATTCAAAAGTCTGACAACAGCAGGGAAGAAGCTGTTCTTGAGTCGGTTGGTATGTGTCCTCAGACTTCTGTATTTTTTCCCGACGGAAGAAGGTGGAAGAGAGAATATCCAGGGTGCGAGGGGTACTTAATTATGCTGGCTGCTTTGCCGAGGCAGCAGGAAGTGTAGACAGAGTCGATAGATGGGAGGCTGGTTTGAGTGATGGACTGGGCTCTGTTCCCATCCCTTTGTAGTTTCTTGCAGTCTTGGGCAGAGCAGGAGCCCATACCAAGCTGTGATAGAGCCGGAAAGAATGCTTTCTGTGGTGCACCCGTAAAAGTTGATGAGAGTTATAGCAGACATGCCAAATCTCTTTAGTCTTCTTGGAAAGTAGAGCGTTGGTGGACTTTCTTAACTATAGTGTCAGCATAGCGGGACCAGAACAGGTTGTTGGTGATATGGTGGGATGGGAGGGGAGGTGTCTCCGAGGCAGTGTTTGCCTTATTAAAAATCATAATTGATTTTCCCCCTTCATCAGCCAAAGCTGTTGAGGTCAGTCTTGGTATCTGTCCATTGTTTTAGCTCCAAGCTCTCAGTAAGAGATGGAAACACTGAAGAAAATGTGATATCAGTTCGCAAGGACATTTTTGGGCCAGAGTAAGGTGCTTAGAGTGAATACAAATCCTGGCATGGACCTGTTGGGCTGAATGGCCTGTTTTCCAAGCTGTAGTTTCTGCGTCATTCTGTTACTGTGTAGCTGGCAAAGAATTTTCACCTGGGGGGGGATAAACAAAAAGATTTCCACTGCAAGATATTTAAAACTATTGCAGGCATCAGCTTGGGTTACTGTGTGCCGTCAAGCAACCTTCTCAGTTCACAAATTACCTGCTCAACTTAAACTGCAATTATATGGTTCAAGATTGAACAATCAGCCCAGGCACTACCAGTTAATTATGATTGATACAGGAGAAGATTCACAGCCTCTCATTTCCATATGCAGCTATGGTTGGCTGTTGCAAACAGATTTACATTAAGACAGATTGCAAAGCTTTTGAAGTTAATTGAAATTTAGTTTAGCATCAAGGCAAATTTCCGTCTGTTCAATGGACACCCAATCGAGGAACAATGGGACCATTCTGCAAGACGTTATTCTGGAAGGATACTTAACTCACACGGTGGATCGACCACATTTAAGCAAAAAAAAATTAATAAATCACAGGAGCATCTGAGGCCCAGAGTATCATGGAAGCCCTGCAGTGCAGAAGGAGGCCATTTGAGCACATCGAACCTGCACTGACAACAGTCCAACCCAGGCGCTAACTCCATAACCCCATGTATTTACCCTGCTAATCCCCCTGACACTAAGGGGTAATTTAGCATGGCCAATCAATCTAATCTGCACATCTTTGGACAGTGGAGAGTCCCATCCAACCTTTTCCAACGCAGATGAAACTCTGGCGGAATTTTCCGAAATTTTCGGAATTAAATGCGCACTTAAATATGTTGACCTGGTCCCTGCCCTTGCAGAGTGGGAAGCAGACTGTCACTGAGAGCGCTGGGTGGGAAGGTACCAACGAGATTTGGCGCTGATGCGGATCACACTGAACCACTCACCTGCAATTCTCTGGCCCAGCCCCACTCCAACGCGCTCTCCACCGGGGTCAACGCAGCTGGAAAATCACGGCCAATGTGTAGCTAAATAGCTCAATGCAGCTTGTGGCAAAATATAAAAGTTTTTAATATGTACATCATGATGTTCCTGATAGGCACACCAGACTGATTCCCGGAATGGCAAGACATGTGAAGAAAGACGGGACTTGTATCATAGAATCATACAGTGCAGGAGGAGGCCATTTGGCCCATTGAGACTGCACTGACCACAATCCCATCCAGGCCCTATCCCCATAATCCCATTCATTTACCCTAGCTAGTCCCCCTGACACTAAGGGGCAGTTTTGCAAGGCCAATCCACCGAACCCATATATCTTTGAAGTGTGGGAGGAAACTGGAGCACCCAGAGGAGACCCACACAGACATGGGGAGAATGTGCAAACTCCATACAGGTAGTGACCCAAGCCGGGAACTGAACCCAGGTCCTTAGTGCTGTGATACAGCAGTGCTAACCTCTGCACCACATTCCAGTGTACTCACTGGAATTTAGAAGAATGAAAGGGGATCTCGCAGAAATGTATAAAATTCTGATGGGACTGGACAGGCTGGATGCGGGAAGAATGTTCCCGATGTTGGGGAAGTCCTGAGCTTGGGGTCTCACTCTAAGAATAAGGGGGAAGCCATTCAGGACTGAGATGAGAAGGAACTTCTTCACTCAGGGAGTTGTGAAGCTGTGGAATTCTCTACCACAGAAAACTGCTGGGGCCAGTTCATTAGATGTGTTCAAGAGGGACATGGTCCTTATGGCTAAAGGGATCAAGGGCTATGGAGAGGGTTGTGGGATACTGAAAGTGCATGATCAGCTATGATCATATTGAATGGTGGTGCAGGCTCGAGGGGTGGTATGGTCTACTCCTGCACCTATTTTCTATGATTCTATGTCTACAATTAAACACGACCTATTTTAGAAACAAGTTCGATATTGCTCAATAGTAAAACACTGGAAATGTGGGAAATCTGGAAGAAAACCAGAACATGTTGGAAATATGCAGCAGGTCTGACCTCAGCACGTTTTCCAGGAAGAATTTGCTCAATGTGAGCTGAGGATCAGCCAGAAGACGCCAGTCACACCCCGGGGCACTACGGACTCACATCTATCGACAGAGATGGCGTACTTTAATTCAGTGAAGCCTTGGGGGAAGGGGGGCGATTCTCCCAGCACTCTGTGCTGCTTTAGTAGGGCAGCGGACAGGGAGATGTACGCAGAAGCCCCTAAGCAGCCTCCTCATTGGGAGCCACGGCCTCTGCGACTCTGCAGACAGTGGATTTCCGGGGCTGTCAGCTCCGAGCCAGAAATCAGCGCAGGGCTGTATAATTTACTTAAATTAGGATTTGCATCTAAAATCTCCAGGCCCGCTAAAGTCTCCACCCGTGGTAGGAGTGTATCACTCCAGTGGGGTTACAATAGTTCCCTACTTGCAGTGAACTGACAGCCCGACCCCGCTGGAGTGAAGGTGGGAGGGGACCATCGAGGCCTGGGTAAGGGGTGCCCCCCAGGCATTGCCAGCATGGTACCACCAGCCTGGTCCTCTGGCACTGCCCAAGGGGGCATTGCCCACCATGCATTGGGCAGTGTCAAGGAGGTGGGGCCCAATGGGGGCCAAAATCTTTGGGCTCAGGGCCGCTGGGGGAGAGATCAGTGGGGACTGGGGGTGGGGGGGGGGGTCCTGCTGCCACTCTGCAGATAGGATCAGTGTTCGGAGGGAGGGAAGCCAGTGATCAGGGCTGGCCATTCTGGTGGGGACAGGGGGGGTGCTGGGAACTGGCCTGCCAGGGGGAGGTTGGGGCTGTGGGGTGCAGGGTGGGAGAGGGGGAGGGGGAGGGGGGGAGATCGAGGGGAACATGGCTGTGAGACTGGCTCGGACATGTCCAGGAGGCCAGCAATCGGGCCTGGGGGGAGGAGGAGGGTCAGTGAGCGAGCGATATGGGTCACGGAGCGATATGGCCAGCAATTGGGAGGCCAGCAGTGTGGGGCTACTGGACATGCGCCGATCTCCGCTCTGACAGATCGGTGAATGCGCAGTGACCTGCTCAGCGCTATAGGTTCCCAGCCTTTCCAACGAGAATAAACCCCACCCACTGATTTTCAGCGTGATTCATGCTGGTGCACTCTGCAGTGCAGTGTACGGGAGACTCATTTTGAAAATCCCACTGAAAAAAAAAACAGCTCCAGCTCCAGTTTTTACGTGAATTCGACACTTAGAATTTCTTTGGGGGAGAATCCCACCCTGGGTGTCAGCCACGACTGGGTGCTACCATGCTGACCTCTGAGTCTGAATGTTATAGGTTCAAGTCCAACTCCAGCCTAAACCCAGATGAGGAAAACATTTGTGAGTGACACCCTCTCAGGCGGATGTCAATGCAGCAGTGTTGCCCCTGTAAAGGGACGTTCCCTAAGAGCCAGACCCTATGGAATGTCGAGGTGAGAGAGATGCGTATCCTGCGCCAGGAGAGGATCATTGTTGGAGCCAGGAAGGAGTACATAGTTATTCTGTCTGACCCTGTTGTAAGTATAGTTCATTGCCAATAAAATCTTATGTTCTTTAGCGTCATTGATTTATTACAGGAAACGATGTCAGAGTACTATTCTAAAGAAGGATGGGGAAGGGATGACTGGGACTCAGGTATTCATTTATTTCAGAGTTCTCCCTCACGCGCTAGCCAATATTTACCCCTCAGTCAGAGTGACAAATTAACTTGTCATTATTACAGTTGTGGGAACTTGTGGTGCTGACATGTTTTCTACATGCCTGCACTTCAAGGTTACTCTGACGAAGATTATCCAGACTCGAAACATTGGGGTGAGTTTTACTGTCCCGCCTGCTGCAGGAATCAGGGTGAGGGGCAGACCATGGATAGGTCCATTGACCTGGGGTGGGATTTTCCAGTTTCAGGGCAAGCGTGGCTGGAAAATCCTCACCTATTGGCTCTACTCTGTCTCCACAGATGCTGCCAGACCTGTTGCGATTTTCCAGCATTCACTCTCCCTGTTTCAGATTATTTAATCGGGTATTGTTTTGGGATCTGCTGCCGTTCTGACAAATGCCTTGGAAAAGAAAGTATTTTTTCTACCCCTCACCTCAATACTTTAATCATTAAAGGAACAAGTCCAGAGATAGCTGGCGAGTTCTTCCTTTTTTGTAATATCTTCAAGCTGGATATTAAATTGATGGACTGGTTTCCATGGTAACAAAAATTGCATATCACCTGTGTACCTTTTGGGCTTTTCGCTGTGCCAAGCTTTTCTTGTTTTTAAATTTTCTAATGTGACTCCCCAGCACCGGGGATTTTTGGGGCAGATATTTCATGCTGAAAGGTGAAAATTATTTTGCAGACGGATCTTTACGACAGATGCAATTTGTTTTTCCAGTTCTGCACAAGTGTGAACTAAGTGGAACACAGTTATCGGAATTTTACCGGCATATCTGCCCCGGAATCGGGGCGGGCGAGGCTCGCAGAATGGCACTTTCCGTTGGCCTCGGGCAGGATCTTATGAGCCTCGGGTGGGCAAGACAGTAAAATTCTGGCAAATGAATGTAAATGGGTCCAGATCTTACATTTTCCAAAGGGTCGTATCCCAGAGACAGCCTGGGGGCTCCCTTTGAAGTCTCCAAGCAAGTACTGTGCAAGAATTATTGAGAAAGTTTCACCTTCCATTGGACAATTAATTTGCATCTGGAAAAGCGTTTGGTAAAGTACCGTACAAAAGGCTACTTAATGAGATGAGGGTTAGGGTTAGAGCTAGAGTGTTGGGAATAGTATATTAGCGTGGATAGAGGATTGGCTAACTGATAGAAACAGTAAAAAGTCTGACAACACCAGGTTTCAGTCCAACCGATTTATTTGATAGTAAATAAATCGGTTGGACTGAAACCTGGTGTTGTCAGACTTTTTACTGTGTTTACCCCAGTCCAACGCCGGCATACCCACATCATAACTGATAGAAGACAGAGAGTTGGGTTAAGAGGGGCATTTTTAGGGTGGCAATCTGCCACAGGGATCAGTACTGCAGCTGCAATTATTTACAGTTTATATTGATGATTGGGACAAGGGAAGTGAATGTACTGTTGTCAAGTTTGCGGATGATAGGTGGGAAGGCAAGTGATGAGGATGCCACAAAGAGACTATGGAGGGATATGGGCAGGCTAAGTGTGTGGGCAAAAACTTGACAGATGGAGCATAATGTCAGAAAATGTGAAGTTAAGCACTTTGATAGGAAGAATAAAGGAGCTGAAAATTATCCAAATGGAAAAAGACTGCACCAGAGAGAGAGATTTGGGGTCCTCATGCATAAATCTCAAAAAGCTAGCATGAAAGGTCAGCAGATAATAAGGAAATAATTTGTTTTTATTATTCATTTTACGGGATGTGGGGTCGCTGGCGAGGCCAGCATTTATTGCCAATCGCTAGTTGTATTTCAGAAGGTGAGTAGCCTTCTTGAACTCCTGCAGCCACAGTGGTGTAGGTGGGGATTCCCAGTATTTGGGTCCAGTGACAGTGAAGGAATGGCAATATATTTCCAAGTCAGAATGGTGAGTGACTTGGAGGGAACCTCCAAATGGCGGTATTCCTAGGTATCTGCTGCTCTAGTCCTTCTAGATGGTAGTGGTCATGGGTTTGGAAGGTGTCACCTAAGGAACCTTGTGAGTTCTTGCAGTGCACCTTGCAGATGGTACACATGGTTGCCATTGTTCAGCAGTGGAGGTGGGATTTGATATGTGTGGATTTGATATGATATGGGTGGCACAGTGGTCAGCACTGCTGCCTCACAGTGCCAGGGAACCCGGGTTCAATTCTGGTCCAGGGTGACTCTGTGGAGTTTACACTTTCTTCCCCGTATCTGTGTGGGTTTCCTCCAGGTGCTCCAGTCACATCCCACAGTCCAAAGGTGTGTAGATTAAGTGAATTGGCCATGGTGGGGTGAGGGGGAATAGGACAGAGAGGAGGGCCTGGCTGCTATGGTCTTTCAGGGAACAGGTGCAGACCTGATGGGCTGAATGGCCACTTTCAACCCCATAGGGATTCTATAGTTCTATGGTTCTATTCTATGGCTCTATGGGTAGCAATCAAATGGGCTGCTTTGCCCTGAATGATGTGAAGCTTCTTGAGTGTTATTGGAACTGCACTCATCCAGGCAAGTGAAGAGTATCCCATCACACTCCTGATTTGTGTCTTATAAATGGTGGACAGGCTTTGGGGAGTCAGGAGGTGAGTTACCTGTTGCAGGATTCCTAAGCCTTTGATTTGCTGTGGTAGCCACATTATTTATGTGGCTAGTCCAGTTCAGTTTCCAGTCAATGTTAATCCCCAGGATGTTGATAGTGGGGAATTCAGCGATGGTAATGCCTTTGACTGTCAAGGGTTGATGGTTAGATCTCGCCTTGTTGGAGTTGATCACCAAATGGCTCTTTTGTGGCATGAATGTTACTTGCCACTTGTAACAGCCCAAGCCTGGATATCATCTAGGTCTTGTTGCATTTAGATACGACCTGCTTCTGTATCTGGGGAGTTTGCGAATGGTGCTGAACATTGTGTAATCATCTGTGAACATCCCCACTTCTGACCTTATAATGGAAGGGAGATCATTGATGAAGCAGCTGAAGATGGTTGCGTGTAGGACACTACCTTGAGGGACTCCTGCAGTGATATCCTGGAGCTGAAATGATTGACATCCAACTACCACAACAATCTTTTTTTGTGCCTTGTATGACTCTGACCAGTGGAGAGCTTTCCCCCTGAATCGCATTGACTCCAGTTTTGCTGGGGCTCCATTGTACCATATTTGGCCAAATGTCGAGTTGTTGTCAAGAGTCCTCACTGTAACCTCACCTCTGGGATTCAGCTCTTTTCTGCATGTTTGATGAGGTCAGGGTTTGAATGGCCCTGCTATAACCTAAACTGAGCATCATAGAACCATAGAAAATGACAGCTCAGAGACAGGCCTTTTGGCCCTTCTTGTCTGTGCCGAACCATTTTCTGTCTAGTCCCACTGACCTGCACTTGAACCATATCCCTCCACACCCCTCTCATCCATGAACTCGTCCAAGTTTTTCTTAAATGTTAAAAGTGACCCCGCATTTACCACTTTATCCGGCAGCTCAATCCACAATCCCACCACTCTTTGTGTGAAGAAGCCCCCCCTAATATTCCCTTTAAACTTTTCTCCTTTCACCCTTAACCCATGTCCTCTGTTTTTTTTTCTCCCCTAGCCTCAGTGGAAAAAGCATTCACTCTATCTATACCCATCAAAATCTTATACACCTCTATCAAATCTCCCCTCATTCTTCTACGCTCCAGGGAATAAAGTCCTAACCTATTCAATATCTCTCTGTAACTCAGCTTTTCAAGTCCCAGCAACATCCTTGTGAACCTTCTCTGCACTCTTTCAAACTTATTTACATCCATCCTTGAGCAGGTTAATGCTAAGCAAGTGCTGTTTGGTAGTACCGTTAATGACCCCTTCCATCACTTCATTGATGAGAACAGAAACGGAATTTGGCCTTTACTTTGATGGGTATACAGGTAAGAAAGTCTTGCTAAAAGTATTCAAGCTACTTGTTAGGCACACAGGAATGCTGTGAACAGCTTTGGTCCCCTCATCGAAGAAAAGATATACTCACATTGGAGGCAGTCCAGAGGAGGTTCATTACATTGATCCCAGCTATGAGAAAGGTCGCTTAGGTTGGGCCTGTACTCAGTGGAGCTTAGAAGAACGATAGATGACCTTATTGAGATATGTAGGATTCTCAGGGTGTTTGACAGAGTAGATGCTGAGAGGTTGTTTCCCTTGTGGGAGAGTCTAACACCAGACGGTATAATCTCAGAGTAAGAGGTCACCCATTTGAGGCAGAGATACGGAGAAATTTCTTTTCTCAGAGCATAGTGAATCTGTGAATTTTTTTTATCGCAGAGAGCTATAGAGGCTGGGTCATTAAGAATGCTCAAAGCTGAGACAGACAGATTTTTAACCAGTAAGGAAATCAAGGGTTATGGGGATAACATGGAAAAGTGGAGTCGAGGATTCAGAAGCCATGATCTCGTTAAATGGCTCGATAGACCGAATGGTCTACATCTGCACCTTAGTCTTATGGTGTAACTCTCCGAAACTCTGATTTTAACGTTGTTGATTTTGAATGGTTTCAACTCTCATAGCAGAACAATTACCCAGGAAAAGTTAGAAGGATCAAAACCACTTCCACCTCCTGTGTATCCACACAGTACACCCCCCCCCCCCCCACCCCCATCCCATTCCCCAACTACTCCCCATGACTAACTCCGACCATCCTGGCCCCACAAGAGCCTCCCACCTCCTTGACCACCCGCCTATATCCCCCCCAACCATCTGATTCATCCCCACCGCTACCCATTTCCCCCTCCCCTCCCCACTCCACTGACCATCAGACCCACCCTATCTACTCACCTCACCTCACCTTCTCTCCTCGCTTGCCAAGGTGGCTGGGACGTTTAAACATTCTAGTGTACAGCAGCTGGGTGTTGCTTTGATACCGTTTCCTGATGGTCCTACACCCTGAAGGGAGGACTCCAGAGGCAGTGCCGCTCCACATTTCTCTGCCAGTCCAGGTTAATAGCCTGGACAGGAAATGTGGAGCTCCAGAATAAGATGGGAATTAAGGAGCGGATTTAATCCAATGGTGAATAACATTCCATGGACTATTTGGCCCAATGTCCCTGCTCATAAATGGAATCTGCATTACCTATAGTTTGTTGCAATGTGAGTGATCTTGGTCTTCTTGTTGGTTTATACATTTGACATTCAAGGACCCTTTGTCAAGTATCCTCGGATGAAAACCTGGTCACAGTAAATTCAAAGTATGTCTCTGCCTTAAAGTACCAGTTCTTGGGTCATCCCTTCACTTATTATGTAGCCTGTCAACACTTGATTATACATAATTGCTGGCACTTATCTATTAGCACCTGTGATTCCTTGTAAAGATTTGTTATACACCCGGCCTACATTGCACTACATTGTCTGTACTTAACAGTTGACACTCTTGATTACCTGCGAGTGTCGGGCTATCATCACTCCGCCTATATATTCTGTGCGTCTCTCTCCACTTAACCTGACAAAGGAGCAGCACTCCCAAAGCCTGCGATTTCAAACAAACCAGTTGCACTCTCATCTGGTGTCGTGTGATCTCTCACCTTATCTAAATGGAGAGAGGATGCCGGTGAATGAAGTGCAGAGGGACTGAGGTGAATCATAAAAAACTAGCAGGCAGGTCCAACAAGTAGTTAGGAAGGCAAACAGCATTTTGGTCTTCATTGCAAAAGGGGTTTAATAGGGACGTTTTGTTGCAACTGTACAGGCCTAAACCTGGAATATTGCATACAGTTTTGACCTAAAAGATGGATATAGTAACATTGGAGATAGTCCAAAGGAGTTTCACCGGGCTAATTCCTGGGTTGAGATGGTTGTCCTATCAAGAGAGACTGAATAGTCTGAGTCTGTATTCCTTGGAGTTTAGAAGAGTGAAGGGTGATCTTATTCAACCATATAAGACCCTAAAGGGGCTTGACAGGGCAGGGTGGCACGGTAGCACAGTGGTTAGTGTTGCTGCTTCACAGCTCCAGGGTCCTGGGTTCGATTCCCAGCTCGGGTCACCGCCTGTGTGGAGTTTGCACGTTCTCCTCATGTCTGCGTGGGTTTCCTCCGGGTGCTCCGGTTTCCTCCCACAGCCCAAAGATGTGCGGGTTAGGTTGATTGGTCATGCTAAGAAATTGCCCCTCAGTGTCCAGGGATGCGTAGGTTAGTGGGTATAATATGCAGGGATATGGGAGTAGGGCCTGGGTGGGATTGTGTTCGGTGCAGACTCGATGGGCCGAAGGGCCTCTTCCTGCACTGTAGGGTTCTATGATTGTATGAGATGGTGAGATGTTTTCACCAGTGGGAGGGTCTTGAGCAAAGGGACAGAGCTACAAGATGGAGGGCCGGTCATTTAAAACTGAGGTGCAGAGAAATTTCTCCTCACAGAGGGTGGTGAATCTCTGCCACAAAGGGTGGTGGAGGCTGGATCATTAGAAATATCTAAAGTGGAGGCAGATAAATATTTGATAGATCAATGAATCGAGAGCAACGGGGAAATGAAACAGAAAAGGAGTTAAGACTGGTATAGATCAGCCATGGTAGTATTGAACGGCAGGGCAGACTTGAAGATCTTGGTGGCCATCTCCAGCTTCTAATTCTTCTGTTCTTGAGCAATGTAGGAAGCACAGCTTCCCAGTTGTGGCTGAGACCATGGTGTAGTGGATTAGTAACCCACAGATCCTTATGCTCTGAGGACAAGGGTTCAACTCCCACAAAGGTAGCTGCTGGAATTGAAATTAACTCAGAACTCTGGAAGTTAATGGTGAAGCTATCATTGATTTTCATTAAAAATCCATCTGTCCCACCAATCCCCTTTAGGGAAGGAAGCCTGCCATCTGATTCCAGTCCCACAGCAATGGCATTGACACTTAACTGCCCTCTGAACTGACCCGCAAGCAGCTCAGTTCCAGGGCAATTAGAGACTGGCAGCAATGCCAGCCTAGCAGGTGATGCCCACATCTCCTGAAAAAATAACAAAAAACACAGCAAACTCCCACGGATTGAAATGTCATGGATAAATAAACAAAATTGGGCAGCACGATGGAATAGTGGTCAGCACTGCTGCCTCACTGTGCCAGGGACCCGGGTTCAATTCCAGCCTCAGGTCACTGTCTGTGTGGAGTTTGCACAGTCTCCCCGTGCTTGCGTGGGTTTCCTCCAGGTGCTCCGATCTCCTCCAAAGATGTGTGGGTTAGGTTGATTGGCCATGCTGAATTGAATCCTAGTGTCAGGGAATTAGCAGGGTAAATATGTGGGGTTTTGGGAAGTGGGTGGGATTGTGGTTAGTACAGATTTGAGGGGCTGAATGGCCTCCTTCTGCACTGTAGGGATTCTATGATTCTATGAAAATATGGTGGATGCTGGTGTCCGAAGAGTCAAAAGGACCCGAAACATTAACTCTGCTTTCTCTTCCTGCAGCTGCTGCCACTGATGGCGAATAATCTATTTTTATGATGTTGACTGAGAGATAAATACTGGCCAGGACATCAGGAATAACTTCTGCTCTTTGAAATAATGCCATACGGGATCTTCTTCATCTTTCAGAGAGGACTGATGGGGCTGTGGTTTTATATCTCATTTGAAAGACAGCATCCCTCGCTGTCAACACTCCCACTACTGTGCTGGAATCCTGCTAATGTTCCCTTTGAACCCACAATCTATGACTCAGAGTCAAGAGTCAGAACCAGAACCAACTGAGTCG
This sequence comes from Carcharhinus amblyrhynchos, assembly GCF_965287045.1. Lineage (NCBI taxonomy): Eukaryota > Metazoa > Chordata > Chondrichthyes > Carcharhiniformes > Carcharhinidae > Carcharhinus > Carcharhinus amblyrhynchos. The sequence goes on along the minus strand of NC_137344.1, from coordinate 43,243,539 downwards.
CGGCTGACAATCAATTAGGAAATGAATTGTTCCCTCCCTCGAAGCCCTGGTCAGACATTACACCCGAGCGTCACAGTTTATGCATTGTTTTGTGGCTTGCAAATTTCGGGGAATGTGTAGCTTGTGACTCAGGATTGTCGACTGAGTGGTTGCATGATGACATGGCTACTTTAAATGTCGAGTGATTGAAGCGTGGGAGACCTCCCTAACTCAGGCAGAGTGGAAGTATATAAAAGTTACTCAGACTGCTGAATAAACTATTGTTATCAATCCTTGGTTGCCAGTCATTGGAAACCAGCACCACCACATGGTGTTAAGAATAGGCAGAATGGCACAAGGAATTTGTCGCATTGACCCACTCATGCACAACAAAAGCACTCTGGACAACTGGGTCAAGTTTGAAAAGGAGGTTGATTTCAATATTTATTAGATCATTTCAATTTTATTAATGAGCCCAGGACCCAACTGCCTGGGCTCTCTTGCCTTCACAAAATCACCACTGAGGTTCTCACCACATGGGTGTGGAGGCTTCGGAGGTGTAACTGAAGGCCATTGAAGCCACCCAGGCATTTTGTAGTTCCAAGGGGCGGGGCTTGAATGGGTGGGGGCTGGAAGGGGTGGAGCCACAACAGGGAGGTGGGGAGGGGAATATTCTGCATTGGAGATTGGCCAGGGCAGTGATTCTCCGGGGAGGGGCGGAATTGGGGCCAGCAATTGGCCATTGTGTATGAGGAACAGGGTCAGTGATTGGTCATGGGGGTGGGAGCGGGGCCTGATTGGAGGAATGGGGCCAGCATTCAGCAAACAGCTGCAACAAGGCCAGTGATTGGCCAGGGAGGGGTGATGATTAGAGCCAACCCTTGGGGGTCGGGATAATCAGTGGGGGAGGGAGGTTGATTTCCAATGGGGAGTGAGAGATCTCCCATTACACGTGTACACAGTGCATTGGAGATCGGGGCACATTTGCAATAGCGTCGCTAGCAGTCTGCAGCCAGATTCTTGGCATGAATAGGCACCATTCCCTCCCCCTACTGGCGAGAATTGTATTTGGGATCTTTTTCTAAGTGCCGTAGGATTGCAATTTCAATAATTGGGTGCTTTTCTCTGCTGTTTTCATGCTCGTTCAGCACTTTGAATGTTTTTGGTAAGATTATCCCCAATGACTTTATGTCACACTTGGGTTGTGTAATTCAATTTGAGACCAGCTCTCTTACACAAATGTCTGTATAATTTCTCATGAAACCGTGGAGTTTCCATTTGTAATGTAATTGTGGGCGCTGATATATGTGATTTATCCAATGATTCTTTAAACGTTAGATGTAGTTGGACATTGGTTGGTCTCAATTCTAGGTTACATAAACACTGGTACACTTAGCTTAACAAAGCATTGGAGAAAGCCATTGAATGGGGAGCTTTAATTGTTTCACTTTAAACTCTCTCTGACTCTGACATCCACTTTGGACGGAGAAACAGAATGACAGAGTTTTATTTAACTGTTGATAGATTGGGAAATGTTGATGTACAAAGAGAACTTGGAGCACAGAAGCAAGGATATTTTATTGTTGCTGTAGAGGGCCTTGGTGAGAGCACAGTCGGAGTGCTGTGCACAGTTTTGATCTCCTTATCTGTGAAAGGATATAGTTAACATAGCAGGAATGTAGCGAAGGATCAGCAGACAGATTGCTTAGATGGCAGGATTGTCTACGAGGAGAAACTGGGTCAATTGGGCTGGTAGTCACTGGAGTTTAGAAGAATGAAAAATGTCATTCATAGATTCATAGAGCCCCAACAGTGCAGAAGGAGGCCATTTGGCCCATTGAGTCTGCACTCTCCAACAGAGCATCCCACACAGGCTCTATCCCTGTAACCCCATTTACCCCACTAATCTCTCTAATCTATACATCTTGGGACACTAAAGGGCAAATTAGCATGGCCAATCCACTTAACCTGCATATCTTGGGACACTAAGGGGCAAATTAGCATGGCTAATCCACTTAACCTGCATATCTTTGCACTGTGTGAGGAAACTGGAGAATCCAAAGGAAACCCACACAGACACAAGGAGAATGTGCAAACTCCACATAGACAGAGACTGGAATCAAACTTGGGTCCTTGATGCTGTGAGGCGGCAGTGCACACGCAATGCCCATATTAACCACAATATATATTTGTATTAAGTCTAACTGCACTTCACAAAGTACTTCATTGACTGTGAAGTGTGTTGCAATGTCTGGCGTTCAGTATAAGTTTAAATGCAATTATTTTTTCATGGTGTAGAGAATCCTTCTCTGGGCTTTAACCTCCAACAATCGCCATGCAATAACCAGCTCCAACAAGAGGGAATCTTATCATTGACTTTTAATGGCATCATCATCACTGAACCTGAACTGAACCACTCACATAAATACTGTGCCCAAGGCTGGGAATTCTGCAGCAAGAGACTCACCACCTGATTTCCGCAAAGCCTATCCACCATCTACAAGGCACAAATCAGTGATGTAATGCAATACTCTCCACTTGTCTGGATTGGTACGAGTGCAACAAATCTGAAGAAACTCAACACCAACCAAGACAAACCAGCCCACTTCTTTGGTACCCCTTTCACCATGTCCAACATTCACTTCCTCCACCACCAACCCACAGTGGAAGCAGTGTGTACAAGATGCACTGCAGCAACTCACGCATGGCTTCTTCGACAGGGCCTTCCAAACCCCATGACCTCTACCACTTAGATCGAAAAGGACAGAACATGCATGGGAACACCACCCTCTGTCGTCTCCCCTTCATGCCACACACCATACCACCGTTCCTTTACTGTCTCTGAGTTCAAACCCTGGAATTCACTTTCTAACAGCACTGTGAGTGCACCTGCACCACATGATTGCGGCAGTTCAAGAAGGCAGCTCACCTTGACAAGGGGCAGTTAGGGTTGGGCAGTACATGCTGGCCAAACAAGCAATGCCCTGAGACCGTGAAAGAGATTAAAAAGTATTAATTGTGCCTTTACAAGTCAGACTAGAAATCCTGGGGCCATCTAGCTTATGCTCTGAATCAAATCTTTAATCTGGCAATATATTCTGCTGGCATTAATGCTTTCATTATTGGTAATAGGTTCCACTACTGCAGCTAATAGCAGAAGTAATTGATGTCTGTGTCTTTCAAGGGTTGCACTTAATTCAGATCTAATTAATAATTCATCCTGGAAAAACAGTGTCACGCACTTCGTCACATTTAACAGAAATATCCAGGCACTGAATTCTTTTTCATTCTTAATTACAATTATGAGATTTATAAGAATTATATAATTTGAGAGTATGGCTTTTCATTTGAGGTAAATGAAAGGAGGGTTTAATGTGATCAGTTCTGATGTGAGCCTGACAGTGAGCCTGGGTGGATTGATTGTTGGAGATCAAAGGAAGGCTTAGATTATTTCAAAGTTTAAAGTTTATTTATGAGTGTCACAGGTAGGCTTACATTAACACAGCAATGAAGTTACTGTGAAATTCCCCTAGTTGCCACACTCCGGTGCCTGTCCGGGTATACAGAGGAAGAACTTAGCATGGCCAATGCACCTAACCAACACATCTTTCAGACTGTGGAAACCGGATCACCCAGAGGAAACCCATGCAGACATGGGGAGAATGTGCAGACTCCACACATACAGTGACCCAAGCCAGGAATCAAACCCAGGTCCCTGGTGCTGTGAGGCAGCAGTGCCAACTATTGTGCCACTGTGTTGCCCTGTCAAGAAGGTGCTTGGAGACAGTGGCAGCATGAGTGGGCATAGTCTCCCAAAGCATCAGAAATGTGTTCAAGGCTATAAACAGTTGTAATGTAAACTGCCCATTTACTTCTCAGATGAAAGGTACCGAGAATCAAAGATAGCTAATTTGCTTTACTACCTAAAATGAAACAGATTACATTGAAACCCTTATCAATCAAATTACACGGTCCTGGCGGGACAGCTTAATAAATAAGAGGCCAAATCATGGCAAAGCTACAATATAAAGACTGAAAAATCTTTGTACTTCTCTATGTCAGTCAAGGACAATCTTGACTGAACAGAACAGGTATGGCAACAATCACCCAGCACTTACCAGCTACTGCAAGGAAATTGCAGGAGATAAAACAAGCTCAGCAATGAGATGAAGAACGTCTCCAAGTCTGAGAGTAGCGAGTACAAGGATGGCCAGACTATATCCCCACTAATCCAATACTGTGGCAGTACTTTGAATAGTGCAAAACCTGACAGTCGTTGATGATTTACCAGACTTCAATGAGAAAATATTCGTACCCTGAGCACTTCCACTTGATATTCTTCAAAGGCTTCACCAAGTTCATTGAGGAGTAGCAAAATGTGGGGCAAGTGCCCATCATTTAGCCTGGTAGCCTGCCATTACCCACTGCATAGAAGAAATGATTTCTAACTGTCTTAACTGTGCTGTAAATAGCCAAGAGCAGAAGGAACCACACTTACCTTTTCAGTTCTGCTTGACACCAGCACTTGAATTGTCAGAATGACGATGTTCTCCTCACACTCGACATGCTCAGTGTTAAGAAGGTGATTCTCTGGGAAGGGACATCTGCTCATCACAACTCCTTAACGTGCTTGTCAATCACACTGAGGTTGTACTATGGGAGCTTGACCATCATTCACTGTAATATGGAGGGAGGGGCTTTCTAAGGATGGTGATGTTCAAGGATGTACAGTTAGGTGGATTGGCCATTGTAAATTGGCCTTTGGTGTCCAGAGATCTGCGGGTTAGATGGATTGGCCATGGTAAATGTCTGGGTTATGGTGATAGGACAAGGGGGTGGGTGAATAAGATGCTCTTTTGGAGAGTCGGTACAGATCTGATGGGCCACATTGTCTCTTTCGGCACTGCAGAGATCCTGTGCTGCAGTATAGAAAGATGGAACAGTCCGATCATAGATGATCGATACAGGTTCTGACTGTCTTGATTTGATTTGATTTAATTTATTATTATCCCATATATTAACATAAATTGAAAAGGATTGTTTCTTGCTCACTATACAGACAAAGCATACCATTCACAGAGAAGGAAATGGGAGAGTGCAGAATGTGGTGTTACATTAATGGCTAGGGTGTAGAGAAAGATCAACTTAATGCAAGTTAGGTCCATTCAACAGTCTGATGGCAGCAGGGAAGAAGCTGCTCTTGAGTCGGTTGGTACACGACGTCAGACGTTTATATCTTTTTCCTGATGGAAGAAGGTGGAAGAGAGAATATCCGGGGTATGTGGTGTCCTTAATTATACTGGCTGCTTTGCTGAGGCAGTGGGAAGTGCAGACAGAGTCGATAGTTTGTGTGATGGATTGGGCTACATTCACAATCTTTTGTAATTTCTTGCAGTCTTGGGCACAGCAGGAGCCATACCAAGCTGTGATACAACCAGAAAGAATGCTTTCTATGGTACACCTGTAAAACTTGGTGAGAGTCATTGTTGACATGCCAAATTCCCTTGGTCTTCTGAGGAAGTAGAGGTGTAGGTGAGCTTTCGTAACTATAGTGTTGGATTGTTGGCCCAGGACAGGACACCTGAAACCTGAAGCTTTCGACCATTTCTACTTCATCTCCATTGTTGTAGACAGGAGTATGTTCTTCACTATGCTTCCTGAACTCAATGACAATCTCCTTCATTTTGTTGACATTGAGGGAGAAGCTATTGTTGCCGTGAAAGAGTTCACTAGATTCACTATCTCATTCTAGCACTCTGTCTCATCATTGTTTGAGATCTGACCTACTACGGGGGAGTTGTCAGCAACCTTGAAAATCAAGTTGGAGTAGAGTTTGACCACACAGTCATCAGTGTATAAGGAGTATAGTAGGGGACTGAGAACACAGCCATGTGGGGCACCACTGTTGAGGATGATTGTGGAGGAGGTGTTGTTGCCTATCCTTACTGATTGCGGTCTGTGGGTTGGCAAATTCAGGATCTAGTTGCCGAGGGAGGAACTGAGGCCCAAGCCACGGAGTTTGGAGGTGATTTTCATAGGAATAATGGCGTTGAAGGCTGAGCTGTGGTCAATAAATAGGTGCCTGACATAGGTATCCTTGTTATCGAGGTGTTACAGGGTTCAGTGCAGGATTAGGGAGACGGTGTCTGCTGTGAACCTATTGCGGCAGTCGGTGAACTGTCCCATCTTTCTATACTGCAGCTACCATTGTGGGGACCCATTCTGTGGCCTCATCTGCCAGGGCTATGACACCCAGTCTTGTCATTCTGTCTGGTTTGTCTGTTACCTTCTGTTTCTTGGCAAGGGGCATTCTTCTTGGAGCACAGACAATGAGTGTCACTGAGCTATCCAGCCTCATGTGATAGATAGCAGTCAGTTTCCAGTAACATCACAGTCAAACAGGTCGCTGTATTCTAACATCTCTGGTGCCTGTTGCTGTAATGTGTGCCTGTCTGGCCCTGGGTGGATTAATCCTAGACCAATGTTGCCCTGGAGGTGCAGCAGTCATTTAACATCCTGGGTAAATAAATGGAATTGAAACTTGTCCTGTATGCAGTCTGAGGTGACTGTGCCTTCTGTGTGTATGTCTGTTCACCAGATATAGCCAGATTTTCTTTATTGGTGGACTCATCTGCAGCACAGGGCTCGATTTTACTGATTTTGACAAAACATTGCATTTGGCCCCTATATCAATTCTGGCATTGTTCTGAACGATATTGGCAGTCATGAATTTTTCATCCTTTTCAGTGATGAGGTCAACACTTTAGCAGTAGAACATTTTAAGAGCCCCAAGTGTTTGATTCATCTCCAGCTCATTCACGTTGTTTATTTGCTGAGCTTTGGGGAGGCAGCTGCCTGCAACCTGTCTTGCCATGGTTGATGTGGCTTTGACCTGCCACTCTTGGCAAAGTGATTCCATTTACCACAGTTGTTGCTTGTTAATTACAAAGCATATGCTTGTTTTGGGTAAGCCATTGCAGTTTGAGCAAGGTTTGCTTAGTACTGAAAATAACTCAGCTTCCCCTCTTACTACTGTAGTGTTCTCCCCAGTCTGTTCCTGCAAATATCAATGGCGGCTTCCAACGTTACTTTCTTTTCGCAGAGCAGCGCACACTGTTTATGTGTTTTCCACACTCTATACGGTCTCTCACAAGTTCATTAGTGTGAGCACCAAGTTTGCACTATTTTGGCCAAAATTTTCAGTTCTGAGGCATTTGGCGGCATCGATTAATCAGGGGTTTCTGATGAAAGCATGCCTACCCATGATGACATTTTTTTATACAGAGACACAGAGTTCTTCAAATGTCTTTAGCAGTGCCGTAGGGTCCTCGTGGTCTTCCTCATTCAGAGATGCAAAGCATTCTGAATTCTCCACAACTTCTGGGCCAGCCAGGTTCAGGCTTGGACTTTCTTTGACATGTTAGACAGACAGGCATAGCTGTACACATGCCATTCCTTCTTCAACCTCTTTCCAATTGTTGTTGACATTCTTGTCAAGAGTGAGCGGGTCAATGAGCTGCAGTCTTTGTACCATCTTAGCCAGCTCCAAACACCACGGGTCAAATTTTCTGACCGTGCTAACTCCAGAACTGGGAAATTCTGCTCAAGGACAATGGAAATTTGCATGGTCCGTGTCCTGCCTGCTACAGTTCCAGTGGTGGGCAAATTCTGTCCCATGTCTATACTTATAGGGCATTGGTGAGGCCGCAGCTGGAGTACTGTGTGCAGTTTTGGTCGCCGCACTTACGCAAGGATATTTTGGCCTCGGAGGGAGTGCAGAGGAGGTTTACTAGGCTGATGCCGGAGTTGAGGGGGTTGAGCTATGAGGAGAGGCTGAATAAACTAGGCTTGTACTTGTTGGAGTTTAGAAGAATGAGGGGAGATCTCATTGAGACGTATAAGATGATGAATGGGATGGATAGGATAGAGGTGGAGAGGCTCTTCCCGCTCAAAAAGGACAGTAGGACTAGGGGGCACAGTCTCAAGATAAAGGGGGGGCGGTTTAGAACGGAGTTGAGGAGGAACTTCTTCACTCAAAGGCTGGTGAATCTCTGGAATTCTCTGCCCGTTGAAGTGGTGGAGGATGCCTCGCTAAATATTTTTAAGACGCGGGTTGATGGGTTTTTGATAAGAGAGGGGATTAAGGGTTATGGGGAGAAAGCGGGAATGTGGAACTGAGCCACGACAGATCAGCCATGATCTTATTGAATGGCGGGGCAGGCTCGAAGGGCTAGATGGCCTACTCCTGCTCCTATTTCTTATGTTCTTATGTTCTCGCTGCCTTGACAAAGCAGCCAGCATAATTAAGGATCCCACGCAGCCCAGACATTTTTTCTTCAATTGGGAAAAAGATACAAAAGCCTGAGGTCACGTACCAACCGACTCAGGAATAGCTTCTTCCCTGCTGCCAGCAGACTTTTGAACGGACCTACCTCACACTAAGTTTCTCTACACCCCAGCTATGACTATAACACTACATTCTGAACTCTCCCATTTCCTTCTCTATGAACGGTATGCTTTGTCTGTATAGCGCACAAGAAATAATATGTATCACTGTATCCCAGTACACGTGACAATAATAAATCAAATCAAATATATTATTATGTGGTCGTGTGGGAACAATAGTTTCGCCAGTTTACTACAGGGGTCCTCTGTTGCTTTTATGTGCTGTCGTGCAACTTCCATTGCCTTCCCCAGTTCACCAATGGGTGCTGAGGTCATAGGGCAATCTGTGAATGGTTGCGCATTCTACAATGACGACAGCAGCTCTGCACTTTCCTGGAAAGATCACAGGAGACAGCTGCCCTGAGCGAAGACTGGAGGATCCAAACCAAACAGTGAGAATATTAAAGGCTTTTGCAGCCACTGCTTTGTCACTCCAATACTGCAAGGTCACATCACAAGAGGAGGACAGAGTTCTCAGGGACAAAGCATGAGCAGTTTGCTCAAAGTAACTCAACAGGTTAAACGTTTCGAGTCAAACATGATTCTTCTGCATTCCTTAACACCTGAAAGGAAGGCAAAAAAAGCCTACCATTACAGCTTGAGGTGAGGCAGTGGATGAAAATGAAACAGTGGGTCGTGACAGCTTTGAGAGAGGGCGAGTGTGTACCTGTGGAGACACATGACACTGAACTCAGAATGCAGTGAGAACAGCAGTCTGAGGAACACCATATGTCTTGGAAATAACTAGAATCCTGGGTGGAACTTCAGTTAGAATCCGTGTAGAATAAGTCAGCACTGGAGGTGTTGATTTGATTTATTATTGGCAGATGAATGAGCATACAGTGAAAAGTACTGGGGGCTCAAGAAGCGCAGTGAGCTGGGAGACATCAGCAGAGGTCATTTCGCCGATATGCCACAGCCTTCATGAGGCTCCACGGCTAAGATTTCCGGCATTATCAGCTCCACATTGGAAATTGGCATGGAGCTGATTACCATATGGAAATCTGGATTTAAATTTCGATAGCGAACTCCAGGGCTGAAAGCTCCAGACCCGATAGCCTCTCCTCCCCCCCCACCCCCCCCCCCACACCTGCCAGGAGTATGTCACTCCAGCAAGGTTTGCGACAGCTCCCTACTGGTGGGAAACAGGCGACTGACCCTGCAGGAGGGAAGAGAGACCATTGAGGCCCCCCCGGAATGCCAGGAGTAAGGTGGGGGTGCCACACTGACACTGCCCAAGTGCCAAACTGGCAATGCACAAGAGGTGCCTTGGCACTACCCAATGAGCATCAGGCAGTGCCAGGGGGCCAGGGCTAGATGGGGTGGGACTGATTAGGACAGGGTTTATTGGGTGCTGTCATTGGGGTTGCGGGATTCCTCTGCCACTCTGCAAATGGAGATCAGGGTTGGCCCAGTGTGGGGGACATTGGGGTTTGCCTGGGGAGGTCTGGGAGGCCAGCGATCGCGGGGCTTTACAACTGACCAGCGATCTGGAGGCCAGCAATGCAGGGCCACTGTGCATGCGCTGATCTGTCCGAGCGGAGATCGGCACGTGCACAGTGGCCCACTCAACATTATGCTGTCGCCCTCTCGATTTTCAGAGGGAATGTATTTTAGGAAAGTGTATCCCTTTAGCTGACATATTCAAGTCTTTTGTAAGCTGATGTGAATCACCTCTCTGACAGGTCTTGCAGAATCCAGCGCAGACTGAAAATTCCACCACCATTGGTTCAGCACGCTTTTAGCTCAGATTCTTCACTGAAGCCCTTTTTGAGGCTTTGACGTAGGTGCAGAAGAGTCAGGCTACATGTAAAATGTACAGTTATTATGTCCAAACCCTCCTCTCCTCCCTCCATCCCCTTCCCTTCCTCCCCATCTCCCCTCTCCGTCCCTCCATCCCCTTCCCTTCCTCCCCATCTCCCCTCTCCCTTTCTCCCTCCCTCTTCCCTTTTCCCTTCCCACTGCCCTCTTTTCCCCCTTTCCACCCCTTTTCTTCCTCTCATTCCCTCCCCTTACCCTCCTTACCTCTCCTCATATCCCTCTCTCACCCCCTTGCTTAGAGATAGCAGAGCTGCTGTGCTAATGTATAAAAATATTTAATTGATCATTGTGTTAGAAAAAAAAATCTATTTTGTAAGAAATTTGAGAGGCAATGAAACAAAATCTCACCATGCAGCTGCGAAAGTAAAATCATAGAATCCCGACAATGCAGAAAGAGGCCATTCAGCCCATCGAATCTGCACCGACAACAATCCCATCTAGACCCTATCACTGCTTAGTTACTCTGACAATCCCCCTAACCTATCTCATCCCAGATACTAAAGATTAACTTAGCATGTCCAATCAACCTAACCTGCACATCTCTGGACTATGGGAGGAAACTGGAGCACCCGGAGGAAACCCACGCAGACACAGGGAGAATGTGCAAACTCCACACAGACAGTGACACAAGCCGGGAGTCGAACCTGGGTCCCTGGCACTATAAGGCAACAGTGCTGACCACTGTGCCACTGTGCCACCCAATTAGTTAAATGTTAGTCAAAAATGATTAGTTAAATGTTCACAAGGTATTAAACTTTTGTATTTATCACTTTTTTTGTTGATAAATGTTTTCCATTAAACTTTGCAAGATTCTACTAATGCTTTATTGAAACATTAAAACAAAGCATTTAAATATGAAGTTGCACAAATGCTTTAGTGAAACATCAAAACAGAAGTTAAATATGAGATGATTACACGTGGAGTAATTACTGAGAGAGATTGAATAGGTTAGGCCTTTATTCCCTGGAGCATAGAAGAATGAGGGGAGATTTGATAGAGGTGTATAAGATTTTGATGGGTATAGATAGAGTGAATGCAAGCAGGCTTTTTCCACTGAGGCTAGGGGAGAAAAAAAACCAGAAGGCGCGGGTTAAGGGTGAAAGGAGAAAAGTTTAAAGGGAATATTAGTGGGGGGGGCCTTCTTCACTCAGAGAGTGGTGGGAGTGTGGAATGAGCTGCCGGATAAAGTGGTAAATGCGGGGTCACTTTTAACATTTAAGAAAAACTTGGACGGGTTGATGGATGAGAGGGGTGTGGAGGGATATGGTCCAGGTGCAGGTCAGTGGGACTAGGCAGAAAATGGTTCGGCACAGACAAGAAGGCCAAAAGACCTGTTTCTGAGCTGTAATTTTCTATGGTTCTAAGGAGTAAGCAAGATAGAAGAATACTGATGACAAACACATTTCGATTTTCCACGGCCCAGTATGTGAACTCTCCTTTGCACAGCTTCCTGCAGGTTTACAAATCATGGCCCAGAAGTCCTGACCTCCCTTCCCAATTACACTTTCAATTTCCATATTCTAAATTAAAACATACTTATAACCATGTCACACGTAAACTTATACAACAATATAATGCAGATTTAAATAGTAGTTTCACAGATTTAGAACAAATAACAAAACCTACGATACATTGAATAATATTAATCTTCAATCATAAAAAATACCAGGGTGATTCTCCTAGCCTTTGCGCTGCTCCATGTGAATGCCTCCGCACCTGTCCATCAAAGCCCATCCCTTTATGTCTAACAATGTTCCCTGGTGATCATGAGGGCAAGGGTGTCAAGGTGCTAACAGGCTGCTCACCTCAGCTGCAAGATGGATGTGAACACTAGGACCCCTGACGTAAATGGTGCCTATAGCAGCTGATGCTCCTGCATTTCTGAGCCCTGTGATAAGCCCATTCAGTGGCAGGATGCATGGAGATCCCTGTCAAGTAGGAATCAGACGTATTGGTAAGGATGAGAGGAGCATCACTCTGTCTTCAATACAACTCATTCTCGTTCGCCTTCAGAGTTCAGCCAATGCCTTGTCCACAATGCCTGACAACAACATGGGAGCATAACTGTTGAGATGTTAGATCCCCATGGTGGGAGAGATATCCACTCCCTAATCCTGCCCATCCCCAAAACAAGACGTTATGAGGCCACGCCTATCTAGTCAGCCCTGTCAAGCCCCGTCAATTGCCCAAGGTTCTTTTCCCACCCCCTCTGCGTGGTCACCCTCACCACCCTCCAGGACATCCTCCTCATCTGAGGAGTTGTGGAGCACCTAATGGCATGCTAATATGTTTAAAGCTCACTGCATTACACACCCCACCGCTGGTGAGGGGGCTGTGAAGATTGGAGCTTGGAAACTCGCTGAGGCAAATCGTGTTCTCTGATTCTCTCCAGGTTTAGTGCGTGCTCCTCCGATCCCCTGCATGGGGAGTGCTGGCTCATTGCCCCTGCTGCGTTTATTGTCTCTCACATGTGGGCAATTTCACCAGGAATTGATGAAGAATCTCACACTGTGTAAAACTCCTGTTGATAACTCAATTTTGTAATCGATTGACTCGTGCTTCAGTCCTGGATATTTACACAAGGTGAGGCTGCTGGCCGTACTCTAACCTCCCACAGACCCGCTCAATAGGAAGAAAAGAGCTCCAGTATTTAATGATCAGTGTTAATTTATTTTGGGCTCTCTGGAGATAACGGTCGAAGAATTCACTTTCTTTCCAAATCAGTTTAAACTCCACACGAAACATCAACAATATAAATATTTAAAACCCCACCGCGTAAGTGCTGTTTCCCTAAATGAGAATTGAACAGTTGGGCGTAGATTTAAAGTGGGTGATTCTCAAGGGCAACTAGGGATGGGCAATAAATGCTGGCCTTGCCAGCGATACCCACATCCCATCAATGGAGAAAATCGAGGATTTGAGAGGAGATGAGGATATTGTTTTCATCTCAAGGGTGGGGAGGGGTCTGGAACTCACTGCCTGAGAGGGTAGTGGAGGCAAAACCCCTCAACTCCTTAAAAAAAGCATCAGGATATTTCCGAGGTATTTCTATAGATATGAGGTGTATATTTTATTTATTCAAATGAATGAAACAGATATGCACCTCAAATGCCACAACTATAGTACAATAGGCCAAATGTTGGAAAAAGGGATTAGGATGGGTGGGATATCTCTCACAATGGGCCAAATGGCCTCTTTTTGTGAGGTAAAGCCTCTGTGATTCGATGGTGCTTTCAATTAATTTCCAGAAATGAATATTCTTTGGTTTCAGGTGGAGGATGTTTCTGTGGTGCTCAGAATCTCCAGGAAGTAGGGTGTAACATGCACTTTCCTGAATTTGTCTTTGAACAGTATTCACTGTAGTGTCTGTTTCTTTGGCTGAGGATGCAGTCATTATGGTGCGATCCGGTGTGTTGGTTCCAACGGCTGCCATTCCTCCTACTTGAATGACCTGGTTGGCAATTTCTGGCTCGAGTGAACTCTGTGTAGAATCCCAACCGTGCAGAAGGAGGTCGTTCGGCCCATCGTGTCTGCACCAAGCACAATCCCACCCAAGCCCTATTCCCCTAACCCTACACATTTAACCTGCTAATCCCCCTGACACTAGGGCCAATTTAGCATGGCCAATCAACCTAACCCGCACATCTTTGGAGGGTGGGAGGAAACTGGAGCACCCGGAGTAAACTCGCGCAGACATGGGGAGAACGTGCAAACTCCAGACAGACAGTAACCGAGGCAGGAATTGAACCCGGGTCCCTGGCACTGTGAGGTATGTACCTAATCACTTCAGATTGTAGCTGGAACAGCCGAACTGCTGCCATACTGAGATTAAATGCACACCCTTGATGTGAAAGAATATGGTGGTGTCTCTACGCTGATAGGAGTTTGGCTTTTTATGTGGTTAAAGCAAGGTAGCAGTTCCAAACTCCCTGATAGTATTTTCTTTGTGCCTGGATTAAGGGTTATACTGTAATGGGTTGCACACGCTTGCTGCTCTGATGTGTGGGGTTTTTTTCTGGAGTTGTACTTTTTGATTTGATTTGATTATTCATCGTCACATGTATTAGTGTACAGTGAAAAGTATTGTTTCTTGAGTACTTTACTGACAAATCATACCATTCTTGGAGAAAGAAAGGAGAGAATGCAGAATGTAGTGTTATAGTTATAGGTAGGGCGTAGAGAAAGATCAGCTTAATATAACGTAGGCCCATTCAAAAGTTTGATGGCAGCAGGGAAGAAGCTGTTCTTGAGTCAGTTGGTATGTGACCTTAGACTTTTGTATCCTTTTCACGACGGAAGAAGGTGGAAGAGAGAATGCCCGGGGTGTGTGAGGTCCTTGATTTTGCTGGCTGCTTTTCTGAGGCAGCGGGAAGTGTAGACGGAGTCAATGGATGGGAGGCTGGTTGGCGTGATGGACTGGGCTTTGTTCATAACCTTTTGTCGTTTCTTTTACGTGAACCCTGGTATCTCAACTGCATGACATGGAGATGCCTGCATTGGACTGGGATAAACACAGTAAGAAGTCTCACAATACCAGATTAGAGTCCAACAGGTTTATTTGGTAGCAAACGTCACTAACTTTCAGAGCGCTGCTCCTTCGTCAGCTCAGTGGGAGTTCTGTTCACAAATGGCATATAAAGACACAAACTCAATTTACAGAATAATGATTGGATTGTGAATATTTACAGATAATCAAGTCTTGAAGGTACAAATGACGTGAGTGGAGAGAGCGTTAAGCACAGGTTAAAGAGATGCGTATTGCCTCAAGACAGTTAGTGAGATTTTGCAAGTCCATGCAAGTCGTGGGGGTTACAAATAGTGTGACATGAACCCAAGACCCTGGTTGAGGCCGTCCTCATGTGTGCACCATGGGCAATGAGTGCCCATTGCACTCACTAACTGTCCTGTCTGGAGACAATACACATCTCTTTAAACTGTGCTTAACGCTCTCTCCACTGACTTTGTTTGTGCCTTTAAGACTTGATTACCTGTAAAGACTCACATTCCAATTATTATTCTGTAAATTGAGTTTGTTCTCTATATGCCGTGTTTGTGAACAGAACTCCCACTTACCTGACAAAGGAGCAGCGCTCCAAAAGCTAGTGGCTTTTGCTTCCAAATAAATCTGTTGGACTTTAACCTGGTGTTGTGAGATTTCTTACTATCTCAGTTGCAACCATAGAGGCCCAATCTCCTTACGCTCAATTCAATGGAGCTCCCTGTTTACGCTGACATCTCACATGAAAGCATCTCTGAAAATACCATTAAAGATATATCAAAAAGAAATGTATCTCACAGATCTGGAACTACATTTATGGCCATCAGTCGGCAGCTGTCCAGCTGAATTTAAATGTTAAGTGACCAAAATTACAAATACATGTTATGTTGCTTGCATAAAGAGAATGAATCCCCTTCACTGTTTGTTCAATGTGTAGCTGTGCAGTATGGTTTCCTATTGGGGATGGTATGGTGACATAATGGTTAACACCCTTCCTTACAATACCAGGGAACTGGGTTCGATTCCCAGCCTGGGGTCACTGTCTGTGCGGAGTTTGCACGTTCTCACCTTGCCTTCCTGGGTTTCCTCCGGGTGCTCCGGTTTCCTCCGAGTCCAAAGATGAGAAGGTTAGGTTGATTGGCCATGGAAAATTGTCCCATAGCGCCAGGGGGAATTAATAGGGTAAAGATGTGGGGTGACAGGGAGACGGCCTGGGTGGGATTGTTGTTGGTGCAGTCTTGATGGGCTCTGCTCTGTAGAGATTCTATGATAATCTGAGTCAGGAGGAGACCAGGATGATTCCACATTGGATTCCTGCAGCTGGGCTTTTCCCTTCAATGTGGGAATTATGAGTTGGGCATTTTCTCAACATCACAATCTCATCTGCTGCCCAGCATTTCCCGCCCACACTAGTTTCATGGTGGGGTGGCAGAGATGGACTGGCACCAGGGCTGATGCCACCTGAAGTCAAAATGGAACTGGTCCAGCAGCATTCACTGGGCTATCACCATGTGCTATACATGTGTGAGACACCTTAGCCCTCACACATCCTTCACCACCACCCCCCCCCACTCAACTCCTGTGCCCGCTCCATACCACCCTGCTGTTTCCATGCCCTCATATCCACCCATGTCCCTGGTGTGCTCCTCTCACACTCGCTTCCAGCTCTCAGCTGTTTGTGCTCCTAAGGACTGGATGCCTTAGAAAGCTATGCAAAAGTATCACAACGTTCAAAAATACTCAGCTTTACCAAAAGTGGACTCCAACTCACCAGCGATCTTTTCAAGGAAGGCCTCTCTGTTTTTTGAAGAAGAAGTACAAGTACAAGACACTGAGCAGCGGTTGGCTGATCCTACAAAGTGATCAATTTCTAGAAAATTCCTGTGTGGATTATACTGGCAGATTTTCCTGGGAGGACCTGGAATTTCACACCTGAAGAGGTGTCAAGGCACACTTCAAACAGACACTTCAAATAAAGAGATAGGAAATGCTAAAGGCTGGTCTTTAATCTCCTGTAATAAAGGGAAATTATTGTGGATGCTGGGATCTGAAACAAAAACAGGAAATGCTGGAGAAGCTCAGCAGTGAGTTTTTTTCCCAGGCAGGAGGGTGATGATGTCTCGCTATGCATCATTCTAATGACGCCCTGAGATCCACACGCAGGCTGGCACTTGGGCCCACGTCTGTCTAGTGAATAATGGATCCGAAACCCCCACACAGGGCCCTGGGGCAGATGGGGTGGGGGATGGAGCGCCTGGCTATGGGCGCCTCCCTTGCTGCCCTGGCATGCCTCAGCTGAGATGCCAGCCCTCCATCGCCTGGCTGGTGTTCCGAGGTGTTCTCACCCTCCTCTTCCTCCTCCTCCTGCTGGCCATTCTCTCCAGTGATGGCTGGCTGGTCATCCTCCATGTCCTCTTCCTCCTCCAAGAAGTCACCTCACTGCAGAGCCAGATTGTGCAAGGCACACCTCTACATGGGAGGAGATCAGGGGGCTGTCCTGGAGGGCCCCTCCAGATTGGTCCAGACACCAGAATCACATCTTGAGGGGCCCAATGCACCTCTCTACTGTCACGTGGATGGCTACGTGGGCCTCATTATAGTGCGTCTCCACCTCAGTCACAGGCCTCCTGTGTGATATGCTACTGTGCAGAGGGATCTGGGGGTCCTTGTGCACGAATCGCAATAACCCAGTTTGCGGATGCAGCAGGTGATCAAGGAGGCGAATGGAATGTTGGCCTTTATAGCGAGGGGGATAAAATATAAAAGCAGGGAGGTCTTGCTGCAACTGTACAAGGCACTGGTGAGGCCGCAACTGGAGTACTGTGTGCAGTTTTGATCCCCTTATTTGTGAAAGGATATATTGCCCTTGGAAGGAGTACAGAGAAGGTTCACCAGGCTGATACCGGAGATGAGGGGGTTAGCTTATGAGGAGAGATTAAATAGACTGGGCCTGTACTCATTGGAGTTTAGAAGGCTGAGGGGGGATCTCATAGAGACTTACAAAATAATGAAGAGGCTAGATAGGGTAGAGGTAGAAAGATTCTTTCCGCTTAGAAAGGAAAACAGAACTAGAGGGCACAGCCTCAAAATAAGGAGAGGGGGGCTCAGTTTAGATCAGAGTTGAGGAGGAACTTCTTCTCTCAAAGGGTGGTGAGTTTCTGGAATTCTCTGCCCATCGAAGTGGTGGAGGCTACCTTGTTGAATATACTTAAGTCATGGGTAGATGGATTTCCGATAGACAAGGGAATTAAGGGTTATGGGGAGAAAGCGGGAAAGTGGAACTGATCCACTGCAGATCAGCCATGATCTTATTGAATGGCGGGGCAGGCTCGAAGGGCTAGATGGCCTACTCCTGCTCCTATTTCTTATGTTCTTATGTTCAAGGTAATAAATAACAATATCTTGAAAGTGGGAAAATAACTCCGCCCACAGTCTTTTCCAAAGTTGTGTTCACCTATGAACCACCCTCCTTTGACTACAAGAAGCCATACAGTGTTCTGAGAGTCTCCTGTTTTGCAAGATTTTCACTTCAAGATTTTCAAAACATCAACTTATCAAAGAAACTGCAGGCCTGCCACAAAAGAAACTGAAACAATCATAAATTTTAGTTGTATTTGTCTTACCTTCATCTGTATCTAGTCTTTTTGTGTGAGAGCCTAGTGTGCCAGATATCACGTTTTAAACCTCCAGGGCAAGGCTATGACGATAAATAAACTTCTTCATTTAAAAATCTCACAAAAAGCTTACTGCTGGGATTATTTAACTTTGAACAATCACTCTGACTATAAGAAAATACGCCTGTCATGGTCAAGGAAAAGGAACACAAACTCTGTCCGTGAACATTAACAAACATTGTTAAATATAAATTCTTAAGAGGACATCTTCATAGAATCTCTACAGTGCAGAAAGAGGCCATTCAGCCCATTGAGCCAACACCAACAACAATCCCACCCCTATTCCTGTCACCCCAAGTATTTACCCTGCCAATCTCCCTGACACTGAGGGACAATTTACCATGACTAACCCACCTAATCTGCACATCTTTGGACTGTGGGTGGAAACCGGAACACCCAGAGGAAACCCACACTGACACGGGGAGAACATGCAAATGCCATACAGACAGTGGCCCGAGGCCTGAAATGAACCCGGGTCCCTGGTGCTGTGAGGCAGCAGTGCTGACCAGTGCTGCCCAGACTTAATGAAACATGTACATTTAAAGACGTGAGCAAATATCTTCAAATGTCCATTCTGCAATAGTCTATAATGTCGAGGTATAAATAAGCCTGAATTCCTACGCTTTGGCATGAAAGGAATCTTTAGCTTTTGGCCTTTGTGTTTAGTTTGGTTCCTGGGAAATTATTCAGAGACAGAGAGTTGTGTTTGTGCTACAACCTTCAGCTATTCACCACAAAGTCAACCCGGGATGTAATCCCTTTCAGCAAATAACGAGTTCTAGCTCTGTCTGCAATTAATGATCCACTACTTTAAAATGGCAGAATGCCTATTCTCCAGAATTAATGATCCACGGTTGTAAAATGGAAGAGCGCCTATTCGTTCCAGAATTAATGACCTGCTGCTGAAATTGTATTTTCAGAAATCACCCATTTCAAAACCATGCCTTACAGACGATTGTTATTTACACGGAGAAGATTTCTTGAACCAATGCCGTTGAATTTTGGCCTCTCTATGGTGCCTCAAATCACATTGAGAAAGTCAGCAAGTGGGACCTTGCTTATTGGCAGATTGATCTCCAGCTAACTGCGTACGCTGGGTGTGACTGGGCGCAGTGGGCTCCAGCAGCTCATGATTGATCTGGCTGGTGACCCAGAGATTATTGTAACAAATTGATCAGGAAATCAGAATAGTCAACTCCGATCTGCTCTTCAGTCTGAGTGCTCCCTGTGACTTTTGAAAGATTGATCAATAGCTGTTCAGCCATCGTGCTTTGATTGTGTTTCATTTAATGCTTTCGATCCCAATGCCAGCATCCTGCGTGGAGTGGGGCTGTCTTGTTTGCAGGACTGCTCAGCACTTATATGGGGCTCCGTTTCAGTTAAATAAGGGCAGTAAGAATCCAATCACTTACACCAGAATCCTTCTTATTCGAGGAGGTACAGAGGAACAAGGTTACAATTGAGTCAAATATCCTTCTAAAGAAATGAATGGTATTGATGACTAATAAAGACAGTAAGATTATTGTTGTGGAATAAGTACCCTGGGAAACATTTTATTATGTTGAAGGAGCTATGTCAATTCAACTTCTTGTTGTTATACCCAGTGAGCTGCAGTTTTTTGATCACGGATCACAGTGAAGGATCATGAATATGTCTGGATTCCACCAAGGTTGATAGAAAGTTTGATAGGGCAGCGTGCTGGCACAGTGGTTAGCACTGCTGCCTCACAGCGCCAGGGACCCAGGTTCCATCCTGGCCTTGGGGGTTTACGTGTTCTCCCCATGTCTAACCTGCATGTCTTTGAACTGTGAGAGGAAACTGGAGCACCCAGAGGAAACTCACGCAGACATGAGGAGAATGTGCAAGATGTGCGGGTTAGGTTGATAGGCCATGTTAAATTGTGCCTTACTGTCAGGGGGACTAGTAGGGTAAATATGTGGGGTTATGGGGATAGGGCTTGGGTGGGATAGTTGTCAGTGCAGGCTTGATGGGCCAAATGGCCTCCTTCTGTACTGCAAAGATTCTACCATTCTATTAGATGATTCTAAATCTTGTATTCTTTCCCCTCCAAGACTAGGGATACGGGGGACAAATAGAATTTTTGAGACTGCATCAGCTAAGTGATAGTAGGGATTTTGTCTAATATTTTCTTGGAAATTGGGCGTCACTAGCAAGGCCAGCATTTTCCATTCATCCCTACAAGCCCTTGAGAAGGTGGTGTTGAGCTGTTTCTTGATCCACTGCAGTCCACGTGGTGCCAATAGACCCACAGTGTTGTTGGGCAGAGAATTGCAGGCTTTCGACCCAGTCGTGGTGAAGGAACCGTGACAAGTATTGGATTCAGAAAATCACATGGCTCAGAGGGAAGCTTTTAGGTGGTGGTGTCTCCATACATTGGCTGTTCTTCTCCTTCTACATAGCAAAGGTCATGGGTTTCAAATGTGCTATCTAGGTAGTCTTGGTGAGAAGTCTCACAACAATAGATTAAAGTCCAACAGGTTTATTTGGCAGCACGAGCTTTCAGAGCACTGGCCCTTCATCAGGTGAGTGGAGAATTGGGTTCACAAACAGGGAATATATAGACACAAACTCAATTACAAGATAATGGTTGGAATGTGAGTCTTACCTGCCAAGAAGTTGTTTGTTGCATTCCAACCATTATCTTGTAATTGAGTTTTTGTCTATAAATGCCTTGTTTGTGAACTGAACTCTTCACTCACCTACGAAGGGGAAACACTCCGAAAGCTCGTGCTACCAAATAAACCTGTTGGACCTTAATCTGGTGTTGTGAGATTATTTACTGTGCTCACCTTGGTCTGATGTCACAACTCCACTTCAAGGAATCTTGGTGAGCTGCTGCTGTGCATCTTGTAGATGATGCACACTGCTGATACTGAACATCAGTGGTGGGAGGAGTAAGTGTCCAACGTTGTTGATGGGCTGCTAAGTAAGAGGGCTGCTCTGTCCTGGATGATGTTGGGCTTCTCGAGGGTTTTGGCGATGCACTCATCCAGGCAAGTGGGGATTACTCCATCACACTCTTGAATTGTGCCTTGTAAATAGTGTTCAGGCTCTGTGGATTCAGGAAGTGAGTGAACTGCTGCAGAATTCCCAGTCTCTGACCTGCTCTGGTAGCCACAATATTGAAATGGCTGTGTGCGACAATGTGCTTTGAAGGAATCAGCCTTGTGCTGGAATTGAGTGCGGGGCTGATTTCCATATTGAAATTGACATTTCCATATGATTTGTAAGCCCAGGATGGTATCAACGGACCCGCTAGTGTCTCCCCTTTCTCCCCCATCACCCCTCCACCCCCAACCTCCTGCCAAGAGAGCTTCTCCACCAGCTGTGATTAAAACTGTTCCCCATCAATGGGGGCCAGGTGTGATTATCCTGCTAGTGGGGACAGAGACCCCACTGAGGCCCTCCAGAAGGTTGGGAGCAGGGGAATACCACTTGGGCAGTGCCAGCCTGGCTGTGCCAGCCTGGGACCCTGGGAGTGCCAGTCTGGCACTCTGGCACTGCCCACCAGTCACCCTGGCATTGCCAGACTGGCACCCTGGCACTGCCCACCACGCACCTTGGCTTTGCTCACTGGGTATCTTGTCACTGCCCATCAAGCACCAGGCAGTGCCAAAGGGGTGGGGCCAGGATGGCAGGGCCTACTGGTGGAGGCCTACTGGGCTGGACGATCGGTGGTTGTTGGTGGGGGGACCCACTGCATACTTTGCAACTAGATTAGTGGGAGAGGGAGGGAGAGGCAATTGGGGCTGCACATGGGGGGGGGGGGTGGGGGGGGGAGAATGATGCTTGCCCTAGTGGGGGAGATAGGAGTTGGTCATGATGGGGGGATCAGGGCTGGCCGTGGGGGTGCTGGCGATTGGAACTGGTCCACCTGGGGGGTATGGGGCGGAGTGTGGGGTGGTGGGGTGGCAGGAAGGTTGGTAGGGTGGGCCACCAATCGGGGAGGGGGGGGTAATGTTGGGAAACAATCAGAGGCCGGCGATTTCCCCACTGACAGATCGGCGCATGCGCAATGGCCCACTCAGCACTATGTTACCCGTCTTTCCAGCGGGATGAGACTCCGCCCCCTGCTTTTCAGTGCGAATCCGCCTGAGGTGCTCTGTGGAACACAGAGTGCCGGACATTCGTTCCGCTAAACATGCCCCAAAAAACAGGTAGGAAAGTCTTCCTTTTTCCCATCTGTCGGTCACTTAGTTTTTTTTGTTTGGAAAATCCCAGCCTTAGTTTCTCTCCTGTTGGAGATAATCCTTGTGTGATACAAAAGCCTGAGTGTTGTCAGGGTTTAACCGCATGCAAGCACAGACTGCTTCCATTTCTAAGGAGTCATAAATTCTACTTAACACTTATAGAGCCATCAGCAAACATCCTCACTGGACCTTATGGAGGAGGGAAGGTCATTGGTGAAGCAGCTGAAGATGGTTGGGTCAAGGACACTATCCTGAGGAATTTCTCCAGCGATGTCCCGGGATACAGATGATTGACCTCAAATAATCACAACATTTGTGTTTGGTGTGACTCCATCCAATGGACCGCTCCCCCCCACAGCCCCTGCACCACCCCCCCTCGCCCCGATTCCATTTGACCTCCACTTTGATGGAGCTCTTTGATGCCACATTCTTACTGCCTTGATGGCAAAGGCTGTCACTCTCCCCTCACCTCTTGAATTCAATTCTTTTTGTCCATGCTTGTAACGAGGCTGTCATGAGTTCAGGAGCTGGACGGGGTTCGGGCGGGTCAGGGAGCTGAGCTGAAGTTCAGACATAATCTGATTAAAAGCTGAAGTGGGATCAAGGCTCAAGCAGGCTCAAACTTGCTGGTGTCCTCCCCCCACCACCACCCTGCTGGGAGAGGTTCTCACCAGCGAGGATTAAAGCTGATCCCCATCAATGGGGACCAAGCGTGCTCACCCAGCTGGTGGGGTCAGCAGAGACCATTGAGCCCCCCCATCCTCCACAGGAGGTCAGGGCAAAGGAATGCCAGATAAGCAGTGCCAATCCCGCGAGATTGTTATAGGTGTTTAAGTGAGTAGTGTCCTAAGCCCAACCATCCTCAACTGCTTCATCTACGATCTTCCCTCCCCCAAAAGGTCAGAAGTGGGGATGTTCGCTGATGACTGCACAGGTTGTTAAGTAAAATTTATGACTCCTTAGAACTGGCAGCAATCTGTGCTTGCACGCAATAAGCCCTGACGACATTCAGACTTTCATACTACACAAGGGCCAGATATTGATTACATCCAACAGGAGAAAAACTAAGCAAAATGATGGACTTCCCTTCCCATTCTAGTTGATTATTATTCTCTAGTCATTTTTTTTTACTTTTAATTTCCCTTACGTTTCTGTAACATAATGGGTTAAAAGATATCTGCATGAGAAAGGTAAAGTCTGGACAGTCAATTTAATTACGTTGTCCTGCTTTCAATGTATTCGTTCTACCTTTGCTTCCTCACATTGCTGTGTTTCGTAAGTTTACTGCGCAGATCACAAAGGTTTGTAGGGGTTTGATTTGGAAGGAGTTCTGTGGCTTGTGGTCGCAGAATGGGTTTTTGAGCTGCTGCTTGTTGTTTCATAGAGAGCTGCCTCGGTAATGCAGGATGGTAATGGGGTCAAATTCGACGATCGTCATCAGGAGAGGGAACTTTGCAAATGTCGCACATGTGACTGCAGCCTCAGCAACACCCACTCATCTACCAGCCTATTTACATGTCACAGTGATCTTCCCAAGGTAACCAGTTTTTTACCTGTCTATATTACAGCTGACACACACACTCATCACACTTCCGTGTCATGCATCTTTTACAGCAGGAGATTTTTTTTTCTCTCATTAACAAAAGCCGGCCATTTCACTTTCGTTGCCATGATGTTGCTGAGGACCCAGCTTCATTGAGCAGTTTCCAGTTTGCCGAGGGACAGTTCGCTCTCCAGTTAACTGAAGGGTGTGGCTACTTGCAGCATTTCCAACTGGCAGCCTCAGAAGAACACAGCCCTGTCCTGGGGACACATTGGATTGCCTAGATCACTCCTCCTGATTCACAGACATAAACTCAGGTTGACAGATTGGGAAGACAGCAGACACCCAGTATGCCACCTCACTTATTTATCCAGTTCAGTTTTGTAATGGCCAGTTTGCAGTTAGTTATATTAATGTTAAGGCCCTAGTGTGATTGATTAGACATGTACACAACTCCCTTCTGTACAGCACTCAATCATCCACCAACCTATTACAACATGCATCCAGTGTTGGGTGTGTTGTTTCCGAAATTCTGTTTAAACAGTCAGATGATAAAATTTGTGGAAATGTTTTGAGACAACTATTGGGTGGTACAGTCACACAATGATTAGAACTGCTGCCTCTTAGAGCCAGGGGACGCAGGTTCGATTCCTGGCTTGGGTCACTGTGTGTGTGGTGTCCGCACATTCTCCCCATGCCCGAGTGGGTTTCCTCCCGATTCTCCGCTTTCCTTCTACAGCCCAAAAGATGTGCTGGTTAGCTGCACTGACCATGCTAAATTCGCCCCCCAGTGTACCCGAACAGGAGTGGGACAGCTATGGGAGTTTCACAGTAACTTCATTGCAGCGTTAATGTAAGCCTAAGATAAAAGCAAATTACTGCAGATGCTGGAATCAGAAACCAAAAGAGAAAATGCTGGAAAATCTCAGCAGGTCTGGCAGCATCTGTAAGGAAAGAAAAGAGCTGGCATTTCGAGTCCAGGTGACCCTTTGTCAAAGCAAAATTAATTCCTCACTCAGATTGTGGGCTTCCCAATGGGAATTGCATTTATGTTTTTGAGGAAATTTGTGGGAAGTCAGGAATACAGCGCCTGCTTATCTAGACTTACAAACTCACTGTTACAGACAAATACATACCTGGTAATAAACACTGGAAAACAGATAGTGCAGCCAGTGCACTAGGGCCAAATGTGCTGGCATTATACCTCTGGTCAATCTTGAAACTGACCCTAAAGGGAAGGCCTGACTTTATCAGTGAAAAAGTCGAGAGAAAGATCTCACGTTCATATATAGTGTCTTTTGTAACCTCCGGACATCCCAAAGCAGATACTGGCCAATGAAATATTTTTGACGTACAGCCATCTTTTTAATTTATTCCTTCAGTGTGAAAACTAAAGATCGGTCGTAAAATTAAAAATAAATTGAAAATCTGATGAAGTAAGATAGGAATGCAGGGCAAGTGGTGAGTTGTGGCTGCAGCATGTGGGAGACGCTGGACTCCATTGTGGTTAATGGTGACCATGTCCACAGCAAATGTTAGTTGCTCAAGGAACTTCGGCTCAGAGTCAACGAGCTGGAAATTGGGCTTCGGACATTGCATGCATCAGGGAAGGGGAGACCTACCTGGACGCTGTGTTCCAGGAGGCAGTCACGACCCTTAGATTAACTACTTTAAATTCAGTCAAGGACAGTGATGATGTGTGAGGCAGGTAGAGGGATCCAAGAGGTAGTATTGCAGAAGGCTCAGCGCCTGTCCTTGTCCAATAGTTTGAGATTCTTGCTCCCTTTTTGGACGGGAACGGGGACTGTATGGAGGACGAGTAAACTAACCATAGCACCGTGTACAGGGGGCCATTCAAGTAGGGGGAGAAAAGACAAATGTAGTCATAGTTGGAGATAGATAGGGGAGTAGACACTGTTCTCTGTAGCCAAGATTGAGAGTCCCAAAGACTGTGTTTCCTGCTCGGTGCCAGTGTTCAGGACACCTGCTCCAGGCTGGAGAAGAACTTGCAGTGGGAGGGGGAGGATCCCATTGTCATGGTCCATGTAGATATTGTCAACATCTTTGGGGTTACCGTTGACCAGAAGCTCAACTGGACTCAACACGGTGGCTACAAGAGCAGATCAGAGGCTGGGAATACTGCAGTGAGTAACTCACCTCCTGACTCCCCAAAGCCTATCCACCATCTACAAGGCACAAGTCAGGAGCGTGATGGAAACTACCCAATTGCCTGGATGGGTGCAGCTCCAACAACACTCAAAAAGCTTGACACCATCCAGGACAAAGCAACTTGCTTAGTTGGCACCACATCTATGAACATCCACTCCCTCCACCACTGACACTCAGTAATAACAGTGTGTACTATCTACAAGATGCACTACAGCAATTCACCAAAGATCCTTAGGCAGCACCTTCCAGTCCACGACCACTTCCACCTAGATGGACAAGTGCAGAACACCACCACCTGCAAGCCACTCACCATTCTGACTTGGAAATATATCACCATTCCTTAGCAGTCGCTGGGTCAAAATCATAGAATTCCGTCCTTAATGGCATTGTGGGTCAACCCACAGCACGTGGACTGCAGCGACTCAAAAGGCCACCACCTTCTCAAGGGCAACTAGGGATGGGCAATAAATGCTGGCCAGGCAGCGACACCCATGTCCCACGAATGAATTAAAAAAAGTACCACTGACATAGATAGAACAAGGAAAAAGTTGACAGTTTGAGGAGCCAAGCACT
Organism: Carcharhinus amblyrhynchos; assembly: GCF_965287045.1. Classification (NCBI taxonomy): domain Eukaryota; kingdom Metazoa; phylum Chordata; class Chondrichthyes; order Carcharhiniformes; family Carcharhinidae; genus Carcharhinus; species Carcharhinus amblyrhynchos. The sequence goes on along the minus strand of NC_137344.1, from coordinate 43,216,626 downwards.
AAATTAAACAACAGAATCTCCAAGGTTGCAACATCTGGATTATTACCTGATCCGTCTGTGAATTGGTATAGGGTACATAAAATTAGAGATTGATGCATGACTGCAGCCAGGGAGGAGAGGAGACTAGACATATTATTCCAGTTCTGTCAGACCCTTGTTTTATATTGTTAGCAATAAACCCGTTATAACTTGCAGCCACTACGCATCGCCTTTAAAGCTATTACACTATGGTTCACTTGGTAGCCCACTTTATAGAAGGTTATGTGTTACAGTCCCATAATTGCAGATAATGGAGGCTGACACACACACTGTACTACTGAGGGAGTCCTGCCTTGGCTGAATTACTATCTTTCAGCTGAGCTGTTAAACAGAGTCCCTGACTGCTTTTTCAAGCAGATGTAAAGGATCACATAAAACATTATTTGAGGAACAACAGGAAAAAATTTTCCCCGCGTCATAATGAAAACCTTTCATTGAGACTGATTAACCAGTCAGTTACTTCATTCCTGTCAGAGGGATTTTGGGTTATGTGCAAATCAGACATTGCATTTTCTCAAATACAACAGTAATTATATTTCCCAAGTTCAATGAAGTGCTGTGGTGACCATCCTTGATGGAGATGCGTGTGTCCAAGAATGCAACTGATTCTGGGCAGTAGTCTGAATGAGTCTGTTGGTGGGATGGAACTTGTTGACGTCATCATATAGTTGTTTCAATGTTTCTTTGCAGTCAGTCCAAAGGAAGAAAATATCATCAATATATCTAGTGTATAGCGTCAGTTGAAGGTCCTGTGTGGCGATTGAGTCTGTGTCTATATATGCCCTGTTTGTGAACTCAACTCTCCATTCACCTGATGAAGGAGCAGCGCTCCAAAAGCTCGTGATTCCAAATAAACCTGTTGGACTTTAACCTGGTGTTGTGAGACGTTTTACTGTGCTCACCCCAGCCCTATGCCAGCATCTCCGCATTATTGTTACGGGAAAAGGGCAGGAAAGTGGACGTGAAGAATGTCGGAGCAGCCATGATCTTACTGAATGGCAGAACAGGCTCGATGGGCGAATGGCCTACTCCTGTTTCTCTTTCTTTTTGTAATGGCCCACCTGACTTCCTCATTCTTCAAATAAGTTGCATTTCCCAATCTGTTCAACTCCCCTATGTCTCCCATTATTGCTTTGAGGAAAAAAACAGGGTTGTATCCTTGCTGTCGAATCTCATAAATGGAAAGTTTTCTGTTTTCAAATCAAATCTATCCATTTCTGCCAGTGTCTTTTTTTCATGATGTAGAATATATACTCTTAAGATCATTCTGGTTCAGCCTAAAGTTTGGTGGTAGCCATAACCCAGGTTCCGACTTCCTAAAGCCATTTCAGAAGCTTGATGCCAGATGATTTGTGTATTATGTGTGTTCTCTGTTTAAAGAAGAAGTGCGCATTTGTGCTCCATCTGGTCAGATGAATTCAAATTCCACCATCTGCCGTGGTGGGATTCGAACCCAGATCCCCAGAACATTAGCTGTGTCTTTGGATTAATTGTCTTGCAATATTACCACTGGGTAGCCAACCCCAGTAAACTTCTTCAGGGAGTACACAGTACCATGAAAAGCTCGGTACTGCAGCATTGAGGGGAAGACAAGTCACCCCCCACTTTTTATGGAACTAGATGCTTGGGTTAAATTTAAATGTCTGTGGTGAATGTCAATGAGGGGGTTCAGTGAGTGGCTTAATGGGTGAACAGCCGGGGAGGTAGAATGGGTGGGCTATAAATAGAGTACCATAAGGGAGGCAATGTCCCAGTGGTATTACTGTAAGATTATTCAGCTAGAAGCACAGCTAATGTTTTGGGGATCTGGGTTCGAATCCCACCATGGCAGTTGGTGGAATTTGAATTCAATAAAAAATATCTGAAATTAAGAATCTGTTGATGACCATGAAACCATTGTCTTCTGTCTGAAAAAAAAACTATCTGGTTCACTAACGCCCTTTAGGGAAGGAAATCTGCCTTTCTTACCAGGCCTGACCTACATGTGATTCCAGAGCCACTGGTTGATTCTCAACTGCCCTCCAAGGGCAATTAGAGATGGCAATAAATTCTGGCCAGCCAGTGATGCCCATGTCCCATGAGGGAACTTTAAAAAAGTCAATAAAAGGACTTACACAGCCTGAAAAATGCCATTCGGATTCTACCTGCCTTGTTGTTCATTTTTAACATTTTGGCTTTTCTTTTAGCATGAATGATTTCAGAACCGGAACTACAGGTAAGGGCCACACACTGAAGCACAGGTTCCTACTCATTGCAGGCAGAATAGCTGGCAGCCATTTTGTCATTATTTTTGCGATGCATACAAAATGGTGGCGCACAGATGTGAGGGCAGTAGATGTATGCTAGTAAAGAACACTTTTCCAAGAGAGATGGAGCCAGGAGTGTGCATGCCAGAACAATCCAGCTTAACCCCAGGTGAATCACTGTTCCTAAATTGGAAATGAGTGTTCTGTTAAATTAAATGGTTGATATTACCAAGTCAAAAGCAAAACATCTCAGATGCTGAAAATCTCATACGGAAACAGGAAATCCTGTTCTGATTAAAGTCCAGCTTGAAATGATCCTTCTGTTTCTCTCTCCACAGATGCTGTCAGACCTGCTGAGTATGCCCATCCCTCCTGTGTATATATCACCAAGTATCACTCTTGGCTCAGTGGTGGCACGTTGAGTAATAGGCTAAAACTTGACACAGTGAAAGAGTGTACTGCACCGCACTGTCCTTCAGGGAAGATGTAAAAAGATCCATTTGAAGAGCGGAGTTGAATTTAAAAGAATGGTTGCAACAAATTGTTAAACTTAAGGATGGCATGGTGGCACAGTGGTTAGCATTGCAGCCTCACAGTGCCAGGTACAATAATGGCCTTGGGCTACTGTTCAGAGGCTGCACAGATGTGGCCTCGGGTCACTTATGCGTTTCGGTGACTGTGGAGTTTGCACAATCTCCCCGCATCTGTGTGGGTTTCCTCCAGGTGCTTGGGTTCTCCACCCGCCCCTGCCCCAAAGAGGTGCAAGTTAGGTCGATTGGCCATGCTAAATTCTCCCTTCGTGTCAGGGGGATTAGCAGGGTAAATGGGTGGGGTTACGGGAATAGGGCCTAGGTGGGATTGTGGTCAGTGCAGATTCGATGGGCCGAATGGCCTCCTTCTGCACAGTAGGTATTCTAGGATTCTATGCACATTCTCCCCGTGTCTGTGTGGGCTTCTGTCAGGTGCTCCAGTTTCTTCCCGCAGGTGTGCGGGTTAGGTCGATTGGCCGTGGTAAGTGGCCTCTTAACATCAGAGGGATTAGCAGGGTAAATACATGGGGTTACAGGGATAGGGCCTGGGTGGGATTGTTGTCGGTGCAGGCTTGATGGGCTGAATGGCCTCCTTCTGCCCTGTAAGGATTCTCCTCCTATTCGGACAAATATTTATTCCTCAGCCAAAATGATTTGATCCTCCCTCTTATTACTGTTTGTGGCAGCTCACCCTGCTGCTGTGTTTATGTAGATTACAACAGGGACTTAAATTCAAAGCAGTGTTTCATTGACAGTAGAGCACTTTGCCATCAACTAAAGCTCTTTATATATGCAAGGTTGTTTGTTCGTAACAGCCTCGTTTAATCAAGTAACATTTCGATGTGTGTGCTGTTTAATTATGTAATTGTTTTATTCACAAATCGTATTCACATTATTCATTCTGTTGCATGTCCCACTTCAAGGCATGTGTAAATGTGCGTAAGTGGTTTCTAAGCCTCGAGGTTGGATCTTCGGTCTCATTGCCTCGTGCTCGTTTGCATATTTTATTAAATATGATCCCCTGATTTTACCACTGGCAAATAAACTCTCTCCTGATCTAACCGACAGTGGAGTCTGACAGAGAGCAGCAAATGCCTTAATGAAACTCGGGAGCTTGGATCATTTAATTGTTTCAGTGAATCATCTGCTTGTCTTGATAAACCTTGGAGAGCTCAGTTCAAACCCAGAACAGCAAAGAGTTGAAGATCAATTCTCCGTTCATGTCCGTGGAGCTCAGAGTTTAGAATTCATACACACCATCTTACCTATTTATGTGTTAAAAATACGACGCTAAAAGCATTGAATTATATTTTGATTCCCAGCTTGGGTCACTGTCTGTGTTTGCATGTTCTCCCCGTGTCTGCATGGGTTTTTCCTCCAGGTGCTCTGGTTTCCTCTCACAGTCTGAAAGACACGCTGGTTAGGGTGCATTGGCCAGGCTAAATTCTCCCTCAGTGTGCCCAAACAGGCGCCGGAGTGTAGGGCAACTCAGGGGTTTTCATGGTAACTTCATTGCATTGTTAACGTAAGCCTACTTGTGACACTAATAAATAATAAATAAATATTTTAAATGCTTTAAGGCATTTAATTAATCATAGATGCAGAAAAGCATAATGGGCCAGAACTTCCTAGCTCCCAGCATTGCATTTGGGAGGAACCCCAGTGATGGAAGTTCCCATGTCAGGGTTTAATTTGCAAATGTCCAGAAGAGCGAACTTCCCCTGGACAATTGCACTGGGCCGGGAACCATCCAACAAAGCGATAGAAAATCATTAACTTCAGATAGTTCTGCCAGTTTTACCCTGATTTTTTTTTTATTCATTGGATTGGGCATCACTGGCTGGACCAGTATTTATTTCCCATCCCTGAGGGCATTGAAGAGTCAACCACATTGCTGTGGTTCTGGGGTGATACGTAGGTCAGACCAGGTGAATACAAAAATCATATTTTTGTGCGGCACGGTAGCACAGTGGTTGGCACTGCTGCTTCACAGCTCCAGGGTCCTGGGTTCGATTCCCGGCTTGGGTCACTGTCTGTGTGGAGTTTGCACGTTCTCCTCGTGTCTGTGTATGTTTCCTCTGGGTGCTCCAATTTCCTCCCACAGTCCAAAGATGTATGGGTTAGGTTGATTGGCCATGCTAAGAAACTGCCCCTTAGTATCCAGGGATGCATAGGTTAGAGGGATTAGTGGGTATAATATGTAGGTTTATGGGGGTAGGGCCTGGGTGGGATTGTGTTCAGTGCAGACTCAATGGGCCAAAGGGCCTCTTTCTGCACTGTAGGGTTCTATGATTTCTATGATATACTACAGGTCCTGGAAATCTGAATTAACAACAAAAACTGCTGGAAAAACTCAGCAGGTTAGGTGGCATCTGTTATGGCCTCTTAGGCTTTGCTGACGCTATATACGTACAGGACCTCAATCCTCAAGGGATCTATCTCCACGCTAAGCTAGATATTGAGAATGACAAGTGTTCTGATTGAACACAATTACCTGAAGTTTATTACTGGCAACAACCATACACAGCTCTGCACAGGCCTTGATCTAGCCTGTGTCCTATCAGTTACATAGGGTGATACTTGACTATGCCTGACTCATAAGGTATACATGAAGTCTTACTGATACCGTAGAACCCTACAGTGCAGAAAGAGGCCTTTGGCCAATAAATCTACACCAAACACAATCCCACCCAGGCCTTACCCTCATATATCATACCCACTAATCTACACATCCCTGGACACTAAGGGGCAATTTCTTAGCATGGCCAATGAATCTAACCCGCACATCTTTAGACTGTGGGAGGAAACCGGAGCACCCAGAGGAAACCCACGCAGACACAAGGAGAATGTGCAAACTCCACACAAGCAGTGACCCGAGCCAGGAATCGAACCCAGGACCCTGGAGCTGTGAAGCAGCAGTGCTAACCACTGTGCTACCGTGCCGCCCACAGTCACAGACAGTGAACATCTGCAGTAGGGATCACAAGCAATAGTGAATATCTAACACTGAGATTGTATCTTGTACCCTCCAACCTTACACACGGTGATATCCCTCGCCAGCTTTGTAAAGACACATGTCATTGTCAGCATTATATATGCGTATAATATCACACCAGCATCTATGGAGAGGGACAGACCGGCCATTCTTGCTGGTGGGGTCTTCCGGTCCACCCGACAGTGAACCCTGGACGGGCGTTCAGTGGGAAACCCCGTTGACCGTGGAGGGCCACATCCACTGCTCCTGCCGCTGGGGGCATGGAAAATCCCACCCAACATTTCAAATCAAGGACCTTTCATCAGAGTAATGACTCCCTTTGCCTTCTGAGTCTAGTGATGACTTTTGCCCAAAGATGCTCCCTTACCCACTGAGCTTTTCCAGTGATTTTTGTACTTATTTTGAATGAACTGCCTGAGGCACAGATTAAAGTCAAGGGATTTGAATAAACGCCTGCAGATAAAATTAAATCGCAGGGCTGTGCTTGGGGATCAAGTGGGGCTGGCTGAATCATCCTTGCAGTGAGCTGGCAGTGAGGTATCGGGCCGAATGGTCCTCTTCTGTGTTGAGGCCATGTTGTGATTCAATGGTCAAGTTCATCAAGGGACACAAGAACACAACAAAAAAATTACTCACTTTGTGATACGCATAATGAATTGGCATTTACTCATAGAGGGGGGGGATCTCATAGAAATCTATAAAGTTCTAACAGGGCTAGAGAGGGTAGATGCAAGGAGGATATTTCCAATGGTGGGGAGAGACCAGAACCAGGAGTCACAATCTGAGAATTCAGGGTAGACCATTTAGGATGGAGGTGAGAGGTTGTTTCTTCACTCTTAAGGTGGTGAGTCTGTGGAATTCATTACCACAGGAAGTAGTTGATGCCAAAACATTGAATGTATTCAAGAGACAGCTATTCACAATATGTGTTAATGATTTGGATGAGGGAACAAAATGTAAAAATTCAAAATTTGCAGCTGATACCAAGTTGGTCAGAAGGGTGAACTGTGAAGCAGATGTAGAGATCCTTCAGAATGATGTGGACAGGTTGGGTGAGTGGGCAAATCAATGGCAGATGCAGTATAATTTGGATAAATGTGAGGTTATTCACTTTGGAAGCAAAAGCAAGAAGGCAGATTACTACCTGAATGACTGTAAATTGGGAGAGGGGAGTGTGCAATGGGGCCAGGGTGTCCTTGTGCACCAGTCACTGAAGGTAAGCATGCAGGTGCAGCAGGCGGTAAAGAAGGCAAATGGCATGTTGGCCTTCATTGCGAGAGATTTCTAGTACAGGAGCAGGGATGTGTTGTTGCAATTGTATAGGGCCTAGGTGAGGCCTATTGCATGCAGTTTTGGTCCCCTTTTCTGAGGAAGGATGTTCTTGCTCCTGAGGGAGTGCAGCGAAGGTTTACCAGGCTGAGCCTGGGATGGCGGGACTGATGTATGAGAAGAGGTTGACTAGGTTAGGATTGTTTTCGCTGGAGTTCAGACGAATGAGGGGGGACCTCACAGAGACTTAAAAAATTCTAACAGGACTAGACAGGGTAGATGCAGGGAGGATGTTCCCCATGGTGGGGGGAGTCCAGAATCAGGGGTCACGGTCTGAGGATTCAGGGTAGACCATTTAGGACAGAGGTGAGGAGACATTTCTTCACCCAAAGAGTGGTGAGCCTGTGGAATTCATTACCACAGGAAGTAGTTGATGCCAAAACATTGAATGTATTCAAGAGGCAGCTGGATATAGCACTTGGGGCGACTGGGATTAAAGGTTATGGAGGGAAAGCAGGATTAGCCTATTGATTGGATGATCAGCCATGATTGTGGTTAATGGCAGAGCAGGGTCGAAGGGCCAAATGGCCTCCTCCTGCTCCTATTTCTATGTTTCTATTTCACTAATGTGTTACCTTTGATTCAATTCTCTGCAACAGGACATGTAACTGTTTAGTCCAATAGCCAGATTCGAAAGATACGAGCTGGTTCTGGAAAACTCCTGAACATTTGAAAGCTTCCAGGTGGTCAGCTTAGTCTGTGTTATGAAGAACTTTATGGTTCTCAACCATGAGAATCTATCCCCCCCAGTGGTGGAACGATATTGGCTGAAATCAGCTGAAGCAGAAGTGGGGGACGTTTTGGTGTATGCGCAGATAGGTTGCTAACATTGATTAACTGTTCCTCCAGGTATTACACATTCTCTTTGCTACATCGTCACAAGACAGAGAAAGAAAGGTGAAGGATTTTTCTGCTTTCATGCTTTTGTTAGGATGGATGAGTCCCTTCAGATACACCTCAGCACCACACATCAATCTGAAAGTGGACATACAATATAGAGGATGAACCCTCAATCATTGAACTGCTTTTGCCTGTTGAACTCCAAAGGACTCCCCCACAAAAATATAATGCCTGCAGGGAGTGCTGAGTGATTCTTCAGCTATCTAAGTTATTGATTTATCAACCATCACATCTCCAGACACAGTCAAAGAATGAGCCATAAAATGCTGTCATGCTGAACTTTATTTGTCTGTAGACGCCCGCTGTAATAATCTTACCAGGGCAAGTCTTCTGTCATTATCACTCTTTACTTACAACATGCTCAAAGTGTCCCTCGATGGCTATAGTGTACGGGTCACCCCCGAATGCTTTGGCCGCCGGCCTGAGTGGAGCCAGCCAGTTCCAAACTGCTCCTTCCATATTGGGCGAGCCTTCACCTGCCTAATGGGGAGCTCACATTCTACAAGCTCAATAAGGATGATCTCCTGTAGCCATCATTACACCCACCTGCAACCTTGAATTCCCTCGATTCATGTACTGTGAGCACAGGACTTCATGTGTTCTGGTGCACGGTGGCACGATGGCACCGTGGTTAGCACGGGTCTGCACTGCGCCAGGGACCCGAGTTCGATTCCTAGCTTGGGTGACTGCCTATGTGAAGAACAAAGGACAAAGAAAATTACAGCACAGGAGCAGGCCCTTCAGCCCTCCAAGCCTGCACTGACTATGCTGAATTCAAACCCCCTACCCTTCCCAGGACCATATCCCTCTATTCCCATCCTATTCATGTAGTTGTCCAGGCGCCCCTTAAAAGTCACTACCGTACCTACTTCCATTACCTCCCCCAGCAGCAAATTCCAGGCACCCACCACCCTCTGTGAAAAACCTTGCCTCATACATCTCCCTTAAACCTTGCCCCTCGCACCTTTAAAGCTATGCCCCCTAGTAATTGAGTCTTCCACCATCAGAAAAACTTCTATCTATCCATTCTGTCCGTGCGCCTCATAATCTTGTAGACATTGCACATTCTCCCCGTGTCTGCGTGGGTTTCCTCCGGGTGCTCCAGTTTCCTCCGACAATCCAAAAATGTGCAGGTTGGGCTGCTTGGCCATGCTAAATTGCCCCTTAGTGTTATGTGGATGTCAGGGGGATGAGAAGGGTAAATATGTGGGGTTATGGGGATAGGGCCTGGGTGGGACTGTTGTCAGTGCAGACTCGATGGGCTGAATGGCCTCCTTCTGCACTGTAGATATTCTATTCTATTTTAAAGCCTTTTTAATCCTTACGCATGATCTGTAATTAGTTGCTGCTAAGATATATATAAACCAGAATTCTCTGGCCTTTAACAGCGGTGGGATGTTCCCCGCCAGCATGGGGTGACATCAATGGGAATTCCCATTGTTGGTGGCAGGACCAGAGAATCCCGCTGCGAGCAAATAACACGCCATCTCCCGCCAGCGGGAAATGTATGGACTGGGAGGTGGAGAACCTTGCTCTACATCAATGTGGATGATCTTGGTTAACTTAATAAAGTCAAAGAAATCTTTGTGGTGGCACAGTCACACAGTGGTTAGCACTGCTTCCTCACAGCACCAGGGACACGGGTTCAACTCCGACCTTCGGCCACTGTCTGCGTGGGTTTCCTCCGGGTGCTCCAGTTTCCTCCCACAGTCCAAAGATATGCAGATTAGGTGGATTGGCCATGCTAAATTGCCCCAATTGTTACCAACAACTGGGAAAAAAATGAGGTCTTCGTCTTTTTGTTACAGATTACGTCCTCACTCCAAATCCCAGAACCACTCTCAGTGTCCAATCCAATTTGTTATCATTTGCACATTAGCTACCATGCTTGACTTAGTGATCCGTTTCTCTTCATTAAAGTTAGCTTCAACTAAATGCAGTGATATAGACAAGACGAATTACAAAAGGTTGTGAACGTAGCCCAACCCATCACGCAAACCAGCCCCCAATCCATTGATTCTGCCGACACTTCCCACTGCCTCAGAAAAGCAGCCAGCATAGTCAAGGACTCCACACGCTCTGGACATTCTCTCTTCCACCTTCTCCCATCGGGAAAAAGATACCAAAGTCTGAGACACGCATCAACCGAATCAAGAACGGCTTCTTCTCTGCTGCCATCAGACTTTTGAATGGACTTACCTCGCATTAATCTTGATCTTTCTCTATATCCTAGCTATGACTGTAACACTACATTCTGCACTGTCTCCAAAATATGATATACTTTGTATAGCGCGCAAGAAACAATACTTTACACTGTATACTAATACATGTGACAATTACAAATCAAATCAAATCATATCAAAGAATCTATGTGATAAAGGTACCTTTTAATGTCCTGTTGCCATTAGATTTAACAGCTCATGCTTTAAAAGTCTGTGGGTGAAATCTTATCAAAAATGGCAGAGTGTTGCATTCGGCACCAAAAATCTCACTGAAGGCACCGGTGTGTTTTTGAGCTGCATCCTACGCCTCATTAGAAATAATTTTGATGCCAATGCCAACATATAACATACATACCTACATCATACGCACGTACAGAATTCTTACTGAAGTGTTAACAGGCAAATTGCTAACCTATGGCCACCCGTAAGAATTGACACCTGATAGTTCAGGGTTTCAATCTCTTCAGATGGCGGGTTGTATGGATTTGGCCCAAGCTGAATGCCATGGTCATCTGCCATGCAACGTGGATATTTTACAATGGGAATTACTGCTCAGAAAGCATCAGCAGGGACCACGGTTCATTTTGTAATGCCAGGAGCTCTGATTGAGTTTGACCTCTGTTCTGAACTCGGAGATCAACTAATTCAGCTAAATATCCAACGTGGAAGTTTCTAGATTTGTGAACCTTCAGTATTACACTAGGCAATTAATAAGTGGATTGCCCTGAAACTGACCGATAATCACCATAAATCTGAAACCCTCCATAGTCAGATGTGTCCTTGGTCACTACGTGACTATAGACACCATGGGACACAAAGGTGAAATCACTAAGGTTCTTGTTCAAACCCAGAATCTAGTTGGAAAATGTACACATGCACAGTATGCAGTTTATCGAATCCCCTCAGGTATTTGGTACTTGGGTGTCAGTGTTCAAATGGTAACACTGGCCATTCAAAATAAGAAAGAACTGTGTTTATTTATTTTTTAAGTATTTATTTTACTAGTGTCACAAGTAGGCTTACATTAACACTGCAATGAAGTCACTGTGAAAATCCCCTAGTTGCCACCCTCCAGGGACTATTCGGGTACACTGAGGGGGAAGTTAGCATGACCCAATGCATCTAACCAGCACGTCTTTTGGACTAGAGGAAACTGGAACACCCGGAGGAAACCCACGCAGACACGGGGAGAACATGCAAACTCCACACAGACGATGACCCAAGCCAGGAATTGAACCCGGGTCCCTGCTGCTGTGAAGCAGCAGTGTAACCACTGTGCTATTGTGCCACGTGTTGTGTCTTTCATGACCTCAGAATGTCCCAAAGGACTTTACTGCCAATTAATTTATTTTATGTATGCACATTGCTTCAATGTGAGAAACACAGTAACCAACCTGATCGCAGCAAGCAACCAAAATCGCAGCGTGTTAATGAGCAGATAGTCTGCTTTTGGTAATGTTGATTGATGATTTTATATATTACTTATGGGACGGGTTTCTGCATCTGGAATTGTACCCCAGCAAACATCACACCAAATCCATGATTTATCAGAGGATATGATGGACTTTTACACTGAAGGGCGTAAAGGGCTGAGAAAGTGCAGGTACCTCCAATAGTCCTGACACAAGCATTGAGATTTGGACCGGGGTTCTCCCATCTCACTTGCCCCCGCTGCCAGCGAGAATGGAGAATTTGGCGCTCAGCCAAATCTCCATTCGCTGCAGTGAGACCGGAGAAACCGCAGTTGCGGGCAAGGTCGGAAAATTCTGGCCTAGATTTCAGGATGACGCTTGTCGAAGAATGGATTCATTCGTAAGCTGAATAAGGGCAGACAGTCTGGGCACATCGGACAGGCCATGTTGACTGCTGCTCTTTCAGGAGCCAGAGGCAATCAACTCCTGGCACAGAGCAAGCTGACATAGTCTGCTGTCTGACCCATGTTTCCAACATAAAAATAATGAGGACTGGCTTTCACAGAGCAGAGTGGGCTGTGCTGTGACATTTTGCACAATGCCTCTGAGCTGTGGTAATTAGTTGTAATTTTCTTGATGTGTTCCTTAGCCTTGGCTCTGTGCTTGGTAGTTAGGATCCCAGTTCAGACCTTTAAATATTCATCTGCAATCTTGATTTCCAAGCTCGTCGAGCTGGGTTTGTGACCTTCCCTCACTGTGTGTGTCTGAATACAACGCAAACCATGAAACAATAGTTCTCAAAAAGAGTGCAGTTAAAACACATCACTGTCAATATTCAACAGAGCTTAAAAAGGAAATTATATTATCTAAAGCCACTTTATAGTGAATGCTTTTCTAGAATAAAGCACACAACAGCTTGCTCATATTTTAAAATGATATTCATTCTCAGGATGTGAACATTAGTATGTATTGTCCATGACTACCTTTTTTTTATTCGTGGGACATGGGCATTGCATATATTGCCCATCCCTAGTTGCCTGAAGGCAGTTGAAAGTCCATCACATTGCTATGGCTTTGGAGTCACTTGTATGCCAGACCAGGCTAAGGACGGCAGATTTCCTTCCCTAAAGAACATTAGTGAACCAGATGGGTTTTTTGAACAATTGACAATGGTTTCATAGTTATCAGTAGATTCTTAATTCCAGATACTTTATATTGAATTCAAATTCCACCATCTGCCGTGGCGGGATTTGAACCCAAGTCCCCAGAACATGATTTGAGTCTAGCCATAATGCCACTGGACCATCACTTCCTCTTGCCTGGAGTTCAGTATATTCACTGTTATAGAGTCATAGGGTGGGGTTTTCTGGCCGCACTCACCCCAAAACTGAAAAATCCAACCCGAGGTCAACGGACTGTTGAGTTGTCTGCCAGCTGCTCACTGCAATTTCTGTGGTGGACAGGATGGGAAAATTCCTCTTATAGAATCATGGAGATTTACAGCACAGAAAACAGGCCCTTCGGCCCAACTCATCCACCCACCATCAGGCTCCCTAAGCTGAACTGGTCCCACCTGCCTGCATTTGGCCGGTACCCCTCTAAACCTTTCCCACTCAATTGCTTGTCCACGGCACAGTGGTTAGAACTGCTGCCTCACAGGAACCCAGGTTCAATTTCGGCCTCGGGTCACCCACTGTGTGGAGTTTGCACGTTCTCACCATGTCTGTGTGGGTTTCCTCTGGGTGCTCCGGTTTTCCCCCACACTCCAAAACTAATATGCTGGTGAGGTGGATTGGCCATGGTAAATTTCCCTTTAGCCTCAAGGGAATTACATGGGGTTATGGGGATAGGGCTTGTGTGGGGTTGTTGACAGTGCAGGCTCGATGGGCCGATTGGCCTTCTTCTGCACTATCGGGATTCTATGATCTTTATTTTAAATGTTGATATGATACCTGCCTCAACAACCTCCTTTGACAGCTCATTCCATATACACATCACCCTCTGTGTGAAAAAGTTGCCCCTCAGGTCCCTTTTAAATTTTTCCCTTCTCACCTTAAATTTATGCACTCTAATTTTGGACTCCCCTACCCTGGGGAAAAGACCTTGGCTATTCACCTTATCTATGCCCCTCATGATTTTATAAATTTCTATAAGGTCACTCCTCATCTTGCTACAATCCAGAAAAGATGTCCCAGCCTATCCAACATCTTATAATTAAAACCTTTCAGTCAGGTAACACCTTATAAATCTTCTTTTACATCCTTTCTAGTTTTATAATATCTTTCCTATAACAGGGTGACCAGAATTGTACTCCAAATGTGGCGTCACCAATGTTTTGTGCGGTTGTAACATAATGTCTCAACTCTTGTACTCATGCTTTGACCAATGAAGGCAAGTGTGCCAAATGCCTCCTTCACCACTCTGTCTACCTGTGATGCCACTTCCAAGGAGCTATGTCCCTGCACAGTGGGTCACTCCATTCAACAACACTCCCAGGGCCCGACTGTTGACTATATAAGTCCTGCCCTCATCTGTCTTCCCAAAATGCCCAACACCTCACATTTATCTGAACTAAGCTCCATCTGCCATACCTCAGCCCACTATTGCAATTGTTAGGGTACAGATCAGAAATCCCAGGTTAAGTTAGACTCGTGGTTCTCCAGCGTCTCTTCTCAGCAGCCTCAGGCAGCCGGGACTTACCCCATGAGTCAACACTCCTGGCTGGAACATTCCCCCCATTCTCCTGAAGCCCCGACCAGCACCGCCCCCCCCCCAACAATCTCCACTTCCTGGCAGGCTGAAGGCTTTCTGAGATCATTTGTAAGTGCTGGCTGGGATATGGGATGTGGGTTACCTTCCAGGGTTCCTTCAGCTAAATAATGGCCCTGTGCATACAGAGAAAAATGCCTTAAAGGGACCAAACCCCCCCCCCCCCAGGACAAACAGTGTAAAAGGGCAGATCGGGTGACTTGATCGGGGCACCATGAGGAGTCCCACACAGAGAGGGGCAGCAGGAGAAAAAGTCCCAGAATTTCAAGTAAAGTTATTGAAGTTAAACAAGTCTCAAAGTGAAAGAAAGAGTGGCAGAGGGAGCAGACTTGAAAGGGAGTGGGTTTGAAAGAAGTGGTGGAGACCTGGGCAGGCAGCTGATGATTGGTGACCTTTCAAGCAGTGATATTCTGCCTGACCTGGCAAGTGTGCTTGGAGGATGAAGTGTGAACGTACATGCAGGGGCACAGTTAATTGCAGCAGGAGAGACTGAGCAACGTGTCAGAATCCTAACAGACCTGTTTCCAGTACCGCTGTGTGCCAGTCATTATTATGTATGCCCCTGTGGACTAAGGGGCATGAAGAATCACGAGGTCGGCTTGAGATCTTCAATGGTGAAGAAGTTAACTGAATGAACTGCATTCATTCTCAGTCAGGTCTGTGACCTCCCCCACTGAGCGGAGCTAATAGCCCTGGGGTCACATGACCCATATTCTTAAAGGGGCAGTCCGTACCCAAACCCCAACATACCATTACATACATCACAGTCCTCACCTCTTTAGCATCTATGTATTCATTTTTTTTTCCCTGACGCCCAGCTCTCGATGCCACGCGGGAAAGTGGGACTTCCCAAAGCGGGAAAGTGGAACTGATCCACTTCAGATCAGCCATGATCTTATTGAATGGCAGGGCAGGCTCGAGGGGCTAGATGGCCTACTCCTGCTCCTACTTCTTATGTTCTTATGCCTGAAAGTGGCAGGTTAACAGCTTATAAATTAAAACAGCTTACAATTCACGGGCCAACTCATTACTCACTGGCAGCTGTGAGGTGGAAGAAAGACTTCAGTCAGAATTGCTTCCAAGAAACGGGACAATTTCTCAAGTCCCCAAGCCCAAGGGCCTGCCATACGTGTCATTAAGGGGAAAAAGACTGAACATATCTTCAAAACCGCCTCATAGTAACACAATAACCACCAAACAAAAAGAAAGCATAACCTCCTTCTTTCACGGGGAGAAGGTGAAGAATGTAAAGAAGATTTAAAGTACTGCCACACTGAGTGACGATGGAAGGGAGAGGACCAGTGTCACAGCAGCCTCAGAGTGTCAAAACTGACCACATATCTGAGACGGAGCCCATGCAGCGGTAGGTCTGTATCCCTCTGTGGAAGGCTGGATAGAGAGAATGTGGAAGGGGAACAAAAAGGAGATACGTCAACAATACAGATGAAAATCTCGTGTGCAAATATTAGTAAACATAGAACATAGAAAAACTACAGCACAATACAGGCCCTTCAGCCCACAAAGTTGTGCCGAACATGTCCCTACTTTAGAGATTAAACTTAGCAGATTTATGAATAAATGGGTTTGCATCAAGTGCCATACATTGGATCCAGCTGGCGCGCCAGTTTAAATTCTTTCAGGAAAATAATTGTAGAATGCGAACTGTTGGAGAGGCAAGGTGGCACAGGGGTTAGTGCTGCTGCCTCACAGCGTCAGGGATTCAGGTGCAATTCAGGCCTCGGGTGACTGTTTGTGTGGAATTTGCACATTCTCCCTATACCTGCGTGGGTTTTCTCTGGTTTCCTTCCACAGATAAAAGCTGTGCGAGTCGGTTTGATTGGTCATGCTAAGTTGACCCTGCTGTCAGTGGGATTAGCAGGGTAAATATGTGGGATTATGGGGATAAGGCTTGGGTCAGATTGTGGTCAGTTAGACTCCATGGGCCGAATAAGACCATAAGACATAGGAGCAGAATTAGGCCACTCGGCCCATCGAGTCTGCTCACCCTTCAATCATGGCTGATTTTTTTCTCATCCCAATCCTCCTGCCTTTTCTCCATAACCCCGATCCCTTTATTAATCAAGAACCTATCCATCTCTGTCTTAAAGACACTCAATGACCGGCCTCCACAGCCTTCTGTGGCAAAGGGTTCCACAGACTCACCGCTCTCTGGCAGAAGAAATTATGCTCATCTCTATTTTAAAGGATTGTCCCTTTATCCTGAGATTGTGCCCTCTGGTTCTAGTTTTTCCTACTAGTGGAAACATCCTCACGTCGCTACTGGACAAGTCCCAGAAAAAGCAGAGGAAGTCTCTTGGAAAAAGTTGTGACAACCTTAACCTTGCTTATCTTGAGGTGACTCAAACTGCTTTCCACAGTGCATGGCCCTGGCTCAAAACACACACAGCTTACTCTGACCATCCTGGCTTGCATCAACTTTAAACTGTAAATGGCACTAGAATTGGGTTGCTTTCCCACTGTAGCAATTATTGACCACATAGCCACCCAGATGAGGAAGGAAAGGTAATTGAGGGTAAAATATTGATTCTTGTTAATGAATCTATCAGCATAAGTAACAAAATTGCTCAGGCCCTTTACTTGAAATGTGAAGGTATGATTATTCACATTCCATGTCACATCTGACTGAATAGGGCCTGGGTGAGATTGTGATTGGTGCAGACTCGATGGGCTGATTGGCCTCCTTCTGCTCTGTAGGGATTCAGTGTTTGAATTTCCAGCTCGAAAAGGCGGTACAAAAGAGTTAACTATATTCTTGAATGCCTCACAAATATAATAATTTTTATAACTCTTGCCTGAAGCCACATCTTGTAGCTTTTTAAGTTTTTAAAATGTATTTATTAGTGTCACGAATGTCAATGTTACATTAACGCTGCAATGAAGGGGTTGTGAAAATCTCCTATTCGTCACACTCCGACGTCTGCTCGGATACACTGAGGGAGAATTTAGCGTGTGCAATGCACCTAACTAGCACGTGTTTCAGACTGTGGGAGGAAAGTGCAGCACTCAGAGGAAACCCACGCAGACACGAAGAGAATGTGCAGAATCTGCACAGACAGTGACTCAAGCCGGGAATCAAACCCGGTCCCTGACACCGTGAGGCAGCAGTGCTAACTACTGTGACACTGTGCTGCCCACTATTGCTGGTGATGGAGTGCATTTTATGCCAGTCACCAAATCAAGTAGAGCTTACTGTATGGAGAAATAATGGCCACGATTGTCCCGAATGATTTCTAAGTGCTGCTGCCAGTGGGATAATTGGTGCATGTCCTGCCAGTGTTGCAGCGCCACTGAGGTGGGATTCAACCACTTTAAAACTCAAAAAAATGCCTCCACATAAACCACGCTGGGCTAAACCCACCAGGCACGTGAGGCTCCTAAATTAACATTCAGCTGACATTGAAGAACACTTCCTGCCTTTTCTTCTTTCCAAATAGTTGAAGGGAGAATGACCCAGATCCACGTTAATGCAGGAAGCATTTCATCTTTGATCTTTGATCTTTGATCAGAGGTTTCTGACAGACTGGGGAATTAAGGGTTATGGGGAGAAAGCGGGAAAGTGGAACTGATCCACTTCAGATCAGCCACGATCTTATTGAATGGCGGAGCAGACTCAAAGAGCTAGATGGCCTACTCCTGCTCCTATTTCTTATGTTCTTTTATGAGACCAATCTGTTTGTGTTATAACTGTGGATTTACCTCCGACAGTCTCTACTGCAACAAGAACACTGACAAAATCACTGAATCACTGAACTGCTCTCCCCAAAATTAGTTCATCACAAGAACTAATTAGATGTTCCATGCAATGTCCATTTAAGATATCTGACATGACTGATTCAAACCTGTAATTTTCACCATGACAACTGCATCTCAATGATTCTATCTTTCACACATAGCCATAATAACAGAATTTGGTTCTGAAATAGTACCTAGTGCAGGAACATTTTGATTTGATTTGATTTCCTTTATCACTGTTACATATATCAGTACACAGTGAAAAGTATTGTTTCTTACGCGCTGTACAGACAAAGCATACCATTCACAGAGAAGGAAACGAAAGAGTGCAGAATTACAATTACAGTTATAACTAGGGGTGTAGAGAAAGGTCAACTTAATGCAAGGTAGATCCATTCAAAAGTCTGACAGCAGCAGGGAAGAAGCTGTTCTTGAGTTGGTTGGTACGTGACTTCAGACTTTTGTATTTCTTTCCCAATGGAAGAGAGAATGTCCGGTGTGTGTGGGGTTCTTAATTATGCCGACTGATGATACTCCAAGGAAAATGTTAACATTGGCTGAGGGGAGTGCACTAGTGGTGTTAAGGATGCTGAGAGTATGCTGATTGTCCTTAGTTGTGCCAACAGGGTGGGCACACACAAAACTGGCAAACTGGCTGTAACTGGCAAGAGCAATTGCCACAGAATCTTCAAGGTGTGCAGACATTGCCTGTTCACTCTTATAAGGGAGCCTGGGTTATCAGGGAGGCTTGCCCTTTGGTTTCACAATTACTTTGTACCGGAGGTACATGCAAATTGTTGGGTCGCTGGACTGCCAAATCATGTTGCTCCAGGACAATTGTGTAGTATGTCCACCTGATAAATTCCAGATAAGGGACAACGTTTTTGCTGTTTCCTCTCCCCTGACTGCAAAGTATGGTCGTTAATTGAGCCGATGGAGCCAGATAATTTTCGGGTCATGGAACGTAAATTATAGAAACAGAAGTCGAGGATGACATAGGGATCACGGTCGAGAAAGTGCCCATAAATGAGGGGTGGCACAGTGGCAGGCACTGCTGACTCACAGTGCCAAGGACTCAGGTTCAGTTATGGCTTCGGGTGTCTATTTGTCTGGGGTTTGCAAGTTCTCCCCATGCCTGCGTGGGTTTCCTCCGGGTGCTCCGGTTTCCTCCCACAGTCCAAAGATGTGCAGGTTACGTTGATTGGCCGTGCTAAATTGTCCCTTAGTGTCAGGGAGATTAGCAGGATAAATGCTTTGAGTTATGCGGATAGGGCCTGGTGGGATTGATGTCCTGCAGGCTCAGTGGGCTGAATGGCCTCCTTCTGCACTGTAGGTATTCTATGATATTATTGAGATGTGTGATGGGTTGCGAGATCCATTCTTTGATTTAATTTATTATTGTCACATATATTAGTATTCAGTGAAAAGTATTGTTTCTTGTGCACTATACTTTTAGCGTCATGCAATGAAGATGCTATGAAAATCCCGTTGTCACCACACTCTGGCACCTGTTCAGGAGCACTGAGGAACAATTTAGCATGGCTGACGCACCTAACCAGTACGTCTTTTGGACTGTGGGAAGAATACGGAGCATCCGGAGGAAACCCATGCAGGGAGAACGTGTAGACCCCACACAGACAGTGACTCAAACTGGGAATCGAACCTGGGTCCCTGGTGCTGTGAGGCAGCAATAGTAACCACTGTACTGCCATGCTGCGGTGCGAATTTTGTTCCCTGACTGTTCCATGTGTCTGGATGAAGAACTGATTGTTGAATGTGAAGATATTGTTGTCCAGGATGAAGCAAATGAGTTTTAGAATTGCGTCTGGAGATTTTTGCGTTGAGTATTGAGGCAGTTGCATCAATGCCGTTGTTGTGGATGCTGGTGTAGAGTGCCGAGACATCCATTGTGACGAGTGTTCCTGCTATACAGACTAGGCATACCATACATAGAGAAGGGAAGGAAAGGTTGCAGAATGTAGTGTTACAGTCATAGCCAGGGTGTAGAGAAAGATCAATTTAATACAAGGTAGGTCCATTGAAAAGGCTGATGGCAGCAGGGAAGAAGCTGTTCTTGAGTTGGTTGGAATATGGCCTTAAACTTCTGTATTTTTTTCTGATGGAAGGAGGTGAAAGAGAGAATGTCCACGATGTGTGGGGTTCTTAATTATTCTAGCTGCTTTTCCGAGGCAGCAAGAAGTGTAGATGGAGTCAATGTATGGGAGGCTGATTTGCGTGATGGATTGGGCTACATTCATGACCTTTTGTAGTTTCTTGCAGTCTTGGGCAGAGCAGGAGTCATACCAAGCCGTAATACAACAAGAAAGGATGTGTTCTATGGTGTATCTGTAAAAGTTGCTGTGGGTTGTAGCGGATATGTCAAATTTCTTTAGCCTCCTGAGAAAGTGGAGGCATTGGTGGACTTTTTTAACTATAGCATTAGCATGAAGGGACCAGGACAGGTTGTTGGTGATCTGGACAACTAGAAATCTGAAGCTCCCAGCCATTTCCAATTCATCCCTGTTGATATAGACAGGGCATGTTCTCCACTCTGCTTCCTGAAATCAATTACTATCTCTTTCGTATTGCTGGCATTGAGGGAGAGGTTATTGTCATCACACCAGTTCACCAGATTCTCTATCTCTTTCGTTTACTCTGTCTCATCATTGTTTGAGATCCAACCCATTATGGTGGTGTCATCAGCAAAACTGAGAATCGAGTATGAGGGGAATTTGGCCACATGGTCATAAGTGTGTAAGGATATAGTAAGGGACGGAGGACACAGCCTTGTGGGGCACCAATGTTAGAAACATAGAAGACAGGAGCAGGAGGAGGCCATTTGGCCCTTTGAGCCTGCTCTGCCATTCATTACGATCATGGCTGATTGTCCAACTCGATAGCTTAATCCTGCTTTCTCCCCATAACCTTTGACTCCATTCGTCCCCAAGTGCTGTATCTAGCTGCCTCTTGAATAAATTCAATATAGATGTTGAGGATGGTCATGGAGGAGGTGTCGTTGATTGCAACACGGTGCACTTTCAAGTGAACAAGAAATAGTATTAATATATGAGACAAAAGACAAGCTTACGAAGCAAAATACAACATTGATGAGACTGGGGGAAGGTGGAAGAACTATTCAAGTATACCTCCCAGCAGCAAAGCACATCAACCCTCTGAACCCCTTCCTACAAGCAGCATTGAACATGGTGTCATTGATGGTAACTTACTACAGATAAGCTGAATTTATGTTCCGTGATTCCAGCCATTTTATTATCTTTAGACAGTTATATGGGTAAAATGTGTTTAAAGGGATATGGGTCCAATGCGGGTAATTGGGACTAGCTTAGTGGTTATAAAAAAAAGGGGGCAGCATGGACAAATTGGGCCAAAGGGCCTGTTTCCATGCTGTAAACCTCTATAACACTATAGCTAACCTAGACTTCAGGCTATTGTCATGAAAATGAGCCTAGTCCTACATGTCACATCCAAAAACCAAAATTAACTGTCATCTGAAAAATGATTGGCCCCAAGGATCTAGGATAACCGATATTTGACCTGTAAAACATCACCTGTAAAATTTGAGCTACCCCAAAGTCGAATGAGGGGGCGACACAGTGGGACAGATGTTAGCACTGCTGCCTCACAGCGCCAGGGCTCTGGATTAGATTGCCAGCTCGAGTCACTGTCTATATGGAGTTCGCACATTCTCCCCGTGTCGGCATGGGTTTCCTCCAGGTGCTCTGGTTTCCTCCCACACTTCAAAGATCTGCCATTAGATGGATTGCCCATGTTAAATTGACCCTAGTATCAGGGGATGAGCGGGGTAAATATGTGGAGTTACAGGAAGAGGGGCTAGGTTGGTGGAGACTCAATGGGCCAAATGGCCTTCTTTTGCACTGTAGGGATTCTATGATTCCAACTGCTGACAGTTCAAAATAAAAAGCCTACCGCCTATCAACATTAATATTTTTCACAGACAACGCATTTTCTTAAAGCTTTTGCACATCAATATTTGTCAGTATACCACTGTGAGAGACGATGGTGATTCAGCTGTGTGAGATACCTAGCCACTTCAGTTAAGAATCACATACAGGGCCAAACCAACTAACACTGAATGTTGCTAAAGAATATTAATAAAACAATTGTGTTTCTACTACAATTCTACAGCTGCACAGACACTTTTACTGATACTAGCTTTCTTAACTCACAGAGATTTTAAACACTTGGGTAGGCAGATTTTTGATTGGGAAAGGGGTCAAAGGTTCATAGGATCCTTACAGTGCAGAAGGAGGCCATTTAATCCATAGAACGTGCACCACCCACAATCCCATCTCGGCCCTATCCCCGTAACCCCACACATTTACCCTGCTAATCCCCCTGACACTAGGGTCAATTTAGCATAGCCAATCAACCTAGCTCGCACATCATTGGACTGTGGGAAGAAACTGGAGCACCCAGAGGAAACCCACGCAGACACGGGGAGAATGTGCAAACTCCACACAGACAGTGGCCTGAGGCTGAGGCTGAAACTGAACCTGGCTCCCTGGTGCTGTTAGGCAGCAGTGCTAATGACTGTGCCGTCATGCCACCTTAAGGTTATGGGGGGGGGGGTGCAGACAGGAAGGTGAAGTCGAGACCACAGCCAGATCAACCATGATTTTATTGAATGGTGGAGCAAGCTGGAGGGGCTGAATGGCCTACTCTTGCCCCTACGTTCCTGACTAAAATATTTAATAGCCGCACCACTGGATTGTTTTATATTATGCATGCTGAATTCAACACAAAATATCCCTGAATCCTAACCCTCTGTAATAAGCCTTTGGAAGCAGAAGTCCTTTCACCAAAATCCCTTTATTTACCATTCCGGCAGCAGTACACAGAGTGGGATCAGTCAGCGGGCTACCTTCCGCAGTGCCAGAGGAACTGACACTCCCAGTTAAATACAAGGAAAAGACTCCATGATTGGCCCATCAATTGACTCCTTAATTAGGGAGCTCATACTCCAATCGGCCAACCTCAATGGCCTGATTGAAGTCATTACACCCACTCCTCCCCTCCTGAATGCACTTAAATTAAAGCTTAAAAGTTACTGTTAAGGATATGAACATTTAATGTCTTAATCATCTGGTTTAGTACCTCAATTAAACTAGCTAGGTAATGTACATTGATGTTCTTTCGTACAGTTGAATTTAGGTTCAAGTGCGACCATTCTTATTAACACTTTAGAAAGTGAACTGTCCATTCACACATTCATTTATTCATAGCCATCTTTGCAACCGTTCCTCGATCTTTCTCAATTCTTTCCGTCCTCCTCAATGATTATGCCTGTCTTCCCATTATCCTCACATTCTTGCCTTGAGTTTATCATAGAATGATTACAGCACAGAAGGACGTCATTTGGCCCATTGTGTACTTACCTACTTTGTGGAAGGGTAATTCCATTAGACCCACCCCTTCCATTCCCCCATAGAGCCTGGCTTTTTGTTTTATTCTGGTGCTTATCCCCCACCCCATACCAGACGTTAGACAATTTCCCCTACCCTTATCCCCAGAATAGACTCATTTGATTCTTGACCCATCAGCCTACTCGCAACCTCCCAGTTCCTGACTTCCCAGCCTCCCAGGGCCCCTGTCAATTATGCTCCAGGATGTTTGGGAAATCTAAGGGTCTAAAGCATTGGAAACAGTGGAGAAGCAATACTCAAACAGTATAGATTTGGTATCTGTAGTATCCTCCTGAAGGTGTGCACTGTGCTATCAGCTGCTATCCTCTTGAAAGGGATGTCCCAAATATGCTGAAGGATGTGAAGTATCACTATCCTGATATCACAAAGCTCTACCTGCTCTTTTAATAATGCAATTCCTCATTTGGGCCATCCTGGCCCATTGAACAGATTCATAATTCACTTCTACAAAAGAGGGTTGATCTGTATCTGCATTATTTAAAGAGCTGGGCAACCAGTTTGCAGGTAGAGCAATTTTGAAGAATCCCTGCCATTGCAACGTACCTGAAGGATTCCTGAAGGTGTTGTGGTGAGATCCTGAATTTGGCAGGGAACATTGTTGCCTCACAAGGAGGACAGAGGAATAGGTGACCTGTTCGCAGAAGGATTGTAATAGATATGGCAGCTACGGTGTCCATGCCTCAGGGCAATGGAACAGAGGCGACAGGAAGGACAAGCTCTGCATGATGCCCACTGATGGCTCCTGCCCTGTGCTGACAGTGCCAAGAGGCTGTCCAACAGGTCTGTCTATGCACCTAGCATCTCAGGATGCCTGGCCACCAGCACTCATTCATATCCCATCCATTTCCCAACAAGGTGTTCTCCAAACTCATCAGCAAGCAGCACGGTAGCACAGTGGTTAGCACAAGGGTTACTGGATTTGCAGATAGCAATGAGGACCATCGGGGGTACAGCAGGATATAGATCAGTTGGAGACTTGGGTGGAGAGATAGCAGATGGAGTTTAATCTCGACAATTGTGAGGTAATGCATTTTGGAAGGTCGAATACAGATAGTAAATGGCAGAACCCTTTAGGGTATTGATAGACAAAGGGATCTGGGTGTACAGGTACACAGGTCACTGGAAGTGGCAATGCAGGTGGAGAAGGTAGTCAAGAAGGCATACGGCATGCTTGCCTTCATTGGTCGGGGCATTGAGTTTAAAAATTGGCAAGTCATGTTGCAGCTGTATAGAACCTTAGTTAGGCCGCACTTGGAATATAGTGCTCAATTCTGGTCGCCACAATACCAGAAGGATATGGAGGCTTTGAAGAGGGTACAGAAAAGATTTACCAGGATGTTGCCTGGTATGGAAGGCATTAGCTATGAGGAGAGATTGGAGAAACTTGGTTTGTTCTCACTGGAATGACGGAGGTTAAGGGGCGACCTGATAGCAAGATTATGAGAGGCATGGACAGAGTGGATAGTCAGAAGCTTTTTCCCAGGGTAGAACAGTCAATTAGTAGGGGACACAGGTTTAAGGTGTGAGGGACAAAGTTTGAAAGAGATGTACGAGACGGATTTCTTTTACTCAGAGAGTAGTGAGTGCCTGGACCTCATTGCTGCGGGAGATGTTGGAAGTGGATACAGTAATAACTTTTAAGGGGGTGTCTTGACAAATACATGAATAGGATGGGAATAGAGGGAAATGGTCCCTAGAAGGGTAGAGGGTTTTAGTTCAGTTGGACAGCATGGTCAGTGCAGGCTTGGAGGTCCTGTTCCTGTGCTGTAATTTTCTTTGTTCTTTGAAACCAGAGAGCCTGGATGAAACACACAGACAGTGACCCAAGCTGGGAATCGAACCCAGGTCCTTGGTGCTGTGAGGCAGCAGTGCTAACCACTGTGCCACCGTGCCGCCCCAGGTTGTCTCCTGTGAATAGTCAGGAATTCACCAGATGTAAAACCTTGGTTACATAAACCGACATGAAAATAAAAGTGTTTAGCGTTTTGGAGCATGAAGAGTTAACTCTGTCAGCATGAATGGCACATTGGCAGTCTGTGCAAATGAATTTAAATTATGATTTTTAATGAGGCATACTTGCGACTACAAGCCTTTGCCCATCTCTATGTGTGTCTGTAATTGACAGCAATAACGGACATAATATCTCATCTGAATTAATGAAATTCCCGGAAGGGCCAGCTCATCACCAAAATGACCTCTGTACTGAGTCTGAAACTACAGCGCTATAAAGCAATGATGGCTAAAAGTGAGGCTGTTGAATGTATTCATGTCTAGCTGGGCAGAGCTGGGATGGGGTAATGGGGGGAGGGAAGGGGGTGTTGTTGGGGATGGGGCTAGTTACAGGTCTAATCTCTCTCTGTCTGAGATACTTCCTGCTATGAAGATGGTGTAGTGATATCGTCACTGCACTTGTAATCCAGAGACCCAGGGTAATGTTCCAGGGACCCAAGTTCAAATCCCACCATGGCAGGCGGTGAAATTTGAACTCAAACAAAAAAAATTTGCAATTAAAAATCTATTGATAACCTGGAAACCATTATTAATTGTCTGAAAAACCTATCTGGTTCACTAGTGCCCTTTAAGGAAGGAAACCTGCAGTCCTTATCTGGTCTGGCCTAGATATGACTCCAGACCAACTTCAATGCGGTTACCTTTCAAATGCCCTCTGAAATGGAGGGCAGTTAGAGATGGGCAATAATATTTGGGCCCAGCCAGCAATGCTCACATCCCGTATAAATGAATAAATAAATACTGGTGGTTGACATGGTGGGTGCCACTCAGGGTGAGGCAGTGACACAGACTGAGCAGGGATGCAGGCTTCAACTGTGCCTTTTCTCACCTGGGCTTGATGTGGACACCTGGGACAGAATTCCTAGTGTTTGGTCAGGTCCTCAACATCAGATAGGCTCTCAGAGCTGGAGGACCTATAGGAGGCCTACAACCTCGAATGGAACAGGAGCCTGCAGGGGGAGAGCTCAAACCCTGCCTGGAGTACTGGTTACTTGGTCTGCCATTGGGAGGCCATTCCTAGGCAGCTTGTCTAGTCCCTGATATTACTAGGGTTCTGTAGGCCAGATGGAAAATTCCAGTTAACCTAAAATTGCCATTAGTGTCCTGAGATGCGGGGGTTATTGGGTAAATATGTAGGGATATAGGGGTAGGTTCTGGGTGGGATTGTGGTCAGTGCATATTCGTTACGCCGAATGATCTCTTTCTGTACTGTGGGATATCTATCTATCTATCTAATGGGCCTTAATAAGCCTTTAATTTCCCTTAATTGACTACCTGCCCCTCTTGTGGGTGGTTAGCCTCATATACTTACCTGGTGGAGATGTTGGAAGTCAATGATCAGGCACATTGATCTCCCAATGTAGCCGAGAGTCAATGATTAGCATAGCTGATCGAAATGTTGTTTGTTGCAATGTTTTCAAAGCCATCTTGGCCTTTTAGCTAAAATGAAGTATTAGATTCCAAGACGGGATGCAATGCCTCATCCTGTCAGCTTGGATCTTCTTCGTGTCTCTCGGTGGTTACGGTGGTGTGAATGGCATGGTGAGGTGGAGACCCAGCCATGGTTAACATTTCAGGCCAATAATCTTTCACCAGTATGCTGCGTATTTCCATCATTTCCCATTTATATAAAGTTGATCTTTGAGTTATAGAACATAGAACATTACAGTGCAGTACAGGCCCTTCGGCCCTCGATGTTACGCCGACCAGTGTTGTGTCACACCATTAGCTTTGTGATAACATCTTGCGACCTGGCTCACCACTGGAGTACTTTGAGTGTTGTGTTTGCACAATAGCTGTGAGCTAATCACATAACAAAGAGCAAACCATAGTTCACTCCAATCAAAGTGTCTATTAACAATATTCCAAGTGTTAATTACTGCCAAACAGCATCTATGCCTGTGAAAATGAAATGTTACAGAAATGGAATCTTAATTGTTTTAGGTTTTAATTGTTGTTGGAGATTTTGAAAATATAAAACTTTCAAAGCAACATGTAAAAACCTAGAAATGCAGGGACAAATCTAACTAATGCTGGAAGCTGTTAGATGCCCTGCTACAACAAAATGTGGTCCATTATCTTAAAAGAATTGTACGCTGAAGTGCAAAAGGACAAAACAGAAAACTTTTCATTCAGTACCGTCACCCTTAACGTCTTTGATTTACCAAGTACCCAGTTCTATTATATTGTTCAATGCCCGTTAGATTAGTCATTTACTTCCTTTGGCTATGAGGCTCCTTTCAACATTGGACTTCTTCTCTTTGCTGTCATCCTGAGATGTTATCACAGCTAAAATGTGTCATTTGGTGCAAAAAAGTTTAGAGTAAGCAGCCCACAGCTCACCGCTTTGATACAAACTCCAATGTAATAACTCATTTTACTCTGCTAATCAGCTCGAGTGTCCTAGAAGAATTAGACAGGATGAAGGTATCTCTTACTAATCTCAAGGACACAGCTGTGACCCACCAGCTTGTGTTAGCTCGTAATCAAGACAAACTGTCTCTTGCTGCCCTGTGATGGGAGCGATTACTGCCATCCCCCCCCCCCCCACCCCGAGACTGCTGCCTGTTGAATGCGTTCCATCCCCGAGCGAGGTTTTTCATCTTGTGTCTTGCAAGATCGAACGCGTGATGAATTACTACAACACACCAGCGGAAAACAACTTGGCCATTAGAACTGCTGCAACGGGCTTAGACCGGGAAAGGCAGAGGAGACTAGGCTCACGATGCCAACTGGGAATTATCGGTAATGCTCTCAACGCCAAGTCAGAGAGTGACGGGTTCAGTTCCCGATCCAGGCGCACAGGGCAAGAGATTTTACAGCCTCGCTCATACCAAAACTGTAAAATCCCGCTCGAGGTCGACGGGCCTTTCTATGGTCTGACCCTTACTCAGTCCGATTCCCGTAGCAGGCTGGTAAAATCCCAGCAGTAACCTAGGCTGGCATGCACATATAGCACTTAGAGTGTGCTGCGCTGTCAGAGATCCCACCTTTTGGATGAGATTTTTTTATCCTAAACCCTGTCTATTTTTTTAGATAAATGTAAAAGGTCCCATGGTTCAGTTCAAAGACAACAGCAAAGTTATCCCCAATGTCATAGAATCCCCCCATTGCAACAGAAGTCTCATCTAATCTGCACTAACTTTCTGACAGAGCATCCCGCCAAGGCCCTACCCCTGTAGCCTCACAAATTTGGCCCACTAATCCCCCTAACCTACACACCTTGGGACACAGATGGAAATTTAGCATGACCAATCCAACTAACCTGCACATCTTTGGACTGTGGGAGGAAACTGGAGCACCTGGAGCAAAGAACAGAAAACAAAAAAACATAGAAAATTACAGCACAGGAACAGGCCCTTCGGCCCTCCAAGCCTGCACCGACCATGCTGCCCAACTGAACTAAAGCCCCCTACGCTTCCAGGAACCATGTATTCCCATCTCATTCAAGATGCCCCTTAAAAGTCACTACCATATCCACTTCTACTACCTCCCCCGGCAACAAGTTCCAGACACCCACCACTCTCTGTGTAAAAAATCTGCCTCGTACATCTCTTTTAAACCGTGCCCCTCGCGCTTTAAACCTGTGCCCCCTAGTAATTGACTCTTCCACCCTGGGAAAAAGCTTCTGACTATTCACTCTGTCCTTGCCTCTCATAATCTTGTGGATTTCTATCAGGTCTCCCCTCAACCTCTTTCGCTCCAGTGAGAACAAACCAAGTTTCTCCCACCTCTCCTCATAGCTAATGTCCTCCATACCTAGCAACACCCTGATAAATCTTTTCTGTACCCTTTCCAAAGCCTCCACATACTTCTGGTAGTGTGGTGACCAGAACTGAACACTAAATTCCAAGCCTAACTAAGGTTCTATAAAGCTGCAACATGACTTGACAATTTTTAAACTCAATACCTCGGCCGATGAAGGCAAGCATGCCATATACCTTCTCGACTACCTTCTCCACCTGCATTGCCACTTTCAGTGACCTGTGTACCTGTACACCCAGATCCCTCTGCCTATCGATACGCTTGAGGGTTTCTGCCATGTGAAACCCATGTGGACATGGGGAGAATGTGCAAACACAGACAGTCATCCAAGGCTGTATTCAAACCTGGGTACCTGGAGTTGTGAGGCAGCTAACCAATGTGCTAACCTGACCAATCAATGTTTAAAGAGAAAATTATTTTCTAGTCATTTATTGCGTGTGTTGTTATATGACTCTGAATAAGCTGGCTCCTGCATTACCATACTGACTATGGTTCGAAAGCCCTTCGTTGATTGTGTAGCTGAGTCATACCAATGTCACAAACGGTGCTATATAAATGCAAATTATTCCTTCTTTAATCATTTTTATTATTCCCAGTATTACAAAAAGAGCTATAATTAAGATTGCTGTTCACTCAGGTCAATTGGGATGAGTTTGGGCCAGTTTCATTAGCACAAATCTGAGAATCTAATCACTTTTCATTACTTAATAAAATTTTATTTTCCACTCAGCAATGTGTCCACTGCTGAGAGAGAGAGTTGGAATCACTTGCATCATGTAACTGTGCCTGTGAAATTATACGGCTTCAATTTCTATCGGCATCTCATTTATTGAATCTAGATTGTTGATGAGTGGTGCTGAATTTCAGAACAATGCTGTTGTTTCACCGAAAACTTTAAACAAAATCATGCAGAAGACTTCAGTGAGATATTAGCTCCAGCCGTTTAACTCTTACCAGGTTAACTGACGGAGGGAACCAGTGTGCGGAAATGTTTAATTTTTAACCGTTGTCACAAGTAGGCTTACATTAATGAAGTTACCATGAAAGTCCCCTAGTCGTTGGCGCCTGTTCGGTTACACTGAGGAGAATTTTGCTTGGCCAACGCACCTAACCTACACGTCTTTCAGACTGTGGGAGGAAACCCATGCAGGCACGGGGAGAATGTGCAGAACCCCGCACAGACAGTGACCCAAGCCGGGAATCAAACCCGAGTCCCTGGGGCTGTGAGTCCACAGTGCTAACCTGGCTGTGCCACCCCATTTTGGGGGGTGGGGAGGTGGTGGTTGTGGGGGTTTTACTCCTGGTTCAAAGAGAACAATGAATAGTGCAGCGCAAGAGAAGGTCCTTTGGCCCACCAAGTCTGCACCAACATGTGACACCTTTCTAAACTAATGAATGTTTACTCCAGGTGGTCCGTATCCTTCTATTTCTTGGCTTGATAAATCATAACCATAGAACCCTACAGTGCAGAAAGAGGCCCTTCAGCCCATCGAGTCTGCACCGAACACAATCCCACCCAGGCCCTATCCCCACATCCCTACATATTTTACCCACTAATCCCTCTAACCTATGCATCCCTGGACACTAAGGGACAATTTCTTAGCATGGCCAATCAACCTAACCCGCACATCTTTGGACCGTGAGAGGAAACCGGAGTACCCCGAGGAAACCCATGCAGACACAAGGAGAATGTGCAAACTCCACACAGACAGTGACCCGAGCCGGGAATCGAACCCAGGACCCTGGAGCTATGAAGCAGCAATGCTTCCCTGCTGCCCTAAACAGAAATATGCCAATTACCCCAAATGTATTCCATAGGGGTGTATAAAGAAAGGCATTCATGCAGTCCCTGACACAATCTCGGAACATCACAAAGTACTCTGCAGCCTTTGGAAGTTAAGTAATGGTTGTAACCATCAGATTGGCGGACAGTTACAGCATAGGAAGAGGCCATTTGGCCCGCCATGTCTGCGTGGGCTTTCCAAAGGAGCAATTCACCCGTGCCACTGCCTGAGACGGGAAGTTCTGCCTCAATAGTAAACTCAAGCCCAGTGTGTGTACTGATCAGCTGTAACAAAGCCTATAGGATGTAATGAAGGATAGAAAAGCAGCCAAGTCATTGTGAGGAGATGTATAATGTGAAAGGGCCTTTCAGCCCTTTGAGCAAATGCATCGTAACCAATCATACACAATTGGTGCTAACCCCCATGTAATTTGTTTTCTGAGAAAGGTAGGCAGTTCCAGCTAATGCAATATCCAAAGGCAGTCTAGCAGGAGAGTGAGGGCAGCATTGTAACATTATGCAACCCAATAATGTCCAAGGGCAGAACACAGTGTTCAAACTCAAATGGATGGACAGGGAGGAACGGCAAGGATTTGATTCAGGCCTTGGAAGACAAGCATTACTCTGCAGTCAAGCAGCACAAACTGGGGAAGGGATGATATTGCACAAGATCCTAAAAGGTGACAGCAACAGAAAAAACAATGGGATCTATTCTTCATTCATACTGGTTTGGGAAGCTAAAGGTAGCAGTCACTAAAACCCAGTTAGACGTACCTTTTGAAGTCTGCTACAGTGAATTACCCGTGGAACAGGCCTTGGGAAAATCCATACTGTCTGAAATGCATTGTTAAACCTTCATCAACCACAGCATAATCAAGCGTCAGATCAAGCCCAAGGTGGGGTGCAATGTCTGGTCTTGTCAGCTTGGATCTTGTTTGTCTCTCTTGTGGGGACCATGAATTAGATTCAATTGCAATTTGAATCTGGAGCAAGCATGGAATGGATTGGGGTTTGCCCGGTCTACACTGGGCATTGGCTTCGTAACTTTAAGGATGGAGTTAAAAAAAACCATCAGTGATCTAATTTTGGAATTTATCTGATCTGATCTGACCTAACTTCAGTTGGAGGGGATTGGATTTGATGGGAGGGAAAGAGGGGAAAGAGAGGGAGTACCGCAGACAAAATGCAAATGCCTGTATTTTTTTAGGATGGTGGGGGCTTGCCCAGCCCTGCCGCCATTGCACACTTTGATGAGCATTGATTGTCACAGAGCGAGAATTTTGCCTCTCACTTGGAGGTTGAGCACCCAATCAAATTGGCTGGTGGGTCTCCAGTCTCTCCAGTGACAGTGCCGCTGTGGCTGGAAGAGGAACTGCACAGAGCTGCCTGAGACCAAGTCCGACAACCAGAGGGAAAAGTCAGGGCTCCCAGGGTGGGGATGGCAGGCAAGGGCTGGGAGTCGTCAAGGAGGGCGATCCCGATTCTGAGTGTGAGGGAGGTAGGTGGGAGGGGAGAGTGGAGATGGGAGGGGGGAGAAAGGTGTGCCACCAGTCAGCAGGGGGTAAAATGCAGGCCAGAGATACCAATGTGAAAATGATAGATAATCATTGGAATACAAAGAAGAACAAAGAAATTTACAGCATTGGAACAGGCCCTTCAGCCCTCCAAGCCTGCAACGACCATGCTGCCCGTCTGAACTAAACCCCGCCCCCCCACCCTTCCAAGGATCATACCCTTCTATTCCCATCCTGTTAATGTATTTGTCAATATGCCCCTTAAAAGTCACCATTGTATCTGCTTCCACTACCTCCCCTAGCAGCGAGTTCCAGGCACCCACCACCCACTATGTAAAAAATTTGCCTTGTACATCCCCTCTAAACCTTGTCCCCCACACCTTAAACCTATGTCCCCCAGTAATTGACTCTTCCACCCTGGGAAAAAGCTTCTGACTATCCATTTTGTCCATGCCCCTCATAATCTTGTAGACTTCTATTAGGTCGCCCCTCAACCTTCGTCATTCCAGTGAGAACAAACCAAGTTTCTCCAACCTCTCCTCGGAGCTAATGCCCTCCGTACCAGGCAACACTCTTGTAAATCTTTTCTGTACCCTCTCCAAAACCTAGGGCATTGACACAGATCTCACTCAAATGTTTGTCTTATTTTTGCATGGCTTTGCTATCTCAAGGATTCGGGTCACTTGAGATGTGTCTTGTTCAGTGAAAGAACAAACAGCCTTCAGGAAGATAGTTTATGCTTCCTTTAATGGGGAACCACCATGTTTCTGACCCCTGGTTACTGAAACTAAACATGGGCAGTTCCAATGAGCAGGTAGAAAGGAAATTGCAGGGCCTTGCAGTTTGGAGAGATGAGCTGAGGACAAGTCCTACTACAGCTCTGCTGCTTGGGGTATCCAGTAAAGCGACATGAGGTCTCTTGAGCAGTTCTTTTCTTTTGTTTTTGTAAATAGCCACCAGGGGTCCTCTCTGTGGGTGGCTGAGTGCCCAGTGAGGAGGGCACCACACTCCAGGGATGCTGGGTAGACAGCAGGATTCACCAAACGATCTCCCGATGCTGTGCGGGGCCTACATACTGCTAATTGAGTGCAGGCAGCAGGCGGAGACTATTAATTGGCCACCCAAATGAGACAATTGGCTCCTGGGCAGGAGGGCCATCTTCCACTTTCTTAACTGTTGGCAAAATGTCATGGTGATGGAATTGCGATCAACACTCCAACCAACCTTTGCATTATATCCTCCACCGAGTCTCAGCCCAGGAAGGCGCTGAGCTGAATCCCCTCGCTCAAACGGTTGAGGATCTTAAAAATCCTCTACCTCAGAGGGATAGAAACATAGAAGATAGGAGAAGGAAGAGGCCACTCAGCCCTTCGAGCCTGCTCCCCCATTCATTAAGCTCATGCTGATTGTCCAACTCAGTAGCCTAATCCTGCTTTTTCCCCATAACCTTTGATCCCACTCACCCCAAGTGAACTGGTCACGTGGCCCATTCCTCCTATATTTTGTGTTCAGCCCATCCCTAAAAGGCTGGTAAAATCCGGCCGGAAAAGTTCTTCGTGTTCGGATGCAATGCCAGCATGGCCACCAGGATCACAATCAATCCCAAGATGATCAGGATTCAGAGTGTGTTGATATAAAGAAGAACAAAGAACAGCACAGCATAGGAACAAGCCCCTCGGCCCATTGTACCGACACATGACGCCTTTGTAAATTGAAGGTTCTTTGTCTCCATGCAGTCCATATCCCTCTATTCCCTGTCTGTTCATAAATCTGCCAAGATGCCTCTTAAACGTTGCTATTGTATCTGCTTCTATCGCCTCCTCTGGCAGCACAATCCAGCCACTTACCACCCTCTGTGTAAAATACTTGCCTCTCACACCTCCTTTAAACTTTCCCCCTTTTACCTTAAATCTCTGTCCCCTAGTAACTGACATTCCTACCCCGGGAAAAAGACTCCAACTATCCATACCTCCCATAATTTTGTAAACTTCCATCAGATCATCTCCTCAGCCTCCAATATTTAAGTGAAAACAAACCAAGTTTGTCCAATTTTCCCTCATAGCTAATCCCTCCAAACAGCATTTATTATCCAGCCCTAACTGGGAGTCAACCACATTGCTGTGGCCCTGGAGTCACATGTAGGCCAGACCAGGTAATGATTGCAAATTTCCTTCCCTAAAGGACGCGAGTGAACCGGATGGGTTTTTTTTCCCGACAATCGTTTCACGGTCATCAGTGGATTCTGAATTCCAGAAATTTTTTTATTGAATTCAAATTCCACCATCTGCTGTGGCGGGATTCGAATTCAGGTCCCCAGAACATTAATAGAGTTTCTGGATTAATAGTTTAGTGATAAGATTACGAGGCCATTGCTTCCCCCTCATAAGAATCATCAGAGCTAGATAGATCATAGCTGGAAACCCTACAGTGCAGAAAAAGGCCATTTGGCCCATCCAGTCTA
The DNA here is from genome assembly GCF_965287045.1 of Carcharhinus amblyrhynchos. Taxonomy (NCBI): domain Eukaryota; kingdom Metazoa; phylum Chordata; class Chondrichthyes; order Carcharhiniformes; family Carcharhinidae; genus Carcharhinus; species Carcharhinus amblyrhynchos. Next base: position 43,181,433 of record NC_137344.1, on the reverse strand, counting down.
CACCGACCACAATCCCATCCAGGCCCTTCCCCTATATCCCTACGTATTTACCCACTAATCCCTCTAACCTACACATCTCAGGATACTGAGGGGCAATTTTTTTTAGCATGGCCAATCAACCTAACCTGCACATCTTTGGACTGTGAGAGGAAACCGGAGCACCCGGAGGAAACCCACACAGACACGAGGAGAATGTGCAAACTCCACACAGACAGTGACCTAAGCCAGGAATTGAACCCAGGTCCCTGGAGCTGTGAAGCAGCAGTGCTAACCACTGTGCTACCGTGCCACCCACAAACTAGGAGCAGGGGTAAACAGCTCAGACACTCAAGTCGTCTCTGCCATGTAATAGGATCATGCCTGACCTCATTTTGGTCTGATCTCCACTTTCCTGCCCATTCACCATAGCCCTTCAAACCCTTACTAATTAAAAATCTGCCCACCTCTTCCTTTAATTTCTTCAAGATCCTGTCATCCACCACAATCTTGGGGGAGGGGGTGAATTCCGCAGCCTCCTGAGCCTTTGTAATTTCTTTACAGTTGCTCCCAACTCTCCTCGGCATGGCTGGGGTTTGCAAATGGGAACTGCTGCCATCCCGCATGTGTCTAAAATCTAGCGCAACGATATCGGGTCATGAACCTGACACCGACACACCATTTCCCCATAATATGGTAAGTGGACAGGTTCTGAAATCGGCAACCCACCCATGATTTAAACAAAAATCATCAACAAGTAACTGTGTTTGTTAACAAGCCAGTTGACAACGACACTACACTGTCTTTCCCATAATGCAGTTGGCATGGGCAGGCTTGCGAGAATGGGGACTCCATTACAGCACCACCTGAGATGAAAAAGCGAGAAGGAAGGTGGGTTACATCCGCCTGGGGGGGGGATGATCTGTACACATCAGGGGCGCCCTCACCCCCTGTGCAACTCCCTGCTGGGCCTCCTAAACATGTCCCCCAACCCACCCCACTCCTAAGGGCGCCTGCACCCTCTCAGCCCATAATCCCCAGACTTATCTGTGTCCGGGATCATTTCCCCCTTCATCGTGGGATTTCATGGAATCCCTACAGTGCAGAAGGAGGCCATTTGGCCCATCGAGTCTGCACCGACAACAATCCCACCCAGGCCCTTTTCTCGCAATCTTTCATATTTACCCTGTTAATCCCCTGATACTAAGGGTCAATTTAGCATGGCCAATCAACTTAGCCCACACATCTTTGGACTGTGAGGGGAAATTGGAGCACCCAGAGGAAATGGTAGCGGCAAGGTAGCACAGTGGTTAGCACTGCTGTTTCACAGCTTCAGGGACCTGGGTTCGATTCCTGGCTTGGGTCACTGTCTGAGTGGAGTTTGCACATGCTCCTCATGTCTGCGTGGGTTTCCTCCGGGTGCTCCGGTTTCCTCCCGCAGTCCAAAGATGTGTGGGTTAAGTTGATTGGCCATGCTAAAAATTGCCCCTTAGTGTCCTGAGATGCGTAGGTTAGAGGGATTAGTTGGTGGATATGGGGGTAGGTCGTGGGTGGGATTGTGGTCGGTGGAGACTCGATGGGACGAATGGCCTCTTTCTGTGCTGTAGGGATTCTATGAAAACTACGCGGACACGGGAAGAACATGCAAACTCCACACAGACAGTGAGCCAAGGCCGGAACTGAACCCAGGTCCCTGACACTGTGAGGCAGCAGTGCTAACCACTGTGCCATCGTGCCACCCCACAGTCCATGTAGCACCAGAAATACGTAGTGGGTGCTGATGGGACTACTGGAGCAATCGGCCAATCAGAGGTTGGGATTTCCTTCCATTGAGGGGCAGATGTGCCACTATCTGTGTGTCTGGACCACCTGCAGCGTAACATTACTGAGGGGCGACCACTGTTAAAGTCACTCAGTTGCAACTGACTTTGCAACAGGTTTATGACAGCAAGCAAAACGCCTCCCCTCCCACACCATGTCTCTGTATTTCAACTTCCCAGGCTATTGTATAAATTCCTTTCGGTATATATTGGTTTGACTTAGACTCTGACACAAGGTTGTTAGAAGCAGCTGAATAATTTCCATTTAATCAATATTCCTTTCTGCAGTGCAATGGGTTCTTGTGACCAGCTTCTGATTAAAGGCCATGTTGACAATGCACAACCCATCAATCATCAGCTGAAGGAAACTTTGGGAGAAAAGATTCACCTGAAGTTATGACATTTGCCTACAGCTAAACTCCTGATGGCCGTCTCTGAACAGTCTGTCATTCGGTCATTAGTTGGTATTTGCTTTTGGATTAACGCTCAAGGCTGTTGTTTGGTACGAAATGTAGTCATGTGGACTTAGAAAGAAGAAAAGAAAGGTTATTTATTAGTCACAAGTAGGATGACATTAACACCGCATTGAAGTTACTGTGAAAATCCCCTAATTGTCACTCTCCAGTGCCTGTTTGGCTACACTGAGGGAGAATTGAGCATGGCCAACGCGCTTAACCAGCACATCTTTTGGACTATGGGGGAAAACCAGAGGAAACCCACGCAGACGCGGGGAGGACGTGCAGACTCCACATAGCCGGTGACCGAAGCCAGGAATCAAACCGGGTCCCTGGCGCTGTGAGGCAGCAGTGCTAACAACAACGCCGGCATGCCATCCATTTGATTCCTGGCTGTGCTGAGTTTGCAGACTAAGTTCTTCGTTTATAAAATTGTTAATTATAAGACTTGCTGGAAATTCTAATAGAGCAGCGGATTTTACTTTTTTAGAATGAACATTTCTGGAAAATTGCAGCTAAGATTGCTTTTCAAAACATGTAACAGCAAAATATTACAGATGTTGAAAATCTGAAATAAAAACGGGGAAATGTCCAGCAGGACACGAAGCAACTTTGAAGAGAAAATCTGAATTATTGGCTGGAATTTTACTATCCCGCCCACTCCTGGAATTGGAGCAGGCGAGGGGTGGACCACGGAAAAGTCTGTTGACCTCAGGTGGGATTTTATGGTTTCAGAACAAGTGAAGCCGTAAAATCCCACCCACCACTGGAAACGTAAGAGACGTAAGCAGATACAGAGGTCAGGGAAGGAGGAGCAGGGAGATGACTGGGTGGCTGGGAAAAACAAACTGGAATCTCTGTCACACGGTGGAAGAGCAGGGGAGATTAAATGACAAAAAGGCAAAAAATGTGCCCAGAATATGTGCAAATAGAAAGCAAAATCATTGCCAAAAATCTGGAATGAAGAATCTCCCGATGACCATGAAACCACGGTCAATTGTCAGTAAAACCCATCTGGTTCACTAACGTCCTTTAGGGAAAGAAATCTGCCATCCTTACCCAGTCTGGCCTCTTTGTGTTTCCAGAGCCACAGCAATGTGGTTGACTCTCAACTGCCCTTGGGCAACTAAGGATGGGCAATAAATGCTGGCCAGCTAGTGATACTCATGTCACACGAATGAGTAAAGAAAACTTGTCCCATTACTACCCTCTTTTTGCTATCCCTTGGTGATTTATTCTTTCAGCTTCCACCCTGGGTAGATTTTACTTGTTTCCTTTCCTCCCTTTTGCTGCTCTGTATCTACTAACATTTCGAATTTCCAATTTCGGTGGAAGATCATTGACCTGGAATATTGGGTGCAGTTTCCTGGCCGTACCTGGTGTTGTAATGTGATGGCATATACCTTTAAGGGGGCATGTCTTCGGCTACTGACATTCTGACATGATGTGAAGACATTGATCCCATGACCAAGTTAGTCTGTAAGTAGCAGTGGGCAAGGTCAGACACATTCTTCATAGTCTTCCAGAGAACCTTATCCGTACATATTCTTATGCTTAAATAAGCAACCCACATTATTATCTCACCAATCCTTGTGGATGACTAGTATATTTACATTGAAGAGAAGAAGAAGGAAACAGGATAGTAGGAAAGGAGACTGGGGCAGAGCGGCCCCACTGAAATGCTGAGAAACGACATCAGAACAACTCCATAATGCAGAAGGTCACCGCTTATAGGGTCCATTCATTCCTCAGAATAGACGGAGACAGCACTGGTCCGTTGAATAACTTTTATTGAGCAAATGTAAAATTAACATTACATAAATGAAAAGAAGCATTATTTGAGAGAGAAAGAGAGAGAGAGAAAGACTCTTACAAAAGCCAGTATTGTGCTGGAAAAGGCACCCGGCCCATCAAGTCTGCACCGACCACAATCCCACCCAGGTCCCACCCCCATTTCCACCCGCTAATCCCTCTAAACTACTCATTTCAGGACACTGGGCAATCTTTAGCATAGCCAACCAAGCAAAACTGCACATTTTTGGACTGTGGGAGGAAACTGAAGCACCCAGAGAAAACCCACGCAGACATGAGGAGAATGTGCAAATTCTGCACAGACAGTGACCCAAGCCGGGAATCAAACCCAGGTCCCTGGAGCTGTGAAGCAACAGTGCTAACCACTGTGCTACCTTGCTGCCCAAAGTGGAGAGGATCTCCAAGAAGATTGCACATATGACATAGACATCAAGTGACTCACCTGACAAAGGGGCAAACCCCAAAAGCTAGTGGTGTTTGCTGTCAAATAAACCTGCTGGACTTTAACCTGGTGTTGTGAGACTTCTTACTGTGTTTACTCGTCTAGGGACATTACCATCTTGTAGAACATGTTTTTTTTAAGTATCTGGCAATCCAAAGCTCGTAGTCTGAAATGCTGCCGTGTTTACTATTTGTACAGTGACAAGAATGATAAGAAGTGTCCTTCAAGCAGAGGGCTGCCCTCCAGTCTGGCTGCCCGCTCTTTTGGCCCCTTGCCACTGAGGCTGTCAATCAAGGTGAGCTGTGCCCAAGGCGGTGTAGGAATGTATTTCACACTTGGCCAAAACTGAATAACGAGAGGTACATGAATGGCATTGTCACATTGCCTGCAATTAGTCAGCCACTTAAGCTCCATCGAAATACTGTGCCTCAAGTAGAAAGGGACATTATCTTGCGAGCAGACACTAATTGTACTTTTTTAGCTGCTAATAAATTAAGTTTCCTTGCGGAGCTGTTGCGTCTGTGTGTCAATGGGTCTAATTATGCTGACAAGACACAAGAACGGAGATGTTCAAATCAGACCAAAGTGACTGGCTTGCTAACTGTTGGAACGGGGTTGAGATCTGCCTAAACTTACATTAATATTAAAGGTTCATCTCTCTATTATATTGTCAGCGGAGGGCAGCAGACTAAGTATCTAATCATTTAAATAACACTTTTCACAACCTCGGGGCGTTCCAATGCACTTTGCAGCCAAGAAGTACGTTCTAATGTTTGGTCATTTTGGAATGTGGGAACCATGCCATTACCATTGTAATTAGTGATGTTCAATTTGGAGGATCGGGAAGTCATTATTCAGACCCTTCTCTCAGGAGGCTGTACCTATAATGCTAGATTTGGTATCATCCAATGAAGGAGCAGCTACATCATTCCAGATTGTCTTCTCTCATTCCAGTTTAATGCAGTGACTGATCTGTTGTCTCCGATGAAGAATTCGTTTTGCATTCAAGCCCCACTCCAAAGACCTGAGCGCACAACCGAGGCTAAACAGCAGCGCAGTGCAGTGCCAGGGGAGTGCTACAGTGCTGGAGGTGTTGTCTTTTGGATGAACGTCAATCCAAAATCCTGTCTAACTGTTCACATCAATCAAAAAGATTTTAGGACGCTGGCCAAAGAAAAGCCAGGACTTTCTCCCGTGGTTGTGGGCATTTATCTGTTAACCAAGTCCATCAAAACAAAAACCTCGCTGTTTGTGGGATTTTATTGGCACAAGCAGGCTGATATGGGCAGTATGGGGGCATCGTATTTAGCACTTCTGCTTCACAGCGCCAGGAACCCAGGTTTGATTCCTGGCCTGGCTCATGGTCTGTGCGGAGTCTGCACATTCTCCCCGTGTCTGCATGGGTTTCCTCCGGGTGCTTCGGTTTCCTCCCATGGTCCGAAAGATGTGTTGGTTAGATGCATTGGCTGTGCTAAATTCGCCCTCAAAGTACCTGAACTGGCACCGGAATGTGGCGACTAGGGGATTTTCACACTAACTTCATTGCAGTGTTAATGTAAGCCTACTAGCGACACTAATAAATAAACTTTAAACTACTGCAGAGCAATGACTATGAGGCAAAAGTAATTCATTGTGAACAAGCTCCCGAGGGTGGGGAAGGTAGTGGATAAATGAAGCTTCCCATGTTTCATAATTTCTGTGACTCTGAAGTTACAATTAGCACCATTCAGCCTCCATTGTTGTACTTTTTATATATCTCAGAACTAGGCAGAGATAACACCAGATTCTAGTATGCAACATGTTTATTTATAAGAGCTTAAAAGTACCACTGTAATCATAAAATGCCTGAACTGTAATATGCTATAAAATGCTTTTATAGCTCTGTTCTCTAGCTTCTATGGTCTCTGTTTACTGTGCTCTAAGTCCAAACCCAGGCTTAACTAATCAAGCAGAGTGAGCATAGAGAAATTACCCAACTTGCATAATCAAACACAGATCAGTCAGACCATTGACCACTACATCCATCAGGTGCTGAAAGATTGAATACAGAAGAAATACAACAAGGACCAGGGAACTATTGTTGTTCAAATCAAAGAAGGAATTTGCATTTATACACTCTCACAACTGCAAAATATTGCAAAAGTCATCATGGTCAGTGGAAATATCTTGGATTTTCGTAGTATTGTGATATAAGGGAATGTGTCAGCTGATTCTGTGACCTTGATGTTACAATTAGCACCACTCAGCCTCCATTGTTGTACTTTTTATATATCTCAGAACTAGGCAGCGATAACACCAGATTCTAGTGTGCAACATGTTTATTTATAAGAGTTTTAAAGTACCAGTGTAACCACAAAACGCCTGCACTGTAATACTTGTTAAATGCTTTTGTAGCTCTGTTCTCTAGCTTCTGTGGTCTCTGTTTACTGACTTTGGAACCTTTCAGGCTGTTGGTTTGCTCCTTTTTTCGCCGAACTCAATTGTACAATGTACAAGCCCCTGTGGCAGCAATGAGCACAATCGGCAATGATTAAATAACCAGCTGATATGTTGTATCTATGTTGGACAAAGGATTAATGTTGATGTGCAGATCAGGTGGCCAAATTGCCTGTCAGTGTTCAACGATGTGTAGGTTAGGGGGATTGGCAGGGTAGATGCATGTGGTTATGGGGATAGACCGGAGTTGGGGCTGGACATGATGCTGTACCAGAGAGTCAGTGAAGGCTCCATGGGCCAAATGGCCTCCTTCTGCACTGTAGGGATTCTACAGTTCTTCTTTTACGATTGTTCAGGCCACCTCCCGATCTTTGAAAAGTACCATGGCATCTCTTACACCCGTCTGGGATGTTGCCACAAAAGTTGGCACCTTTAGCAATGCAGACCTTCCTTTACCAATGTACTGAAGTGTATGGGCTATGGGCTGGACAATGAACTCACATCCTTCTGTTCCAGGGACAAAAGTGCCACTACTGAGCCAAGGCAGAGATCAGGTGTGAGGAAACTTTCCTTGTTGCAACGTCCTCATGGCTAGAAGACTTTGGAGATCTTTAAACGTAGAAGCTCACACCTCCTAGATTCTCTCCTTTGTAAAACAAGTGTTTGCAATCATTAATGATAATCAAATGATCCTATGATTGTTCCTATTAGTCCTGGCTCTCTCCAATCCCTGCAGCACAACAATGAACATGGCAACAGATCAAAGCAACCCCTTGCGATAGCGCAGCTGGAATTTCAAAGTTGAAATGTGAAGTATACTATGCTTTCAGACAGCCTGTAGCTCAAAAGACTTGTCAAACCTGAAAGATTAAAGTTTCCTTTTACTTGGTTTATTTCTGATGCTCAAAATGAGCTTTACAAATCAAATTCTACATTTAAACAGCAGCTACATTTCAGAAACGCCCCTCACTGACACAGGACCACCTGAAAATGCAGAGAAGGAAGTTTACCTTATCTACAAATGTCTCTTTCACTCAGGCTCATGAAAAAAAACTGTCTGGCCAATTCATTTATTCATTTATGAGCAAATCAAAATCAAGTGAACATAAATCAACCCGTAATATACATAAAATTCCATTTGAGTGAAAATGACTTTGGAATCCTTCAGGCTGTTAGTTTGTTTTTTTTGCCGAACTGTATTGTATGATATATAAGCCCCTGTGGCAGCTGCAAGGATTGAAACGGTGACCCAGAAATTCTTATATTAGTCCTTAAATGTGCTGAGGGGCAAAAAAAAATTGCAAATGGTCCAGTCAGTGTATATTTTTTGGTGCATTCTGTGTGTTAAAGTTAATTTATAAGTCACAAGTAACTATACATTAACACTGCAATGAAGCCACTGTGAAAATCCACCAGTCGTCACACTCCAGCACCTGCTTGGGTACGCTAAGGGAGAATTTAGCACGACCAACGTAATTAACCAGTACGTTTTTCAGACTGTGGGAGGAAACTGGATGAAACCCACACAGACACAGGGAGAACATGCAGACTTCGCACAGACAGTGACCCAATCCAGGAATTGAACCTGGATCCCTGGCACTGTGAAGCAGCAGTGCTAACCACTGTGCCACCGTGCCACATACGTGCGTGGGAACAGGAAGGGAGGAGGCATTTCTGAACAATCCTTAATGGATATTTGGCGGAGAGTTTGTGTGTTCAATACCTGACAATTTGATGTGGCGCATGGCTGGCCACCAAGTTTTTAATAAAAACAGCTTTACCTTCAACTACTGAGGTTCTGGACAGGTTCAGGACAGTCTTCATCCTTGCTACAGCACTTGAGTTTAAATTCAACTATCCATTGTTTAGTTGTGTAAGTATTCATTGGAGACCCTTGTTTCAGACTAGCCATAGACCACTCTGAGTGGTGGGTCTAGGAAAGATTTTCAGAGAGTCAGTGCAGACTCAATGGGCCAAATGGCCTCCTTCTGCACTGTAGCTACTCTATGATTCTATGATCTCTTCCACTTTGGGCATTTAACAAGATTTAGCAGTTTTGTCTTTGAAACACTCATAGTCTCAATTCTCGGTGCTATTTTCTCTGAGTCACAAAGTCATGGATTCAAGCCCCAGTCTGGGTTTGAGCACATCTTTGGACCGGCTTTCCAGCACATCATTGAGGAGTTCCTATTGTTTAAATCTCCCACTTGACAAAACAAACAGAAGCTCTATTCCAGTGGTTCAAGCAGACACGAAGAGAAGTCTCATGTCGCTCTTCGAGAAAGACCTGAGAGTTTCCAATTGTCCTGACCCTCCTGCCTCAAATAATGTTAGCAAAAATGCTACAATTCCCATCAAGTAGGTCGGAGTGACCAAGATCGCAATGTACCCGCACTAAGGGCTCAATCTTATCGGCCATACATGCAGCAAAGTTGGAGAATTTGGCACTCAGCCAAATCTCCGTTTACTGCAGCAGGATGGGAAAATCCTGCCACACGAGTGGCTGTAAAAATTCAGGCCTGAGACATTTTTTTGGGTCTTGGGATGATCCCTGTGGAAAAGAGATGTGAGAGATCTAAAGACAGCCTGATCTCCAGAAGATCCTCCAGACTATACCCATACCCCCTGGCAAAGACCCCTCCCCACCCCGCACCTAATTCATTGGCACCAGCTCCACCCCATTGCCGCTACTAGCAGCACCCCCCCAAATCAGTCAAACCCCACTATGAGTTGCCAAAGGCCCCCCTCTTCAGGGCCTCCACCTTCCCCCCCCCACTTTCAGGTCCTACCTTTGGCAGTACCAACCTGACAGTGCCAAAGTGTCAGGTTGGCACTGCCAGGTTGACAAGCAGCAGTGCCCTCCATATCCCTGACCACCCGGGGCTCCAATGGTATCTGAGCCCCCACACCCAGCGTGGTCTTCACATCTGGTCTCCATTTGTGGAGACCAGTGATGATTCCTGCTGGTTTCACATTGTGTGGGTAAATTCCGGAAGCCAGGTGGATCCAACTTAAAACAGAAAATATGACTTAACTGAGGATTTAAATATGCTAATCGAGTTCACGTCCTCATTGGGCATGTCGCAAATTGCATCATGGCCCCTCTGCTTAAGTTTCCAGCCATTGCAGGATTTGTGCCTGCGTACCCCATAACCCCTGATCCCCTTTAATCAAGAACCTTTGTCTTAAAGACACTCTGGCCTCCGCAGCCTTCTGCGCCAACAAGATCTACAGATTCACCACTCTCTGGTTGAAGAAATTCTTTCTCACCTCCGTTTTAAAGGATTGCCCCTTTAGTCTGAGGTTGTGCCCTTTGGTTCTAGTTTTTCCTACTAGTGGAAACATCCTCTCCATGTCCACTCTATCCAGGCCTCGCAGTATCCTGTAACTTTCAGCAAGATACCCCCTCATCCCTCTAATCTCCAACGGGTACAGACCCAGAGTCCTCAACCGTTCCTCATTTGAGAAGCTCTTTATTCTAGGGAGCATTCTTGTGAACCTCCTCTGGACCCTTTCCAAGGCAAGCCCACCCTTCCTTAGATATGAATCAATATCAATCACATGAGTCTCAAAAGGTTGGTATGCAAGAACCACAAATGATAGGAATGCTGAATGTTATCTTTTATTGCAAGAGGAGTTAAATGCAAAAATAGGGAGGCTATTCCTCAGTTATATATTGCACTTCAACCTTAACTAATTATGAAACCCTCTTCCATCGAAAAAAAGATGCAAAGTCTGAGGTCACGTACCAACCGACTCAAAAACAGCTTCTTCCCTGCCGCTGTCAGACTTTTGAATGGACCTACCTCGCACTAAGTTGAACTTTCTCTACACCCTAGCTATGGCTGTAACACTACATTCTGCACCCTCTCCTTTCCTTCTCTATGTATGGTATGCTTTGTCTGTAAAGCTTGCATGAAATTATACTTTTCGCTGTATGTTAATATGTATGACAATAATAAATCAGATCAAAACATTCGTGAAACCGCTTCTGGAATACCTTGTAGAGTATTGCTCTCCTTATTTAAGGAAAGACGTTGTAGGTGGTTCAGCGAAGCTGTCCGTGATTACTATCTGGAATGGGTGGGTTGTCTTATGAGGACAGGTTGGACAGGCTAGGCTTGTATTTGCTGGAGTTTAGATGAGTGGGAGGTAAGTTGATTGAAGTATATAAGATCCTAAGGGGTCTTGACAGGGGACAATGTTTCCTCTTGTGGGAGAATCTAGTATGAGGGACTGAATGGCCTACTTCTGCTCAGAATTTGGATGTTCGTACAAGCCTAAACAATTGCAGTTCAACATTAATTAGTTGTGACAATCAGTTTGCAGTTGCAATCCGATAAGGCACTATTAAGTCTCAAGCACTTTATCACATAGCAATGCCAATGCAGACGGAAATAACATTTTAGCAATTAAATGCTTAACTAATATAATCTTACAGCTACAGCAAAGTATAACCAATCCTACAGAGTTAAACCCCTGAGAAAGGGGAATCGAGTGGAAAATTTCCACCGATCCCCAGAAAGAGATTGTAAATGACTATGCAACAATCAGTCATAGTTTCTACAAATACCGGGGGGTGGAAATGGGGAGTGGCATTGAATGGATGTGCCCAGGGAATTCTCTGTCACCTGAAGAGTCACCAAGAGCCCTTTGTTGCCTTTGTTTGGGAATATCCACCATATCTACTGCCTCACAGGCACTCAATTGGGCAGCAATGGATCTTTCCTGGCATCAAGGATCCCAGTGGTGGGAATCCCGCGCCAGAGAGATGTTGACCAATCAGAGCCCAGCAGCTGTCACTGCAGGCAGCGCCAGTGGGAGAATGATGGCAGCTTCCAGTAATGCAGCCAGGAAGAGGTCACGGATCGTTGAGGGACCCAGGCCACTGGTGAGTAATAGCAAGATGGAGGCCGTTGGGGAGTGTGGTCAGTGGCACCAGGAGATAATAGCTCTCAGTGGGCCTCCCCTTTTCTGATGAGAAACCTCGTGATCAGGTACTGAGTGCCTTTAAATCAAGGGCCCTCTCAGGAAGCCCTTAGACAACCCTAACATGGTGTGCTTTTTGGGTTTCTTGCATAGTACACCCCCTCCGCCTGTTGTTGGAACGCTCACACAATGAGGCCCCTAAGTGGGTATAAACGCATGTGTTTTTGACTTTTAGTGGTGGCACGGTGGCACAGTGGTTAGCACTGCTGCATCATAGTTCCAGGGACCCAAGTTCAATTCTATTCTTGGCTAACTGTCTGTGTGAAGTCTGTACATTCTCCCTGTGTCTCCATGCATTTCCCTTGGGTGCTGCGGTTTCCTCTCACAGTCCAAAGATGTGCAGATTAAATTGATTGGCCATACTAAATTTCCCCTCAGTGCCAAGAGGGCTAGCAGGGTAAATACATGGGGTTCAGGCGATTGAGCCTGGGTGGTAGTGTTGTCGGTGCAGACTCAATGGGCCGAATGGCTTCCTTGTGCATTTTAGGGATCCTATGAGTCCCTACTTTGATTAACTGTTCAGAAGAATAGTTCCTCAATCCTTGTTGTATTTCTTCTGTATCCGATCTTTCAGCACCTGATGGATGTAGTGGCCAATGGTTTGATTGATCTGTGTTTGATTATGCAGGTCTGGTAATTTATCTATGTTCACTGAGCTTGATTAGTTAAGCCTGGATTGGACTTGGAGCACAGCAAGCAGAGACTGCAGAAACTATGAAAACAGAGCTACAACAGCATTTTACAGGTATTACAGAGCAGGCATTTTATGATTACAGTGGTACTTTAAAACTCTTATAAATAAACATGTTGCACATTAGCATCTGGTGTTATCTCTGCCTAGTTCTGAGATATATAAAAAGTACAACAATGGAGACTAAATGGTGCTAATTGTAACTACAGAGTCACAGAAATTATGAAACGTGGGAAGCTTCATTTATCCAGTACCTTCCCCATCCTCAGGAGCTTCTTCACAATGAATTACTTTTTCCTTGTAGTCATTGCTATTCAGTAGTTTAACATTTATTTATTTATTGTCACAAGTAGGCTTACATGAACACTGTAATGAAGTTACTTTGAAAATCCCCCAGTTGCCACACTCTGGTGCCTGTTCGGGTACACTGAGGGAGAATTTAGCATAGCCAATCCACCTAACCAACACGTCTTTCAGACTGTGGGAGGAAACTGGAGGAAAACCACACAGACACGGGGAAAACATGCAGACTCTGCACAGACAGTGACCCAAGCCGGGAACCGAACGTTGAACCCGGGTGCGTGGCGCTGTGAGGCAGCAGTGCTAACCACTGTGTCAGCATGCTGCCCTGCAATGGTTTTATTCTATGGAATTGCCCAGGTTAAGAGCCTCGACTGATGGCAGGGAATGAAGGCCATCCGTGACCCCTCCACCCTGGATTTGAATTGATTAGATGTGAGAAGGTGGCGCAGTTCCTGCCAGTCACCATCCCACCTGATTAAATGCTCTGTACCCAGCCCCATAGGGGCATTATAATCTCATTAGATTACCAGGGAGAAATCCTGTGTGCAGTTCAGCGCAGCTGTGAGATCGCGATCATTGTTCAAGAGGTCTGGGTATCTCAACTTAGTGAGAAGTCTCACAACAGCAGGTTAAAGTCCAACAGGTTTATTTGGTAGCAAACGCCACTAGCTTTTGAGGTTTGCCCCTTCGTCAGCTGAGTCACGAAGGGGCAAAGCCCGAAAGCTAGTGGCGTTTGCTACCAAATAAACCTGTTGGACTTTAACCTGGTGTTGTGAGACTTCTTACTGTGCTTACCCCCAGTCCAACGCCGGCATCTCCACATCATGTCTCAACTTAATCCATCGGTTTTCCAGTAAACACAGGAGAGCTGGTAAGCTTTGAATTGAACTGAATTCAACACCTCAAGTGGAAGAAAGGGGATGCAGAGATTAGCTAAAAAAAAGTGCCTGGCTGCGAGGATGTGAGAATTCCTATTACACTCACGGGGTTAAAAAGTATAATACATGGCATGGCTGAAGAGAACAATGAGACAGGGAAGCTGGAGATAAGCAGTACTGAATAGTGCGATGAGCTGACAGTGTGACTAATCCTTTGCAACAGTCGGAAATAAATGAAACCCTTGTACTATCACAACTGGCTAAAAATCAAGCTTGTGTCTGTGGGACTCTAGTCCCTCTGAAAGTAAGCTATTTATATTGAAAATCCATGCATTTTTGAACACAGTATAGCTTTAGATAAGCCGTGCACTTGAACTGGTGGTATTGATTTTAAGCTCTTTCACAAGCAGTTGGTGAAGTGGATGCGATGTTTCAGAGGTGTATGATTACAATGGCTCCTTTTTTTGTCAATTATGTAAAACGTTCTGTTCAAATGGTTAATCCCTCGAGTCCCTCCCAGCCGGTTTGTGGCTCGCAAAGAGCCAAAGCACCTTTCCGGGAAGGAGAGATGGGGGATTTGCGGAGCAGGGTGAGTGCATAGTGACAGTGACTGACTCAATTAATCCTTTGATTAACAAACCAACTGGTGAAATAACGCACTGGGAATGGGGCTACGAGAGGCAAGGTACAGCCAGCATTGATCAGACACTCCATTAGATACTTGTGCTGAATCATAGAAACCTGACTGCGCAGAAGGAGGCCATTCGGGCTGTCGAGCCCGTACTGCTGACAATCCCATCCACGTCCTATCCCCGTAACCCCACACATTTATCCTGCTAATTCCCTCTAACACTAAGGGGCAATTTATCATGGTCAATCAACCTAACCTGCACATCTTTGGAGTGTGGAAAGAAACCAGGGCACCCAATGGAAACCCACATAGACACGGAGCAAACTCCACATGCAAACATGCAAACTCCACACAGTCACCCGAGACCGGAATTGAACCCAGGTCCCTGGTACTGTGAGGCAGCAGTGTGAACCACTGTGCCACCATTCCATCCCAGATGTTCTCTGGAGGACAATAGATGAGGATTGAACACTGGAGATCGAAGGGTAATTTTGTTTGACGGCCTTGAGCAATCAGGGAGTTTTGCGTAGTGTTTCCTTTCATTTGGTTAAGAGGCGAAGATGGGATATATTTTACTACAGCTGTACCATTACATCAGTTAAGCACTTAATTACCAGATTTTGTAAGCATTGGCATTAATTTTGTAATAACTATTGGACTTGTAAGTGCTTTATCGGATTGAAACTTCAAACTGATTATCATAATTAATTAATGTTGAAGTGTAATTGTTATTCAGATATATATATAGACATCCAAATGAGGAGCAGGAGTAGGCCACTTGGTCCTGGACTAGATTCTTCCACAAGAGGAAACGATCTCCCCACACGGACCCTGTCAAGACTCTGTGCAGAAGGAGGCTATTTGGCCTACTGAGTCTGCACCGACCACAATCCCATGCAGGCCGTATCCCCATAAACCCAATGCATTTACCCCAGCTAGTCACCCTTACACTCATGGGCAATTTCAAGTTCAAGTTTATTATTAGTCACAAGGAAGGCTTAAATTAACACTGCAATGAAGTTACTGTGAAATTCCGCTCGTCTCCATATTCGGCGCCTGTTCAGATCAATCACCTAATCAGCACATCACTGGACTGTGGGCGGAAACCAGAGCACCCGGAGGAAACCCATGCAGACACAGGGAGAATGTGCAAAGTCCGCACAGACAGTGATTCAAGCCGGGAATTGAATCCGGGTCACTGGCGCTGTGAGGCAGCAGTGCTAACCACTGTGCCACCCACATGTTGAAACTCTATAGTTGGGATTATTTTGCCTCTCTGCAATGTGTTTCCTGGCAGCAGGAGGTGGCCCACCACTCGCTGGTGAAGGGATCTTATGGTCCAACGATGTATCCCATTATACACACCCCTTACTGCTTGGAAATCCATGTTGGGAGTATGGTGTCGGCAGGACCAGAAGTTCCCTGCGGTGAGAATGGCAGCAAGATTTTGGCGGACAATTTCATGTGCGGCACCTTCCCACCCTGCCTGCCACAGGCACCGTAGTGGGCAGGGAACAGAGCATGTGAAGGGCTGTTGACCTTGGGCAAAATTTTCCGGTTCTGGGGTGAGCGCGGCTGGAAAATCCCACCTCATGACTTTGTTTCCAGTTTGCTTTCAAACACAACAATGTGATGAGGCTTTTTGTAAAAAATGATCCATTAGTCTGAACCAACAACATTTCACACAGAAAAACTAAACCTGGGCCTTTTCCCCAGAAATATTGAAATAATCGGGGCTTGCTGGCAGTGATTCAATATCTCCCTTTCCCTGTTCATCAACATGACTGTGTTTGCCCCAGAACTGAGTGGCAGATGCCTCTTTTTCTTCATATTGTGATTGATATGGGGATTCTGTGGAGCTGGTTCCTCTCCATTGGTTCAATAGCCATTCCAGTTTATGAATATTGTTGTCAATGAATTAAACCGCACACAGTGGAGAAATGCTTATCCACTTGGAGTAATGTACTTGGTGGATTTTACATAGTACCGCACAACATCATGGGGCGGTTAGCACTGCTGCCTCACAACGCCAGGGACCCAGGTTCAATTCCGGCCTCGGGTCACTCCCTGTGTGGCATTTGCATGTTCTCCCCGTGCCTGCGTGGGTTTCCTCCGGATGCTCCAATTTCGCCCACGGTGCAAAGATGTTTGACTTGGGTTGATAGGTCATGCTAAATTGCCCCTTTGTGTTGGGGAGATTGGCAGGTAAATATGTGGTGTTGCGGAGATGGAGCCTGGGTGGAATTGTTGGTGGTGTAGGCTCGATGGGCTGAATGGCCTCCTTCTGCATTGTAGAGATTCTATGACCATGCAAATCTCTTGGAAATGGCTATGTTGGCATACAGACTTAAAGATAAAATTTACCAATATGCTTACCCACAAATAAATACTAACATGATGAAATCTCAAATATTGCAACCTACCAACATACACGTGAATAAGGTGATAAGAGCATGCATGGAAGCAAAAATGGGCCACCCCATATGCAAGCCCCTTCACCAGTTAGATCACAGCTAATCCCCTGTATTTTAATTCCATTTACCCATCTTGGTCATGCAATTTCCTTGCCTAACAATTTATCAATCTCAATTTTCAATTGACCCTCAATCTAAACAGTTCTTTGGGGGAAGGAGTTACAGATTTGCAGAACCTAGTGTAAGATCAAAAGAAATAGGAGCAATGTAGGCCATTCAGCCCCTCAAGCCTGCCCTGCCCCTCAAAAAGGTCATGGCTGATCTTCGGTGGTCTTTATCCCATATTCTTGCCACCCTGCCATAGATCCTTCATTCCCTTGTGCGAAGAAATATTCTCTGACATTACCTTTGATCAACCAGCTCTGATTTTAAGGCTTTTCCCCTTTAATTCTGAGTCACCCCCTCAGGGGAAGTGATTTCCCCCTACTAGGAGCATATCATATTTAAGGTATGGTTACTGTTTGTGAAGTGGGAAACACATCATCCAATTTGTATGCATCAAGCTCTCACAAGTAGCAATGAGAAAAAAGGCCAGGTAATCGGTTGTTTCTTTGGTGTAAGTTCATAGAATTATAGAAACATTACAATGCAGAAAGAGGCCCTTCGGCCCATTGAGAATGTACCGAACACTATCCTATCCAGGCCCTTCCCCCATATCCCTACATATTATACCCACTAATCCCTCTAACCTACGCGTCCCTGGACACTAAGGAGCAATTTTTTAGCATGGCCAATCAACCTAACCCGCACATCTTTGGACTGTGGGAGGAAACCGGAGGAAATCCACACAGACACGAGGAGAATGTGCAAACTCCACACAGACAGTGACCCGAGCCGGGATTCAAACCCAGGACTCTGGAGCTGTGAAGCAGCAGTGCTAACCACTGTGCTACCATGTCGAAGTTGACAGATAAATACCAGCCGATACACTGGAGAGAATTCCACCAATCTGCAAATTATACTACAGGATCTGTTATGTCATCCTGAGAGAGTAGGCAAGAGAGGAAAGCGTTACTCTCCAATCCGGAATGTGAACCTTTGTGTTTTATTTATATTTTAGTGGTTAAAAAGCCTGTTTGTTTTATGTTTCCAGACTCCACATCAATTCCGTTCATAGTTAATTGAACTCCATGAGACAGCTCTGCTTCTGATTAATCTCCAGAAAGACAAATTAACGAGTTAACACCATTTTTTTAAATCTCTGAAGCACCACACAATAATTTGGATCCATTCATTTTGAAGGTTGAATGATTACCGAGTGTGAAAAACCTATTACTGGTTTTAAAAAAAATCTCATTGAAGTGTTGACAACACTGTGTCTTTGGATCGATTTTAGCCCTTAAATAGATTGAATGAAATGTCACCATAGAATCCCTACAGTGCAGAAGGAGGCCATTTGGCCCATCGAGCCTGCGCCAACAACAATCCCACCCTGTCCCCATTACCCCAAGTATTTGCCCTCCTAATTTCCCAACACTAAGGGGCAATTTAGCATGGCCAATCACCTAACTCCATATGTTTGGACTCTGGGAGGAAACCGCAGCACTTGGAGGAAACCCATGCAGACACGGGGAGAATGTGCAAACTCCTGTGGCCAAACAGGCCACCTAAAATGGTGATTTGTAAAGCACTCTGGGACAATTGGGCAAGAACTAAAACAGCAGGCTGCTGCCTAAAGATAGAGATAAACAGGTTGCAACTCAGACGACTGAATACACAGGATATGGATCATCTCCAAAACAAAAGGGATTTTCTGGTCAAACTGGGTTGTTTACCAGAGATAGGGGTGCTGTAACCCCTTATTTGGGAGGGAGGTGTGTGTCCTACGTGTCTCCAGCACCTACAGACATGGCTGTTGTGGCCCCACCCAGAGACTGGTATGGCAGCACCCAATTGGACTTTATCGATCAGGGTGATCAAGTCCTGATCGATTGATTGGCAAAAGAGGCGTGGAACCCAATGGGGGTATAAAGGGTGCTGCGCAACCAAGAATCTCTCTCTCTCTGACCCCACGAACGAGCTACAACAACAGTGACCGTCGCCAACGACGACCAACACGAGGAGAGCCACCACACCCGAAAAGGAAGGAAGACCAGAGCCAGAGTGCCAGACCAGACCAAAGGACCAGGCTACGCGGAGGAGGACCGAGACCAGCGCACAGATAAAGGCCAATATCTGCTTGGGTACTTAAAGCAGATTTGGGTGAATTGCATCCTTTGTCATTTTTTGGGAATGTGCCACCCAGAAGCACAATGTTTCTGGGAGACATGTTGAGGGCCTATATAAATAGAAATCACACGCATCGCTGTGAGAGGGGAGGAAACTCATAGAATCCTACAGTGCAGAGGGAGGCCATTTGGCCAATCAAGTCTGTACTGACCACAATCTCACCCAGGCCCTACCCTCATAACCCTATGCGTTTACCCTAGCTAGTCCCCCTGACACTGAGGGGAAATTTTGCACAGCCAATCCACCTAACCTGCACGTCTTTGGACTATGGGAGGAAACCGGAGCGTCCTGAGGAAACACACACAGACACGGGAAGAATATGCACACTTCACATAGACAGTGACCCAAGGCCAGGCATCGAAGCCGGGTCCCTGGCGCTGCGAGGCAGCAGTGCTAACCACTGTGCCGTCCATAGTAACCCCTTTACCACCAATCCCCACTCTTCACCTCATTTGCCAAGGCATTTTCTAGCGCGCCATGGAGTCAATTTGTATTTATGTGGGCTAGTGCATTTGTTAATGTGACTCACTGTGTAACTCAATGCTGTGTGGAAGAGTGAAGTGAAATTAAGTTAGGATAACTTTTGCTTCATAAATATCTAACCTGCCTCCAACAGGCCCCATTGGAATAAGCATTTAGTTTTATTTCGATTGTGAAGGAAACAGCCCATGAAATTGTAATGTGCCACTCAAGGGCAACGCTCTCAGCCATGTCAGGATGAAGCTGCCTCGAAGCAAGTGTGGGAAAAAAAAACTGCAAAAGCATTCTGATTAAAAACACACCAGAGATATATTTAAATAATCAAATTAATATTAATTTAGAGCTCTTTGCCTCAAAGGAGAAGCTAACAAGTAAAGGTTATCCAACCGTGCAGCTCCATTAATCTGCAGCCTGTGTATGTTTATTTTCTTGTGGATTATGCCTTACCTTGCAAAGTGTTACAGGGTTAATCATCTGGTCCCATTGAACATTGTCATCCAGGTTCTGATCTGCGGTTCCTGTTCAATGGCTTAACCCAAGTTCGTTTGTTGATCATCCCATTTTTACAAACTCTGTCAAACCCTCAATCTCACCACTCACTGGGTATTAGTGCAATACCATTTTCAATCTCAAGATAAAACACTACAAATGTGAGCAATTTTAAGATTATTTGTCACAAGTAAGCTTACATCAACACTGCAATGAAGTTACTGTGAAAATCCCCACACTCCAGTGTTCGGGTACACTGAGGGAGCATTTAGCATGGCTAATGGACCTAACCAACACGACTTTCGGACTGCGAAAGGAAACCAGCGCACCCGGAGGAAACCCACGCAGACACGGGGAGAATGTGCAGACGCCACACAGACAGTCACCCAAGCTGAGAATTGAAACTGGGTCCCTGGTGCTGTGAGGCAGCAGTGCTAATCACTGTGCAGCCTCAAACACATCACCGCCGAGGATGGGACTCGAACCCACGCGTGCCAAGCACAGTGGATTAGCAGCCCGTCACCTTAACCACACAGCCACCGCCACATTAAAAATAAATTTGGAACAGATACTGAGATTGTTGGAAACAGCCAGCATGTCACAGAGGATGGGGTCAAACACAATTAACTGGCTTATTTTTAACACCCAGGAGTTTGATGGATTGGTGTCAGGTCAGGGATTGACGTTTTAAAAATCTCAAGCCCCGATTATCAACTACCTCCAACCAGCTCACCTCCTGGTTTAATGAGGACTGAACTATAAACAGGCAGCCAATCCATTCTCGGGAAGTGGGCCGGGCTAGTTGTTTGGATGTTTTAATGAAGTAAAAAGTCTGACAACACCAGGTTTTAGTCCAACCGATTTATTTGATAATACTCACAAGCTTTCGAGGGGACTGCCTCTTCGTCAGGTGAATGGAGAGCTTGTGAGTATTATCAAATAAATCGGTTGGACTAAAACCTGGTGTTGTCAGACTTTTTACTGTGTTTACGCCAGTCCAACGCCGGCATTCCCACATCATGTTTTAATGAAGCCAGGGCCCCTGATTTAATCTGGTTGTGTTTTCCAGGCGTCACGAAACCTGACCACTGAAGGATTTTTTTTTAAATTCATGTGTGGGATGTGGGTGTCGCCGGCTGGCCAGCATTTATTGCCCATCCCTAGTTGCCCTTGAAACTGAATGGCTTGCTTGGCCAGTTGAGAGTCAACCACATTGCTGTGGCTCCAGAGTCATATGTAGGCCAGACCAGGTAAGGATGGCAGATTTCCTTCCCTAAAGGACATTAGTGAACCAGGTGGCTTTTTCGACAATAGACAAAGGTTTCATGGCCATCAGTAGTTTCTTAATTCCAGATTTTTTTTTATTTGAATTCAAATTCCACCATCTGCCATGGCAGGATTCAAACCCAGGTCCCCAGAACATTAGCGAAGTCCCTGGATTAATAGACTAGCGGTAATATCATTAGACCATGAGGAAACACATTGGGGAGAAGCTCAGTGACTTCACAGCAATGCTTGTGGGCGGGGAGGAGCAGGAATGACTCTGCTAGCCTACCCAAGCCAAACCTCACACCAACCTCCCCTGGCCTCAACAACAGGCCCTCACTCTATAGAAAAGGTCCAGCAGTCGAAGTTCACAACCTCTTCTCCAGGATCTGCTGGGTCAGAAATCAAATTTCCCGCACCATCCCTGTTGTAAGTGAGGTGTAACCAGGAGGAAGCCTTGAATCACAATGGTGACGTATTGAAGGATAGATGAAACTGTACACAATAAGTTCAATGCAGGTGCAGGCGTAGTTTCACTGACTACCGGGCTCACACCAAAGGTTCCCTCCTACCAGGACCTGCGCTTTAACACCCAAAAGGTACCGGTTTGCACACTTCCTTCTGACAGATCCCAGAAGGGTCCTGTGACCCACAAACAACTCAAAACAAACAAACAAACACCTCCTTATAAGTAGTGGCTCACCTGATGAAGGAGCAGTGCTCCGAAAGCTTGTGATTCCAAATAAACCTGTTGGACTTTAACCTGGTGTTGTGAGACGTCTTACTGTGCCCACCCCAATCCAATGCCATCTCCACATCATGACCCCTTAAAGGGCCTTGCCACAACCCTCTTTGACTCCAGCGTTGTGGACTGAACTACTTGATTGGGTGGTCAGTTCGGGAATGCTTCTATCCGACTGGAAGGCTGACTTTGAGTGAGGTACCTGTCGTTAACAAAAGATGCACGTTCTAGTTAAAATACCACATTTGGAAAACTCAAAGTTGCAGACGGCTCCTCTGAAACCACCATGCCACTCATCTCACGCTCCTTCAACTGACCCCACTAACATAATCTGCCCCTGTAAATATCCAGGCCAACATTTCAAGTCAGTGACCATTGATCTGAAACTTGAATTTAATTTTTCCCTTTAACCCTGGGGTCAAATATCTTTTTTTTGGGGGGGGGTGGGTGTAGTTTCTTTTGTCTGACAGGGGGTTAAAAAATAATAATCTGTAACTGTGCTGGAGGCTTGTGAATTTGAACTTAGTAATAGAAGCACAGCAAGGGCTCTGGATTTTAATATACGTTTAAGGAATAAAGTTCAGAGCTGACCTCTTATTCCTTGCCCGCAATGCTGCTGCAGTATTTTACTTGTACAACGTCCATTATATGCTGACTCATAAATGCAGCATGGGATTCTGGCCGCAGAAGGAAATTGAACCCTGTGAGATGCAGAATCCTTTTTGATAGCTGAGCTTCACTGTTGAGAGAATTCCATGTACAAGAAGACTGAATAATATTGTCCCCTGTGTTGAAAATTGTTGTCCTATGTTACTGTGAAATGATAACATTAAACCATGTTTATGTTATGCAGAATGTGTAGTGAATGTGAATGACTTGTTCCTGTACTGACACAGTTAAAAATTGATGAGAGATTGCACTTGGTTCATGTATTAATTCAAGTTCTATCACAGATTTAAAAAAAACATATTGTCACAAGTGTAAATTTGAGAGGAAAGGGCGCATTTTGTTCCAACAGCAAAATATCATCCAGTTCAAACACTAGGATGACTGTAACACTACATTCTGCACTCCTTTCCTTCTCTGTGAACTGTATTTTTTTTTCTGTATAGTGTGCAAGAAACAATACTTTTCACTGTATCCCAATACAGGTGGCAATAATAAATCAAATCAAATCAAATCAAACGTTCACTGTGACAATGAAGTTTGATATCTACAAAGATTGGGTTATCATAGAATCTCTGTGGTCAGAAGGAAATCATTCAGTTCATTGAGTCTGCACCAATTCTGATTTGATTTGATTTATTATTGTCACATGTATTAACATACAGTGAAAAGTATTGTTTCTTGCGTGCAATGCAGACTAAATATACCTTTCATAGAGATGGGAACAAGAGAGTACAGAATGTAGTGCTACAGTCATAGCTAGGGGTGTAGAGAAAGACCAACTTAATGCAAGGTAAATCCCCTTCAAAAGTCTGACGGCGGCAGAGAAGAAGCTGTTCTTGAATTGATTGGTCCATGACCTCAGACTTCTGTATCTTTTTCCCAAAGGAAGAAGGTGGAGGAGAGAATGTGTGGGGCCCTTACTTATGCTGGCTGCTTTGTCGAAGCAGCGGAAAGTGTAAACCAGGGTCAGTGGATGGGAGGCTGGTTTGCATCATGGATTGGGCTAGTTCCTTGCAGTCTTATAGTTCTTTGCCGTCTTGGGCAGAGCAGGAGCCATACCAAGCTGTGATACGACCAGAAAGAATGTTTTCTATGGTGCATCTGTAAAAATTTGTAAGAATTGTAACTGACATGCCAAATTTCCTTAGTCTTCTGAGAAAGTAGAGGCATTGGTGGGCTTTCTTAACTAGTATCAGCATAGGGGGACCAGGACAGATTGTTGGTGATCTGGACACCTAAAAACTTGAGGCTCTTTCTACTTCGTCCCCATTGATGTAGAGAGGGACATGTTCTCCTTTGCACTTTCTGAAGTCGATGACAATCTCCTTCATTTTGTTGACATTGAGAGAGAAATTATTGTTGCTGTACCAGTTCACCAGATTCTCTATCTCATTCTTGTACTCTGTTTTGTCATTGTTTGAGATTCGACTCACTATGGTGGTGTCATCAGCAAATTTGAAAATTGAATTGGATGGGATTCTCCAACAGAGCATCCTATGTTTGCCCTGTCCTGTAACACCAGTAATTTACCCCACTAATCCCTCTAACCTACACATCTTTGTACACAATGGGACAATTTAGCATGACAGCGTGCACATCTTTGGTCTGTGGGAGGAAACCAGAGCAGCTGGTGGAAACCCATGCAGACATGGGGAGAATGGAGGCATGGTGGCACAGTGGTTAGCACTGCTGCCTCATAGCACCAGGCACTTGGGTTCAATTCCAGCCTCAGGTTGCTGTCTGTATGGAGTTTGCATGTTCTCCCTGTGCCTGCGTGTGTTTCCTTCCACACACCAAAGATATGGTTAGGTTACTGGCCACACTAAATTGCCCCTTATGTGAGGGGGAAATAGCAGGGTAACTACATGAGGTTACGGGGATAGGAGCAGGGTGGGATTGTTGTCAGTGCAGGCTCGATTGGCCGAATGGCCTGCTTCTGCACTGTAGAGAATCTGTGCTTGTACAAACTCCACACAGACAGACACCCAAGACTGGAATTGAACGCAAATCCCTGGCACTATAAGAGAGCAGTGCCAACCATTGTGCCACCATGCCACCCTCAAATAACCTTTAAACTAAAAATGCAGACAGTTTGTAACTTTTGAGTTATCCCAGTGTTATTTCAAGATGGCCCGGAAGCCAGCAAGTATTTAGTGTTGGTAAATTGAATGGAGATGAATGGTTAGTTGACTGTCTCTGGTACAACATTTAAATTTTCTATTCATCTGGGTGACTGACTGGTTAAAGAGAAATGAGTCCAGAAATCGCTTGTGTTCTGAGACTTGACTTTCAAACGGTTTCCCAGTTGTGCTGCCATCGCAAAGTGCACTTTCTTTTATTAATGTTGCTCTGAGGGAAATATTACTGCCCGAGACTAATTAATTCCCAGAATGGTAAGGTGCACAATGACTTTTACACTGATTCTTTGTCATTTTCCCAGTCACATGGCCAGCAGAATACCAATATGTAAATTGCTCACTCGTGAAGATAAATTGAAAATTTGTATCAGGCACAACTGAAAATCACTGCATTATTCACAAATTCCTATTTACAGAAACACAGATACACATAATACACATAATACAGTGAATTATCAATAAAATACGAAAACTCATATTTCTGTTTCCAACACTTAAGCTGGCTTTTATGAATTTCTACATCCATGTTGGGTGGCACGGTGACACACCAGTTAGCACTGCTGCCTCACAGTGCCAGGGACCTGGCTTCGATTCCAGCCTTAGGTCGCTGTCTGAGTGGGGTTTGTGTGGAGTTTGCACGTTCTACCCATGTCTGCGTGGGTTTCCTCTGAGCGCTCCAGTTTCCTCCCACACCCCAAAGGCTGGCCTCGTTAAGTAGTGTCCCAAGATGTATAGGTTAGGGGAGTAAGTGGGTCAATATGTGGGGTTACAGGGATAGGGTATAGATAGAATGCTCTGTTAGAGTCACTGCAGACTTGCTAGGCAGATCGGCCCCCTTCCGTGCTGTAGGGATCCTATGTCTGTAGCGAAAGCTACCAAATTAAAATTTTCACACTCATTATGACTGCCCACCAGCAGTGCAGCTGTGGTGTTAATGGATTTTCTGCACTTCTGGTAAAATGACGTCAGTGGCGTCGAGGCAGCACTGTGGAACCTTCTGGTACGTATCAATATTCAGGGTTTGATTGTACGTTGGGTGATAGCAGAGTGGAGAGGGTAAAATCTGATGGAAATCGGGGGCTATCTTTCCAGCACTGAGAATCGGACCCAGCATCAAGGAATTGGGTTGCAGTTGCTGGAGGCCAATCGTCTCTGCCCTTGAACGATGCTGCAGGAGATCCTCAGGGTAATTTACCAAACCCAACCATCTCCATCTGCTTCATTAATGCCTGTCCCTCCATCGTAAATGGGGATGATCACCAATGAGTGGGCAGAATTCACTCGTATCTCTACAGATGGTGAAGTGGTCCTTGCCTACATGTCGCAAGATTCTGACGGAGGGTCATCCAGACACAACATTCTCTCTCCACAGTTGCTGCCAGACCCGCCGAGATTTCCCAGCATTTCTGTTTTTGTAACAAGACTTGGATGGCTAAGGGATCAGTAACCTTCATTGCACTCAAGTTGGGGGGGAGTGACCATTTCTGACTGAGAGGTCGTGATCTTACCAGCGCACCGAGCTAGTAAGAATGCAGATGAGGCTAGAAATCAAGTTTGTACCCGGTTTCGAGTCACTGGCAGAGTTAGCGGCCATGGTTTTGCCAACAGGATTGGCACGGCCATTTGTTGACACTTGCGGGCATGTCCTCACATCAACAAGAGTAACAGCTGGTCTCATCAGTGGAGACCCCGCACCTGTGGCCACGCCAGGAAGATCGGAGGCCGTTGAAGACCCCAAGTGTTTGTGGGAATGGACAGAGATCTGGGAACCTGGCACTGCTTGGTTGGACAGTATAAATGTGCCAGGGACAGTGCCGGGAGGGGCCTGTGTGGGTGTTAGCCTCTAACGGGACAGGGTCATGGGCAACTGTGATTGCTGAATTCTTTAAGGATTATGGGCAGTTCATTAAAGTGATTGTGAGCTGTTAGAATAGTCGGCAAGATGGGTTTCTTCTAAGTTAAATTATAGTTAGACAACTGCATTTAGTTTTGATTTTTTGCATTACAGGAAGGATGTAGTTACACTGGAAAGGGCACAGAAGACGGTTATGGGGATTTATGGGAATATTTTGCCTTTAACTCAGTGTTGAACTCATTGCCATTTCTCCTCCCTGAAGAAGAACTGTTCTTTTCTCTGACAGAATTTCCATTATAGCGTCCCCTCCCTCCCCCCACCCACCCTCCCTTTACTCTCAGCTCTGAAGAAGGGTCATCCAGATCCAAAACATTTGGCTCTGTTCCCTCTCCACAGACGCTGTCAGACCTGCTGAGATTTTCCAGCACTTTTTGTTTTTGTTTCAGATTCCAGTATCTGCAGTAATTTGCCTTTCCTTTTATTGTGACGTTGCCGGGATTGGGGAATTCTAACTCCGAGGAAACTTTCAAAGGGCTAGGTTTGTTTTCTTTCTTTGGAACAGCAGAGACTGAGGGAAGGTTGGTATAAAACTATTTTGTGGGGCCGCAGTCTTACCGGCGCGCCAGAGTTACCAGCACGCTTTTTCCAGCAGGATTGGCACAGCCGTTTATGGCCTCACTTGCCACCTTGCCGGCATGATCTCACACCAGCGAGGGTCACAGCCGGTCTCCACTACTGGAGACAAGGCACCGCGGCCACACCAGGGGAATCCGGATGTTCAGCGGCATGGCCAGACAGTATGCATTGGGTCGTGTCAGCCTGGTGGTGCCCGCCTGGCACCCTGGCACTGCCCACCCGGTACCCTGGCGCTACCTGGTTGGGCAGCATAGGTGTGCGATGGACAGTGCTAGGGGTATGGCCTGAGTGGAGGTGAGGCCTGAGTGGGAGGGGATACTAGTTAGAGTGGATAGGAGATCTTGTGATTCAGTAGCAGTGTCCCCACTTGTGAGCCAGAAGCTCAGGGTTCGACTCTCATTCTGGGACTTGATGACCACAGAAATTGTCTTTATGACATGGGCATACAGGTTTGTTATTAATATGAAAATCCTTCCAACATACCTGGAGTAGACAGTAAGAGCAAGAGTCTTCGAATCAGCCAGAGTGCAAATGCAGTAGGAAACCACTGTGGTATCTTGCCAACCATAAGCATGGACCAACAATTGGAATCCATAGTCACCCATGCTTTCTTAGGCTTGGTAAAGGGTTTAAAGTTTATTTCTTAGTATCACAAGTAGGCTTTCATTAACACTGCAATGAAGTTACAGTGAAAATCCCCCAGTCGTCACACTCCGGCGCCTGTTCAGGTACACTGAGGGAGAATTTAGTGTGGACAACGCACCTAACCAGCAGGTCCTTCAGAAAGTGGGAGGAAACAGGAGCATCTGGAGGAAACCCATGCAGACACGGGGAGAATGTGCAGGCTCAGCACAGACAATGACCCAAGTCAGAAATCGAACCCAGGTCCCTGGCGCTGTGAGGCAGCAGTGCTAACCACTGTACCACTGTGCTGTACTTGAAGAGAGGGAGAGGTGGAGTAAATAGGGAGAGCCTATTTCCTTGGCAGAGATGTTAATGTGCAGGGGGCATAGATATAGAAGGATTAGAGGTGATGTTGAAGCAAAGGATTGTCACCCAGAAGGCAGTGGGGTTCTGAAACTCACTGCTTGAAAGAGTTGTGGCAGCAGAAACCTTCATTATAATTAAGAAAAAGCTGGGATATGTGCTTGAAATGACGTCAGCTTCAGAGCTACAGAACAAGAGCTGGAAACTGGGGAATAGGCAGGATTGCTGCACTCTGACTCGCACATACACTGCTTCCTTTTATACTTTACATTTTGAAGTTACCAAGTAATTTAAAAATAATAAATGCCTTTTCCTTGGAGGAAACCCACGCAGATATGAGGAGAATGTGCAAATTCCACATAGACAATGACCCGAGGCTGGTATTGAACCGGGGTCCATTGCACTGTGAGGCAGCAGTGCCAACCTATAAATGAGGTGAATGCATCTTTCAGTTTTGTATTCCCAATTTACTAATAGGTAATTCCTGATTTGCTGGACTTTATTGCTCCTGCTCCTTCTACATTTCTGCCCTCCTTTTCTGAAGACACTTGCTTATGTTGGGGAACAGTGATGTCTCTGCAGATTTCCACTTTTGATGATTCTACCAAGAAGTAGGACATCTGTTGAAGGTGTGCAGGGTAGGGGCTGCTTGTTAACCAGTAGATTAGTGCAGTTGATTACTATCACCGCTAAGCTTGGCTTGGCTTGGCTTGGACTTGACCAACTCACCGATAGATTAAATGGCAACCTTTCACCCCTGACCTTCCATTTATTCTGTGCCATTTTGGAGTTAGCAAGGGAGAGCTGTTGATTGGAGACTATATACTTTGGGTGGGAGGTAAGGGAATATTAAAGGGAAAGGGTAATTTTCTCAGGATGTGAAGAATTAGACAGAAATTATATAGACCATGGGGGCGATTTTCCCCAAAGAATTCAGTGTCTTTTCCCACCTGATTCTGGATGAGTTGCATTTCATGAATTCACAGCACTCTGTGCTATACAAAGGCTTGATGTGGAGATGCCAACGTTGGACTGGGGTAAACACAGTAAGAAGTCTCACAACACCAGGTTAAAGTCCATCAGGTTTATTTGGTAGCAAAAACCACTAGCTTTCGGAGTGCTGAAGGAGCAGCGCTCTGAAAGCTAGTGGCTTTTGCTACCAAATAAACCTGTTGGACTTTAACCTGGTGTTGTGAGACTTATTACAGAGGCTGTCAGGTGATTCACACGAAAGGGGGGGTGGTCTAAACCCATGAGAGAGACCAGAAGCAGAGTGCTCAGGGGGCCATCGGGCATGCACCAGTTTCCCAGCATACTGGGACATTGGTGGACATTCCCCCCGGACATTGCCGGCCTCCCGATCATCCCTCCCTCATTGCCGATTCTGGCCCTCCCCCTCCCCCTCCCCCTCCCCCTCCCCCTCCCCCTCCCCCAATTACAGCATTAACCCCCTCAACCAATCAGTAGCCTCCCAATCAACGGCCCCAGCTCCCCCACAACACTACACACCCCAAAACCCCATCACCAGATCCACCTATAGGCCCCACCTCCCTTCCTACATCTGACGAAGGGTCATCTCGACTCTCTGACTCTATTCTCGCTCCACACATGCTGCCAGACCTGAATCATAGAACCCAACAGTGCAGAAAGAGGCCCTTCGGCCCATCGAGTCTGCACCAACCACAATCCCACCCAGGCCCTATCCCTACATATTTTACCCACTAATCCCTCTAACCTAAGCATCTCAGGACACTAGGGGCAATTTTAGCATAGCCAATCATCCTAACCTGCACATCTTTGGACTGTGGGAGAAAACCAGAGCACCCGGAGGAAACCCACGCAGACACGAGGAGAATGTGCAAACTCCACACAGACAGTGACTCAAGCCGGGAATTGAACCCAGATCCCTGGAGCTGTGAAGCAGCAGTGAATTCACCTGATGAAGAGGGAAACCTCGAAAGCTTGTGAGTTTACTATCAAATAAATCGGTTGGACTTAAACCTGGTGTTGTCAGACTTTTTACTGTGCACACCAGTGAGGCCATCACATCTAGTCCCTGTTGCTGGAGACCAGCTGTGATCCCACTGGTGTGGACCTCCACCGGCAAGGTCAGAATTTCAAATTACCCGGACAATTGCGTCTGGAGTTCACTAAACGGATTGGAATGAGCTGATGGATATTTAAGTCAGTCTCACTCCATTCCCCGGCACAATGTTGATTATGCCAAAATTAATAGGCCGGGAAGATCACGACCTGTCAGAGTCAGGGCAGGAATTAGATTGTTTTGGATCGCACTGAAATTTCCCATCGCATTGCGCTGTTTGAGTTGTGTAGCAGGGTGGGAAAGTCATGCCCCATTAATCTTGGGCCAGATAGTTTGTTTCCCAATGGAGATGGAAGTGGGATTGGGAAACTTGAAACCTTGAAGTTTTTGACTGAAACAACTTCTCCCTTCCCGGCCCCACTATATTTTCCTGTGACCTTTCCATGCGTTGTTAAAGACATGGGTCGCAACCCCACATGCATCTCCTCTAAGATTGGAGTCCTGATTGTAAACCCTACAGCACATTTAAAAACCTCCTCTCTCCACCTGCTATTTTCAAGTGGTGGTATGGGTTTTGGAAGCTCTTATTAGAGAGTTTGTGACCACATGCTGAGGGGTTGGGAACATTCTGGAAGATAATTCATAAAGTTAAATCTCAAGAGATCCAGGGTAAGGTATCTAAATGGATACAAAATTGACTTCTTAACAGAAGCCAGATGGTGGTTGTAGAGAGTTGTTTTTCAAACTGGAGGCCTGTGACCAGTGGTGTGCCTCAGGGATCAGTGCTGGGCCTATTGTTATTTGTCATTTATGTTAATGATTTAGATGAGAATGTAGGGAGCATGGTTATTAAGCTTGCAGATGACACCAAGATTGGTGGCATCGTGGATAGTGAAGAAAATTATCTCCAATTTGCAACTGATTAATTGGGCCAGTGGGCTGACGAATGGCAGATGGAGTTTAATTTAGATAAATGCAAGTGATGCAGTTTGGTAGATTGAACCAGGGCAGGACTTACTCAGTTAATGGTAGGGTGTTGGGGAGAGTTACAGAACAAAGAGATCTAGGGGTGCATGTTCATAGCTCCTTGAAAGTGGAGTCACAGGTGGACAGAATGGTGAAGAAGGCATTCGGCATGCTTGGTTTCATCGGTCAGAACATCGAATACAGGAGTTGGGATGCCTTGTTGAAGTTGTACAAGACATTGGTAAGGCCACACTTGGAATACTGTGTGCAATTCTGGTCACCCTATCATAGAAAGGTTATTATTAAACTAGAAAGAGTGCAGAAAAGACTTACTAGCTTGCTACCGGGACTTGATGGAATGAGTTATAAGAACAGGCTAAATAGACTGGGACTTTTTTCTCTGGAGCGCAGGAGGCTGAGGGGTGATCTTATAGCGGTCTATAAAATAATGAGGGGTATAGATAAGGTAGATAATCAACATCTTTTCCCAAAAGTTAAAACTAGAGGGCGTAGGTTTAAGGTGAGAGGGAAGAGATACAAAAGTGTCTAGAGGGGCAATTTTTTTTCAGAGGGTGGTGGGTGTATGGAACAAGCTGCCAGAGATAATAGTGGAGGTGGGTACAATTTTGTCTTTTAAAAAGCAGTTAGATAGTTACATGGGTATGATAGGTATACAGAGATATGGGCCAAATGCAGGTAATTGGGATTAACTTAGGGGTTTAAAAAAAAAAGGGTGGCGTGGACATGTTGGGCCAAAGGGCCTGCTTCTGTGCTGTAAACCTCTATGATAAGTTTAAACTTTTTGGCATTTTCAAATGCCACCATTTAGCTACTGTATTGTAATGTGGTGTGTTATAAAACATGTGTGCCTGGCTTGCACAATCGGTGGAGCATGAGACTCTTGGGTGGCATGGTGACATAGTGGTTAGTACTGCTGCCTCACAGTGCCAGGGACCTGGGTTCAATTCCTGGCTTGGGTCACTGCCTCTGTGGAGTGTGGGTTATGAAGGTGTGATGAGTCACAGACAGGGCACAGGGACTATTTGGGAGCATGGAGGGAGAAAAGGGACCATGAGAGGGCATGGAGGGGGCACAGGAGTGGGAGAGGAGTGAGGGGCATAACATTAATATTGAGAGCTGGTTGCTGTTGCCAAGAACCAAGGTGGGCCTTCTAACCAGCCCTCTTCTGCACACACATTCCTGCTACACTGCATCACTAAACCCGACTGCTCCCAGCCCACTTGAAGACAACAATATGGAGACAATAGCGTTCAGAGGTAGGCTTGCATTTCGGAAGCTCCTATCTCTACATGAAAACCCAGCCATCCAAATTTGAGTCAAAGTAACAATTAAATGGAAGAGCATTCATGCAAATGCATATCAGAAGCATTCTGGTTAAGATAACAATACTAATAACTCTATAAATGAAATATAAGTGTTTGAACAACACGTCCATAAAAAATAGGAACAGGAGGAGGTCATTCAGCCCATCAAGTCCACTCCACCATTAAATGCAATTACGACTCATTTGAGGTGATAATCCTCAACCCCACTTTCCCACCTTATCCCCATCAACATTGATTCCTTTACTGATTCAGAGGGGATTTTATAATCTCGCACTCCAAGCTGGTAAATCAACCTCCCTGGGAGTGTGACATGGGTGTATTTCCTATTCATAGATTCCCTACGAGTGCAGAAGGAGGCCATTCAGCCCATCGAGTCTGCACCAACCACAATCCCATCCCACCCAGGTCCTATTCCAGTAACCCAACATATTTACCCTGCTAATCCTTGACACTAAGGTCAGTTTAGCATTGGCCAATCAATCTAACCCACACATCTTTGGATTGCAGGAGGAAATCCACGGGACAATGTGCAAAATCCGCACTAACAGTTACCCAAGGCTAGAATTGAATCCTGGTCCCTGGCACTATAAGGCAGCAGTGCTCACCACTGTAATTTTTGATTCCATACCTGCTGAGGGTGTGGTTTTCCCTCAGAAGAGGAGTGCTATGGCATCATTCTTTCTCGGTACATCCTGGAATCGCAGTCCTCATCTCAATTTTTGTTTCGCTATGTTGGCTTTTGAGTAGACGGTAACGTCTAAAGAATTTTTTGACTGAGATAGAGACAGAGGTCGGAATTTTAGCGGCAATGCCCGAGGCTCGTAAGATCGCGTCCAAGGCCAATGAAGAATGCCGTTCTGCAGGACACATCCACTTTGATTTCAGGGCAGGCGTGCCAGTAAAATCATGGCCTGAAGCTACAAATACTTCCCACTTTGGCCAGAGTGTAGGGGATGTACTGAGTAACTGGGAGCTGAAACAGAGACCTCACTGAAAGGATTGTTCCCCTGACCTTGTAATTCAATGGCTCATAAACTTATAGACATTGCTAAACTAATCAGAATTTCCAACTTCTTGAGGGAAGAAAAGATTAAATATTTAATTAGCCACAGAAGCCTGAAAAAAGTAATTAGATTTATCCTTAATTCATTCTAAATTGTACAGATTCCATTTTCATAAATTTCAGATTACTGTGAATCTCATTGAAAAATTCAACAATAAGTCAGTGCTTTTTAAAAGAAGGAATAAATGTAATCCTACTCTTATTCAGTCCGTATTGTGTTATCTGTACCTTCATTAGTCTCAGGGCCCACAGTTCCTTGCAGAGATTTATAATATTTTGGCAATGATACCATCCGTTCCAAATACTCACACAGCTAAATGAAGAAAAGATAACTCCACTCATTTACCTGAAAGAATTATTGGGTAGGAATCTGTAGGTCTGGTGAGAAGTATTTCTGCTCATTTTACTGAGAGATAAGGCAGCTAAGTGCAGTTAAAGTGGGCATCACTTACGGCCTCCTTCTGCGCTGTAGGGATTCTCTGGATGTTTTACTTTGACCACTTGCAAGTAAACAGGCTTTGATTTACTATACTAGTTGCAGAATCTGAATGCCTGATGTATTTACTTCTGCTTTTATGTTGTTTAGATAATGCAATAGCATGGTGGCACGGTGGTTAGCGCTGCTGCCTCACAATGCTTGGGAACCAGGTTCGATTCTGGCCTTGGGTGACTGTTGTGGAGTCTACACGTTCTCCCCATGTCCGCGTGGCTTTCCTCCGGGTGCTCCGGTTTCCTCCCAAGTCCAAAGATTAGGTGGATTGGCTGTGCTAAATTGCCCCTTAGTATCCAACGGTGCGTAGCTTTGATGAATTAGCCATGATAAATTGCCCCTTGGTAAGCAAAGACATGTAGGCAGGGTGGACTGTCTATGGTAAAGGCACAGTGTTACAGTGAGTGGTGGACCTGGGTATAATGCTCCTTTGGTTCTGACTCAATGGGCTAAATGGCCTCCTTCTGCACTGTAGGGATCCTATAGATGTTTTACTTTGACCACTTGCAAGTAAACAGGCTTTAGTTTACTATACTAGTAAAAGTTAACTCTCAGTTGAAATGATAAGTCAATAAAGAGCTGGCTTGAATCCACAACTTGTGACTCAGTAACAAAGATGCTGACACAAAGCATAGTCAGCGGGTGGTTTGGCAATACTACATCAGACCATAAGACATAGGAGCAGAATTAGGCCACTCGGCCCATCAAGTCTGCTCTGCCATTCAATCATGGCTAATATTTTTCTCATCTCCATTCTCCTCCCTTTATCCCATAACCTCTGATCCCCTTATTAATCAAAAACTTATCTATCTGTCTTAAAGTCAATCAATGACACAGTCTCCACAGCCTTCTGTGGCAAAGAGTTCCACAGATTCACTACTGTCTGGTTGAAGAAATTCCTCCTCATCTCCGTTCTAACATAAGAAATAGGAGTAGGCCACCTAGCCCCTCGAGCCTGCCCTGCCATTCAATAAGATCATGGCTGATCTGAAGAGGATCAGTTCCACTTTCCCGCTTTCTCCCCATAACCCTTAATTCCCTTATCAGAAATCAGAAATCTATCTACCTGTGACTTAAACTAACATGATTTAACGGATCGTCCCTTTAGTTTGAGGTTGTGCCTTCCGGCTCTAGTTTTTCCTACTAGTAGAAGCATCCTCTCCACATCCACTCTATCCAAGCCTCGCAGCATCCTGTAATTTCAATAAGATCCCCCCTCATCCTTCTAAATGCCAACGGGTACAGACCAAGAGTCACAACCGTTCCTCATATGGCAAGCTCTTCATTCCAGGGATTATTCTTGTGAACCTCCTCTGGACTCTTTCCAAGGTCAGCACATCCTTCCTTAGGTAAGGGCCAAAAACTGCTCACAATATTTCAAATGGGGTCTGACCAGAGCCTTATACAGCCTCAGAAGTAGATCCCTGCTCTTGTATTCTAGCCCTTTCGACATGAATGCTAACACTGCGTTTGCCTTTCTAACTGCTGACTGGACATGCATACTAACCTTAAGAGAATCTTGAACAATGACTCCCAAGTCCCTTTGTGTTTCTGATTTCCAAAGCACTTCCCCAATTAGGAAATAGTCTATGCCTCCATTCCTTCTTCCAAAATGCATAACTTCACACTTTTCCACATTATATTCCATCTGCCTCTTTTTTGCCAATCTCCTAACCTGTCCACGTCCTTCTGCAGCCCCCTGCTTCCTCAATACTACCTGTCCCTCTACATATCTTTGTATCATCTGCAAACTTAGCAACAGTGCCTTCAGTTCCTTCTTCCAAATCGTTAATGTATATTGTGAAAAGTTGTGGGCCCTGCACTGACCCCTGGGGCACATCACTCGTCACCAGCTGGCATCCTGAGAAGGACCTCTTTATCCCCACTCTCTGCCTTCTGCCAGTCAGACAATACTCTATCTGTGCCAGGATCTTACCCTTAGCACCGAGGACACTTAACTTTCTGAACAGCCTCCTGTGCAGCAACTTGTCAAAGGTCTTCTGGAAATCTAAATAAATCACATCCACTGGCTCTCCTTTATCTAACTTCCATGTTACCTTCCCAAAGAGCTCTAACAGATTTGT
Source organism: Carcharhinus amblyrhynchos (assembly GCF_965287045.1). NCBI lineage: Eukaryota > Metazoa > Chordata > Chondrichthyes > Carcharhiniformes > Carcharhinidae > Carcharhinus > Carcharhinus amblyrhynchos. The sequence continues at coordinate 43,145,042 of NC_137344.1, read as the reverse complement.
CAGACATGACGTCCGTTTGACAAAGCTGAGCTGACTCAGTCCTACTTTATCATGCGCTTCCAAGTACTCCGCGATCTCATCTTTAATAATGGGCTCTAAAATCTTGCCAATGACCGAACTGGGGCTAACCAGCCTATAATTTCCCAACTGCTGCCTCCCTCCCTTAAACAGCGGTGTTACATTCATTACTTTCCAGTCCTCTGGAACCCTCTCTGCCTCCAGTGATTCTGGACAGATCACCAGCAATGCCTCTGCAATTTCCTCAGCTATCTCTTTTAGAACCATGGGTTATGGTCCATCCGGTCCAGGTGATTTATCCACCTTCAGATCTTTCAGTTTCTCCAGAACCTTCTCCTTAGTAATGGCCACTACACTCACCTGTGCCCCCTGACTCTCCTGCAGTTCTGGCATCACACTGGTGCCTTGCACTGTGAAGGCTGATGCAAAGTAACTATTCAGTTCCTCTCCCATTGCTTTGTTTCCTATTATTACTTCTCCAGCCTCATTTTCCAGCAGTCCAATGGCTATTTTTGCCTCACTCATACTTTTCATATATTGAAAAAAACTTTCTTTTTTTAATATTACTAGGTAGCTTACACTCATATTTCATTTTCTCCTCCCAGATACCCCGTCATACTACTTTTTTAGTTGCCCTCTGCTTGCTTTTAAAGGCTTCCCAGTCGTTAGTAGTTATCTTTATTTAATCATTATACCATTACATCTCACTCCAGCTTCTCCCTCTCAAACTGCAGGGTGAATTCTATCATACTGTGGCCACTGCTCCCTAAGGGTTCCTTCACTTTAAGTTCCCTAATCAAGTCTGCCCATTACACATCACCAAATCCAGAATTGCTGGTTCCCTAATAGGCTCTGTCACAAGCTGCTCAAAGAAAAAATCTTAGACATTCCACAAATTCCTTTTCTTGGGATCCTCTACCTGCCTGATTTTCCCAATCCACCTGCATATTGAAGTCACTCACAATTATTGTGATATTGCCTTTTTTATATGCCTTTTCTATCTCCTGGTTTATTTTCTGCCCCACATCCTGACTACTGCTAGGGGGCCTGAACATAACTCCCATCAGGGTCTTTTTACCTTTGCAATTCCTCAACCCCACCCCTTTTGCCCATCTGCCTGTCCTTCCGATAGGGCACGTATCCTTGGATATTGAAATCCCAGCCCTGATCCCCTTGTAGCCGCATCTCTGTGATGCGTACAACATCTTACCAGTCAATTTCAATGTTCACAACAAGCTCATTTACCTTGTTCCGTATACTGTGCGCACTTGGATACAACACGTTCAGTCCTGCATTGACAACCTCTCTTCTCATACTTGTCACCTTTTTCACTCTGCCTGAAGTTAGATGATATCAAATGGACATAGGCTAAATAACATACTCTATTCTCCTGATCTCTTTATAATTGCACATGCATGATGACACTGATGAGATATTGGAGACATTGGGATCATTTTGGAGGCCAGTATTCTCTCAGGGGTGACCCTTGCCACTGCAGGGCCCACTCTTGGGCATATGATACCCAAACAGGAGGAGTCCCTCCAATTCCAGCCTGCCAGCCTCACCACTTGGCATATGCATCCCTCCTCCCTCCTCACAGCAGCTATTCATTGGCCTAGGAATGCCCAATGCCCAGGGGACATGGTGGAGTGGGAATGGGGTCTGTCCCTGTTCGTGGCTCAATCAGTTGGGATGGTGAGGGGCTCTCCAGCCCACATCTTCTTGCCAGATTAAATATCCCTCTCACATAACCCTCCTCCACTCCGCACCCCCCACCCCACGCTACTCCCTCCCCGTCCATCCCCAACTTACCAGCCCACTTGTGGGTGGAGAATTAAATTCTGCTCACTGAAAGAATGGCACAACTTCATTCTCAAGCAAGTATTATCAGAGAGACCCCTTAAGGGTGGCACGGTAGCACAGTGGTTAGCACTGCTGCTTCACAGCTCCAGGGACCTGGGTTTGATGCCCGGCTTGGGTCACTGTCTGTGTAGAGTTTGCACATTGTCTTCATGTCTGCATGGGTTTTCTCCAGTTTCCTCCCACAGTCCAAAGATGTGTGGGTTAGGTTGATTGACTATGCTAAGAAATTGCCCCTTAGTGTCCTAATATGCTTAATTAGCGGGATTAGTGGGTAAGATATGTAGGAATGTGGGGTAGGGCCTGGGTGGGATTGTGGTTGGTGCAGACTTGATGGGCCAAAGGGCCATTTTCTGCACTGTAGGGTTCTGTGATTTAACTTTGAATCAACCAATAGATTGTTGGCACTCACTATTGAACTACATCTGGTGCCAAAGCCCCAGAAAATATCACTGCAATTCCTAAACTGAGGTTGAATCTGAGCTCTGGCCAAGTTCCAACATAGTTTGATTGATTTGGATCATCAAAAACATACAAGGGCTGAATTCACTCCCCTCAAATCTGAGTAGATAGACATTATCCAAAGCTCATTTCCATGAAGAAATGGCTTCTCTGAGACTGTGTAGAAAATGTCATTAAGATGTTGGTGATTGTAGTTGTAAAGATCATTTGGTTTATTGGTAATCCACAACATGTACATATCCAAGGACAGCACGGTGGCACAGTGGATAGCACTGCTGCCTCACAGTGCGAGGGACGCAGGTTTGATTCCAGCCTTGGCTCACTGTCTATGTGGAATTTGCATATTCTTCTCATGTCTGTATAGATATCCTCCGGGTGCTCTGGTTTCCTCCCACACTCCAAAGACGTGTGGGTTAGGTTGAGTGGCTATGCTAAGTTGACCCTAGTGTCAGGGGGATTAGCAGTGTTAATGTGTGGGGTTATGCTAATAGGGCCTGGGTGGGATTGTAGTCGGTACAGACTCGATGGGCTGAATGGCGGCCTCTGTGCTGTTGGGATTCTGAGATTTGTACGACCATGCATGGGGAAGTGGTGGGGTAGTGATATTGCTGCTGGACTAGTAATCCAACAACAACCACATCTCCTGAATGAACAGAAAGATAAATAAAATTGGTATTGTCTCCATGTGGGTCCCTCCCAGACTCAACTATACACAGTCTGTGGTCATGTGACCTTCCGCATCCCACTGTGGGTGGTACTGTTCTCCAGTCCCATATTAACCCTTGTTTTGCTGAACACTTTCATTCTGCAATGGCTTACTGCTAAAAATGCATATCACAAGAATTGTAGTGAGGCCAACTGATAAAAAGACTGCAGTTTGCAGAAAGTGACTGTAATCTGATAAGTTATGCATCCTTTGCTTGGCGTAATATCTCCATCTAGCATAAAGTACTGACTACCCATTATTGGTTTTCAAAATACAGAAACATAAAATTCTGAATAAACTCAGCAGGTCTGGCAGCATCTGTAGAGAGAGAAACTGAATTAACAGGGCAAATTTTCCCATCCTGCCCACCATAGGAATTATGCAAAGATCTGTTGATCCCGTTTCGGGGCAAGCTCGTCCAGAAGATCCCACTCAATCTTTGGAGTCCATACGACCCTTGTTCAGAATAGAAGTAGGATCGAAATGTAATGAGTTATATAGTTGGCAATGGGGGCAGATGGAGCAGAATAGAAGGTCAGGAAGAAGGGAGATTGACAAAGATGTTATGGACACAAGACTAAGCGAGTATCAATAGTTGCATTAAGGACTAAAGAAGTGTCAATAGTGGCATGATGATAAGAAAGCAGAACGTCTTCATAGGAGACCAAAGATCAGTGAATATTTTTTAGTCTGTGCTACAGGAACGATACACAGATTAGGGAAAATTACTCTGAACAAAACCATCTACTTTCGATACAGTAATAGAAAGAGACTTTGCTGCCTCCCCAGTGATAATAGAGCTGGTTACTTTAGATGATCTTTTGCAAGCTTTGTTTGACGAAAAGTTGGATCCTTTTGAAAATGGATGGACCTTTTATAAGAAAGTAGTTATGACTGGTTCTCTAATGTACCTGTAAATCCACGTGGCTAGCTTGAAAGAAGAACAAACGTTGGTTTTCATGCTTTAGTGTTTCAGATGATGGAGACGCAGACTGAAACAGGCTGTCAATCCAAAACCACGTTCATTTAAAAACAAATAGTCCTGCAGCGAGGAACTTGTTTGTATTTTAGTACAGAGGATGCAAATTAGCTTCACTACGAAAGGCAGACAGCCTTTCTAAACATCATTCTCAATGGGTACACTTTAGTAAATTTGCAGACAGGCATCATTAGCTTTTAGATTTCCATTTGAAAGTAAGTGATCTCTCACTGTAATTGAGGACATAAAGTACATTTCAATTTAACATTTTTCATTAAAGAATGGTTTTTATTGTATAAAGAGCAGAGCCGGCTAGGTGAGAATGCTGCGGGAGGCAGTGAACCACGGATGTTTACTGCATAGAAAGAGGCCACTCAACCCATCTAAACTGGCTTCTTGCTAGCCCAATTTTTAAAATTTGCCTTGTCCAGCCATACACCTCAAAACCCTTCGTCTGCCTTTGCTTCAAATATCATTCTATTTCTTTTAAAACATACTATGATGCTATCTCAGTTATTTTCCATGGCAAAGCACTGGGGCCAAGCGGGGGTGTGGGGCTGGGGGTGGCCGAGGAAGTAGAACTAGTGACCATTTGCCCATCTGCATTGCCGGTTTTCTGGATCATTGAAGACCGGATGTACGGAACCCTGTGGAAGTCCTGATGTGTCGATCTGTGTGGAAATTATCCAAAGTTTCCACTTCTGGTGGGTTCTCAAGGATCCTCTGAGGATGTCTCTGATTTTAACTCGGAGAATTTGGACAACACCGTGACACTTCCCTGGGTAGTTACCCAAGGAATTTAGACAGATAAAAACCCAATCTAATGTCTGGATAATTACTGTAGTGTGCAGGTCTGATTTTCCACTGTGTATACAACGACAAATTCGAAAGCTTTTCCTCCCTTCTGGCTAGTGAATAAATACATAGACAATTGTGATACAAAATCAGAAGGATGCAGCTCTAATCCACAATGGGGATTGATTTAGCGGAATGCAAGGAGACTACAATATGCTCAAGTTTAGAGGGAAAAAGGGTGGGAAAATGAGCCATTATTTCAATTCCCAATCTCTACCCCATGACACAGAGAATCATGGAATCCCTACAGTACAGAAGGAGGCCATTTGGCCCATTGAGTCTGTATTGACCACAATCCCACCCAGGCCCTATTCCCATAACCCTCATTGACACTGCTTACCCTAGGGTCAATTTAGTATGGCCAATCAACTTAACACAACCTGGGTCCCTGAGGCAGCAGTACCAACTACTATTCCATCATGCCATCCTTCTGGTCTTTTCCATTAGCTTCATTTTTTTCCCCTTTCCTGGACTTAGCCAGTTCTCTTCTGAAAGCTGCTATTGAACATGCTTCCACCAGCTTTTCAAGCAACATTTTCTGGATCACTTGTTACAGTATTTCTCCATGTCGCCTCCGGTTAATTTGCCAATCATCTGAAACCTTACCTCTAGTTTCTGCTTTTCTGATGTTAAGAAGAACCTGTGCATGGATGTAGGGGAAAGGACATAGTCAACCTTAACCTCAAAAGTAAATTTTATGCTAATGATCACGATAAAATCTCACTTTTTTAGGAATAGCTGTGCGGTTAAGGGACTAAAGGGACAACTGTTAGGAAAACAGATCCCATTAACAGTACCCACAGGGCAAAAATTGGCAAAGATCAATAGGTAAAATTGACATTGCCCCTTGTAAAAAAAAATTGCCAGGAAGGTGAGGTTCCAGCTGTGGAATAGTAACACGAATGAAGTAATTTTCGTAATGCTCATGCACACCACTTTCTTTGTAAGAGTGCTATTCAGAAAGTGGTGGAACGCTACTTTCGGCCAACAGATTGTTGCACATTCTAATGGCCATGTGTGGATCAAGGTGGATTGTAACCAAAGTGAGGTTCATCTTTCACGGTAGCTAATATGTCTGCTCCTTCAACTATGTGCTCAGGCCAGAATAGCTGAGATCCTGTGCATCGTTAAGAAGAGTTTGAACCTGCAGTGAGAACTGGAAGGTGTAAACAAACACTGGGGGTGGGGGGGTGGGAAGGATTCACAGGCCCCGTTTGCCAATAAGAGGATTCCTGATTGCCGGCTGAATCAGGCATTGGGGCTAAAATCGGGATTCTTGCCAGGCGTGTGGGTTATCAGGATTCACCCCACCTGCTACACTGACAGTAATTGGGTTCCTGCCCAGAGAAAGTGGCTACAAGATTAACATGCAAACCTGCTAATTGTAATAAAATGTGAACCTGGTCTGCTGGACCCAAGGGCCCTGGAGAGCACCATTAACCCCTCAGCAAAAAGGGGAACTCTTCCCCCAACATCAAATAAGGGGCCACCATCCCTCACCTCACCTCACCCCAGATACCATGGAATCATGAGACTGACCCAACACCCACCACCCCGAGGCTCCTGCTCCCTCCCCTCAGTCCCCTTTCTCCTGAAATCCCCACTCAGGCTCCCCTTAGCCCTGCTTCTCCCTCTGACCCTCGCTCAGCCCTCTTTCCCCCCCCCCTCTGTCACCCACACAGCCCTCCCTCCCCTCCACCCCCAACCTCCTGCTCCCCAAAATCCCACACTCAGACCCCTTTCAGGCCACATAGCTTGGTAGTGCTGATGATGCACTGCCCCCTGGCATCTCAGCACTACCAGTTCTCCAGATTATTGAAGACTGTAAGTCCTGATGTGCGGGTCTATGTGGGAATTTCCGGAAATTTCCACTTCTGATGGGCATTTTGTCTGCTCTCAAGTACCCTCCGAGATCGTCTCTGACTCTAACTCACAGAATTTGGACTATTCTGTGGTACTTACCTCGATAGTTACCCAACAAGCTCCCTGTCCACACCACCCGACTAGCCCCCGGAATGACTCAACTGCCCCCACCTGACCCAGCTACCCAACAATCCAACCTGAAGACTCATCCCAACTTGACACAACTGCCCCCCGATTTGACTACCCTCACAACCACCTATCTAGCCCCTTGAACAAGATTTGACTACCCCGGTGCCAAAGCAACTACCCCATAACCACCCACCTAATCTCCTGACCCAACTATCCTTGATCACCTGACTGCCCCAACCCAACTACCACCCAACCAGACGATGCAATCACCACCACCTACCTCACCCACTTCACTTACCTACCCACATACCCTCTACTTACTTACCCACCTCATCTATCTCCCCACTTATCCAGCTCAAGCCCCAGCTGTCTCATCCAACTATCCCTCCGTATTTACTACCCCCACCCATACCCTAACTATTCACTCATTCATTCAATCTGTTCACTAACATACATTCCTTTATTCAACATTCAAATACTCATACGTTCACTTATATTCAAATTGGACATTTAAACATATGGTAGCTAGTGTCAATGTGTGCTATCTTCCCCCAACTCTGCTCTGTTCGGAGGGAACTCACAAGGGCCTCTGTGCTCTGCATGTAAGCCAGACTCCAAAGACCCAGTAGATACACGCAGCAGTATTGAGTCGGAGGAATATTTAATCACAGTGGCAATCTGGCGATGATTGCCACTGCTCCGAAGATCCAGGCCCAGGTTTCCAACGCTCTTTTGTTAAAGGTTTGAAGGTGGAGAGGAAGTGTCCCTGAGGGTTCCCGGCCTAAATGCCACAGCACTCTGAGGTCACGCTCCTTTTGAGAAAAATGGGGTGACTTCACTGCAGCATAACTTCACTCAACTGCAAAGATCCTTAGCACCTTCCAAACCCACGACCACTTCCATCTCGAAGGGCAATGGTAGCAGATACATGGGAACACCTGAGGCTACAAATGAACCCAGGACCCTGGAGATGTGAGGAAGCAGTGCTAACCACTGTACTGACCTAACAACAGAGATAACAACAAAAATAATCATTTTTAATGTTCCTATGATTTTTCCATAGGGTTCCACAAAACTACGGGTGGAATTTTACTGGCCACTTGGGGGTGGGGCGTGGTGGGGAGGGTCAAGATGATAGAACCAGTGGCTATTTGCCCATCTGCCAAATTGCAAATAGTTGTATCTCGGGATGGGCAATAAATGCTGGTCAGCCAGCGATGCCCATGTCCGACAAATGAATAGCAAAAAGAATACCTTTGACGATGTGGAGATTCACATCGAACTGATTTAAGGTCCTTTCAAAGGAGGAATTACTGGGTTGCTTATTGGAAAGTTCCTTGAGTTGGCTGTTGAAATTATTTTTCAGAATTCTTGAACACCATCACTGTCAAACAAGTTTTCATCTGACTCACTGTGAGAAGATCTCACCCTGGCTGATCTTTTACGTACATCCGATATGATATAATGTCCTCACTGTGGCTTTCGGTGTTAAAAAAACACTAATATCCACCTGCTCCCAGAATCTGTATTTGCAACAGAAATCCTGGCGAGACATGGCTGTTGTTGAGATTTATCTCATGCGGTTCCACAATACATAACTTTGTTCTGCGGTGGGCAATGCAACATGCATTGTATGAATGAAAATGCACTGACTGCTGGTGGGGAAACATGAATTCGTAAGATGGTTTTTCAGTAAAATTTACGACCACCGTTATCCACTTTATCAGAAGCAAAATGAACCTTTGACCTCATGAATGTAGCTAACAATCAGCAGGAATGGCTGAAAGCAAACCTCATCATACTTTACATTGTATACGATTTGAATATTGTAATTGATATTCTGCATTGGATCACCTCTCAGACAAGATACTCTGAGACTACTGTATTGAACCTGAAAGGATAGTGTATGTATTTTTGAAGAGTTTTTTTAAAGTCTGTGTTTCAGATTGGAATAAACCTAACGAGGGCATAGGAGATACGCATTAACTAAGTGCAATTAATGTAGTATTGTTCAGTGCTACCTTCAGCTCATTCTGAGGGAACATTTGTGCAACGGGTCATGAATCAGACAGGAATGTGTTCCACCCTGTTTTCAGTGAGCAAGAAAGCCAGTGGAGTGAGAGAATCCTGCAGGAATCCCACCCTGGAAGAATTTCCCATTCCAATTGTCCCCACCTTCCCTACCATTGACACGATGGTGCTCCCACCATGAAAGGTTGAGACCCCATTACCATACACTTGCATCCAATTCATGGCCCTCTCAGCTCTGTTGCTCCCGCTCCACATTAGGGATTTCTTCCAGTGCAGGCCAGATCTACAACAGGTCCTAACAAATGCTGAGCTGGCAAAGAGAACCTGCCGGGGGTAGGGGGTGGGGGTTAGGGGGAGGTGCACAGGGAAACACAGCCCCCGAGATGGGGGCAAGGGTGTCACACCCTGCATTATCGTGGCAGTGCCTGAGCCTTTGGCTCTGTTCTCTTGAACCAAGGGGGCAATGCCAGGGGGCAGTCTCTGTTGGGGGCGTCTATGAGATGAGAACGGTTCCCTGTGTCCATGGGAGTTGAGGTGGATGGGGGTTGTTGGGGGGTTAGATAGGGAATCTCCACGTTTGTTTTTTGTAGATTGGGATGCCCTTTCAGTTGAAAGTGGAGGTTACAGGCAGGGTGGAAGCAAAGTGTGACATCATGGGACCTGCCTCCTGAATATTAGCGTCAAAAAGTTTAGTGGAGACAGCTGGATGAGGAGCCACACACTGCTTTTCCTGCCTGAGGATTTCAAAGGCTTTGAGCTTTCTACGAAGAAGCGTCTTGTTAAAAGAATGTAGCTAAGTGAACAGCAGCGGGGAAGGAAAATTATCCCTTCACAGACCTCCACCCTTGTGACTGACTGACTTTGAAATCCTTTTGAACATTTTGAAAACATTTGTTTCCATTCATTTTCAGTCCAGTCCTTTTAACTCACCTTTGATTGACAGCTTAATGGTTTTTCAACAACAAGCAGTCAGCTTTAATACTGCGGATGCTGGAATCTAAAGTAAAAACAGAAAATGCTGGAAAATCTCAGCAGGTCTGACAGCATCCGTGGGGAAAGAATAGAGCCAAAGTTTTGAGTCTGGATGACTTGCTGAGGATTCCCAAGTCCCTTTGCATTTCCAATTTCTGAATTTTCTCCCCATTTAGAAAATAATTTTTGCCTCCAGAGGAAGCACTGGGCATGTCTTGGTGGGTCATGATGTGGAGGTGCCGGCGTTGGACTGGGGCAAACACAGTAAGAAGTCTCTCAACACCAGGTTAAAGCCCAACAGGTTTATTTGGTAGCAAAAGCCACTAGCTTTGGGGGCTTTTCCCCTTCGTCAGGTGAGTGGGCACTCACTCACTCACCTGACAGAGGGGAAAAGCCCCGAAACCTAGTGACGTTTGCTACCAAATAAACCTGTTGGACTTTAACCTGGTGTTGTGAGACTTCTTACCATGTCACGGTGATCTATTAGGTCATGGCAGGGTGCACACTAACCTCAGGAAGATGGCTGGTCCCTGAATAACTTTTCCCAGGGGAATTCAGGTAACATAATGCTGACCTGTAGTTAGAAGAACAAGCCCAGTCTGGGAGGGCTTTCTCCAAATCAGAGCCTTCTAAACTGCGGGTCGTGACCCCCACGGTGGGGTCACAAGATAGGATTCTGGGATCATGAGCTCTGAGGCAGCAGTGGCTGACGTGGAGTTCAGACTGATTCCTGACAGCCCCTTTTAAGGGGTTATTTGTTGGTGAGTGTGTCCTCATGAACGGGTCTCTGAGGCCCCATTGTTACTGCTTCCAAAAAAAAAACAAGCAGGGGGGAGAAACCTTGCCTTTTCATCAACTCTCCCAATGAGGGAGATGGGGTGGGGGGGGGGCAGGGGCCTGTGAAGGAGGTGCCGAGGAGCGGTGGGGAGGGGGGGTGTGGGGGGGGGGGTGGAGATTGTGTGGTGAGGGGGGTGTGGAGTGTTTGGTAGAGGGAGGGTGAGGTGAAGGATGGGGGCGTGGGATGAAGGTGGTGGAGATGAGTTAAAGGATACAGCCCCCAAAATTTTCACACTGCGGTCACACAGACTCTGAAGCATTAAAGTGGGATCGTACTGGAAATAAATCTGGAAGCAGTACTCTCAATATTTTGATATTAACACCTTAGACTGTAAAATAAGCTTTACCTGCCTGATTCCTGAGACGCCGAAATAGTCCCTTGTAAACAAATGAATAGCCAGCTGTATATTGTCTGGAGTTTAGAAATTTGACAGCTGATAGCATTGAAAAATAGGAAACTCTGAAGGTGTTTGACAGCTAAGTGCTGGCTGGGGAGCCTAGAATAAGGAGTCACAGTCTCAAAATAAGCAATTAGTCAGTTTGGATTGAAATGAGAAGTAATTCCTTCTCTCAAAAATAGTGAATTTGAAATTCTCCATCCCTAAAAATGTGGATGTTAAGTTTATAGAAGCATAGAATCCCTACAGTGTGGAAGGAGGCCATTCAGCCCATCGAGTCTGCACCGACCACAATCCCACCAAGGCCCTATCCCCATAACCCCATGCATTTACACTAGCTAGTCGCTCTGACATTAAGGGGCAATTTAGCATGGCCAATCTACCTAACCCGCATATGTGAGCGGAACCAGAGCACCCGGGCAAGGTTTATCGTTCTAAGTGAGCGAACGGGAAAAAGAATCAAATCTCCAAATACTTGGCAGTTTCCCTTGGACTGTCTAGGGTAGTTTCGTTATTGCAGTTTCTTAGTACTGCTTAGTCCCGTACACCCTTTCAGCATCACGGGTTGACTGTTGAATTCTTCGGTGTATCATCTCATCCTAATTTTCCTTTGACCCTTCAATCTTAGTCCATCAGACTATCTGGTGTGGAGTCTGCGTGTTCTGGCCGGGTCTGCGTGGGTTTCTTTCAGGCGCTCTGATTTTCCCCCACGGTCCAAAGATGTGTGGGTTAGGTTGGTTGGCCATGCTAAACTGATCCTAGGATTAGTAGGGTGAATATGTGGGTTTATGGGAATAGGGTTGGGGTGGGATTGGTGTCGGTGCAGACTTGATAAGCTGAATGGCCTCCTTCTGCAGTGTGGGGATTGTATGAAATAGGAGCAGGAATAAGCCTAATGGTCTTGAACATGCTGTCCCTGTCAATAAGGCCAGGCTGATCTTTAGGTTCAACCGCACCTCCCTGCATTATTCCCACATTCTCCCACCATCTGAAAATCTATCCATCTGTTTCAAATATATTCAACAACTTGGGTGGTACAGTGGTTAGCACTGCTGCCTCACAGCATCAGGGACCTGGGTTCAATTCCTGGCTTGCGGCCCTGCCCTGTCTGGAGTCTGCACATTCTCCCCGTGTCTGCATGGGTTTCCTCCAGGTGCTCTGGTTTCCACCCACATGTGCGGGTGGGGTAGATTGGCCATGCTAAATTGCCCCTTAGTGTCAGAGCGACTAGCTAGTGTAAATGTATGGGGTTAGGGCCTGGGTGGGATTGTGGTCGGTGCAGACTCGATGGGCTGAATGGCCGCCTTCTACACTGTAGGGATTCTATGCTTCTTTAAATTTAGCATCCACATTTTTTAGGGTTGGAGAATTTGAAATTCTCCATCTTAGAGAAGGAATTTCTTCTCATTTCAATCCAAAGTGACGAATTCCTTATTTTGAGACTGTGACTCCTCATTCTAGGCTCCCCAGCCAGGGGATCTATTCACTCAGCACCCAGCTGTCAAACACCTTCAGAATTTCCTATTTTTCAATGCTATCAGCTGTCATTTTTCGAAACTCCAGAGAATATACAACTGGTTATTCATTTGTTTACAAGGGACTATCTCTTCCTCTCAGGAATCAGTTAAATAAGCTTGTTTTACAGTCTCTCTAAGACAAGTATATCAATTCTCAGCGCAGGAGACCAAGACTGTGTATAATACCCAATGCGTTATACATTTGCGTTAAGCTGTCTTGCCTGTTGCACTCTAATCCTTTAGTAATGAAGATTAAGGTGAAATTTGTTTCTCTAAGTACTTGCTATGTACTTGGTTTCCACCCTCAATGCCAACATTTCCAGTGTCTTGCTATTTAAAACAAATATATTCCGTTTTTATGAATCTTCCTAGTGAAGTGCTAACATTCCATCTGCCACATTCTTGACTTAACCTGCGTAAATCCCATTGAAAAGTTTTTTGTGATCTCCTCACACCTGACTTTGTATCATTAGCATGAAATAGATGAGGTAGATTGCAAAATGTTGAGACCCTCTCATAGCGAGGGGGATTGAATATAAAAGTAGGGAGGTCTTGCTGCAGCTGTATAGGGCATTGGTGAGGTCGCAGCTGGAGTACTGTGTGCAGTTTTGGGCACCGCACTTAACGCAAGGATATTTTGGCCTTGGAGGGAGTGCAGAGGAGGTTTACTAGGCTGATACCGGAGTTGAGGGGGTTGAGCTATGAGGAGAGGCTGAATAAACTAGGCTTGTACTCGTTAGAGTTTAGAAGAATGAGGGGAGATCTCATTGAGACGTATAAGATGATGAATGGGATGGATAGGATAGAGGTGGAAAGACTCTTCCCGCTCAGAAAGGACAGTAGGACTAGGGGGCACAGCCTCAAGATAAAGGGGGGACAGTTTAGAACGGAGTTGAGGAGGAACTTCTTCACTCAAAGGGTGGTGAATCTCTGGAATTCTCTGCCCGTTGAAGTGGTGGAGGCTGCCTCGCTAAATATTTTTAAGACGCGGGTTGATGGGTTTTTGATAAGAGAGGGGATTAAGGGTTATGGGGAGAGGGCGGGAATGTGGAACTGAGCCACGACAGATCAGCCATGATCTTATTGAATGGCGGGGCAGGCTCGAAGGGCTAGATGGCCTACTCCTCCTATTTCTTATGCTCTTATGTATGTTCTCTCACTGACTTTTGTGACACCCTCTCGTAACAACCTACCAACTCAAAAATGGTCTGTGTATTCCTACTTTCACTGATCTGTCTGTTAACCAACCTTTAACTCATGTTACTGCATTAATCCAGTACCATGAACACTACTTTTCTGTGTAACTCTCTTCAGTGGCATCTTATTAATACTTTTCTGAATATTCAAATATACTACATTCACTGATTTGCTTAATAGTTTAAAACTATCATCAATACTAAAGGAAGTATCCCAAGGAAATTTTTTGGGTTTTCTCTGCTGAAATGTTGAAGATCTTGAGTTGGTACGGCTGCATTGAACAACTAGAACTACGAAGTACACAGGATAAGTTCACCTGTGCTGAGTTGGGTGAATGATTGCCTAAGGATATATTGGCCTTGGAGGGAGTACAGAGAAGGTTCACCAGGCTGATGCCAGAGATGAGGGGGTTAGCTTATGAAGAGAGATTGAATAGACTGGGTCTATACTCAGAGTTTAGAAGGCTGAGGGGGGGATCTTATAGAGACTTACAAGATAATGAAGGGGCTAGATAGGGTAGAGGTAGAGAGATTCTTCCCGCTTAGAAAGGGAAACAGAACTAGAGGGCACAGCCTCAAAATAAAGGGGGGGGGGGGCGCAGGCAGTTTAGAACAGAGTTGAGGAGGAACTTCTTCACTCAAAGGGTGGTGAATCTCTGGAATTCTCTGCCCGTTGAAGTGGTGGAGGCTACCTCGCTAAATATATTTAAGTCACGGGTAGATAGGTTTTTGGTAGGCAAGGGAATTAAGGGTTATGGGGAGAAAGCAGGAAAGTGGAACTGATCCACTTCAGATCAGCCATGATCTTATTGAATGGCGGGGCAGGCTCGAAGGGCGAGATGGCCTACTCCTGCTCCTATTTCTTATGTTCTTATTAGTGGCATGGTGGGTAGCATTGCTGCCTCACAGAATAGGGAATTGGGTTTGTTTCCATCCTTGGGTTGACTACCTGGTTCAGATGGCCTGTTTCTGCACTGTAGGGATTCCGTAGTTCCCTGTTGTCAAATGAAGGGATTGGATTTCTTTGGAGCTGGATCACTGCGTTGGATTTACTCACAATTTTTGCTGAACTATATCTAAGTTATGAAACCTATTTAGTAATTATAGCAATGGTGATGTATGTAAGAGTGGGGGGAATGGGAGTAGCTTATTGCTGTATGAACTAACCAGCGCACAGTCTATGGATGATTGACTCCATTCTGTAATTTGTTCTTCTATATTTCCATGAAAACTGCAATAAGTTACTTTTCTGCTACCTCAGCCTTTCCCAGATTCATAAGAAACATAAGAACATAAGAAATAGGAGCAGGAGTAGGCCATCTAGCCCTTCGAGCCTGCCCCACCATTCAATAAGATCATGGCTGATCTGTCGTGGCTCAGTTCCACTTTCCCGCCCTCTCCCCATAACCCTTAATCCCCTCTCTTATCAAGAGCCCATCAACCCGCTTCTTAAAAATATTTAGCGAGGCAGCCTCCACCACTTCAACGGGCAGAGAATTCCAGAGATTCACCACCCTTTGAGTGAAGAAGTTCCTCCTCAACTCCGTTCTAAACCGCCTCCCCCTTATCTTGAGGCTGTGCCCCCTAGTCCTACTGTCCTTTCTGAGCGGGAAGAGTCTCTCCACCTCTATCCTATCCATCCCATTCATCATCTTATACGTCTCAATGAGATCTCCCCTCATTCTTCTAAACTCTAACGAGTACAAGCCTAGTTTATTCAGCCTCTCCTCATAGCTCAATCCCCTCAACTCCGGTATCAGCCTAGTAAACCTCTGCACTCCCTCCAGGGCCAAAATATCCTTGCGCAGGTGCGGCGCCCAAAACTGCACACAGTACTCCAGCTGCGGCCTCACCAATGCCCTATACAGCTGCAGCAAGACCTCCCTACTTTTATATTCAATCCCCCTCGCTATGAAGGCCAGCATCCCATTCGCCTTCCTGACCACCTGCTGCACCTGCAAGCTGGGTTTTTGCGACTCATGCACAAGGACCCCGAGGTCCCTCTGCACCGTCGCCTGCTGCAGTTTTTCGCCACGTAAGTAATAGTCCTTCCTACCATTCTTCCTACCAAAGTGGACCACCTCACACTTGCCAACATTAAATTCCATTTGCCATTTCCTGGCCCATTCGCCCAGCCTATCTAGATCCTTCTGCAGACTCTCCACACCCTCCGCACAATTTGCCTTTCCCCCAATCTTGGTGTCATCAGCAAATTTCGACACCCTGCACTCGGTTCCCTCCTCCAGATCATCTATATAAATGGTAAATAGCTGAGGCCCCAGCACCGACCCCTGGGGCACCCCACTAGTCACCAACCGCCAATCCGAATAGCACCCATTGACCCCCACTCTCTGCCTCCTATTTGACAACCAATCCTCTATCCACGCTAACACCCTACCCCCAACTCCATGTCCCCTGACCTTCTGCAATAACCTCTTGTGAGGTACCTTGTCAAACGCCTTCTGAAAATCAAGAAAGACCACATCCATCGGCTCTCCTCTATCCACTGCCCTAGACACATCCTCATAGAACTCCAGTAAATTTGTCAGACACGACTTCCCTTTAATGAAACCGTGTTGCGTCTGCCCTATCAAGCAATTCCCTTCAAGATGCTTCGCAATTTCCTCCTTAATTCCTTCAGATAAAAAGTGCTAAGTGAAAGTAATAAGATTCAAGCTAATGTCATTTAAGAAATCCATTAGATACGTTCAAAATATCCATTTGTGAATTATGATTTTCTTTGAAATGTTATGCTCATTGAAGTGAGAGATATGAGAAACAGAGGATGGAACACTTTTCCCATTTCAGGCTCACAGTGTGAGCTTCCAGTGCTCCCAAGTTAAAATAAGCAGCATAATTAGAGTGGTCAACACTCCATGGTTGGCCGAGAGTCTACAGGATTTGAAGGTCAATCTCCAAGACGTAACCTGGAATTATACCGGCACACCCACCCCGATTCTGGGTCGGGCAAGGCTCGGAGAACAGCATTCTCCACTGGCTGCGAGGCGGACCAACCAGTAAAATTCCACCCTTGGTTTTGTGCAACCCTGTAAAAAATCATAGGGACATGAAAAATGATTATTTTTGTTGTTATCTCTAAGCATTTTAGGGCAGCAAGGTGACACAATGGATAACACTGCTGCCTCACATCTCCAGGGACCCAGGTTCAATTCCAGCCTCAGGTGATTGGCTGTGTGGAGTCTTGCACATTCTCCCCGTGTCTGCATGGGTGCTCCGGTTTCCTCCCACGCAGTCCAAAGATTGTTAACTAGACCGTCCATGTTAAATTGCCCCTTAGTGTTCAAAGGCATGCAGGTTGGATGGATTAGCCATAGGGAGTGTGAGGTTACGGGGATGGGGAGAGGGCTTGGCAAAGATAATCTGTCAGAGGGATGATGCAGAGATGATGGGTCAAATGGCCTCTCCTGCATTGTTTGGAATCTGTGATTTTTCTTTAGCAGATATTAGAGGGAGGGTCGGAAGGGGGTGGGGGGAGGCTGGCAGTCAAGTAACATCCATTGGCTAATGAGTCTTTTTGCTTTCCAGTTGCTATAGATAACAATTTGATGTTTTGGTTGTGTGGAGGAGATTTACCAGGATGTAAATTACCTGGTATGGTGGGAAGGTCTTCTGAGGAAAGGCTGAGGGACTTGAGGTTGCTTTCATTGGAGAGAAGAAGGATAAGAGGTGACTTAATAGAGGCATATAAGATGATCAGAGCATTAGATAGGGTGGACAGTGTGAACCTTTTTCCTTGGATGGAGATGGCTAGCTCCAGGGGACATAGCTTTAAATTGAGGGGTGATAGATATAGGACAGATGTCAGAGGTAGGTTCTTTACTCAGAGTAGTAAGAGCATGGAATGCACTGCCTGCAACAGTAGTGGATTTGCCAACATTAAAGACATTTAAAAGATCATTGGATAGACATATGGATGATATTGGAATACTGTAGGTTAGATGGGCTTTAGATTGGTTTCAAAAGTCAGGGCAACATTGAGGGCCGAAGGGCCTGTACTGCGCTGTAATGTTCTAATGGATGGAGTTTGGGGGGAAAGTCGCGTGATAAAACTTGCAGGAATACGTTTAAGCACACTTAGTAGCCCCAAATATAAACTCCACTCATTCTGCCTTAACAGTTTGCTTTGGCTTGAATCTTGCATGAACTCCCTGCAATATACTGTGCACAGTTCCAGACTCCACACTTCAGAAAGGATATATTTGCATTGAAGGTTCATTTAATTGGTGTCAGGAGTGAAGATCCTGTGATGAGAGAGTGAGTAAATTGGGCTTATATTCTCTGGAATTTAGAAGAATGAGAGGCAACCCAATTGAAACACTTGAGATTCGGAAAGATCCAGCTAGGGTAGACATTGGTTGCTTTCATTGCTCAAGAAATCTAAAACACAATCTCAAGATAAGGGACCAATCATCTAGGACTAAGATGAGGAGAAATTACTTCACTCAATTGGTTGCGAATCTTTGGAATTCTCGACCCCAAAGGGTTGTGGATACTCTATCGTTGAATAGACTTAAGGTTGGGATAAACAGATTATTTGTGTCTCAGAGAATCGAGGGATATGGAGAATGGGCAGAAAAGTGCAGTTGAAGCCCAAGTTCACCATGACCATATTGAATGGTGGAGCAGACTCAATGGGCTTACATGGCCTACTCCTGCTCCTATCTCTTGTGATACTTTCTTACTCCCTATGTTTGAAGGTTGTTTAGCTCAGCTGGCTGGATGGCTGGTTCCTGATGTACAGCAATGCCAACAGCGCAGGTTCAATTCCTGTACCGGCTGAGATTATTCATGAAGGCCCTGCCTCCTCAACCTCACCTGAAGTAGGGTGATCCTCAGATTAAAATCACCAACAGTCAGCTGTCCCGATCAAGGGGAAGAGCTGCCTATGGTCATCTGGGACTATGCTGACTTTACCTTGGTCGCCCTATAGCTTCCTTGACTTGGATTGGCTGTTTAGTGCGAATTGTTGCCTTAGAATCATAGAATCCCTACAGTATAGAAGGAGGCCATTCAGCCCATCGAGCCTGCACCAACAACAATCCCATCCAATCCTCATAACCCCACATATTTACCCTGATAATCCTCCCCCCTTCCCCAAAACTACAGTTAATTTAGCCTGGCCAATCAACCTAACCCGCATATCTTTGGACTGTGGGAGGAAACCGGAGCACCCAGAGGAAACCCACGCAGACATGGGGAGAATGTGCAAACTTCACACAGACTCAACCTGGGTTCCTGGGGCTATGAGGCAGCAGTACTAACAACTGTGCTGCCTTATTAATAGTAGTCCTGTGTCATAAATGCATGTGAAGAGCTGCCCGAACCTTTTCCCACAGGACTTGTGGAAACCAAACCGAGGAGGGTTTCACCCCCATCAAACCCAGGTGCCAGAGACCAGTGTTTAATTCCCCCCCCCACTTCTTGCAAAATGTATTCTTCAAGCATACAATCAACAGGGTAGTGTGAAACGTGTTTTGCTGGCTATATTAAGATGTGCTGGTGAATGAGATTATTATTATGTGTGAATATCATTATTTCAGATCAGAAGAGGACAGCTTGAACAATCAAGCCACAAATATCAGCCATCAGTCACGAGAACCCCAGCTGTCTGAAGCGAGTGCACCTGTTAGTCAGATAGGAGGAGGCAGAATCATGAGTCAATTAGTTATTATTGTTGGCCCAGATTTTGTTGTCAGGAAAAAAGCAATTTTCATGGCATTCAGTATTAATGTGCAAATTTACCAGTAACCGAATGCGAGGTAAGCCAGTAAGCCGATCTCCACAAGCGCTAGACAATCGGATCATAAAATCCCTACAGTGCAGAAGGAGGTTATTTGGCCCATCGAGTCTGCACCGACCATAATCCCACCCAGGCCCTATCCCCATACATTTACACTCACTAGTCCCCCGACACTAAGGTTCAATTCAGCACGGCCAGTCCACCTAACCCACACATCTTTGGACTGTGGGAGTAAACCGGAGCACCCGGAGGAAACCCACACAGTCATGGGGAGAATGTGCAAACTTCTCACAGATTGTGGCCCAAGCCAGGAATCGAGCCCAGGTCTCTGGCGTTGTGAGGTAGCAGTGCTAACTACTGTGCCACCCCATTGGTGCTGCTTACCTCGCAAAAACTCAGAAGTTTATCCTCAGCCTCACTGTGAGTTTTGTGAAGTTGCTGCATTTTCACTTTGATTACCCTTTAAACTGACTGCAGAAAGTTAGGGCTAGAACTCAACAGTGTTTTCACCATCAGATGGATGCCACTCAAAACATCTCTGCTTGAAGAAGGGGACAATATAAACCGCTGTGTTCAGAAGAATGAGGGTGGGATCTCATAGAAACCTATAATATTCTAACAGGACTGGTCAGGGTCGATACAAGAAAGATGTTCTGGATGGCGGGCCTGTCCAGAAGCAAGGATCACAGTCTGATGATATTGGGTAGTCCATTTAGCACAGTAAGATGTCTCCTAACACCAGGTTAAAGTCCAACAGGTTGATTTGGTATCACAAGCTTTCAGAGCGCTGCTCCTTCATCAGGTGAGTGTTGTGAGACTTCTTACTATGTCCTCCCCAGTCCAACACCGGCAACTCCACGTTTAGGACAGAGACGAGGAGAAAATCCTTCACCCAGAGAGTGGTCAGCCTGTGGAACTCGTTACCACAGCAAGTAGTTGAGGACAAAACATTGAATGTTTTTAGGAACCAGTTTAATGTAGCACTTGAGGTGAAGGGGTTCAAAGGATATGGAAGGAAGGCAGGATCAGGATATTGAGTTGGATGATCAGCCATGATCATAGTGAATGGTTGGAGCAGGCTTGAAGGGCCAAATGGCCTTCATCCTTGTTTCTAAGTAACCTGAAAGTACTAAAGTGTAAACTAAAATTTTACCATTGCAATTTCTTTCTTGCTTTTCATTAATGTATGGTTTTTAATCCGATCTTTGTCTTTTTCTTTCTGTATCTGATTTGACACTAACTAACCCTATTTCCTTACCCTTTTGTTGTCTATTTCTTTCTCAATTTTTAAATCTCTTTGTTTAAGGGGATACGCTGTTGGTCCCATTATTCACCATGGTCCCAGATATCCATTGCTCTCACACCGCCCTCTTAGACTCGCAGCAATTTACAGGGGAATTTGTTTTTGACCTGAAGATCAAGGGAGGATTTTAACTCATGGGGCATGTGGTGAGAAGCTGTGCTCCACCAGATTCTGGCCATTATCTCAGTTCCATCACTCAACAATGATTTGTGTGCACCCAGTCATTTTGGGTTTTTCCAACTGCGCTTGCCCCAAGACTGGAAAACCCTGCCTAAGGTCTGCAAACATTTGCATGGCCCTGCCCCGCCTGCTACGATCCCTGTAGCTGGTGGAATGGGAAAATTCCACCCTTTGGCCAGAATTTTACCACTATGCCTGCCTCGGAATCAGGGCTCTCAGAAGGGAATTCTCTTTTGGCCTTGTTTCTAAGTAATCCAAAAGCATAAACTAAACTTTTACCATTGCAATTTCTTTCTTGCTTTGCATTAATGTCTGGTTTTTAATCTGCTCTTTCTCTTTTTCTTTCTGTACCTGATCTGACCCAAATTGACACTATTTCCTTGTCCTTTTGTCCTCTATTTCTTTCTCAATTTTTAAATCTCATTGTTTAAGAAGATACGCTGTTGGTCCCATCATTCACCAAGGTCCTACTGCCCTCACACTGCCCAGGTGAGGTTGTGAAATAGTCTGCTCCCTAAGGCATTGGGCAGTAATATTCCTTATCTTGTATATTAATTTGTAACTGAGAATTTATAGATAATCAAAATGTTCTTCAAAAGCAAATTCATCAGCTGTGTGGAACACAGATGGATAATCCATTTAGATGTATAATTGAACTATTTAAATTGGTGTACGTAGCTCAATTAAATGGGACTAAGCAATCCAAACTTTAAACTTTTTTTTCCAAAATCAACATTCTTTCGGCACACCATCCCCTCATTAATTATTTACCCTCTGCATTCTGAATTGGCCTTTAATAAAATCCACGTAACAAGGTAGGTGACTTGTAAAATGGGAAAGATGGTACTAATTGGAGCTTTTGGGTATTCGACAGCCCAGGTTCTAGCAGTACTCACTGCAAACAGATTGTGGTTTGCATTCAAACTGTGTGAATATAATGGATTACTGGCCCAGACTGCATTAGTCTGTGTCATTCTACCTTTCCTTATTATGAATTCTCGTAAGGGTGCCACTGAAATTTCCCCTGTGATGACAGTTGGTTTGATTTAATGCATGCTAGTTCATCTTGAAGAACAGGTATGGAGACAGTTGAGAAAAATACTTAAAAGGGAAGAAAAGGAACACCACAAGGGATGCAGAGGAGCGGGGCTAATTAGAAAGTTCTTTCAGATACAGGCACAAGGGCAGAAATTTTCCAGACCTTCTCACAGCTGGGGTCTTCTGGCCCCATCGATGGCCAACCCATGGCATGTTCCCCAGAGGCTGCAGGGCACCCAAAACATCATAAACATCAGAGGGACCATAAGATCCCACCACTGACCAATGGCGGGTTTACCCAGCTACTGGAAAATACACTGCAGGGAGCAGGAAGATCTACCTTTAGCTGTGCGATGCTATTTTATGATTCAGTCGTCCTACATTATTACAATTTTTTAATAAAACTGCATGCATCTTTGGTAACCATTACGTACAAAGTGGATATTTGTGTAAAATCAACCATAGAAATTCTATAATAATGTCATTATCATCACTACATTATCTAGCTGTAACTGCACTCCATCTATATGGCTCAATATTATTTGTGCACTATGTAATCTTGAGATTAATCGCCACAAGTTCAACACGTGTGATTTTCTGCTCCTGTTTAATAACGGGGGAAAATATCTTTTTTTTTCACAAAATGTTAACACATGAAGGTTAACCAGGCTGATTCTTGGGATGGCAGGTCTATCATATGAGAAGAGATTAAGCCGGTTAGGATTGTATTCACAGGAGTTTAGAAGAGTGAGAGAGAGCCTCGTAGAAACTTAAAATTCTAACAGGATAGATTCAGAAAGAATGTTCCTAATGGTGGGGAATCCAGAACTAGGAGGTCATAGTTTTAAGCATAAGGGCTTTTAGGACTGAGGTGAGGAGAAATTTCTTATCTAGAGGATGGTGAATGTCTGGAATTCACTACCAGGGAAAGTAGTTGAGGCCAAAACACTGCGTGAGTTCTAGAAGAAATTAGATATAGCTCTTGGGGCTAAAGGGGCCAAAGGATATAAGGGGAAGGGGGAATCAGGATAATGGTGATGATCAGTCGTGCTGAAGTGCTGAATGACCTACTCCTGCTTCCAGTTTCTACATTTCCCTCGCAGGCCCCTGTCGATCTGCTCAATGGCCTGGATTGGGAATGAACCATTACTGTCGATGGCACCCTGCATTGTCAGATTGCTTCACACCAAAGAGGGATTGTTTTTTTCTGAGCTGTTCTCAGACAGGTTGTCTGACCTTCAGGTTGCAGTGACTGGCAGGAACCGTGCTTGAATATAAATCCCTTGCTGGTTCGCACAGTGCCACTGGCAGGTGGAACTAAACGAGGGGTTGCTTCGCTGGAAACTCATTGTTTATGTAACAAGGAGGAATAATACGCAAACCAGAACTGCAGGATTGGAACAAATGAGTTCTCTCTGCACTGAAACGCTGACTTTTCATTCAACAGAAGAAGCTTAAGATCAGCTTCCACTTGAAATGGAAACTCATTTCATGGAAGTAACTCAGACTCAAATCAGTACAGCACTGCAGAAACTTGATAAAAGTGCGATTGGATGCTTAGATCAGTACAAGCATCATTTTTAATCAGCCAAACGAAAAAGTATCACTCCCCTCTTAACAGAAATCAATTTGCTCAAAGAGAGTGATGGAAATGAATTATTGTTCTGCTTTTGTACTGAGTGTCACCAATTGTCAGCTTCAGGGCGATACAGCTTCACGATAAGCCTCCCTGAACTCCGTCTCAAAATCAGAACAGATACCCCCCGCCATTCTGAGTTCCATTCCTCCAAAACGTTGTGGCCCCTCTGAGGGAGATTATCATAGAATCCTCACAGAGCAGAAGGAAGTCATTTGTCCCATTGCGTATGCACCGACCAGCGTCCCACTCAGGCCCTACTTCTGCAAACTCTCATATTGACCCTACTAATCCCTCTGATACTAGGGTTAATTTAGCGTGGCCAAATAACCCAACCCTCACATCTTTGGACTGTGGGAGGAAACTGGAGCTCCCAAAGAAAACCCACACAGACACTGGGAGAATGTGCAAACTCCACACAGACGGTGACCCAAGGCCGGAATTGAACCCAGTTCTCTGGCACTGTGAGGCAGCATTGCTAGATGCTCTGAGGCAGCATTACTAACCACTGTGCCACTTGTCAGTCCAAGCCTGGATATTGTCCAGGTTGTGCAGCATTTGAACGTAGGCTGCTTCAGTATCCGAGGAATCACAAATGTTATTGAACATTGTGCAGTCATCAGTGACCAAGCCCACTTCTGACCTTAAGATGGAAGGAAGGTCATTGATGAAGCAGCTGAAGATTATTGGGCTTTTATTCCATTCAAGGGGACATGGGCATCACTGGCTGGGCCAGCACTCATTCAGCATCCAAATTCACTCTTGAGCTGAGTAGCTTGCTAGACCATTTCAGAGGGCAGTTGAGAGTCAACCACATTAGTGTGGCTCTGGAGTCACATGTAGGCCAGACCAGGTAAGGATGGCAGATTTCCTTCCCCAAAGGACATAAGTGAAGCAGATGGGCTTTTCTGACAATCGACAATGGTTTCGTGGTCATCAATAGATTCTGAATTCCAGATACTTTTATTGAATTCAATTTCCATGGTGGGATTTGAACGCAGGTCCCCAGAATATTAACTGAGATTCTGGATTAATAATTTGTTGATAATGCCATTAGGCCATCGCCTCCCTGAGGACACTACCCTGAGGAACTCTTGCAGTGGTGCCCTGGAACTGAGATGATTGAACTCCAATCACTACATTCATATTCCTTTGTTCTAAATATGACTTGTGAAGGGCATAGATAGGGTGAACAGTGGGAAGCATTTACCCAGGCTGGAAGTGATGAACACAAGGGGTCACAAGTTCAAGGTTAAGGGGGCAAGGTTCAACACAGATGTCAGGGGGATGTATTTTACACAGAGGGTGGTGGGGGCCTGGAATGCGCTGCCAAGCAAGGTGGTTGAGGTGGACACGCTGGGATCGTTTAAGACTTATCTAGATAGCCTCATGAACAGACTGGGAATAGAGGGGTATAAATGAATGGTCTAGTTGGGCGCATGAGCGGCACAGGCTGTTCCTGTGCTGTACTGTTCTTTGACTCCAACTGGCAGAAAGGTTACTCCTGATTCCCACTCCTGATTGAGGAAGAGATTAAGCCAAGAGATGAAGGGATGCTTTGAACAAAATTACAGCACAGGCATCCCTACAATGTTATCCAAAACCCTAAATCTCCTAATCTATCCTACACCAGTGCTTCCCCTCTCTTCCCTGTCCTCTGTATTCCCTTCTTCGCTGTTCATCCCTCCATGCATTTCCCCCTTTTCCTACTCTTTCCCCTCCATTTTCACCTCAACTCCCACCTTCCAATCCCCAATCCTCCCTTTCCTTCCACTGCTCCCTCCCCTTCAACTCTCCCACTGTCCACCTCTGCTCCTTCACCTCTTCTGTGCTAACCTTCCTCTCCTCCTTCTTCCATTTTAGAATTTCCAACTTGAGTAGAACTAACACCTGGCATTGCGGACAGGAGGGGGTTTCATTTGCAACAGCCCTGATTTCTCCCCTCATTATCCTTCTGAAAACAGGAAGCCATTTTTGATTTTTAATTTCCCTCTTTACATTTTCCCCAACGCGTCAGTTTTAGAGGGACCCAATCCACTATTAATTACTCCACAACATATTCGAGAGAAGGTAAAATCAGAGGGTTAGTTTATTTCACACTCAAAACATGGGAAGGGGTGTCAATGCAAAGCCCCCAGTACATTCACACATTAAAGAGTTATAAGAGCAAGTTTAAGTTCAAGTTTATTTATTATTGTGACAAGTTATATTAACACTGCAATTAAGTTATTGTGACAATCCCCTAGTTACCAAACTCCAGCACCTGTACACTGAAGGGCAATTTAGCATGGCCAATGCACCTAACCAGCACACCTTTCAGACTGTGGGAGCAAATTGGAGGAAACCCATACAGATACAGGGAGAACGTGCAGACTCCACACAGACAGTGACCCAAGCCGGGAATCGAACCTCGGTCTCTGGCAGTGAGGCAGCAGTGCTAACCACTGTGCAACCATGTGATAAAATCAGAGGGTTAGTTTATTTTGCACACACTCAAAACATGGAAGGGAGTGTCACTACAAAGCCCCTGGTACATACAAACAATAAAGAGTTCTGAAGGCAAGAAGATGGTTCAGGTCAAGGACCACAGATGACGTAACAGTGATTGTTTCATTTGAGTCCAGAATTAGAGGTTGAACGATGCATTCTTTCAGATGGGATAGCAGGCTGAAGCTGATGGGGTATAATCCACTTTTCCAGTAGTGCTGACTTCCACAATGGGAGAAGCACATGGAATTATTGTTGTAGTGGGCACTGTTACAGAAATTGAGCTATCCCAGCAGGAGCAGTGTAGATGAGGGCCAAGCAATTTAAACCTGGACAGAGCTCTAGGTCTGCTGCTGTTGATGGAAAATGGCAAACTGCCTCCCTTAGCTTCACAAAGCAATATTACAGGTTCTGACAGTGGGCCATGCTGCACACTCCCACTTTTTCCCCATGGTTTGGACAAAGGATGCATAGTGCTGGTCAGGATTTGAGCAATGGTGAATGGTTCATCTATGAATCAGTCTGTCGGAGGTTTCAGGATCCTTTGTCCTCACAGACTAATTGTCCCCATTGGTCAGGGCTTTGCCTTTGTGCATTTCCTTGGAATTTGATTTCTGCAGTCATGAGGGAGGGGCTTTAGTGCCTCTTTAGAGATAGTGAGGTTATTGTGGGCTAAGATAAAAGCAACATGGATTAGTGGGATAAATGTGTGGGGTTACTGGATAGAGTAGAGATGAGGGCTTGGGTGGGGTGCTCTTTTAGGGAGTCGGTGCTGACTCAATGGGCTGAATGGCTACGTTCTACACTTTAGCCATCCTGTGCTTCTATTTCCAGCATCTGCGCTACTTTGTTTTTATTTTAGTAGAAAGCCTTTGTCCATTATATTTTAAATACAATAATTTTAGGATGTAGCCAGAAGGATATCAAGATATATAGAGATGGGCGGCACAGTGGTAAGCACTACTGCTTCACAGCTCCAGGGACCCGAGTTTGATTCCCAGCTCAGGTCACTGTCTGTGTGGAGTTTGCACGTTCTCCTTGTGTCTGTGTGGGTTTCCTCCGGGTGCTCTGGTTTCCTCCCACAGTCCAAAGGTGTGTAGGTTAGGTTGATTGGTCATGCTAAAAATTACTCCTTAGTGTCTTGAGATGTATACGTTAGAGGAATTAGTGGATAAAATATGTGGCAGAATGGGGGTAGGACCTGGGTGGGATTGTGGTTGGTGCAGACTCGATGGGCTGAATGGCCTCTTTCTGTACTGTAGGGATTCTATGATATATTTTCTTTCTTGTCCTTTTGGCAAGACACTAAAGATTTCATCACAAAATGACTCACGTCCAACACCCTGCCGAGTCAAAACCCAACTTCTTCTCAGTTCAAATATTTACATAATTAACAATGTTCAAAAAGAAATGATTTTATGCTCTTTGGTTTTCTCCTTGGTCTCTCCTTGGCGTGCCCAGCAGATTCATTCCTGAAGAATCTCCCAAGACAATCATGGAGAGACCCCACTGCCTGTCTTCGACTTAAATTAGTCAAGAATCCACTCTGGACACAATAGACTGTAAGATACTCTGCCAGAGAGTCGGTGCAAACTTGATGGGCCAAATGGCCTCCTTCTGCACTGTAAGGCTTCTATGATTCAACATTGAAATAACTCCTCAGAGGCCGGAGTACCTTCATCAAATTCCCTTTATTTATAAACTCAATTCCGTTCCTGGAATACTTCAGGTGCACAGTCAGAACCCAAAGTCTCAGAAGACCTGACATTGCCATCTTTATATACAGGCAAAACTCCGTGATTGGGTGGGCGTTTAAGACTTCGATCAGGGAGTTCACACTCCAAGAGGCCAACCTCAGGGGTCTCCTTGAAGTCAGTACAAACAACCGATAACTGCTCAGGCATTCTGGCGACCTCCATGCCTACCTATTCCACGAACTGACCCACCCCCAGTCTGGGCTAATGCCTCAGTGTTCCTCACCCTTTTGTTCTGAAGCCACAGCATGAATTAATGTCACCCTCATGTATAGCAGACACAGAGACATTTCTCTTCAGTGTGTCTGTGCCTCACAGTTCTGATCCATATCTGTTTGGCAGCAGGTACAATAACTGCTTACACATACAAGCCTCAATGCTGAAGCAACGATATGTTCCAGGTCTTGCACCTTATCTGCAACATGCAGATGATCCTTCCCTCTGTGTCTATGGGTCTCACTGGAATGCAGTGAGTCGCTGAACCTTTTGTGTTGCTGTATCCACAATCTCCGGTGGTTCCCTGCAGCACTCGCTGCTGTGATGTGGAGGTACTGGCATTGGACTGGGGTAAACACTGTAAAAAGTTTGACAACACCAGGTTTAAGTCCAACCGATTTATTTGATAGTAAACTCACTAGCTTTCGGGGTTAGTCCCTTTGTCTTCATCGTTCACCTGACGAAGGGACTAACCCCGAAAGCTAGTGAGTGTACTATCAAATAAATCAGTTGGACTTAAACCTGGTGTTGACAGACTTTTTACTGCACTCACTGCTGCCATAGTCACAATATCCAGGCCTTCTTAGTACCAGTTAAAAAAAAGACAAAAAAAAGGTGATGGCCAAGGGGGTAAATGATTTCTTTTCCAGCTTGGACCTCCTCCACTCGCTGCAGATCCTGGTTTGAGCGTGGTTGGGAAGCTGACTCAAACAGACTGCTCTGTGCGACAGTCTATTCATGAGCAAATAAGAGTACAATGCGCTAATTGACATTTGTGTGCATTAACTGTACACGTCATCAATATGAGCACTGTTAATAATGTGATTGAGAAACATCTGCATGTTTCTGTGTAAGTTGCAGCTGTCGCTCGATACTGTCTATACTGGCTTACTCCATCTTATTTGGACCGACAGCGCAGAAGGAGGCCATTCAGCCCATCAAGTCTGCACCAACAATAAACCCATCCCAGCCTCCATTCCCATTACCCAACATATTTACCCTGCCAATCCCTCTACCCCTGGACACCGTGGGCAATTTAGCATGCCAATCAACATAACCCGCACATCTTTAGACTGTGGGAAGGAGCCAGAACACCTGGAGGAAACCCACAAAGACACGGGGAGAATGTGCAAACTCCACACAGACAGTAACCCAGGCTGGGAAGCAAATCCAGTTCTCAGGAGCTGTGAGGCAGCAGTGCTAACCACTGTGCCACTGTGTTATGCTAGTACAATGTGTAAATGTGAAGGAATTGGTTAAAGGTCCACACTCTGTGTGTGCACCCAGAAAGATGAGTGGCAACAGAGCAAGTGGATGGGAGAACGAGCAAGGCAATGTCGTTCATTCATCCACTGAGTCTAGTAGCCAGTTTACTACATTGCTGCATCTCACCTGCCCCAAGCAGGAGTGCAAGATAATATCATCTCCATATCTTCATCTTGAGAATACGCTCCATGATTTGGTTCAAACACCTCAATGATTAGGATGAAGCAACGACAATTCTCTGGGAGGGAAATCCCACAATGCACCATCTGTTCCAGGATAAACTAACAATCGGATAACATTTACAACTTTGCTCATCTCGTATCCCACTAACCTCGCCTCCAATATGTGCATATGTGTGCGCACGCAGTTGTGTGTATGTATGTGTGTGTGCGTGTGAGTGCTGTGATAATATTGTGCTATTGATATATTTTATGTTTATATAAAATATTTTAAAGTTCAGTTTGTTTTACAGGTAGTCTGGTAGGAATGCAGCTCAGATACTGGAACAGGAGGATAATTAGACATTTTAGTGTTTATTTAGCAGAAGGCTAACAGACTGTTGTTTATTAATGGAGATTTCTCCCTGGGATGTTTGCTTAAAGGAGTAGCAGTTTTTTTTAGGTATATATACAGGCTCATGTGATCATATGGTTAATGGGAGGAACTAGTTTTGGAGCATAGAAACAGCTTTTTATTTCCGTTTAGAATTTAGTTTCTGGGTGGAGCTATTTAAAGATAGAAATCTGCTTTCTCTCTCCCCCTCTCAGCAAAGTCTCTCTGACAGCTTCAAGATTTTTTATACTCTTTTTTAAGCAAGTATGCCTGGGTTTGCTCAATATATTAAGGCTGGTTTTAAATCCAAAGGAAAAATATTGTATATTTGGAACTGAAATAGTGATAAGTTAGAAATCAGAGATGCCTCTTTTCATATATGCGCAGTACGGTGGCACAGTGGTTAGCACTGCTGTCTCACAGTGCCAGGGACCCGGGTTCAATTCCGGCCTCAGGTCACTGTCTGTGCGGAGTTTGCACATTCTCCCCATGTCTGCATGGGTTTCCTGTGAGTGCTCCGGTTTCCTCCTATAGTCCAAAGACATGCAGTTTACATTGATAGGCCATGCTAAATTGACCCTAGTGTTAAGGGGATTACTAGGGTAAATAAGTGGGGTTACAGGAATAGGGCCTGGGTGGGATTGTGGTTTGGTGCAGAATCGATGGGTTGAATGGCCTCCTTCTGCACTGTAGGGATTCTATGATTTAAGATTTTTCAACTGTTAAGAGTTAAACTGCTTCATTTTGTTAGAATTATACTTAAGCCGTGTTATGAGCAAAGCTTGTTTTGACAAAAGGTCCCTAATTGGTCAGTCAAATGAATCTTGGAGTGATGTATCCTCTCGTCATATTTATGCCAAAATGGAAACATTATTGGGATCTAGTTTAGCTTCACAATATACCTTGGGGTTCTGATCTGGAACTCTAGTTGGGAGCTCTTTCCAGGATTAAACAGTACGGGTCTTTATTTGGCTTGTGATTATTGAATCAAAGATAGTGAGTGTTGAGGAACTGGTGCTTTATTTCTGGTAATGCATTCAGTTAGTTTCAAAAAGGAGGTTAAATAAGGGTTAAATCTTACTGTTGAGAAGGGCATGGATGTTAGGGAACTTGGGGAAATAAGTAATAATATCTTGGGGAGTATACATTTTACAGAGAAGGGGGTGCTGGAAATCTTAAAGTACGCCATGGTAGACAAATCCCCGGGACCTGATGAAGTGTATCCCAGGACATTGTGGAAAGCTAGGAAGGAAATTGTGGGTCTTCTAGCAGAGATATTTGAATCAGTGACAGCCACAGATGAGGTGCCCGAAGGTTGGAGGATGGTAAATGTTGTGCCTTTGTTTAAAAAGGGCTGCAGGGAAAAGCCTGGAAACTACAGGCCGGTAAGCCTAATGTCTGTAGTGGGTAAGTTGTTAGAAGGTATTCTGAGTGACAGAATCTACAGGCATTTTGAGAAGCAAGGACTAATTTGGGACAGTCAACATGGCTTTGTGAATGGAAAATCATGTCTCATGAATTTGACTGAGTTTTTTTGAAGGGGTAACCAGGAGGTAGATGAGGGCAGTGCAGTCAATGTTGTCCATGTGAACTTTAGCAAGGCCTTTGACAGGGTACCATATGGTAGGTTATTAAATAAGGTTAAATCCCATGGGATCCAGAGTGAGGTAGCCAATTAGATATAAAATTGGCTTGATGAGAGAAGAGAGAGGGTGGCTGTAGAGAGTTGTTTTTCAAATTGGAGGCCTGTGACTAGTGGTATGCCTCAGGGATCAGCACTGGGTCCACTGTTATTTGTCAATTATATTAATAATTTGGATGAGAATTTAGGAGGCGTAGTTAGTAAGTTTGAAGATGACACCAAGATTGGTGGCATAATGGACGGTGAAGAATGATAGCTAGGATTAGAACAGGATCTTGATCAATTGGTCCAGTGGACTGACGAATGACAGATGGAGTTCAATTTAGATAAATGCAAGGTGATGCATTTTGGTAGATTGAACAGGAGCAGGATTTCAGTTAATGGTAGAGTGTCGGGGAGAGTTACAGAACAAAGAGATCTAGGGATACATGTTCATAGTCCTTTGAAAGTGGAGTCACAGATGGACAGAGTGATGAAGAAGGCATTCAGCATGCTTGGTTTTCATTGGTCAGAACATTGAATAAAGTTGCTGGGACGTCTTGTTGAAGTTGTACAAGACATTGGTAAGGCCACACTTGGAATACTGTGTGCAATTCTGGTTACCCTGTTATAGAAAGGATATTATTAAACTAGAAAGAGGGCAGAAAACATTTATGAGGAAGCTACTGGACTTGATGGTTTGAATTATAAGTAGAGGCTTGACAGACTGAACCTTATTTTCCCTGGAGAATAGGAGACTTAGTGGTGTAGATCAGCTAGATAGTCAACATCTTTTGCAAAGGTAGGGGAGTCTAAAACTAGAGGGCATAGATTTAAGGTGAGAGGGGAGAGATACAAAAGGATCCAGAGGGACAATTTTTTCAGAGGGTGGTGGGTATCTGAAACAAGCTGCCAGAGGCGCACCTGACCCAGGAGTGAAAATGTGTGTGTGTGTGTGTGTGTGTGTGTGTGTGTGTATGTTTATGTACATGTGTATATGCGCATGTCTGTATCTGTGTGTGGGTGCACATGTTTGTGCGTATGTGTAGGCGTGTGTGTGTGTGCAAATGTGTTTTTGTTTGTGTTCGTGTGTGCATGTGTCCATGTGTGTGTGCACTTATGCATGAGTCGGTGCATACACGTGTGTGTTAAGTTCCATTTCTTACCTTTAGCAATGGTTAAATCATCATAGTGATTTCCCTTGAGATTAAAGGCAGAAAGAACAGTGCAACCTGTTTTCCCATAACGGAGTTATTTTCATTTATTGATAATTTTATCTTGGAGGTCAATGTTTAATTTTCAAGATTTTCTTTGATTGCAAAAATATACATGCTAAAGCCATTCATTGCTTAATAACCTCAGCCTGAGGCTTTGACCTTGATCTCGCATTGTCAGCTGTTTGATACCTTGAGGTTTCTGTGGTAATAGATTTTGTGACTTCATTATATCTTTAAAAGACTTCTGGAGTGGGATTTTATGGCCTCGCTCATCCTGAAACTATAAAATCCCGCCCGAGGTCAATGGATCTTCCCATTGTCTGCCCCTCGCCCATTCCGATTCCCTTAGTGGGTGGGGCAGTAAAATTCCGGTGCTGATACGGACATGAATGGATTTCAAAAGCTAGTCTTTTGACACTTATGGATGAAACATTGCTAATTTATTTCCGTTGATGCTTGGAAATTGAACCTCCCCTCCTCACACATACCACTCCCCCACCCCCAGTAAATATCAAGAATTAACATTACTGTCTGTCTTGAAAAAAAATTAGAAGGGAATAGAAAATAGATTTGTTTGAAAACTATTCTGATAGAGTTTAAATGAGGCACCATCTGCTGTTTGAAGTTTTGGAAAGTTTCTATTGTTCTGTGAATGGAAGAAAGACGGAGTTATCCCTGATTGTTTTTAAATTGTTCTTCGGACTTGTGGGTATGGAGTCACCTAGAAACTGGAGCAGTAGGGATCTAGGTTCAAGACCATTTTATTCAATTTCAGAAGTTGGCAGGAATGAGATTTGAATTCCCCTGAGTTATCTTATCCATACCTTCATTTTTACACCAACATCTATCTGTGTGGAGTTTACATGTTCTCCCTGTGTCTGTTTTCTCTGGGTGCTCCGGTTTCCTCCCACAGTCCAAAAGGTGTACAGGTGGGTTAATCATGTTAAAT
The DNA here is from genome assembly GCF_965287045.1 of Carcharhinus amblyrhynchos. Lineage (NCBI taxonomy): Eukaryota > Metazoa > Chordata > Chondrichthyes > Carcharhiniformes > Carcharhinidae > Carcharhinus > Carcharhinus amblyrhynchos. Next base: position 43,111,239 of record NC_137344.1, on the reverse strand, counting down.
TTTCCATTAGTGACCAAAGATGTGTAAGTTAGGGGAATTAGCTGTGGTAAATACATGGGGTTACAGAGATAGGGCCTGGATAAGATGCTCTGTCAGAGAATTGGTACAGACTTGATGGGCCGAATGATCTCCTTCTGCACTGCAGGAATTCTATGATTCTATCATGATTCAATGATCTTCATCATCAATTCTCCATAACACAACACTTTTACAAAAAAACAAATAAACTGGTTCTGATTTAACTTACTGTTTGTGGAATCTTGTTGAATGTTTGCTTCAATTGCTTACATAATTATCCAAAGCAGTGATTCAATGATACAGAGCAGGTTAGGGTGTTTTGTGGATTTAATAACGCATTATATCAATGCAACAAGCTGTAACTTTTTTCCATTATTTAATTCTCTCTTGCACCCCCTTCCTGCCTACTTTTCATCAATTAAAGATGCAATACCAGTTAATTGAGTTGACTTAGAATGACTTAGGAGAGGGGGCTGAAGGGTGGGTTAGTAAATTTGCTGATGACACCAAGATTGGAGGAGTAGTAGATGAGGTGGAGGGCTCTTGCAGACTGCAAAAAGATACTGATAAGATGCAGAGCTGGGCCGAAAAGTGGCAGTTTAACCGTGATGAGTGCAAAATGATTCATTTTGGTAAGACAAATTTGAATGAGGATTACAGGGTCAACGGCAGGGTTTTGAGGAATGTGGAGGAACAGAGAGATCTTCGGGTTCATATTCACAGATCTCTGAAAGTTGCCACTCAAGTGGATAGAGCCGTGAAGAAGGTTTATAGTGTGTCCGCGTTTATTGACGGGGGTTTGAATTTAAGAGCCGTGGGGTTATGCTGCAACTATACAGGACCTTGGTGAGACCACATTTGGAATATTGTGTTCAGTTCTGGTCACCTCACTATAAGAAGGATGTGGAAGCATTGGAGAGAGTGCAGAGGAGATTTACCAGGAAGCTGGAGGGTAGGTCTTAAGAGGAAAGGTTGAGGGAGCTGGGGCTTTTCTCTTTAGAGCGGAGAAGGATGAGAGGCGACTTAATAGAGGTTTATAAGATGATGAGGGGGATAGATAGAGTGGATGTGCAGAGACAATTTCCTCGGGGGGACATAGCTATTACTTGGGGGCATAACTATAAGGTTCATGGTGGGAGATATAGGAGGGATGTCCGAGGTATGTTCTTTACTCAAAGAGTGGTCAGTGTGTGAAATACACTGCCTGCTGTGATAGTGGAGTTGGACACTTTAGGAACTTTCAAGCAGTTATTGGACAGGCACATGGAGCACACCAGAGTGACAGGGAGTGGGATAGCTTGATCTTGGGATTGGACGTAGCTCGGCACAACATCTAGGGTTGAAGGGCCTGTACTGAGCTGTACTGTTTTGTTTCTGTTTGGATTTCAATTACCCCACCCACTTGAGAATTCTTATGAGAATATGGCAGAGTGTTGTTCCTGGTGAGAAAACTGATGTGTTTCTCTCCAGAGAAACTGTGTCAGTTCTCTCTCCAAATCTTACAATACTCTGCCTAAAAAAAATCAAGGTGGTGTGTTTGACATCAGGAAAGGGGCTTAAAGATGCTGGCAAAATGGGGCTGCACTGAGATTGGGGCGCCATGTTTAAAGTGCACCCCAATCATATCGGGAATAAACCACCCCCTCATCGCACCATGAAGGTCTCATCATCCCGATTAGAGTTGGCAATTCTCTCCACTTCTGTCTCCAGCCAAACCCTTACCCCATTTCCCCCATAATCATCGACCCATTCCCTCAATCATGGGCTCCTTCCCCGCCTCACCACAAACATCAGCCCCTTCCATCCTCACCCACCACACGTCGGAGCTGGCACCCACCCCCCCTCCCTCCAAATGGCTATCGCTGGCACCCCCTGCTCCTCTACCTGTTCTGATGTGGAGATGCTCAAATCGGTTGGACTTAAACCTGGTGTTGTCAGACTTCTTACTGCCTCTATCTGTTCCCAGCTCACCATCAAATCTGAATGATTCCCCCACTTCCCCTTGAGGCTCCCAGTGGCCTAGCCCCTGGTACTTGGCACTGACAAGTTGCCATGGTGCCACCCTGGCTGTGCCAACTTGTACCAAGGGGCATTGCCAGGCCATGCCCCTCTGCTCCAGGGCTACAGTCATATTTATGCCCCACTGGGGACCCCCAACAGAACTTGCATGTCTGGGTCATCCTATTGCAAATGGCACCAGTACCCACTGACTATCCAGTGAGAGGTGAAGTCTTGGAGAGAGTGCTGGCTAATGACATGATATTGTATTGAAATGAGTTTGCTGTGGTCCTGCAGTGTCTTTCACGCCAATCCACCGGTACAGTGCTGGTAAGACCAGAGCTCAGAACCTTGCCGGTGTGAACCACGCTCTCCGGATTTTGACCTCACGCTGTCATCCCCGCAGACGGAGAGAGGGGACACAAAATCGCACCCCCCCCCCCCCGCCCCCCTCATGTTTGACCTGGTTTCCACCAGAACTATGCTATCGTCTGCTTATCCAAGGCAATGTTTATTAAAGTATTTCAATTTATATTCAAAACAGCTTCAAATCATACATTTATTGTATGCCTGTCAAAACACAAAAGCAATCCAAAACTGCTTTCTTAAATCATGGTGCAGCTGGCCTTTTCTATGTTGCTGCCTTCCCTGCTGCTGTAAGAAGTCTGTCAACACCAGGTTTAAGTCCAACCGATTTATTTGATAGTAAACGTTACTCAGTTTACTATCAAATAAATCAATTGGACTTAAACCTGGTGTTGACAGACTTGTTACTGTGTTTACCCCAGTCCAACGCCAGCAACTCCACATCATTTCCTGCTGCTGGACAGTGGAGGACAAAATTAATGAGCTTTCCAGCAAGAGGTAATAATACTGCGTTGAGCAACTGCTTCGAATCAAAGACACATAATAAACCCTTGTCCGTGAGGGTAGGGTAGAAATAGACGTTGTGTAACGCGGTGCTGAGGACAAAGCTCCTGGGTTACTGGAGCCTTGAGAAGCAGCAAAACTGTCTGGTGAGAGATGACTTGTGTAGGTTAAAACAAAATATAAGAACTTACATTTCTAAATGGGAGTTCTTTCCCAAGCTCAGGATGTGTCAAAGTGCTTCACAACCAGTGGAAACTTGTGAAGCTCCCCTTGTTGTAGGATGGGAAACACAGCAGCCTAATCGTGTAGAGCAAGCACTTGCAACCAGCACTGAAAGGAGGGAGAACTATCCTACAAACTAGAATCGTAACATCCCTACAGTATGGAAGGAGGCCATTTGGTCCATCGAGTCCGCACCGACCATAATCCCACCCAGGCCTTAACCCCGTAACTCCACGTATTTACCCTGTGAGTTCTCTGACACCAAAGGACAGTTTAGCTTGGGGGGTCAACCTAACCTGCACATCTTTGGGCTGTGGGAGAAAACTGGAGCATCTGGAAGAAACCCACACAGACATGGGGAAAATGTGCAAACTCCACACAGATAGCAACCCGAGGCCGGAACTGAACTCGGGTCACTGGCACTGTGAGGCAGTCGTGCTAAACACTGTGCCACCGTGCCATGGAATCTTTTACATCCACTTGAAAGGGCAGAGTGGGCGCTGATGTGATTTAAATTTGATTTGATTTTTGTCACATGTTTTGGTATACATTGAAAAGTATACCAAAAGCATGCTATACAGACAAGGCATACAGTTCATAGAGTACATAGGGGAGAGGATGCAGAACGTAGAATTACAGTCATCGCTAGAGTGTAGCATCATCAGAGAGTTTATTGGAGTTAGAACAAGAGTAAAAGATGGAATTAGAGGGTATGCTGTAGACAGCTTGCATGAAGTCGTCCAGTGCTATCTTGAATTAACATCTCATTCGATTGGCACAGCAGCTTGATGGGCTGAATGACCAATGTTGCTACAGTGAGGAGGTCGGAGTAGGGGTTTGTAACATACCTGGTGAGCTAGGTGTTCAAATCTCGACAATTGGAACATGAACTGTGCAAAGTGGCATCAAAATAAGAAACCCTCTTTGACACAGATTTGGATCGGTCTTAATTTTCCTGCATTTGACAACAATTGACTGAACGAACAGACCTTTCTCTGGCTGTGGAGTAACTGATGCTAAAAAGCAAATAAACAAGTATGTTTAAAAATTCATAGGATCTAGGCATCACCAACTAGACCAGCATTTAATTGCCTTTGAGAAGGTGGCAGGGAGCTGCCTTCCTGAATCTCTGCAGTCCCTGAGGTACAAGTACATCGACAGTGCTGTTAGGGAGGGGATTCCAGGATTTTGACCCAGCGACAGTGAAGGAAAGGTGATATATTTCCAAGTCAGGATGGTGAGTGACTTAGAGGGGAGCTTCCAGGAGGAGGTGTTCCCTGCTACCTGCTGCCCTTGTCCTTCTAGATGGTAGAGGTTATGGGTCTCCTTACTTGAGAAAGGATGTGCTGATATTGGAAGGGGTGCAGAGGCGATTTCACTGCGTTTATTCCAGAGTTGAGAGGGTTGGCTTATGAGGAAAGACTGTGTAGACTGGGATTATATTCATTAGAATTTAAAAGAATGAAGGGGGGATCTGATTGAAACATTTTAAATTATGACAGGAATAGACAAGATAGAATTAGGGAGGTTTTTTCCATGGCTGGTGAAACTAGAACTAGGGGGCATGGCCTCAAAATTAGATTGAAGCAGATTTAGAACTGAATTGAGGAGGAACTTCTTCACCCAAAGGCTTATGAACCTGTGGAATTCCCTGCCCAGTGAAGCAGTTGAGGCTACCTCATTGAATGGTTTTAAGGCAAAGACAGATACATTTTTGAAAGGAATTAAAGGTTATGGTGAGCGGGCAGGTAAATGGAGCTGAACCCACATAAAGATCAGATTATTAAATGGCGGAGCAGGCTCGAGGGGCCAGATGGCCTACTCCCGCTCCTTGTTTTTATGTTTGGGAAGTGCTGCCTAAACAGGTATGTTCCAACAGAACATCTTGTAGATGTCGGGGGCAGTGATTTTTTTTTTTATGGATGGTTTGCCATTATTAATGAGTCTGCGTTATTCAATATAAATAGAATTTGACCACAATGGAAATCTTGTGCATTGGGAAGGCTAAGGGACTGGGGAAAATAGAAACCTAACTTGGCAGGAGGGAAGTGTGAGGTGGTCCACTTTGGTAGGAAGAATGGTAGGAAGGACTATTTCTTACATGGCGAAAAACTGCAGCAGGCGACGGTGCAGAGGGACCTCGGGGTCCTTGTGCATGAGTCGCAAAAACCCAGCTTGCAGGTGCAGCAGGTGGTCAGGAAGGCGAATGGGATGCTGGCCTTCATAGCGAGGGGGATTGAATACAAAAGTAGGGAGGTCTTGCTGCGGCTATATAGGGCATTGGTGAGGCCGCAGCTGGAGTACTGTGTGCAGTTTCGGTCGCCGCACTTACCCAAGGATATTTTGGCCTTGGAGGGAGTGCAGAGGAGGTTTACTAGGCTGATACTGGAGTTGAGGGGGTTGAGCTATGAGGAGAGGCTGAATAAACTGGGCTTGTACTCGTTAGAGTTTAGAAGAATGAGGGGAGATCTCATTGAGACATATAAGATGATGAATGGGATGGATAGGATAGAGGTGGAGAGACTCTTCCCGCTCAGAAAGGACAGTAGGACTAGGGGGCACAGCCTCAAGATAAAGGGGGGGGGGGGGCAGTTTAGAACGGAGTTGAGGAGGAACTCCTTCACTCAAAGGGTGGTGAATCTCTGGAATTCTCTGCCCGTTGAGGTGGTGGAGGCTGCCTCGCTAAATATTTTTAAGAAGCGGGTTGATGGGTTTTTGATAAGCGAGGGGATTAAGGGTTATGGGGAGAGGGCGGGAATGTGGAACTGAGCCACGACAGATCAGCCATGATCTTATTGAATGGCGGGGCAGGCTCGAAGGGCTGGATGGCCTACTCCTGCTCCTATTTCTTATGTTCTTATGAAATAGTTGGGATGTGTTGGAGTATCCCATTACTTTCTCCTTACATATATGTCACCGATGATGGATTTCTTAAAATATTTCAGCCAGATGATCATGCATTAGATGTGAAATAATGCCTCAAAGAACGGTGTCCTTTTATTTATGAACTCAATTTCACTCCTAAGAGTGCTTCAGGTACACAATCAGAATCGGGTGTATCTGTAGCCTTGACACTCCTCATTATACACACAGGTGAGACTCCCTGATTGGGCAGGCAATCATTACCAATCGTTTTGGTCAAACAAATAAACGACATCAAAATAATAAAGGGACATATTAAAATTGGGAGCTCCCAAAAGAAGAGGAACCACCCTAAACAGCGGACAAAGTGGAAAGGAAACTTTAAACATCAAATCAAAATGTGATTAAAGAGATCAATAATACACCCCAGCCCCTGCGGTGCCCAGCGGGCATGGAAGGCATTGACGGTACTCTTGGACACAGCATGCTCTCTCTCCAGAGGCAACGGCTGCAAATATGGCAGTGATAGAGCGGCAGACAGTTGGGTCAGACAGTCGCCTGCTGCCTGGACCTATTAATGGCAAGCTTTACCAGGCTCAGATTTAGGTTCACAAGGAGGTCCTCCTCCTTCTCCTCCATACCTGGTGTCCATAGATCAGGAGCATGGGGCTGAAGTGCAAACGCAACATTAGCAAAAAGTTTTTGAGAATGTGCAGCCTCTAACTTTGAAGATAGACATGGTTGACAGACTCCCTAAGATTGCAAAAAGGACAGGTCAGTTGGGAGTCTGTGAACCAGTTTAACCAAGCATTACCTCAATCAGGGAGCTCACACTCCAAGAAGCTAACCTCAAGTGCCTTGTTGAGGTCACTGCAAGGTGTAAGCTGACAGGGTGAGCACTAGTTGGATCCGGAACAATGGGACCTGATCTTGTGGCATCGTGCAGATCGCTGGATTGTGCAATTCTTCTCCAGCTGCTGGGAAAAGGCATTGCTGCCAGGAAATACAATCTCAGCCCTTTTAAAACACTTGTGTGGGAGTAAGTTGAACAAATGTGGCAGATTCACAGCATTAGGCCTTACTTTTTTTTAGATAGTTCGGTAACAAACACAGAAGGAACAGAAACATCGATTCACCTGCCTGTTTTCTGAAGCTGGCTTCTAGTTAAACATGTTAAATTGTAATTGTTTTATCAGTATGACTCATTTGCAGAATGGCACATCTTGACTCTGTGTGATAATGTAAAATAGGTGATAATGAGTTGGCAGCATAATTCATGTTATTGCACTACAAAATAGTGAGGTCATAATTTACCTTAATGAAATGATTTGTGGAATATATTTTATTGTGAAATCCTTCCTGAAATTGAATTGCAATCAAACAACTCTTACGCCTCCACACTACCTAATGTAATCTTGGTTACGTTGTTATCTACATTCCTGCAGTGATTATCTTGCTGTGAGACAGAGTCACTTTTCCCAGTGTTGAAGGGTGGAATTTTTCGGTCATGCTCATCCCGAAATGGGAATAGGGCCTGGGTGGGATTGTGTTCGGTGCAGACTCGATGGGCCGAAGGGTCTCTTACTGCACTGTAGGGTTCTATGTTCTATGAAACTGTAAAACGCACCCGAGGTCAAGGGACCTGTCTATTGTCCGCCAGTCACCCGTTCCTATTCCGCAGTGGGTAGGGCAGTAAAATTCCGGCTGAAATGTCTAATACCAGGGGGAACGCACTGAAGGTGAGCGGGGGAAAGTTTAAAGGCGATGTGAGGGACAAGTTTTTGTTACACAGAGGGTGGTAGGTGTCTGGAACGCTCTGCCAGAGGTGGTGATGCAGGCAGATACAATCGGGGCATTTAAGGGGCTTTTAGATAAGCATACGAACTGCAAGGAATAGGGGACCAAGGGCAGGCAGAAGGGATCAGTTTAATTTGGTATCATGTTCGGCACAGCATCGTGGGCCAAAGGCCCTGTTCCTGTGCTCCGCTGTTCTATACTCTGAGCCAACACCACATGGTTAAATATCCATTTTGTTGTGCTGATTTGTTCAGGCACTCAACTGCTCAATGGTTTAATTGGTCAGTATTTTATTATGTTAGTCTGTTCATTGATTTATGTTCACTGTTTCTTGGCTGATTGAGCCTAGGAGTAGCCTTGGAGAGCTGTGATGATACTCTGCTATTAATATATTTTATGTTTCTGTGGAATGTTTTAAGGTTTAATTTTTTTTTTCTACAGAGAGTCAGTATGTCTAGTTGGAATGCAGGCCAAATGCTGAAAAAGCAGGATAATTGTTCATTTTAGCCATATAATGTTTATTTAGCAGAAGACTTGATACACTCTAATTTACAAAAGAAACTGTCCCTTGGGGTTCTTTGAGTAAAGGAATGTAAGGTGAGTTTTGGAATATAGAGTCGTATGGTCATGAAGTTGATAGGAGGAGCTAGTTTTGTACCAGAGAGAAGAACAGCTTGCTGTTTAGTTGCTGATCGGAGCTGTTTGGAGTCAGAAGTCCGCCCTTGTTCTCTCTGAAGGCTGTTAACCAATTTAAAGCAAGTATGCCTGGAATTACTAACTATATTTAAAGTGGGATTCAGTCTATGGGAAGACTGTTGCTTACCTGGAACTGAAATAGTGATAAGTTATATTTTAGCGATTTTTTTAAAAGATGGTTAAATGTAGTACAACTGTCAAATGTTAAGCTATTCCATTTTTTCCAGCTATATTTAAATTGTTATGAATAAAGATTGCTCTGATAAAAGATCTCCAATTTGCCAGTAGAATCGTACCCGGAGTGAAGTACCCTATCTTCATATTTATGTCAAAATAGAAAAGTAGTTGGGTCTAATCTGATTTCACAATAGATGTTGGGATTTGACTCTGGAATCCTAACAAAAACTGGGGGCTCGTCTGGGATCCTTGTTTGACTTGGGATTATTGAACTCAAGCACGGTGAGCATTTTGAGGAGTTTGTGCTTTATTTCAGATGTTACACTTGGTTAGTTTTCATAAAGAGTGCCTTGTGAAAAGTGGCTCTTTCAATGGCTAAAGTATTCCTGGGTGTGGATGAGGTCACTTGGAGTAGCTAAAACAAAACTTTTGGAGCTGGCAAACAAGCTCCTGTTGACTGTGCCTGAAAGGGCAAGGAAGACAGAGATCATTTTAAAGATAGTTCAGCATTTAAATTTGTCAGATGCACAGTTTGAATCATTGGAATTGGATAAAATTCAATTACGAATAAAATAGTTGCAATAAGAAGAATAATTGAGACATCTTAAACAGGAAATAAAAATGAGACAACTTGAATTGCAAACAAAAGCATAAGAAAGGGAGGGAGAGACAATGGCAGAGGAGAAAGAGAGAGCACCTGAACTTCAGGAACTGAAAAGAAAACTTCAGCTTAAAATGGTAGAAAAACAAAGGGTGAAAACTGTGAGATTAGCAGCAGAAATGGCAGATGATTTTGAATTGTGTCCTAACTCAAAGTTTGGTTTTTGACATCAATTCCAATGTATGAAGGATAGAAACTGGGAAAAAAATAAATCGACAGGTGGTCAAGGCAAAGGAGGTCTCATTGAAGGTGGAAGGATAGTTTCCTTAAAGTTGAAAAGCAAATATATGAGGGTGGAAGAGAAATGAAAAGCTTCGGATGTTTTCACTGTGAGTAATAAAGTTGGACATGCCACGTCACAGTATTGGTGGCTTAAGAAAAATACTGGTCAGACAGATATGGTAAAATGAATAAGCCACTGGGGTTTAAGTTCCGGATCACAGAATATTATGGGGGGGCCGATTCTCCCAAAAGTGCTGAATTGGCGAGAAAACTGGTGTAAATCACGATTGTTTTCTTCAGTGGAAGTTCAGAACTGAATAGAACCATAGAAAATTACAGCTCAGAAACAGGCCTTTTGGCCCTTCTTGTCTGTGCCAAGCCATTTTTTGCCTAGTTCCACTGACCTGCACTTGGACCATATCCCTCCACACCCCTCTCATCCATGAACCTATCCAAGTTTTTCTTAAATGTTAAAACGTTCCCCAACTGCACCCGTTCTCCAGCTATGAGAGACATGCATGAATCAGGAACGCATGAGCGAATCCCACAAAATGGCCAACATGCTATTCTCTACACTCTGTGCAATGCAGGGAGGTTACAATCATGTATCTCATTAAAAGCTCGGGGTGGGCAGGGCCAATTCACGTTGGAGTCCGGAATTCTGCACATTTGTAGTAGCCCCGATCTATCAGAACGCAGTTTGCGGCCAGCTGAATCGCTGGCCAGCCCAGAACCCTCACACTGCTGCCACCATCCCCCACAACCACCCGATTGTGGCCCCGAAACTGAAAAACTTCTGACAGGATTAGATAAGAATAGATTCAGAAAGAATTTTCCCAGTGATGGCGGGGTCATAGTTTGAGGGTAAGGGGTAAACCTTTTAGAACTGAGGTGAGGAGAAATTTCTTTACTCGGGGGCGGTGAATGTGTGGAATTCACTACAACAGAAAGTAGTTGAGGCAAAAACATTTTCTGATTTCAAGAAGAAATTAGATATCGGCCTTGGAGCTAAAGGGAAGGAGCATCAGGATATTGAATTCGAAGATCAGTCATGTTGAAGATGAATGGTGGAGCAGGCTTGAAAGGCCTACTCCTGCTTCTAGTTTCTATGTTTTTTCTGTGTTGCTGTAGGCTTTTCTTGGATAACTATTCCCATTCGTTGATGGTGCAAGGACAAGGGTGCACAGATTTTAGGTCCTGGGCAAGGGCAGTATGAGGAAGAACATTTTTGCCCAGTGATTGGTAAAGACCTGGGACTCACTGCCCATGAAGTTAGTGGAAGCAGGAACAAAGAATGATTTTGAAAGGAAATTGGATACGGGCTTGAAGGAAATCAATGTGTGGGTCCATGGGGAATGACCGAGGAGTGAGATTGAAAGGTTTAGTCCTTGAAGAACCAGCATGGACTCAGTGAGCTGAATAGCCTCCTTCTGTGCTGACCGTAAGACATAGGAGCAGAATTATGCCATTTGGCCCATCGAGTCTTCTCCGCCATTCAATCATGGCTGATTTTTTTTCTCACCCCCATTCTCCTGCCTTTTCCCCATAACCTCTGATCCCATATTAATCAAGACCCTATCTATCCCTGTCTTAAAGACACTCAATGACCTGGCCTCCACAGCCTTCTACGGCAAAGACTTTCACATATTCACCACTGTTGGGCTGAAGAAATTCCTCCTCATCTCTCTTTTAAAGAATCATCCCTTTAGCCTGAAGTTGTTTTTCCTACTAGTGGAAACATCCTTTCCACGTTCACTCTATCCAGGCCTCACCATATTCTGTCAGTTTCAATAAGATCCCCCCCTCATCCTTCAAAACTCCAAGAACACACCCAGAATCCTCTACTGTTCCTCATACGACAAGCTCTTCATTCCAGGGATTATTCTTGTGAACCTTTTCTGGACCCTTTCCAAGACCAGTACATCCTTCCTCAAATAGAGAGCCCAGAAGAGCTCATAATACTCCAAATGGGATCTGACCAGAGCCTTATACAGCCTCAGAAGTACATCCCTGTTGTATTCTAGCTCTCTTGACATGAACACTAATATTGCTTTTGCCTTCCTAACTGCCAACTGAACCTGCACATTAACCTTAAGAGAACCTTGAACAGTGACTCCCAAGTCCTTTTGTGTTTCTGATTTCCAAAGCATTTCCCCATTTAGAAAATAGTCAATGCCTCCATTCTTCCTTCCAAAGTGCGTAACCTCACACTTTTCCACATTGTATTCCAACTGCCACTTCTTTACCCATTCTCCTAACCTGTCTAAGCCCTTTTGCAGCCCCCCTGCTTCCTCAATATTACCTGTCTCGCTACATATCTTTACGTAAGATTACCTGTCTCTCTACATAATCTGCAAACTTATTAACAGTGCCTTCAATTCCTTCTTCCGAATCTTTAATGTATATTGTGAGAAGCTGAGGCACACCACTTGTCATCATCCTGAAAAAAACCCTTTACCCCACTCTCTGCCTTCTGCCATTCAGCCAATCCTTTATCTATGCCAGGACCTTACCATTAACGCCACGGGCTCTTATTTAACAATCTCCCGTGCAGCGCCTTGTATAGTCTTTTGGAAATCTAAATAAATCACGTCCACTGGTTCTCCTTTATCTAACTTCCTTGTTATCTCTTCAAAGAACGCTAACAGATTTGTCAGACATGACCTCTCCTTGATGAAGCTATGCTGACTCTGGCCTATTTTATCATGTACTTCCAAGTACTCCACAATTTCATCTTTAATAATGAACTCTAACCTCTTGCCAATGACCAAAGTCAGGCTAACTACCCTATAATTTCATATCCGCTGCCTCTCTTTCTTCTTAAACAGCGGTGCTACATTCATTACTTTCCAGTCCTCTGGGAATCTCCATGCCTCCAGTGATCCCTGAAAGATTACCACCAATGCCTCCACAATTTCCTCAGCTATCCTGGGGTGTATTCCATCCAGTCCAGGTGACTTATCCAGCTTCAGACCTTTCAGTTTCACCAGAGCCTTCTCCTTAGTAATGGCCACTACACTCACCTGTGCCCCCTGACTCTCCTGGAGCTCTGGCATCCCACTGGTGCCTTGCACTGTGAAGACTGATGCAAGGTAACTATTCAGTTCCTCTGCTATTGCTTTATTTTCTTTTGTTACTTTTCAAGCCTCATTTTCCAGTGGTCTAATGTCTATTTTTGTCTCTCTCTCATCTTTTATATGTTGTAAAAACTTCCTTTCTTCTTTTATATTACTAACTAGCTTACACTCATATTTCATCATCTCCCCTCTTGTTGCTTTTTTAGTTGTCCTCTGCTCACTTTTAAAGGATTCCCAATCCTCAAGGTTCCCTCTAATCTTTGCCACTTCTCTTTTTCTTTTCTGCTGTCCTTGACTTCGCTTGTCAGGCATGGATGCCGCGCCCTCCTTTTAGCGTGTTTCCTCCTCCTTGGGATAAATTTCTACTGTGCTTCCCAAATAACCTCCAAAAACTCCTGCCATTGCTGTTCCACAGCCTTCCCTGCTAAGTTCCTTTTTCAATCAACTCTGGCCAGCTCCTCTCTCATGTCTTTGTAATTATCTTTATTTAATTGTAATACCGTTACATCTGACTCCAGCTTCTCCCTCTCAAACTGCAGGGTAAATTCTATCATATTGTGGTCACTGCTCCCTAAGGATTCATTCACCTTAAGTTCCCTAATCAAGTCTGTCTCATGACAGATCACCAAATCCAGAATTACCTGTTCCCTAATAGGCTCTGTCACAAGCTGCTCCAAAAAAAAATATCTCTTGGACGTTCCACAAATTCCTTTTCTTGGGATCCTCTACCTATCCCATTTTCCAAGTCCACCTGCATATTTAAGCCTCCCTTGATTATTGTGATATTGCCTTTTTTATATGCCTTTTCTATCTCCTGATTTATTTTCTGCTCCACATCCTGACTACTGCTGGGGGGACTGTACATAACTCCCATCAGGGTCTTTTTACCTTTGCAATTCCTCAACTCTATCCACAGAGATTTTAAGCCTTCTGATCCTGTATTGCTTCTTGCTACTGATTTAACTTCATTCCTTACTAACAATGTAACCCCATCTGCCTGTCCTTTTGATAGAACACATATCCTTGGATGTTTAGATCCCAGCCCTGATCCCCTTGCAGCCACATCTCGGTGATGCCCATAACATTGTACCGACCAATTTCAATGTTCACAACAAGCTCATTTACCTTGTTCCATATACATGTACTCACTTAGATACAATACCTTCAGCCCTGTATTGACCACCTCTCTTCTCATACTTTCACCTTTTTTGCTTTGCCTGAAGTTAAATGATATCAAATGGACATAGGCTAAACAATATACTCTATTCTCCTGACCTCTTTATAACCACACGTGCATTATTGCCCCTTAGTATCCCAAGATATGTAGGTTAGATTGATTAACCATGGGAAATGTCTGTGGTTACGGAGCAAGGACTGGGGAGAAGGCATGGGTAAGTTATTCTGCCAAAGAATTGGTGCAGACGTGATGGGCAAAATGACCTCTTCTGCACTGTAGGGATTCTATAATTCTCCGAAGTTCAGAGGACCAAAGTGACCGTAAAACCGAACACCCACGTACCGTTTGTATACTCTGACATCAATCATAGTGAAGACATCGCCCAGATTCCTTTTGAACACTTGCAAGAAATTCAGAGATGCCAACTCATTTCAAAGGTGGATGACCCTTTGTGGAAATCAAAGCAATCTGACATCTAACATGTTCTCTGCCTGAATACAATTTGCGCTTTTCGAGATTAAGAAGATTCAGCTATCTAATCTCATGGTAGTAACTCTTTCTGGTGGTGAGGAGGACGCTTATCACAGACTACAGCAGAAGAACTTGCACGTAGAAAGTTTTAACATGGGGAGGCCGCTATACTGCAGCTACCATGTTGTTCTGGCTGACTGAGAAACTCTCCCATTCTTACCTGATATATCTTGGAAGGATTTACAGGTTAACAATCAGCCTGCTGGGCCACATCGGGGAAATCCTTCTGCAGCCATTGCTGGATCCTGGAGTGGGGCAACAGAGACCTGGGTTCAATTCTGGCCTTGGGTGGCTATCTGCGTGGAGTTTGTTTGTTCTTCCAGTGTCTGCATTTTCTTCAGGTACTCCGGTTTCCTCCCACAGTCCAAAGATGTGCAGGTTTGGTGGATTGGCCATGCTAAATGCACAGGTTTATAGAGATAGGGCGGAGGGGAGCTCCTGGGTGAGATGCACTTTTGGAGAGGCAGTACAGGCTCAATGGACCAAACTGCCTTTTTCTGCATTGTCAGGATTCTATGGTTAAACCCAGAACTCAACGATACAGATAGAATCCACTCTGCTACGAGGCCTCCACCAGCAGCTAACAAAAGGCCTTTAAGCTCTAGTAAAACTCCTGTGAGCTTCTTTTCTGAGCAGAGAGTGGTGGATTCTCCGGGCCCCTAGCTGCTGGCAAGAATCACGACGGTGCGAAGAGTGGGTCACATATCGAGAGGCATCCCAATAATCGTGTAATGACCTGGAACTCGCTGCCTGTGAGGGGAGTAGAAGCAAGAACAATGAATGAATGTGAAAGGAAATTGGATAGGCACTTGAAGGGAATCAACACATGGGGAATGAGCAGGGGGTGAGATTGAAAGGTTTAGTCCTTGAAGAGCCAGCATGGACTCAATAAGCTGAATGGCCTCCTTCTGTGCTGTACATGTCTCTCCCTTTGACTTAAGTTTTCAATTGGTTGCATTTCAATGAATGTTCCCCACACACAATGTTAACTGTGTTTCTAGTGCTGACTGCCAGGCTGCACAGATATTGTCAAATATCCTGCTAACTCGGTGATATGTATTAGGGAAACATCAGTAGGAGCATTGATTTCATTCAGTCATACTGCAACTGAGCATCAGGTTGCCCACTTAGCCAACAGCAACCATGTAATGCTCATTTATCAAATCCCAGGTCACCTCAGGGAGGGGGGAAATGAAATCTGGGAGATTTATCTCTCATTTCTGAAGTCAATTAAAAGACCAGCATGGTGGCTAATTCTAATGCATCAACGACAATCTGTCCTTGTCCCTACCCATTGACATTATAGTTAAGAAGCCTCTACTTTTTCAGGAGGCTAAGGAAATTTGGCATCTCCGCCACGTCTCTCACCAATTTTTACTGATGCACCATAGGAAGCATCCTTTCTGGACGTATCACAGCTTGATATGCCTCCTGCTCTGACCCAGACCGCAAGGAACTACAAAGGATTGTGGGCATAGCCCAGTCCATCACACAAACCAGCCTCCCATCCATTGACACTGTCTATACTTCCTGCTGCCTCGGAAAAGCAGCCAGCATAATCAAGGACCCCACGCACCCTGGACGTACACACTTCCACCTTCTTTCATTGGGAAAAAGATACAAAAGTCTGAGATCACGTTCCAACTGACTCAAGAACAGCTTCTTCCCTGCTGCCGTCAGACTTTTGAATGGACCTGCCATATATTAAGCTGATCTTTCTCTATGCCCTATCAATAACTGCAACACCCTATTCTGCACCCTTTTCTTTCCTTCTCCCCTATGTACTCTGTGGGAATGGTATGCTTTGTCTGTATAGTGCACAAGAAACAACACTTTTCACTCTATCCCAATAAATGTGACAATAATAAATCAAATCAAATTAGCAGGTTTGATGGCCCATTCACCAGACCCCACCATGCACCCAGCCCACAGGGGGAATTGCTCCAAATGGGCTTTGGTGTTGCTAATCATCAAAATGGACATGGCAATGCTGGACCGCAAGCATCCAGGGGAACACCATCAACACTCAGAAAAGAGAGGGATCCTCCCCCCCACCACTCAATCACAGAATCCCTACAGTGCAGAAGGGGGCCATTCGATCCATCGAGTCTGCACCGACCACAATCTCACCCAGCCCCTACCCACATAACTTTGCATATTTAATTGAAATCACGGGTCCACTCCCCCCAAAACAACACTAACATGAGGATGACCTGATCTGACACCCCCACTTCTCCTTCAGAACTCCAATCAGCCTGTCTTCCTCCTCGGGCCTTCCACTCACTCCCCTCTGCCCCCAGACCACCCAGTCAGTCCCACTCTCCCTCTCAGATTTTCTACTTAGCTCCCCTTCCCCCCCTCACACCCTCCACTCAGTCCCCTCTGCCATCAGACCTCCCACTCAGGCCCCCCCTCTTCAGGCCATGCACCTCGGCAGGGCCTCTGGAATCCTGGCACGGACACCCTGACCTGGTGCCTTGGGCTCCGTGGCAGATCAAGGCGGTCGGTTCAGTGGTCATTTGCCCTGTGCTGCTGCTGCCAGGCCCTGGGGGTTGGGTTGGGCTTGGGCTTGGGCTGAGGGTAAGGGGATAACCTGGCCACTCTCGCCTGGGCTGGGGGTCTCTTCACTCGATTGCCCCTTTTAGCCCTGGCAGACCTGAAGATCACTACCTGACATGGTGATTTCAGGTAGCTCTGTGATCAACATTTTCATGCCTTCCACTAAGAGTGGACCTCTTTAAAAAAGAGAGAACATTGAAAAGGGGAAGAAGTCTATTCTGTTGAGAGGGTAAAAACAATTGCTGAATGAATCTAGAGTGAATAGAATGCTCCAGCCTGAAAGGCTGGCTTTGGAACACAATTTTTCTCCTAATTACTAATTATTATCCTTTGTACTTACCTGGAGCTAAGCAGGAACGTACGGGTTTAGTTCTCCAGTCTTACTGTGCACAATTTTCACAAGCAGCATGTATGTGATGTGATTTTGATTTGTTTTACTATTGTCACATGTATGAATATAGAGTGAAAAGTATTGTTTCTTGCACGCTGTACAGACAAAACGTACTGTTCATTGAGAAGGAAATGAGAGAGTGCAGAATGGAGTGTTACAGTCATAGCTAAGGTGTAGAGAAAGATCGACTTAATGCGAGGTAGATCCACTCAAAAGTCTGATGGCAGTGGGGAAGAAGCTGTTCTTGAGTCGGTTGGTACATGTAGCTTTTGTATCTTTTTCCCGATGGAAGAAGGTGAGAGACAGAATGTCCGGGATGCGTGAGGGATCCTTCATTATGCTGGCTGTTTTCCCGAGGCAGCAGGAAGTGTAGACAGAGTCAATGGATGGGAGGCTGGTTTGTGTGATGGACTGGGCTTTATCATGTGCTCCTCATGTCTTCTTGCACTGAAGGTATGAAGCGTTGGCATGTAGTGGTTAGTTTCAAAATGGCTCAGAGACTGAGCGAAAGAATGCACAGCTTCTTAGATTTGGCATTGGAGGTCCTGGTGGAGGCAGCCCAGAGGAGGAGAGACGTCTTGTATCCAAAGGAGAGGTGCAGAGTGGGGTTTCCTCCATTGACTGATGCTGCTTCATCTGGCTTCCTCCCCCCCAAACCCAGTCCTGATTACCAAGCACCCCCTTTCTCCTGTTGATTCCTATAAGGTGTCCAGTAGCATAACCTATCAATGTGCTTACTCAAGTTCTACGTGATTTTGCAGAATAGTTGCTGCTTACATGATAAAGTGTTGACTTGAACTGTATCAGCAAGTGTTTCAACAGTCCTCATCAGAGAGTGAACAGTACGTGACGGTGGAACTTTAAATGGTGACTGGAATTCTCCAGTGTTGCACACTGCTGCCAGCGAGAACGGAGAAATTGGCGCTCAGCCAAATCTCCATTCACTGCAGCGGGACTGGAGAATCCCAGCCGCGAAGGAGGTGGGAGAATTCTGGCCAGTATTTGGGCTGGTCACTGTTTGGCGAGGGCATTAGGGCTAACACTAACTATTAAAATGCCATGCAGCTTTCATAATGAGTGCTAGTGGGCAATTCAAGTGGCTGTCAGCACCTTAATAATAATCCAGGTGGCCATTCCTAGCAGCAGTTTGAACTGCTTTACTGGTGTGACATTGTAACAAAACATGGGTTGTACCAGTTTTTAGTTCAAGACTCTACCTTGTTGTACAAAAACACAACAAAAATGTCACAGCACAACCTGCAATGAAATTGTGTATTCGAACCATAGAATCCCTACAGTATAGAAGGAGGCCATTTGGCCCATCAAATCTGTACCTACCACAATCCCACCCAAGCCTTATTCCCGTAACTTTCATTTACCCTGCTAATCCCCTTGACACTAAGGGCAATTTAGCATGGCCAATCCACCGAACCCGCACATCTTTGGACTGTGGGAGAAAACCGGAGCACCAGGAGGAAACCCACGCAGACACAGGGACAACATGCAGACTCCACACCAGCCAGTGACCTGAGGCCAGAACTGAACCCTGGGTCCCTGGCGCTGTGAGACAGCAGTGCTCACCACTGTGCCAGCGTGCCACCCATTGCAACGGCAAATATTCACATTTCCCATGAATGACCTTGTTATGCCTTTGTTGCACAGGACTTAAACTCACTCATTAATTTCTGTTTAACAAATAAAGTATAGTCAAACCTCTTATGTAAAATGAGGAAAAATGCCCATTTGCTCCTTCCTGTCTGTTCTAGTGTTGAAGATACACAGTATTTATGAGCAATTACGAGGAGTGAATCATAGGCATGCATACTCATCTATAATTAGACTCACGATTGTGTAAAATAACAGCTCTGAAGCTCAGTGAGCCTACATTATCTTGTAAGTTATTACAGGAACACATCAGTATGACAGGCCCTAAGATAGCCAAGCACTTAATGTTTGAGTTCCCAACACACTTGCGTTGAAGATAAAGCTAAGAACTCCATTTTCAGAAGTAGTGGGCTTTGCACGTGCATTTGCAGGGTCGGATTGTGTTCACTGAGCTGGATTGTTTGTAAGAAGTCTGACAACACCAGGTTTAAGTCCAACCGATTTATTTGATAGTAAACTCACAAGCTTTCGAGGTTTCCCTCTTTGTCAGGTGAATGGAGAGTTCTGGCCTCAGACAGAGCCTATAACAGTACAGACGGTTTACAGATTACTGATTAGAATGCAAATCTTTACACCTAACCTGCTATTCAAGTCTTAAAGTGGCCGACAATGTGAGTGGAAGGAGCACTGATCACAGGTTAAAGAAATGTGTATTGTCTCCAGACAGTACAGTAAGTGAGGTTTAGCAAACCTAGGCAAAAACTGTGTGCTGTTATATGCTCTGTCTGAGGCCAGAACTCTTCATTCACCTGACAAAGAGGAAAACCCTGAAAGCTTGAGAGTTTACTATCAAATAAATCGGTTGGACTTAAACCTGGTGTTGTCAGATTTCTTACTGTGTTTACCCCAGTCCAACACCGGCATCTCCACATCTGGATTGTTTGAATAGTTCTTTCCTACCTCGAGCTTTTCAGGCACCAAAGGGTGTAGGGAGAGCGAGAAAGGGCAAAGTCAAAAATCACGTTAAAGAGATCGATTTTGGGAATCTTTTACGTCAAAGAAGGTAACAGTGTTTGGGAGGGAATCTCAGAGAGTTGGTGCACATTGACAGAACTTTTGGTCCACTGTCATGGAGTTCCAGTTCACTTTCAGCAACTAGAGACAGAGTTTTGTCCATTTCCACTACTAGAATTCCTGGAGCAGGTTGCCAATCTATTGTAAGGGGTATTGTAGATTGGAGGGTGCCACTCCACATCCAAGTATGGCGCGGTAGCACAGTGGTTAGCACTGCTCCTTCACAGCCCCAGGGATTTGGGTTCGATTCCCGGCTTGGGTCACTGTCTGTGTGGAGTTTGCACGTACTCCTCGTGACTGTGTGGGTTTCCTCCGGGAGCTCCTGTTTCCTCCCACAGTCCAAAGATGTGCAGGTTAGGTTGATTGGCCATGTTAAAATTGCCCGTCAGTGTCCTGAGATGCGTAGGTTAAAGGGATTAGTAGATAAAATATTTGGGGGTAGTGCCTGAGTGGGATTGTGGTTGGTACAGACTTGATGGGCCAAATGGCCTCTTTTTGTATTGTAGGGTTTCTATGATAAGTACACTTAGCCCAGAGTCTTGCCCACTCTTACCACCAGCCATTGGTATACTGAAAGGACCTACAGGTTCACACTCGACCTGTTTGACCTGTAATGAATGCACCTTCCTTGGCCACCAAGTCCTGAGGTGGGACTCAAACCCCAAACTTCTGGCTCTGATGCAGGGATGTTACCCACAAGACCTCTCAGCGATGGAATGGTGGGAGCATAAAACGGGAAACATCTTAAGATAGAGATTGGTATGTTCTTGATTAATAAGGGGATGAAGGATTATGTGGAAAAGGCAGGAGAATGGGGCTGAGAAAAATATCAACCATGACTGAATGGCGCAGCAGATTCGATGGGCAGAGTGGCCTAATTCTGCTCCTATGTCTTATGGTCTAAAACATGAATGAATGGAGCACAGATGGAACGTGAAGTTGAGGCCACAATTTATCAGAGCTGGTTTTGTTGAATGGGACAGTAAGCACGAGGGGCCAAATGGTGAAGTCTCACTCCGAATTTGTATGTGCTTGGTCAGTACAGCCTTGCAAAATTCGAAGATAGAATCCAAATTTAATCCAGACATCACTATGTTTGAAAAGGGTAGGAGAGAAAAGGAGATACTTAAAAACCCAGCTTGCAGGTGCAGCAGGTGGTCAGGAAGGCGAATGGGATGCTGGCCTTCATAGCGAGGGGGATTGAATATAAAAGTAGGGAGGTCTTGCTGCAGCTGTATAGGGCATTGGTGAGGCCGCAGCTGGAGTACTGTGTGCAGTTTTGGGCGCCGCACCTGCGCAAGGATATTTTGGCCCTGGAGGGAGTGCAGAGGAGGTTTACTAGGCTGATACCGGAGTTGAGGGGGTTGAGCTATGAGGAGAGGCTGAATAAACTAGGCTTGTACTCGTTGGAGTTTAGAAGAATGAGTGGAGATCTCATTGAGACGTATAAGATGATGAATGGGATGGATAGGATAGAGGTGGAGAGACTCTTCCCGCTCAAAAAAGACAGTAGGACTAGGGGGCACAGCCTCAAGATAAAGGGGAGGCGGTTTAGAACGGAGTTGAGGAGGAACTTCTTCACTCAAAGGGTGGTGAATCTCTGGAATTCTCTGCCCGTTGAAGTGGTGGAGGCTGCCTCGCTAAATATTTTTAAGAAGCGGGTTGATGGGTTTTTGATAAGAGAGGGGATTAAGGGTTATGGGGAGAGGGCGGGAAAGTGGAACTGAGCCACAACAGATCAGCCATGATCTTATTGAATGGCGGGGCAGGCTCGAAGGGCTAGATGGCCTACTCCTGCTCCTATTTCTTATGTTCTTATTTCTTATGAAAGATGATGGGACTGGGTGATAGATGACCGTGGTTTTAAGTACAGTGAGTTATTGAGTTACATTGTGACCTACATTGGCTTCTGATCAAGCAAGAACCTTGATTTTAAAATTCTTCTCCAGCCCCTCAATGCTCCAAGGTATCTGTGTTCTTTTAATTTCAGCCAACTATTTAAAACCTACCCCTTTGTTCAAGCTTTTGGCCACCTGACCTACTGTTTCCTTATGTAGATCCGTGATTTTACTTTATGATGCTCCTTACGAAGCTGGGGACAGCTTGTTGAAACAAAGATGCTATAAAACTTCCTTTCTGGTTATATCACAGCTTGGTGTGGCTCCTGCTCTGCCCAACACCGCAAGAAACTACAAAAGGTAGTGAATGTAGCCCAATCCATCAAGCAAACCAGCCTCCCATCCATTGACTCTGTCTACACTTCCCACTGCCTCAAAAAAGCAGCCAGCATAGTTAAGGATCCCACGCACTCCCGACA
This sequence comes from Carcharhinus amblyrhynchos, assembly GCF_965287045.1. Classification (NCBI taxonomy): domain Eukaryota; kingdom Metazoa; phylum Chordata; class Chondrichthyes; order Carcharhiniformes; family Carcharhinidae; genus Carcharhinus; species Carcharhinus amblyrhynchos. The sequence continues at coordinate 43,088,985 of NC_137344.1, read as the reverse complement.
TTCTCTCTCCCACCTTCTTCCCTCGGGAAAAAGATGCAAAAGTCTGAGACCACCTGATTCAAGAACAGCTTCTTTCCTGCTGACAACAGACTTTTGAATGGACCTACTTTGTATTAAGTTGATCTTTCTATACACCCTAGCTATGAATGTAACACTACTTTCTGCACCCTTCCTTTTCCTTCTCTATGAACAGTATGCTTAGTGTGTATAGTGCACAAGAAACAATACTTTTCACTATACTAATACATAGAATCATAGAATCCCTACTGTGCAGAAGGAGGCCATTCGGTCCATTGAGCCTGCACTGGCCACAATCCCACCCAGGCCCTATACCCGTAACCCCACATATTTACCCTGCTAATCCCCCTGACTAATCCCCGTAACAAGGGTTAATTTAGCATAGCCAATCAACCTAACCTGCACATCTTTGGACGTGTGACAATAATAAATCAAATCAGTTTCCCAAATATGAAAGTGGAATAAGAGGCAATCTTATTAGTCTTGAATTCAGCACTGGAAAGATGTGTGGGAGAGGATGATTTTGGTGGATGATGTATTGGGAAACAGGGTGGAAGGTGACTGTTTCTCTTGTCTCCCAATCTTAGGTCATCCTTTGCTGTTCCTTATGTCAACTCTTCTGACTTTTCCATCTGTCCATTGCACAATTATATGCTTTTTCTTCAAGTTTCACACTATTTTTAACCTTTCTAATTAACCATGGATGATGGGTCTGTCTTTGGGCCATCTTATAACTCGCTACAACATGTCTATTCTGTGTGTTCTGCACCTTTGTTGAACTAAACTAAATAGCCAATTCACTCTAGCCAGCTCTACACTCACGTCCTCATAATTGCCCCTATTTAAGTCTAAAACAATCGGGCAGAATCTTGAGCCCAGATTCTCTGTGTGCTCTCAAAAATGCGGAGGGTTTTGTAAAACGTGATTCTCGCCGGGGGGATGGTCCACGCCTGCCGGCGGAGTGATGTGGAACAGGCTATGGAACGTCAGGAAATTCGTTCGGATCTCACTATTGAGCACTCATTCTAGATATTGAACCTCCACTGGCTCTTCAGAGGGCCCCGGTGTGGTGTCACATCATCAAGTGTGATCCTGGTGACTTCACCTCCAAGTAGGATATTGAGGTGAATGCTCAGGCAGCCATTTCTCCTCAGTTTGTCCAACATTCGAGGGGCACTAGGGAGAATGCTGGGACACGGATAAGTGCAGTTCGGGGCAGGGGTTGTGGGTCACTCTCGCCGTATGTGTGGGGGAGGGGGGAAATGGGTGGGTCAGGTGCTTTGAGGCTCAGTGCAATTCACCCTAGTAACTTACACAGGAAATAATGTGGGGACGTGGCTATTGTGCCAGAGAGGATGTTGGAGGGACAGCAGATATTCCACTCGGGTGGAAGTCTCAGAGGTGTGGAGGGATGAGGGCCCAGGGCTGTGGTAGACCTCCACATAGCTCACTGTGGTGTTCTCACTCTTTCAGAGCATGGTTCAGGAGAATCATGGGGCCTGAGGAGCTGGCCTTTCAGCCAGTCATCATTGAGTCATAGAATCATAGAACCCTACAGTGCAGAAAGAGGCCCTTCAGCCCATCAAGTCTGTACCGAACACAATCCCACCCAGGCCCCACCCCCACATCCCCGCACATTATACCCCCTAATCCTTCTAACCTACACATCCCTGGACACTAAGGGGCAATTTCTTAGCATGGCTAATCAACCTAACCCGCACATCTTTGGACTGCGGGAAGAAACCGGATCACCCGGAGGAAACCCACGCAGACACGAGGAGAATGTGCAAACTCCACACAGACAGTGACCCGAGCCGGGAATCGTACCCAGGACCCTGGAGCTGTGAAGCAGCAGGTCTAACCACTGTGCTACCGTGCCACCCAATCCAAAGGCCGCAGGTGCAACAGGATTCTTGTGTGCATATCTGACTAATGAGGCATCGGATTTGGTCAGAAATCCCGCCAGCAGTATTGGCGGGAATCTATCCGTTTTTCACGCTGGAATTGACACTGCCAAATTCTCGTAATTTGCATTCATAGACTTGGACCCACTTCTCTCTCCCTCAAAGTGAACGTAAGATTTATACATCCTGGTCGCTGTTACCAAGGGGGCCATCTTACCATGAGCTCTTTATAAATTCCATCTTGCTACCCAAAACCAGGCCTGGTACTGCCTTCATTTACTACATTCTTAAAGGAACACTGGGGCTAATTCCATGAAGATGCTATGTTATATACCAGGATCCACATGTAAAAGGAAATCAAACTACTATGGGCGGCACTGTAACACAGTGGTTAGCACTGCTGCTTCACAGCTCCAGGGACTTGGGTTTGAATCCCAGCTCGGGTGACTGTCTGTGTGGAGTTTGCACATTCTCCCTGTCTCTGCGTGGGTTTCCTCCGGGTGCTCCGGTTTCCTCCCACAGTCCAAAGATGTGTGGGTTAGGTTGATTGGCCATTCTAAATTACCCCTTAGTGTCCCGGGATGCATAGGTTAGAGGGATTGGCAGGTAAATATGTAGGGATATGGGGATAGGGCCAGGGTGGGATTGTGGTTGGTGCAGAGTCGACGGGCCGAGTGGCCTCTTTCTGCACAGTAGGATTCTATGATTCTACTATCCCATTCTGCTAATGCCCACTGTTGTGGTGCACACTTACTGCACCATCCTGATAATCCTAGTTACTTGGAGTGGGAATAATGTTGGTTTTTTTTTTTGCCTCATCAACTAAGAGGTTTCACATCCAGGGAGGGAGACTAAGAGAGAGGGAACGGTGAGAAAAAGACATTGGGAGAAAAAGAGATTAGGGGGAGTGAGAGAAAGAGAAGCTGAGATTGAGACTCAGAAGGAGAGAAAGTGACAGAGAGCGAGACAGGGACAGCAAGAGACTGTGGAAGAGAGAGGGAGAGTAGCAGAGAGAGAGACAGTGAGTTAGGACAATCACATCCAGTGACCCCAGCATACTGACAGCTGAGGACCTGACACTGGCTGCTTTCAAAATTGGCTCAAAATGAAGATGGAGTCATTTCGATTTTTGGTGTGTGCCCACTAAATGAATTTAAAAGGTGTTTCAGACCTTGGAGCCTGGTATTTATATTTTAAAAAATTAAGAATGCAAAATAGCCCTGAGACTGAGATCTAACAAGCCTGCTGCTTTTAGAACGTACAATATAGAAAAAACTACAGCACAAACAGGCCCTTCGGCCCACAAGTTGCGCCGATCATATCGCTACCTACTAGGCTTACCTATAACCCTCAATCCTATTAAGTCCCACTTTCCACTGAACTGATCCCTTAGCGCTTATTGCAGCCCACAATTTGAATGGCAGAGCAGGACCAAAGGGCTGAATGGCCTACTCCTGCTGCTATTTACTATGAAATACTGCTTCAATCCTTTTACACTGCTCACTTCAAAGACATTTTTCAGTCATTTAATTCCGGAGTCAATCACCCTTAAATGCAAAAAAAACCCAGTCTTTTCTAATTCCTATTTCTAACTCGCTAATTTTTCACCAGTATTTCCTGTTACAATCACAACGGCAAAATAATTTGCTTGGATCAGCCTCGTGGGACCCCTTTGTAACCTTCAAAGCATCACTTCTTTGACTTTAAACTCTCCTTCCCAACGAAAAGCGACCCAGCCTCATTGTTATTCCTCGCAAATTCCTGACACTCTGAACCATTTCCATTTCCCACCCTGGCACCCTCTCAAGGGCAACGATATATTTTGTTAAAGTGACCAGGATTGTCGTCCAGATAGATTCAGGCTCACATAATTTCTTTTGGATTTGTATTCAATCCATTTGCTGATACAACACAGGAACTACATTTGTGTTTGCAGAAGCATTGAATTTTCTCACTGCCGTGCTGCTATTTTGTCTCTGACTGGCACTAATAAAATCCTTTCTTCATACTCCCACTGCTGTCACTTACTCTGAAGTGCCTAATATACACTCGCCACAGTGGAACCGGCGCACTTCTGTATTAAAATCACTTTCTATAACGACTTTGCTCCCAAGCTAAAGAAAGTATTGTTATCTCCCTGTCTGCACTGTTAATAAAGAGGAGGTTAATGAAAGTTTTCTCACCTGAGATGATGAATTCTCAGCTTTCTCCAATGTTTAGGCATTCATATCAGATTAGTTCTGCTAACAGTCGGTGTGACTGCTGTTGGGAGAGGTGCTAACTTCATTGGAACATATGCATAAATATAGTTTTATCTGTAAATGTGCTGTATTGAATACAGAGACTAGATGAATATTGAATTCAAATAAGAGATTAAGACAGCTAGAATCGAGTTGTGAGCCCCCTCGATAGATTATTATGCTTTGTATAGACCAAGAGAGAGCCTGGGATCGTTGTGACCTGCGTGGCTCTGCATTAAACCAGGAAAGCAAGACTGATATTTCTACCCATTGTGTAAAATAATCTCACATACCTGAATCCCTATCAGTCACACTGGGAACTGTGCATTGAAGAATTGAGCCACTGCCGGTTCTTAATAAATACTTTTCCTCCGAGTGCTTCAGATTTCTCCCACAGTCTAAAAGACATGCTGGTTAGATGGATTAGCCATGCTAAATTCTCCCTCATTGTACCCGAACAGACGCCAGAATGTGGCATCTAGGGGATTGTCACAGTGACTGATAGAGTGGACATGGAGAAGATGTTTCCACTAATAGGAAAAGTTAGATCCAGAAGAGACAACCTCAGGCTAAAGGGACGATCTTTTAACATAGAGATGGGGAGGAATTTCTTCAGCCGGAGAGTGGTGAATCTGTGGAACTCCTTGCGGTAGAGGACTGTGGAGGCCAGGTCACTGAGTATCTTTAAGACGGAGGTTATGCCTTGCGGTTCTAGTTTCTCCTAATAGTGGAAACATCCTCTCCACGTCGACTCTATACTCTGAGTCACTGTGAAAATCCCCTAGTCGCCACACTCTGGCATCTGTTCGGGTTCTTTATTAATAAGGGGATTAGGGGTTATAAGAACATAAGAACATAAGAAATAGGAGCAGGAGTAGGCCATCCAGCCCTTCGAGCCTGCCCCGCCATTCAATAAGATCATGGCTGATCTGTCGCTGCTCATGGGTTATGGACAAAAGGCAGGAGAACAGGGATGAGTAAAAAAAAAATCAGCCTTGATTGAATGGCGGAGCAGACTCGATGGGCTGAGTGGCCTAATTCTGCTCCTATGTCTTATGGTCTTACGGGTTTCGTTGCAGTACTAACGTAAGTGTACTCGCGACACGAATAAATAAACTTTAACTTAAATTTTAGGGGAAATTTTCCCATCCTGCCTTCCGCAGGAGTCATAGCAGGCAGGGAACAGGCCATGCAAAAGTTCGTTGACCTTGGGAGGGATTTTCCAGCTTTGGGGCAAGCATGGCCAGAAAATCCCACCCTCTTATATTGTTTAACTTGCCAACTTTCCGCATGACTCAGCACATGGGTAGTCATGGTCATTTCTCCATTTTCTTTGGACAAAACAGATGCTAACAGGCTGTGGAAAGTGAAGGAGAGAACAGGGAGTGGGAAAGTAAAATGAAATGAGGGGGGTAGGGGTCAGGGAGGAATTGAAAGCTAAATTGGAAGAATTAGAAAGATTAGATTAACAGCAGTAGGGGCAATTGAGCCTGACTGTCGGTGGGAGGGGATTATAATGATGGAGGAGTCAGGGCTGTGGTTGAGAAATTCAACTGAAATAATTAGTGTAAGTAGGAAATGAAGTGGGCTCAGCGAACTTGCAGAGGGCAATTGCATCGTGTGAGGGAGGAAGTTAGATATTATAGAGTCCGACAGTGCAGAAGGAGGCCATTCGGCCCATTACCTCTGCACTGACCACAAGCCCACCCAGACCATGCCACCCTTAAGTTGGACAAGCATGTAGTGTAAGACGGGTATGAAAATACCCCTCGCCAGAGGTGGGAGGAAGGGTTTTGAGGAGATGTTTGAAATCCTGCTCAGGAGTAGAAGGACACTAAAATCCAAAATCTTACAAAATTATTCGGAATTGGAAAAAAAATCATAATTGCAGTGGCTGCTGACAAATTGCTTAATTATAAACTAATTGCATATTTATAAAGACAGAAGTGGATATTTGGAACTATTCTTATCTAAGCATGGATGGTTGCTATTTCTGTACTTTTATTTGCTTTAAATCACATTGGATCAATTCCCAGTGTAAGAATTGGTGATATTATGTTTTTCTTAAAATGCCGCCTTCAGGTGAAATACCATCTGGGTTTTGTAACCACTTAACACCTCCCACTTATTACAGGTGCTGTGAGTGATGTCCTGACCAAATACAATGTGTGCATAAGCACAGTTGTAACTACAGCTTGAATCATTGCTTTATGCTGGGACTAAAAACACACAATCTGAAGTCATCTTATCGACGTCCTTAATTTATTTGGTGTTATGACAGAGTGAGGATAAGTGAACTGGCACTCCTTTTATACAGCACTCTCGATTGGCTTCGACCAAGTTTTTTGAAAATTTACTTTTCCCGTACATGTCTTTTCTAACCCAAGTGTTATTTATATTTAATAAGGAGCCAATCAAACCAGGTCTCCATGAGTCAAAGAGAGAACAAATTCGTGAGTTACTAAACCTGAATACATGACCAAGTCCTTTGTTTGTCTTTGAGGTGTGGGTTGTTAAATGTTGCAGCCCTCTGAACTTAACTGGTTTCCTTTAAATTCCTGGCGTTGAATAGAAGTTCAGGTAACTGTACTATGCCGAAGACAATCTTGGTTTCATGGAGAGAGGGATTTCATACTGCTCTTTTCAGCAGTTTATCCGGATGATTTTGATGAGTTCTCTCTCTTTCTGGATTGGCAAAACCAGATCTTAACAGTCCTGTCTGTATATTCCAATAAAGGGATTTGATTATCATATCTTGCAGTTATTGTTGTAGAACAAGTAATAGCAGTCTTTATCTTTCATCTCAAAGTTTTGACACATTTCAAGAAAGTGGAAATCAACAGGAGATGTGGTTATTTTACTCTCCACAGAGGATTTTGTGCGTCTGGTGGGCGCATCTGGCTGGTTCGAGGTTCGCACAGGAAGAAGTCTCACAACACCAGGTTAAAGTCCAACAGGATTATTTGGTAGCACAAGCTTTCGGAGTCTCGCTCCTTCTTCAGGTGAGTGGGAGTTCTGTTCACAAACATGGCATATATAGACACAAACTCAATTTACAAGGTAATGGTTGGAATGCAAGTCTTAACAGGTAATCAAGTCTTAAAGGTACAGACAATGTGAGTGGAGAGAGGGTTAAGCACAGGTTAAAGAGGTGTGTCTTGTCTCCAACCAGGACAGTTACTGAGGTTTTGCAAGCCTAGGCAAGTCACGGGGATTACAGATAGTGTGACATGAACGCAAGATCCTGGTTGAGGCCGTCCTCATGTGTGCGGAGCTTGGCTATTAGTTTCTGCTCGGCAATTCTGCATTGTTGTGTGTCATGAAGGCCACCTTGGAGAATGTTTACCCAAAGATCAGAGGCTGAATGCCCGTGACTGCTGAAGTGTTCCCTGACAGGAAGAGAACATTCCTGCCTGATAACTGTCGAGCGGTGTTCATTCATCCATTAACATAGCGTCTGCATTGTCTCCCCAATGTACCATTCCTCGGGACATCCTTTTCAGCAACGTATCAGGTAGACAACGTTGGCCGAGTCGCAAGAGTACACACTGTTTAGAATTGATAATCAGTGTGCAAAACTAAGCAGCTATGTTTCAATGAATCACTGACTGATCCCCGGGGAAATCTTTGCTAGGTACATTCTGAGGAGTCGAGTTATAATTGGTCTCAGTTTGTTTCAATGGCTATTGAATGTTAATAATCTTTTACGCCTTTCAAAAATGGGTCTTTCCTGCCCAGTTAAGTCTCTAGTCAAGGCACACTTGAACATTATGGGACAAGTCCTCATTTGAAATTGCTGTCATTAAAATCAGCCAAGTCAAGTCAGTTCAGAGACCATTGAAAGTTAATTGCAGCCATCAGGTGGACTCCTGCAGAATTTCTTCAAAGTATATGTGCCCTTGCTCTTTCTGTCACATCCAGTCTTCAGCTGCCTTTCACCTTCAGAAGTGCAAGGCAGTTTGGGCCAGAGAATTCTAAATGTGCTTCATATAATTGTACAATATCAAAGGGTCGGGATTCTCCAATCTACTCTGTACCCGACCCGATACCAGCAGGAATGGAGAATTTGGTACTCCACCAAAACTCCATTCACGACAGTGGGACTGGAGAATCCCAGCTGTGGGTAAGCTCGAAGGTTTTCAATGAAGACGTCCGTTCAGTCCATCATTCCTATTCAAGTACGATGCCAGAGCTAACAGTTCCCATTCTCTCAAGTCCCACTTCCCTGTTCTTTCACCATATCTCAGCAATTTTTTCTTTCTTCTTGAAGTATATATCCAATTCCTTCTTCAAACTTAGTATTGAAAATGCTTCCATATCCCTTTTGGGCAGTTTCATAACCAGCACAGTAGGGTGGCATGGTAACACAGTGGTTAGCACTGCTGCTTCATAGCTCCAGGGATCTGGGTTCGATTCCTGGCTCGGGTCACTGTCTGTGTGGAGTTTGCACATTCTCCTCGTGTCTGCGTGGGTTTCCTCCCACAGTCCAAAGATGTGCAGGTTGGGTTGATTGGCCATGCTAAAATTGCCCCTTAGTGTCCTGGGATGTGTAGGTTAAAGGGATTAGCGGGTAAATGTGTAGGGATATGGGGATAGGGCCTGGGTGGGATTGTGGTCGGTGCAGACTCGATGGGCCGAAGGGCCTGTTTCTGCGCTGTAGGTGTCTATGATCTACAAATTTTTCTATCCTACCAGCCATGGGAACCGTAGTGGGTGTCTGGCGGCAGACCATGACTTTGTTGACTTCAGGCAGGATTTTCCGATTTTGGGGCGAGCACGGCCTGAAAATCCAGTATCTCGCTTTGTTAAATAAAATTTGCTTAGCTCGTAAAATCCCTACAGTGCAGAAGGAGGCCATTTGGCCCATGGAGCCTGCTCTGACCACAATCCCACCCAGGCCCTGTTCCCGTGACCTCACATATATATCGCACTAATCCCCATTTGTTGCAAAAACTCATCCGGTTCACTAATATCCTTCAGGGAAGGAACTTCTGCCATCCTTACCAGATCTGGCCTACACGTGACTCCAGATCCATAGAAATATGATTGACTCTTAAGTGACCAAACAAGCCCATCAGTTCAAGGGAAATTATAGGTCGACAACAAATGTTCACCTTGCTAGCGATAGCCACAATTCATAGAAATATAGAAAAATGGGAAATGGAACCAAGAGTAGGCCATTCAGCCCTTTGAGCCTGCCCTATCATTCATCTTGATCATGGATGATCATCAAATTCGATATTCTGATTCCCTCCCACCTTTCCCCCATATTCATTGATCCCTTTAGCCCCAAGGACTATAATTTCTTCCTGAAATCAAAGCCTCCACAATTTCTGTGGTAGTAAATTCCACACATTCACCACCTTCTGAGTGAAGAAATTCCTCCTCACCTCAGTTCTAAAAGGTTTACCCCTTATTCTCAAACTATGACCCCTAGATCTGGACCCCCCCCCTCGCCCCCACCCCCACCGTTGGGAACATTCTTTCTGAATCTGTTCTTGTCTAACCCTATTAGAAGTTTCTATGAGATCCCCTCTCACCCTTCTAAACTCCACTGAATATAATCGTAACTGACCCGGCCTCGCTTCATATGACAAGGAACGTTTTAAAGTTTGTTTGTTAGTGTCACAAGTGGCTTACATTAACACTGCAGTGAAGTTACTGTGAAAATCCCCTAGTTGCCACATTCCGACGCCTGTTCGGGGACACTTAGGGAAAATTGAGCGTGGCCAATGCACTTAACCAGGACTGTGGGAGCACCTGGAAGAAACTCAGGCACAAGGGAGAATGCTGAAAGTTTAGACATACGATGACCCAAGCCGGGAATCAAACCCTGGCTCCCTGGTGCTGTGAAGCAACAATGTTAACCACTGTGCCACCCTATCAGATACTAAATTAGTTACTAAACCTGAGGGAAAAAAGTAAGAAAAGATGTGCCACTGGGCTGCCCACAAGGAAGAAAGGAATAAAAAGCATAAAGTTGAGTTGGTAACAAACCAGACGTGAAAGTTTCAAGCAGGGCTATTTAATGATGAGTTGCAGCAATGAGACGCCAGATCAGAGGGAAGACTGAGTGAGCGTCTAGTATCTAAGCGTGGAAACAAAATTACATCAATATTGACACAGCACTGATATTGAGTAGAAGCAAAGCTATCAAGAGAGTTGGCATTAAATGAATAGCTTTGATTGTGTGTTTACATTTCTCATAATAATCAGCCAACTCTCCTTTGTGTAATCAGCAAGTGGAGATCTGAGATCAGTAGCTGTGTCGAGCAGATTTCATTTGGAAGTTGTGACCTTTCGATCACTCAGATTGGCAGTATAGACTTTCGGCGAAAACTATTGATTGTCTATGCTGTGTTACGTTACTTGGTATTTACTGCATCCGTGAAAAAGAAAATCTGGATAATTGGCTTGTTGCTTTTTTTGTGTTGTATTGTTTTGGAGGGATCCTCGGAAAAAGCAAAGAGCTCTGGAGGTGTTTGTGTCATTTCTGTTGGGATGTGTGCTGAGTTGTCGAGTATCATTATTAAGCATCTCAGAAGCTTCCTTGTGCTGGTTGCGAGATGGGGATGTTGTTAAACTGTTTGGTTTACTGGCATCATTCAACCACTGATTGTCAGCCCAATTGGTGTAAAAGGCTAATTAAAACTTATTTAAAAAAAGTTAGGCATTGCATTTTAATGGGCCAGCCAAAGTGGATAATTGAATTGAGACAACAAAAAGTTACATTCATGCTTTTAATTAAAAAACAAAACCGTACATTTGAAACATTCTTTGAGAAGGAAATCTGCCGTCCATACCTGTTTTTTCCCATGTGTGACTCCAGACCCACTGCAATGTGACTGACTTTCAGCTGCCTTCTGAAATGGGGTCGAGCAAGCCGTTCAGTTGGAGGCAACCATCTTCGAAACAGCAAAAAGAATAGAAATCTGATGGACTAACCAACTGGGGCAGCACGGTGACACAGTGGTTAGCACTGCTGCCGCACAGTGCCAGAGGCCTAGGTTCAATTCCTGGCTTGGGTCACTGTCTGTATGGAGTCTGCACATTCTCCCCATATCTGCATGGGTTTCCACTGGGTGCTCTGGTTTCCTCCCACAGTCTGAAAGATGTGCTGATTCGGTGCATTGGCCACGCTAAATTCTCCCTCAGTGTATCCCAACAGGCACCAGAATATGGTGACTAAGGGATTTTCACAGCGAATTACATAAGAACATAAGAAATAGGAGCAGGAGTAGGCCATCTAGCCCTTCGAACCTGCCCCGCCATTCAATAAGATCATGGCTGATCCAAAGTGAATCAGTTCCACTTTCCTGCTTTCTCCCCATAACCCTTAATTCCCTTGGCTATCAGAAATCTATCTAACCGTGACTTAAAATTATTCAACGAGGCAGCCTCCACCACTTCAATGGGCAGAGAATTCCAGGGATTCATCACCTTTGAGTGAAGAAGTTCCTCCTCAACTCCATTCTAAACTGGGCCCCCGCCCACCCCCTCCTTATTTTGAGGCTGTGCCCTCTAGTTCTGCTATCCTTTCTAAGCGGGAAGAACCTCTCTACCTCTACCCTATCTAGCCCCTTCATTATCTTGTAAGTCTCTATAAGATCTCCCCTCAGCCTTCTAAACTCTAACGAGTGCAGACACAGTCTATTCAATCTCTCTTCGTAGGCTAGCCCCCTCATCTCCGGTATCAGCTTCATTGCAGTGTTAATATAAGCCTACTTGTGACATTAATAAATAACATTGACTTAGGCATTGGAAACGAGAAAAGCAAACGCAGCCCTGTTACCCCTGCAAAGTCTTCCTTACTAACATCTGGGATCTTGTGCTAATCGGGTCGGGGAGTGTCGGCAGGGGGGAACCTATCTCACAAACTGGTCAAGCAGGAGCCTGAAAAAGTCATACTCATGGAATCATACCTTACAGATAATATTGTAGACATGACCATCGCTGGGTATGTTCTGCCCCACTGGCAGGATGGAGCCAGCAGAGGCGGTAACACAGCAGTGTCAGTTAGGAGGGAGCAGATCTTGCCCCATAAAGTCTCCATGCATGAGGGCAAAAATGGGCAAGGAAATCTCCTGCTGATTATCAACTCCCCTCAGCTGCTAATGGTGAGCACCATTTAGAGGAAGCACGAAGGGTGGCAAGGGTGCAGAATGTACTCTGGGTGGGAGATTTCAATGTCCATAACCATGAGTGGATCAGTGGCACCAATACTGACTGATTTGGTTGAGTCCTAAAGGAGACAGTGGTGAGATTGCAACAAATGGTGAGAGAGACAAGAGGGGAAATCCTATGGTGGCACTGGTGGCACAGGGGTTAGCACTGCTGCCTCATAATGCCAGGAACCCTGGTTCGATTCCCAGCTTAGGTCCCTGTCTATGTGGAGTTTGCACTTTCTCCCCATGTCTGCATAGGTTTCCTCTGGATGCTCCGGTTTCCTCCCACAGTCTGAAAGTCGTGCTGGTTAGATGCATTGACCTGAACAGGTGCTGGAGTGTGGCGGTTAGGGGAATTTCGCAGTAACTTCATTGCAGTGTTAATATAAGCCTTTTTTGTGACTAATAAATAAACTTTATCTGACCTTTTCTTTACCTGTCACTGATGCATCTGTCTATGACAGTATCAGTGGATGTGACCACTGCATAATCCTTGTGGAGATAAAGTCCAGTCTTCATATTGAGGACACCCTTCCTGTTGTGACACTGTGCTAAATCAAATCAATTTTAAACAGATCTAGCAACTAAAAACTGGGCATTCCTGAGGCCGTTGTAGCCCATTAATAGCAGCAGAATTGTACTCAACCAAGATCTGTAACCTCATGGCTCAGTACATCTCCCATTCTACCAGGGTAGCACAGTGGTTAGCACTGCTGCCTTATAGCACCAAGGACCCGAGTTCAATTCCGGCCACTCCACACATACATTCTCCCCATATCTGCGTGGGTTTCCTCCAGGTGCTCTGGTTTCCTCCCACAGTCCAAAGATGTGCGGGTTAAGTTAATTGGCCATGCTAAGTAGACCCTGGTGTGCCAAGACATGTAGTTTATGGGGATTAGCAGGGTGAATATGTGGGGATAGGGGCATGGTGTGATTGTTGTCAGTGCAGCCTCAATGGGCTGAATGGCCTCCTTCTGCACTGCTGGGATTCTATGATTAAACCCTGGCTCAATGAAGAGTGCAGAAAGGTATGCCAAGAGCAACACCAGGCATACCTCAAATTGAGATGTCAACGTGGTGAAGCTACAATGCAGAACTACATGAGTGCCAAATGCCATGCATTTGACAGAGCTCAGTGATCCCAGAATCAATGATGTGGAGATGCTGGCGTTTGACTGGGGTGGGCACAGTGAGAACTCTCACAACACCAGGTTCAAATCCATCAGGTTTATTTGGTAGCACGAGCTTTTGGAGCACTGCCTATTCATCAGGTGAATGACTCACCTGGTGTTGTGAGCCTTCTTACTGTGCCCAAAATCAATGGCTCTAAACTCTGCAATCCTGCCACACTGAGTTGTGAATGGTGTTGGACAATTTAAAAATATAACTGGAAGAGGAGGCTCCACAAACACCACCATCCTTAATGACAGGGATGCACAGCATATTTGTGTAAAAGAAAAGACTTGAAACATTTGCAACCATCTTCAGTCAGGTGTGCCAAGTGGATGATCCATTTTGACCTCTTTCTGAGATCTCCAGCAATACACTTGCCAGTCTACAGCCAATCTGATTCACTCCACATGATATGGCTGAAGACACTGGATACTGCAAAGGTGATGGACCCTGACAATAGAGATGTATTTATGCTCCAGAACTTGCCACTCCCCCCTTGCCAAGTTGTTCCAATGCAACCACAACTCTGGCATTTATCATTAATGTAGAAAATTGCTCAGATTTGTCCTGTATGTAAGAAAGAGGACAAATCCAACTTGGCCAATACCCACTGAGTAATCTATCTTTATTAAAGAAGGAGCCATCAACAATACTGTCAAGGAACTCAGCAATAACCTGCTCACAAATGCTCCATTTTGGGTCTGCCAAGGCCACTCAGCATTGCCTTTGTCCAAACATGGACAAAAGAGCTGAACTAATGAGCTGAGGTCAGAGCGATTGCCCTTGACATCGAGGCATCATTTGATTGAATGAGACATCAAGGAGATATTGCAAAACTGGCGTCAATGTGAATCAGGAAGAAAATCCTGGAGTCACGTTGGATGTCAATTATCTCAGCCCCTGGACATCACTGTAGCGAGGGTCAGTGTCCTAAGTCAACCACCTTCAATGGTTTCATTAATGAACTTCCCTCCATTATAACGTTAGAGAGGAGATGTTAGCCAATGTTCAGCACCATTGGCAACTCTTCAGATACTGAAGCAGTCCATGTTCAAAGGTAAAAGGACTGGACAATATTAAGTCTCAAACTAGTAAGTGGCAAGTTATATTTGTGCCAGGCAATGACCTCCAACAAGAAAGAATGTTACATCTACCCTTGACATTGAATGGCATTACTATTGCTGTATCCTCCACTGTTAAGATCCTGGGCAGTTGCTGAACTGGGCATTATTCTCCCCTTAATCTGGTTTCCAATGGGGGTACCATAAGCATAGACATGGGTCAAGGGTGGAGGAGGAAAAACACATTGTTAAGATGGCAGCGTGGGCTCGTTGGGCTGAAGGGCCTGTTTTCCTGTGCTGTGTGTGTTGTTCTTTGTTCTTCTTTGACCAGCCATATAAAAACTGTGGTTACAAAATCAACTCAGAGGCTAGGGAGTCTGTGCTCACTGACTCAGAGCTTGTCCACCACATGCAAGATTCAATTCAGGACTGTGAGGGAATACTCTCCACTTGTCTGGTTGAGACCACAATACTTTTCACTGTATCCCAATACATGTGAATAAATCAAATCAAATGAATGTAGTCATGTGTGCCATCTACAAGATGCACTGCAGGAACTTACTAAGGTTCCTTGGACAGCACCTCCGAGGTACATCACCACTTGGAAGTTCACCCGCAAGCCGCATAGCATCCTGTCTTGGAACTACATTACTGTCCCTTCACTCTCACCGGATCAAAGTCCTGGTGCTCACTCCCTAACAGCACTGCGGGTGCACCTACACAGCATGGATTGCAATTGTTCAAGTAGGCTGCTCATCACCTCCTTCTCAAGGACAATTAGGGATGAACAGTAAATATTGGCCCAGCCAGTGAAACCCACATCCCATGAAAGTATTTAAGAAGATTCAATTATTTTAAAATACAGAGAGATGAACTTTGATTCTCCCAGGAGTGTGAAATAGGTTCGGAATGAACAGGCAGTCAGTTGAAGTCTGCAATCATTTGTCTAAGGATGGCTTCAATAGAAAATTAAATGAATGCAAAACATCAAACAAGATAAAGGATTCTCTCAAGCCAGTTTGTTTACAGCAAGTTTGTTTTGGTATCTATAGTGATTTGATTGAAGTTTTTGTGCAGGTTATCTTAGAGCAAGACCACAGGGAAATAAACTACCTCGTTTAGAAAACAATTGAAGCATCAAATATACACTGCAATCACCCTTTAGTAGTGATGTATATTCCAATATTTGTCAATCAAGTTGATGTATCTAATACTTGCTTCAAATTCATGTATTGGCTGGAGTGGGCTTGAATGATCCTCTAAATAGGACTGTGAACGATTGAAATTGCTTTATTTTGTACATGTTTGCTACTTAGTTCATGGAATCCTACTGCAGAGAAATAGGCCATTCAGCCCTTCAATTTAACTTTCTCTATTTGAACTATGTAATTTAATCCCAGCCTTCTATTTGCCTTTAATATTCCTCTTGTTTTTCTGTTTGATTCCTGTGATAACACCCATGAGGTCCATGGGTGGGACTCATTGAGTTCCCTCGATAACAGGCAGTGGCTCGCCCAACTGGAACTCACTACCTGAGCCACCCTCTGCAGCCTGAGAGAGATAGAGGGGCAAATGGCTACTGGACGTGCCTCTTGACCCACCTCAGGGCCCAAGGTACCAGGCCAGCAAGTCAGTGACACGATGCCAGTGGGCAGTGCACCTTCGACACTGCCAAATTGCGTGGCCTGAATCGTGACCCGAGTGTGGGTCTGAGGGGGGAGAAGGACTGTGGAGATCTGTGGGGGGAAGGGGGCTAAGTGGGGATCGAGGGGAGGGTGGATCATCCTCATGCCTGCATGGTTTGTGGGAATGACTCATTATTTGAATAGTGGGGGGGCAGCGGTGGTGAATGTCCCACTGTGCTGAGAGGTTGAGGGGTTGACGGTACTCCCCTGGTCAACTGGGGGGGGTGGTCCCCATTTCAGTCAGAATTTTACAGCACAGACCCTTTGACCCATCATGTTTGCACTAGCTGTCAAGCATCTATCTATTCTCATCCCATTTTCCAGCACAAGGTTCTAACTATCTTGATACCATCTCTGTGAGTGGAGCTAGTCCATCATCACCTTGAAGATCCTGTCAGGTCACTGTGATCACCTCCTTTTAATCTCGCTATAAACAAGTTCACCTTTGGTAGCTATAAGCTAAACCTTTGACTATAGAACAATCCTACAGAATCCGCTCTGCATTTTTTATAACTGAGAAGCCCCTTGGAAGGAATGGATGAAGAATGTTCAGTACATGACAGTGGAATAGCTGTGATCCAAATGTGGCCTAACAGACACATTGGCCAGGCATCTCCCAAAAACATCCTCAGCCCTCAACTTGCTGGAAAATGGGAGTAACTCCCTCTGGTTTTTTTCAGTGTGATCTCCAGAATGAATCACCAATACCCTGTGGCCTAGCATGATTCATTCTGAAAATCTATGGGTCGGGGCCTACTCCCAAATGAGAAGCCGGCAGGATAACACTGAGTGGGCCACCGCGCATGCGCCGATCTGATTTTGATTTGATTTATTATTGTATTGGTATTCAGTGAAAAGTATTGTTTCTTGAGCATGATACAGACAAAACATACTATTCATAGGGAAGGAAACGAGAGAGTTCAGAATGTAGTGTTACAGTCAGAGCTAGAGTGTAGCGAAAGATCAGTTTAATGTGAGGTAGGTCAATTCAAAAGTCTGATGCAGCAGGGAAGAAGCTATTCTTGAGTCAGTTAGTTTGTGACCTTGGACTTCCGTATATTTTTCCTAACGGAAGAAGGTGGAAGAGAGAATGTCTGGGGTGCGTGGGGGTCCTTAATATGGCTGGCTGCTTTGCCGAGGCAGTGGGAAGTGTAGACAGAGTCAATGGATGGAAGGTTGGTTTGTGTGATGGATTGGGCGACATTCACGACCTTTTGTAGTTTCTTGTGGTCTGTCAACGTGGAGATTGGTGCATGTGCAGTGGCTCTGCATTTCTGAACTCAAGATCGCTGGCCAGCTCTGCATCCCCCCCATCGCTGACCTTCCAAACCCACTCCACCCCCGACCGACCCCCCCCCCCCCCCACCCCATGGTCACTGGCCTCCCGGACCTCTCTGGGCAAACGCCGATGTTCCCCCGCCCAGCCAGCTCCGATTGCCGTCCTCCCTCCCTCTGCCTGCAATCCTTACGCAGAGTGCCAGTGAAACCACCCCAACCCCACTGATCCCTCCCCAAGTAGACCGTTCCCCCTCTGGGTCCACCCCCTTGACACTACTCAATGTCTGCTGGGCAGTGCGAAGGTGCCCCTTAGGCAGTGCCAGGTTTCCCTTTGGGCTGTGCCTGGGTGCCAGACTGGCACTGCCCAAGGGTCACCCACCCTAGCATTGACCAAGGGGCATTCACCCCTTACCCCCAACCTCCTGGGGCAGCTGCAATGACCTTTCCCTCCAGTGGGGTTGGCCGCCTGTTCCCCATTAGTGGGGAGCAGTTGTAAACTCTGCTTGAGTGAACCACTCCCAACGAAGAGTGGGGGAGACACTAGTGGGCCCAGAGACCACTAATTTAAATCCCGATTTCTATATGGTAATCAGCTCTGCACCGATTTTCATGGAAGCTCGGGGAGGCCATGACGCCCAGCTGGAAGCCTGCGAAATGGTCTCCACTGAAGTTTCCCAGCCCGCTGAGCTACTCGAGGAGAGTAGGGTGGGCTCGGAGAATCTCTGCACACCCCCACCCACCTTGTTAAACTCTGTTTAAAGTCTTACTATTTAAGATATCATCCCTCCCTTATTCAAACGGTGAGATTTACCCAAATAATTGTGACAAACTTAGAACACCTGTGAGATTTTGCTCCTGCTTATTAACAAAAATATTTAACGTGCTTTAGGCGTTACAGCAACAACTTACATTTACATAGCACTTTTAACAAGTAAGCTAGTGTGGTGTATATACTATATGTTGGGGTTAGGGGTTGGGACTGCCTCTTTGAGGGTCTGGATCAAATTACCCCCTTGGCAATTAGCTTCTCCCAGCTTGGGATAAGAACATAAGAAATAGGAGCAGGAGTAGGCCATCTAGCCCTTCGAGCCTGCCCCGCCATTCAATAAGATCATGGCTGATCTGAAGTGGATCAGTTCCACTTTCCCGCTTTCTCCCCATAACCACTGGATCCCATTGGACAGTTTTAGACCCAACTGGAATCAGCGTTCAGCTTAATAAAGAGCCACCAGTGTTGAAGTATTCAACCTATCTGTGATTTCTCATGCACCCTTAGTCCATAGGGGCAAATATAATAGCTGTCCTAAGGCTCACCCTGGATGTTAGAAGTTTACCAGACCCATCCTGGGTGGCACGTTGGCACAGAGTTTAGCACTGCTGCCTCATAGCTCCAGGGATCTGGGTTCGATTCCCGGTTTAGGCCAACTGTCTGTATGAAGTTTGCACATTCTCCCCGTGCCTGCATAATTTCTTCTGGGTGCTCTGGTTTCCTCCCACAGTCCAAAGTCATGTGGGTTAAGTGCATTGGCCATGATAAATTGGGTCTTAATGTCCCAGGATGTGTAGGTTGGAGGGATTAGCGGGATAAATATGTGGGATTATGTGAATGGGGTTTGGGTTGGTGCCGGTGCAGACTCAATGGGCTGAATGGCCTCCTTCTGCACTGTAAGGATTCTACCATTCCTTTAAGTGAGATCATTGTGAATTAATATTTATCCTGTTCCTCTAAGCGGGACTCATGAGTTGAATTTTGAATATCCTGATCAGATAGCCTACCCCACATTGTTCTAACGCCAAAATCAAACAAACCCTTGCAGCATGTTTTATCTGTCACTTGCTCTGATCCTCATTATGCTAAACTCACAGAAACATTCATTTTGGTATCATTCATTTCAGCTTACTGGTTTGATGGCTTTGATGTTGTCCTTGTAATGAGCGTCTTTACATTTCTGGTGAAGTTTGAATGCTATTCGCAACTGGCAAAATGCCCGTCCTCACTTGATCTGCTTCTTCAAAAAGACAATGCTGGAAATAAATCGGATCTCTCTTTGCTAACAGTGATGGTTTTGATTCTGGGAGCAGTCGTCCCTGCTTTTTTTTTTGGAACTATACATCTTCCTCCACATTTGGTAAGGACTAAAGCATTTTAAATGTTAGTACTATGTTTTATCAACTCTCAACCCAGCCTGTGCCATGTCAAAGTGATGGCTGTCTAACATTAAGTGGTTATGTTTGTCTCTCTTTAATTCATTCATGGGCATCGCTGGCTGGTCAGCATTTATTGCCCATCACTAGTTGCCCTTGAGAAAATGATGGTGTGCTGCCTTCTTGAATCGCTGCAGCCCATGTGCTGTGGGTTGACCCACAATATCGTCCGTTAGGGAAGGAATTACAGGATTTTGACCCAGTGACTGCAAAAGAACAGCTGATATATATTTCCAAGTCAGGACAATGAAGGGAACTTGGAGGTGCTGGTATTCACATTTGTCTGCTGCCCTTGTCCTTATAGATGGAAGTTGTCGGGGTTTGGAAGGATCCTGCCTAAGGATCTTTGGTGAATTGTTGCAGTACATCTGGTTAGCACTGCTGCTCCACATTGCCAGGGACCAGGGTTCAACTCCTGGTTGGATGACTGTCTGTTCTCCCCATGTCTCCATGGGTTTCTTCCATGTACTTGCATTTCCTCCCACTGTCTGAAAAGCGCGCTGGTTAGGTGCATTAGCCATGCTAAATTCTCCCTCAGTGTACCGAAACAGGTGCCGGAGTGTGGCACCTAGGGGATTTTCACAGTAACTTCATTGCACCGTTAATGTAAGCCTACTTGTGACACTAATAAATAAATAAACTTTACATTGTACATGCAACTGCAACTTGAAAGTGAGTGGAGAAGGGAGTGAATGTTTGTAGATGTGGTGCCAATCAAGCGGGCTGCTTTGTCCTGGATAGTGTCAAGCTATCTGAGTGTTGCTGGAGCTGCTCCCATCCAGATGAGTGGGAAATATTCCATCACACTCCTGACTTGCACCTTGTAGATGCTGGACAGGCTTTGTGAGTTATTCACCACAGTATTTCGAGCCTCTGAGCTTCTGTTGTAGCCACATTGTTCATGTGGTGAGTCCAGTTCAGTTTCTGGTCAGTGGAAACTCCAAGGATGTTGACAGTGGGGGATTCAGTGATAGTAACACCATTGAATGTCAAAGGGCAGTGGTTAGAGTGTGTCTTATTGGTGATGGTCATTGTCTGGCATTTGTGTGGTGTAAATGTTACTTGCTGCTTGTCAGTCCAAGTCTGGATATTGTCCAGATCTTGTTATATTTGAACATGGCCTGCCTCAGTATCTGAGGAGTCGCGAATGGTGCTGAACATTGTGTAATCATTGGCAAAAATCTCCACTTCTGACCTTATGATGGAGAGAAGGTCATTGATGAAGCAGCTGAAGATGGCTGAGCCTAGGACACTCCCCTGAGGGACTTGTGCAGATGTCCTGGAGCTGAGATGACTGAACTTCCACAACCACAGCCATTGTCCTATGTACCAGGTATGACTCCAACCAGCAGAGAGTTTGTCCCCATACCCATTGATTCCAGTTTTGCGAGGGCTCCTTGGTGTCACACTTGGTCAAATGTGGCCTTGATGTCAAGGGCTGCCACTTTCACCTCAGGAATTCAGCTCTTTCATCCACGTAATAAGATCAGGAGCTGAGTGACCCCAAACTGGGCGTCACTGAGCAGGTTGTTGCTGAGCAGTGTTGCTTGATAACACTGTCAATGACCCCCTTCCATTATTTTACTGATGATTGAGAATAGATTGATGGGGCAGTAATTGACAGGGTTGCATTTGTCCTGCTTTGTGTGTAGGACATACCTGGGCAATTTTCATACCAATTGACATTCTTTGTTTATGAGATGTCTTTTGCTCAAAAATGACTGATATTTCTTTGGTAGTTAGTGTTAATGTTGGCCTCTTGCTGACTATGAGAATGTCTCCCTTTGGTCTGAACTGTCTTTCTTCAACGCTGATGTCCTATGGAAGAAACATTTGAGGTAAGCTATGATAAAATGGTTTGCTTCAATTTGATCGCACGGACAACAAATGTTTCATTCATTGACTGTGAACTTTTTTATCCATATTTACAATGTGCATTCTATGTTGTGTAGTTTGGTATCAAGGGGAGAATCCTTTGCACTGGCTCTGACTATCGTCTTCACAAATAAATACTAATGATCCTGTTGTGGGAATCTTGCCTATAACAGGATCATCAGTATTAGTGTCAAGCTACCTGACTGTTGCTGGAGATGCACCCATCCAGACAAGTGGGGAATATTCCATCACACTCCTGACTTGTGCCTTGTAGATGCTGGAAAGGCTTTGGAGAGTCAAGAAGTGAGTTATTCGCCACAGTATTCTGAGCCTCTGACCTGTTCTTGTAGCCACATTGTTCATGTGGTGAGTCCAGTTCAGTTTCTGGTCAGTGGAAACTCCAAGGATGTTGACAGTGGGGGATTCAGTGATGGTAACACCATTGAATGTCAAAGGGCAGTGGTTAGAGTGTGTCTTATTGGTGATGGTCATTGTCTGGCATTTGTGTGGTGTAAATGTTACTTGCCGCTTGTCAGCCCAAGTCTGGATATTGTCCAGATCTTGTTACATTTGAACATGTACTGCCTCAGTATCTGAGGAGTCACGAATGGTGCCCTTTCCATTGCTGCACATTTAGTAAAACTAGACATTACTAAGACAAGAATGAGAGGAAGGTGCGATTGAAGGGCAAACTGTTTGATCACCGGTCCTTCAGGAATGGTTCCTGAATTTCTGAATCCATGCCAGCTTCGGGAATGAAAATTTCTCAGTGTTTGCTCCTGTTCCATGTCATTTTCAAGAAAGTAATCCCCTCCTGGATTGATGATCTTCACCCGCTGATGGCTTGGAGTCATTCCCAAGTTTCAGCGGGGTTGTTTGGCATGAGTTTTCTTGCGATCTTCTCAGGGCAGACTGGGAAGAATTGCCGGGATAACTTGGAAAATGGCCCAGGTGTTCCCCTTTGGCACGGGGGTGATAAGGAGCATAGAAGGTTTGTTGATGCCAGGAAAATTACCCTCTTGAAAAAGTGGCAGGGAAGATAAGAAGCTTCTGTCTGTTATTTCCAGGAATTCTTCTCAGACCCTGCATTGCGCCTGAATAATTTTCTGCTGTTTTCCAACATTCAGATAACTTGGGATAATATTTTCACCTCAATCAAGGGATGGACAAGTGATTTTGTCCTGCATACGTGCTGGTTTGTTGGGAACAATTTACCCCTCACCCCTCATTTCTCAGAGAATGGAGCAGGTTAAGAATGGCTCTCCACCTCACAAGCAGCTGGAAGCTCTTTCAGTTGGCTTAAAGGCCAAATATGGTCTCAGACATCAGAAGCATGGCTACTCTCCTCAGGCTGCCTCTTGGTGACAGGCTGAGGCGGGGAGCTGTTGGCCAGCACTCTACACAGACTTTGAAGAGGTTCTGCTTGCCAGACCATAGCCCCAATTCAGGCCTCCCTTTGGAGTGACTTTCCCTCACAGTAATGACCCAGTGACTTTTATCTCAGACATTCTAAAGTTGCTGAGAAGGTGTCTTAAGATGGAAATCATGCTATCCTCCTTGCATGAAATAGCAGGTCATGGGTCATTTCCAGGGAATTAGGATGGGATCTTGAGGCACCGATAAGTTTTAAGTTTATTTCACAAGTAGGCTTACGTTAACACCGCAATGAAACCACTGTGAAAATCCCCAAGTTGCCACACCCCGGCTCCTGTTTGGGTACATGGAGGGAGAATTTAGCACGGCCAATGCACCTAACCAGCACACCTTTCAGACTGTGGGAGGAAAACTGGAGCACCCGGAGGAAACCCATGCAGAGACGGGGAGAACATGCAGACTCCACACAGACACTGACCCAAGTGTGGAATCAAACCCAGGTCTCTGGTGCTGTGAGGCTGAAGTAATAAGATAGCTGTTACTGGGAGAGCAAAGACAAAAGATGACCAGAATCTGCATTTATTATTGATGCAAGTGGCACATGATAGATTGGTGTTCACCAGTCTGGAACTGAGACAATAATATGCAGCAGATCGATTTCTTTGGGTCTATTTATTCCAGTGCTGGCAGATATCCCAATTCAAGTTCAATAAAGGATATTAAGGCCATGCCGACTCTTCAAGACAAACATGATCTTTGAAGATCTCATTAGTTTCTTGTCTCTCTACGTTCCCAATGTTGATCAAAAGTCTTCATCACTGAGAGATTTGTTGAGAAAGGATGTGTCTTTCCTTTGGCATGAAAATCATCAGTACCTTTCCAAAGCACTGAAGCAGTCATTATGTGACCTACTCTTTGGGGCAAGATGCCTCCGGCTCCAGTGGCTTCTCCTTGTTTGCGTATGGAGACAGCCTCATAGAACCAAAGAATCCTACAGTGCAGAAGGAGGCCATTGGGCCCATTGAGTCTGCACTGATGACAATCCCACCTAACCAGCACCTCTTTGGGCTGTGGGAGGAAACTGGAGCACCTGGAGGAAACCCACGCAGACATGGGGAGAATGTGCAAACTCCACACAGAGAGTGACCCAAGGCGGGAATCGAAACTGGGTCCCTGGCGTTGTGAGGCAGTAGTGATAACCATTGTGCCACTGTGCTGCCCCCATTGCAATCTGGTCCTATTAGCACTTCCACGTTAATTCCCTTCTCTGGGAAAATGCCCTAACAGTGTGCCTGTATTATGGAACCTTCCCAATCTGTCTCCCTGCTATTTTAACCACCTCCACCACCCCGCCTATCTCTTGATGTGCCACCCAAGTAAACACTACGCATCAACTCTGTTTTTCTCTCTCCAAAGATGCTGCCTGAGCTGGGTATTTTCAGAATTTTCTGTATACGTTTCAGAACCTATTTCCCCACAGGAGCAAGAGCTTTAATGGTCAGAATAAGAGTTAAATGTTAGTCTTGCTGAAGAGCACAGATTAGACCTGATTAATGTCAGGGGAGTTCAACTCGTATATACAGAAGCTTTGAGACAGTTATCATACTTGCAAATTTTCTGTCTCTGAATAAAGAGAGTATAAACATTGAGAAACAGAGACAGTCGTGCCTGGTGGGTTTTTTTTTCTGATGTTAGGCTGTGATTGATTGAAAGGTTGTCAAAATATGGAGAGTCAATTATATTATAATTGAACTCAATGGCTAAGAGCAATTAGGCTGAAATTGGCTACACTGTATATTTTATACAACAATCAGACCAGCAGCATTGAAGAGATATGTTGCATTCTTTATTCCAGCAGCAGACTCATGTATTGTCAATTGCAAAGTGTTGCACATTTTTGTTGCGTCTTAGATATTCTTTCAACTTCTGTGACACCGATCACGCAGATCGGTTGTTCCCTGCATCTTTTGCCCAGATTTGCGACAGCGTTGTTCTGTGTCTAATCAATGGTAGCATAAACCCAAGGCTCTAACAGTACGGTTAGCTTGTAATATGAATGTCTTGTGTTTTGCATGTGTCTTTACTGCTCCACACCTTGGCGAGAGAACTGACCATCACAGTAGCACAGTGATTAGCACTGCTGCCTCACAGCGCCAGGGACCCGGGTTTAATTCTGGCCTTGGGTGACTGCCCGTGTGGAGTTTGTGCTTTCTCCTCCTCGTCTGCGTGGGTTTCCTCCGAATGCTCTGGTTTCCTCCAGCGGTCCAAAGCTGTGCAAGTTAGGTGGATTGGCCATGCTAATTGGTCCTTAGTGTCAGCTAGGGTAAACACTTGGGGGGATAGGGCCTGGATGGGATTGTGGTCAGTGCAGAATCAATAGGCCGAATGGCCTCCTTCTGCACTGTAGGATTCACTAATATTTTAGTGAAATGAGGCCAGGACCAAATCATTGGGACCCCCCACCCCCCCAATCCCACCCACCACCTCCCTCCACCCCATCCCTTTCTTTTTCAGCAGCTGAGGCCATTGGTCACCAGGAGGGATCTTCCAGTCCCACTGTGCATCTCTCCATGGCTTGACCATCCCGCCAACCCGCCATGGTGGAGTGTGGATTGCGGTGGAATCTGAAGGTCCCATTGATAGAACGAGCCAGAAAATTCCATCCATTAAGTCATTTCAGTTTTATAGACGGTGGATGAAAATATTGAGTAAAATTACGATCAAATGCAATCTTAATCCAAGTAACATTTGTAAACCCCCTCAGGGACAAGAACAATGAACTCAACCACATTGATCTTTTCAGGAAGTGGAAAACCATTTGCTTCCCTGACACACCCCAAATCTGAAATCTGATATCTAAGCTGACGCTGAATCTTTTTTCTAAAGGATATTTGCATAGTTCCAACTATACTTCCCCTTGGACTTTGCCAATCTTGTTGCTTATTGTTGTTACTTTGGGGTTCCTGTCACACCAATGTCTTTCCCTACGTAAAGATTCAGTGTCGGCCTGCCAATAAAACCAGCATGTTCCCATCTAACTGTAAATGGGCACCAGACATTCTTTGAATAAAGTCCTAACGAAAATAATGGGTGCAGATCACAGAATTGTTATGTTGCAGAAGGAGGCTATTTGGCCCATCATGCCTGTACCAGCTCTCCAAACAAGCCCATGACTTAGTGCCTGCCTTTTCCCCGTACTCCCATACATTAGGGGGCGGAATTCTCTCGTCCCGCTCACCACAAGAATCGTAACAGATGAGGGTTGGGGGAGAATGAACCATGCAAAGGTCAATGGACCTCAGGCAGGATTCTCTGGCATTAGGGCGAGTGCAGCCAGAGAATCTCACCCTAGAATTAGGGAATCGAAAGGGCACCCGGGTGTTCTTAGGCTGGCATGAACAAAATGGGGCGAATGGTCTTCTTCTGTGCTGTAACTTTTCTCTATTTTTATGGTTTCCATTCAAATAACCATCTGATGCCCTCTTGAATGCCTCAGTTGAACCTGATTGATGATATTTTTAAGAAGTCTGAACTGAAATAGCAAATTTACTCCTCTTCACTGTCAGTGTGGAGCACATTGTAATACCAGGCTCATCAGCAGATGAACGCCTCCGCGTCTCTGCAAAATGGTTGAGAAGAGTAAGCCAGCGTGAAGCTACTTTAAGTTCGAACGCTCCACCTAAATATAATTCATTTCCAAATCCTTTCTGTGCAAAGTGATTGAGAACTTCAAAGTGTGGAATAATCCCGCATGCACTCATAAAATGGTACATTCTCCACTTTATCGTTTGCAATTAATAAACCTGGCAATTATAACATTCTTTAACTTCTCCATGATGTTAAAAATTACTGCAGATCATGAATTTGTGTCCATTAAAATGGAATGAGGCAATAAAGGGTGCAGGAATCCACCATTTGCCCTCCGAAGCTCTATACTTTCCGTTGCTTTATGCTTATAATTTATATTTTCCAGTGATGTCTGCCAAGGCAAGCCTGCCAATATAAAAGCACCTGAAACACTGAGATAGGAGTGCAGTGGCAACGGGGAAAATCCATTCATGTGATACTTTACTGTAGGACGAAATAATCACATTGCTCTTTAATAGAAAGCTGGGCTCAAACAAATAGTGTTTGATAATCAAATTACAGAGCTCACTTGGGCAGATTATTTTTATAATTTCACTTCATGAGCGGAATGGAATGATCGTTTGAGTACGCTTTTGTAAAATGTTCATTTCAATTAATTCCTGACTTAGTTTTATTTTTCAAAGGAGATCGGCTCCGAGACTGTAAAATCCCATCCAAGGTCAACGGACCTTTTCCGGGTCCGCCCTGTGGCGGGCAGGATGGGAAAATTCCCTTCCCAGAGTCAGGTCCAAGACCGCAATGCCAGGGCCTCCGCCACAGGTAGGGCAAGGAGGCCATTCCTAAACCGACCCCTCCTCCCCCCCCCCCCCCCCCCCCCGCCAAACCCAGCCGGAATGAGGATCGAACCCCATGCTGCTGGCAACAATCAGATCCACATCAGCCTTCCAGGCAACAGGGACAACCGACCTGACAAGGAGCCTGAGTTGTCGTGGCAACGTGCACTTTGACATGGATGGTTACGGCAGAGGCTCCAATCGTTTTTCCGTCGCTCATTTGACCCAGGAGTCTCTCCCACTCTTACAGCCTGCCATTGGCGTGTGTTGGAAAGATTTACAAGTTAATACTCAACCTATTTGGTCACATTATGATTGCACTTCCCCAGTTGACTGTCAAATCCTGGGGCGGGATTGAACACAGTAAGAAGTCTCACAACACCGAGTTAAAGCCCAACAGGTTTATTTGGTAGCAAATGCCACTAGCTTTCAGAGTGCTGTTCCTTCGTCAGGCGAGTGGGGAGTTCTGATTACAAACAGTGCATATATAAAGGCACACACTCGGTTTACAGAATACTGATTAGAATGTGAGTCTTTTACAGCTAGTCAAGTCTTAAAGGTGCAGACAATGTGATTGGACATAGCATTAAGCATAGGTTAAAGAGATGTGTATTGTCTCCAGACAGGACAGTAAGTGAGATGTTGCAAGCCCAGGTAAGTCATGGGG
Organism: Carcharhinus amblyrhynchos; assembly: GCF_965287045.1. Classification (NCBI taxonomy): domain Eukaryota; kingdom Metazoa; phylum Chordata; class Chondrichthyes; order Carcharhiniformes; family Carcharhinidae; genus Carcharhinus; species Carcharhinus amblyrhynchos. Next base: position 43,060,919 of record NC_137344.1, on the reverse strand, counting down.
GTTACAGATAGTGCGACATGAATCCAAGATCCCGGTTAAGGCCGTCCTCACGTGTGCGGAACTTGGCTATCAGTCTCTGCTCAGCGACTCTGCGCTGTCGTGTGTTGTGAAGGCCGCCTTGGAGAACGTTTACCCAAAGATCAGAGGCCGAATGCCCGTGACCGCTGAAGTGTTCGCCAACAGGAAGAGAACAGTCTTGCCTGGTGACTGTCGAGTGGTGTTCATTCATCCGTTGTCGTAGCATCTGCATAGTCTCCCCAATGTACCAGGCCTCGGGACATCCTCTCCTGCAGCATATCAGGTAGACAACATTGGCTGAGTTGCAAGAGTATGTAAATAAGATGGGAATAGAGGGATATGGTGCTGGGACGGATAGGGGGTTTTAGTTCAGTTGGGCAGCATGGTCAGTGCAAGCTTGGAGAACCGAGGGGCCTGTTCCTCTGCTGTAATTTTCTTTGTTCATCTGTTTTTTGTGATGCTGGGAGGAGGAGAATTGTTGGCCAGAGAGAAAAACTCTCATATTCCCTCTGAGTAGGGCTGTGGGATCTTTGTATGTAACTGGAGTCCCAGAAGGAGTCGCACCTGAAACCTCACACCAATGCAGCATCCCCTTGACACTAATTCCTGTCTCCAGCCCTCGAATCAAACTGGAGCCTATAATCTTCAGACTTGGAAATAAATGTATTGCTGATGTTGTTTGGGGATTTCCCTGCAAGCCCCTTCCATTGCTGTTACATGTAATGGGCACCCAACTGTGGAATGGAAACTCCCTGGCTCTGAATACACAACATTTTTCTTCACATGAACTAAAAATGCCTGCCTGCAGCGTAGCAACCTTTTTGTTTTGCTGTCCTTTGCATTTATTTTCTATAACAGAAGCAGGGAATGCTGGAAATACTCAGCAGGTGAGGCAGAATGACAGATTTAATATATCAGGGCTCATTGCAACTTCCCTTCATCAAAACTGTGCCATTTTTGAATGCAATTAAATCATCTGATGCGATCTTATCTAAAACCCAGTGCCTCCAACAATGTAGTACTCCCTTCACTGGCTCTGATGAAAGCTCACCAACTAAAATGTTAACTCTGTATTTCTCTCTTCCCTGACCTGCTGAGTATTTCCAGCATTTTCTGAATTTATTTCAGATTGTCACCTATCTCCGCAACAGATCCACGCAAACGTCATCTCCCTGGCCCTACACACAACCCTGGAACACCTAGATATCAAAGACACCTACGTCAGATTTCTATTTATTGACTATAGTTCAGCCTTCAATACCATTATTCCCACAAAAACTCATCTCCAAGCTCCATGGCCTGGGGCTCAGCTTCTCCCTCGGCAACTGGATCCTGAACTTCCTAACCCACAGACCGTAATCATTAAGGCCACACAACAACACCTCCTCCACAATCATCCTTCGCATCGATGCCCCCTACTGTACTCCATTTACACCTATGACTGTGTGACCAAATTCCCCTCTGACTCGATTTTCAAGTTTGCTGATGACACCACTGTAGTGGGTTGGATCTTAAACAATGATGAGATGGAGTGCAGGAATGAGATACAGAATTTGGTGAACTGGTTTGAAGACAATAACCTCTTCCTCAGTGTCAATAAAATGAAGGAGATAGTTATTGACTTCAGGAAGCTTAAAGGAGAACATGCCCCTGTCTACATTAGGGGGGGGTGAAATGAAATGGTCAAGAGCTTCAAGTTTCTAGGTGTCCAGATCATCAGTAACCTTCCCTTGCTCCTCCATGCAGATGTTATAGTTAAAAAAGCCCACCAATATCTCTACTTTCTCAGAAGACTGAAGGAATTTGGCATGTCTGCTATGACTCATGCCAACTTTACAGATGCACCACAGAAAGTATTCTTTCTGGTTGTATCGCAGCTTGGAATGGCTCCTGCTCTGTCCAAGACCTTGAGAATGCAACTCAATCCATCACATAAACCAGCCTCTCATCCAGTGACTCTGTCTACACTTCCCACTGCCTTGGAAAAGCAACCAGCATAATCAAGGGTCCCATGCATGCCAGACATATCCTCTTCCACCGTCTTCCGTTGAGAAAAAGATAGAAAAGTCCGAGGACACGTACCAGCCAACTCGAGCAGCTTCTTCCCTGCTGCCATCAGACTTTTGAATGGATGTATCTCAAACTAAATTGATCTTTCTCTACATCCTAGCTATGACTGTAACATTCTGCACACTCTCCTTTTGTTCTCTATGAATGGTATGTTTTGTCTATTTGGCACGCAAGAAATAATATTTTTCATCATATACTCATACATATGACAATAATAAATCAAATCAAATCAATTGCCAGAAGCAACATACATTCATATACAAGAACATGTTCTCTGCAAACAAAAGGAATATGTCCAAGCTTTACACCTATTTTGAATTACCTGGGTGCATGGGGAGCTAATAAATCCCTGTTTCTTTATCCATGGCAACATCTCAGTCAATTAGATAGCAATCAGCACCTTTTTCTCCTGTGGTACAAATTACAGGATCATTTTCTGTTCTTGCGTTTGTCCTGGTGAGTGTGAGATGAAAAGCTTCAGCAACAGGTCTCTCTTTTTAGCAAAAGAGTATGTTTAATGCCAGATCAATTTTTCATCCAATATTCCGTGCAAAAGACATCAAATCATCCTTGTGCATTTGGGTAGTGCCTGTATGTTTCACTGAAACATGCACAGTCCTGACAGGGCTTAACAGAGTAGGCACTGAGAGGCTGGGGAACCAAAAACACAGGGGCAGACTCTCAGGATAAGGGGGCAGACTCTCAGGATAAGGGGACAATCAGGTAGGGCTGAGATGAGGGGAAATCTATTCACTCAAAGGCTGGTGAAATTTGGATTCTTTACCGCAGGGGGCAATTGGAAGCTCTGTTGTTGACTATTGAAGGCTGAGATGGGCATATTTTTGGTCTCTCAGCCAATAATTGGATTTGGGGAGCAGGTGGGAAAAGTTGGAGCCCAAAAGCAGCCATGAACATGCTGGATGGTGGAACAGTCTGGGCAGGCTGTGTAGTTTCCTCCTGATCCTCTGCCTTTTCTTCTTTTTAAAAAATTAATCAGTGTGATAGCACTTGTGAGCTGCGTATGTTGCCTGCCCTTGCCAGCCCACTAGTGACATCCCCGAAATGATGGGAGAAGCCTGCTGTCCTGGTAAATCCATGTGTGCACTCTGCCTGCTACTGTCTGCTAAAAGAGAGAATGAGACGTGTCCCTTATTCTCTCTTGGAGTGCAAAGATACAGAAATGACCCTTGTGCCACCATTGACTGCAATATGGGAGATGTTGCAAACAATTCACATTATAGTCTCAAAGAACGCCGACATGTAAAAACTCAGTGATTCACCAGCACTGACAATGCCGTCTTCGCCCTGCTGTGGGGCAGTGCCGTCTTCGCCCTGCTGTGGGGCAGTGCCGTCTTCGCCCTGCTGTGGGGCAGTGCCGTCTTCGCCCTGCTGTGGGGCAGTGCCGTCTTCACCCTGCTGTGGGGCAGTGCCGTCTTCACCCTGCTGTGGGGCAATGCCCTATCCCTGTAACCCCACGTATTTACCCCTCTAATCTTCCTGATATTAAGGGGCAATTTAACCTCACCTGCACATCTTTGGACTGTGGGAGGAACCGGAGCACCCGGAGGAAACATATGCAGACACGAGGGGAAAGTGCAGACTCCGCACAAGCACTGACCCAGGCTGAAATTGAATCCGGTTCCTTGGTGCTAACTACTGGGCCACCGTGTTGCACGTAATGGAGGCCATTAGTTAGAGTATTGTCTGCAGCAGGCTGTACTGAGAATCCTTGAACACTGATTGCAAAATCCATAACATCATCTATTTGCATTGTCTAATTTTTGTAAACTAATTAATCATTGGAGAAAGAAGCCTGGAGAGATGGTGGAACAATCTTAGACCCTAACTTTCCCATTCTGCCCATGGGCGAGGGGCGGACAATAGAAAGGTCTGTAGACTTCAGGATTTTCTGGGGTTTCAGGGCGAGCGGTGCTGGAAAATCCTGCCTGTTATCTATTTCTGTTCAGCTTCAGCCAGGGAGAGGAATACTTTCCAAGAGGATTGTACACAAAATGAATCAGAGGTTTATTTGTATCCTTCCATCTTGCAAGCATTTTTTAAAAAACATACAAGTGATGTTTTGTCAGGAAGCATCTAAGCCAACCTTGCCAGCCTAGTTAGATTGGCAGGAGCTAATGAGCATTGCAGATGGAGTTAAAATTCCGATGGGTGATTTCCACAGCTGCAACCTGCCTTGTCCACCCACACTGTTGTCAACCCTGGGCAATTAACAGGACCGTACCTATTCTTGAGATAAATTTAAGTACTGTTTTTATTTTCATATGTAAAAATATGTTTAATTAAATTTATAACAGTAGGATTAGAATAAGTGACCACACCACCCCTACAATCACACACTACAATTACAGCTGATGTTTCCCTTTATCACGTAATCCAAACACTGGCTCATATATCTAATATAGCTCAGGAATTACCACACTTTCAAAGTCTTCGGGTAAAAGCTCAACTGTATTTGACACTGAATAATAGAGACCTGAATCATTCCAGTTTAACTGTGCACCCTTGTTAAGTAACTTAAAGAATGACTTGCATTTGTATCACACTTCTCACGGCCACTGAATATCTCAAAGCAGAGTCAGTGCTGTAGTCAGTCCATGTCCAAATGCAGCAAGACCTGGGCAATACCCAGGCTTGGACTGACAAGTAGCAAGTAACCATCAGGCTACACAATTGCCAGGCAATGACCATCTCCAACAAGAGACAATCTAACCATCACCCTTTGACATTCAATACAATGACATTAACATCATTGAATCCCCAGCTATCAACATCCTGAGGGTTATCTTTGACCAGAAACTGAACTGGACCAGCCATATAAATACTGTGGCGATAAGAGCAGATCAGAGGCTGGAAATTCTGAAGAGAGTAACTCACCTCCTGACCTCTGTCTATCCACCAAAGTCAGTCCACCATCTACAAGACCCAAGTCAGGCGTGTGATGAAATACTCTCCACTTAGAGTCATAGAATCTTACAGTGCAGAACGAGGCTGTTTGACACACCAAGTCTGCACCAACCACAATCCCACCCAGGGCCTCTCCCCATAACCTCATGTATTTACCCTAGCAATTCCCCCTGACACTCTGGACCAATTTAACATGGCCAATCCGGGAGGAAACTGGAGCACCTAGTGGAAGTCCACACAGACATGGGGCGAACATTGCAAACTCCACACAGACAGTCACCAAAGGCTGGAATTGAACTAGGGTCGTTGGCACTGAGAGGCAGCGCTGTGTTGCCGTGTCTGGATGAGTGTGATTCCAACAGCAGCCACGAAGTTCAACACCATTGAAGGGCTGAATGGCCTACTTCTGCTCCTTGTTGGCATTGTGGATACCGCTCTAGGTGTTTTTTGTAGTCCTGCATTTCCGTTTAAACCAAACGTGTTTCATTTCTGAAGCACGCATGGCAGTTCGTTTGGTCTCTGCCATGCAAATACTGCCATGTCCCACTGTTGTGTTGTCAGTATTAAACTGTTTCATGTGTAATTAGCTTTCATTTTTACATAACACCCTGTGGGCACATTCTGCTGTGGATCCATCCTAGTCTAATAATGTTTCTGCTTGATGATGAGGGGATATGGAAGAGCACAGATCTATAGCAGGAGATAGGGTGAGTGGAAGGGAAAGGTAAAGTAATAGTTAGGCAAGGTTTCGGATTCTGAAGTCTGTCGATTTCAGGCTTGGAAGGTCAAGCAAGGCTTTTTTTTAATCATTTGCTACTTTAGCCTGATAATCAATAATGCTTTAGTTGATATATATTTTTCCGCTCATGAATCTGTTGCACATTAACCCCTACTCCAGTCTAAACCTGCTGAACAGGCAGATGTTTTGTCATTTCTAATGAAGGGTCATGCACTAGGGGTGATTTTGACCCCGTTCTCTCTGTCTGTGGGAATGACAGTGCATATTCAAAATCCAGAGAACATGATTCAGATGAGCTTCTGAGTCCTGGTGTTACAAACCCCTCACCAGTGGAGTGGCATGAAAAACGCGGCAGGCCCACAGAAAGCTCATTTTAATACATTAACGTGTCATTAGCGAGCTCTCAGTGTCGAGCCTGCACAGAATGTTTGGCCGGCACTGGTGTGACATCAAGCTGGTGCCATTTACAACGGGCATACATTCGTGTGAACTTGGCACCTTCACCTCCGAGGGAGATTTTGGGGGGTGAGCGCTCAGGCAGCCAGCACCCTCTGCAATGTGCACTGCTCGTGGGGCGCCGGAGACGGGTCGAGGAACACGGATAAGTTCCAATCGGTGCCCCAAGTGGGGTACCCAGAATCTCCATTTTGGGGAGAGGGGTCACTTGCAGGACATGTCTACCCTTCATGTGAGGGTGCTCCTTGCTTTAAAGGAGTTGTGATTGCTGATAGGCGAGCGACGCTTCCCATCTCTTCCCTCCTGGGTTCCTGTCCATGTCGCAGCTGAGGGAGTGCCCTTGCTTTGTGGGGCTGGCAAGTGGGTGGGAGGGACGTTACACTGCCATTCTCTCACTCCACAGGGATGGGGCACTGGGTGAAGGTGGTGGTACTGCCAAGCTTGGTGGCACATACAGACAGAGTGGACACTCTGTGGGTGCAGAAAGTGAAACTTATTGCCAATCGTTCAGAACAAAATGGTGACCTTATTGCAATAGCAGCATTGTTAAATTATGTACACACCAAGCATTAACTTGCACTCAGTTGTGAATCTCTGAGTTCAAAAGTGATTTTTAAACCATGATTTGATGTCAGGAAGTAATCAAGTGAAGGAACTGACCTAACATCACATCAATTGCGAACATCAACCCTTCACCTGCCATCACTGATGTTAAACTCTCTTGGGTCTGTAATCAGCTTATTTCAAAGCGTGTTGGCCTGTTTAACTCCTCGCAAAAAGAGTTGCTGATGAGCAAGGTAATTGTGACCGCTGTAAATGAATGATTTCTTGCTGCATAAAATGTACACAGGACATGAGTATAAATGTGTTGCAGCATCATGGTTAGGGGTGCATTGAAGAAAGCAAATCCTCCCACAGGACTCCCACCAACGTTATCTCAGGCAAAGGGGTTTGGAAATCACCTCAACCTCAGCTCAGGGTTCCTAGACTCCACTGAGCAGCACTCCTAAAGCTTGTGGTTCCAAATAAACCTGTTGGACTTTAACCTGGTGCTGTGAGGCTTCTTACTGTGTCCACCCCAGTCTAACGCCAGCAACTCCATATCAGAGTAGGTTGGAAATCTGTTCATTGGAATTTAGAATAATGAGAGGGGACCTTACTGAGATATACAGGATTCACAGAGGGCTTTACAACTGTAGTGATAGTGGCATCTGTCTCTTTAAGAGAGCACAGCAGAAGGGGGTCACCTGGCTTGAGGGACCCATGGGAATGGAGAGTGAGTGTTTGCCCCAGAGGGTGGAGTCCGCTCTTGCGCAGATTCATCAAGCAGCCACACAGTTAAGTATGTAAGAACTGGGCTCTGTCCCAGTGCAATCATGGGCTGCAATCCCCAGTACCTGACATCAAGTTATCAATAAATAGTTTTTGTTCCTAATTAGTGTCTCAACAGCATTCAAGGGATGCCATGCTATTACAATAGGGTAGGTGCTGAGAGATTGTTTCCCCTAAGGGGACAGTCTAAGAGAAGAGGGCATAATCTCAGAGTAAGGGGGCATCCAGTTAAAGCAGAGATGAGGAGGAATTTCTTCTCTCAGAGGGTAGTGAAACTGTGGAACTCTTTACGACAAAGGGCTGTAGAGGCTGGGTCATTAAGTATGTACAGGGCTGAGTTAGACAGATTTGTAATCAGTAAAGGAATCAAGGGTTATGGGGATAAGGCAGGAAAGTGGAGATGAGGATTGTAGTATCTGATCAGCTATTGATTGGCAGAGCAGACTTGATGGGCCAAATGGACTATTTCTGCTCCTGCATCTTTTATGTTCTGGTCTTGTATCTTCAGCTGCTCAGGTCCTTAACTCTGGAATTCCTGCCCCATGCCTCTCTGTGTCTCCATCTCTCTCTCCACTTTAAGATACAGTATAATCTTTGACCAAGCTTTTTAACATCTCTCCTAATAGTGTTAGAATTGGTCTAACAAGGCTCCTGTAACAAATGGGGTCATTTTACTATGTTAGAAGTGCTATGTAAATCCAAGATACCGTTGTGTTCAGCGGCCTATACAGCATGAATCTCCTCGATTTTATGAGTGGGAAATGCAGAATAGAGTATAGGATCTTTACCTTTCTGTCATTTTCCCATATTCTCATTTAAAGCAATCCTAGTAATACTACCAGAAACCGGTGCTATCAGTTACATTAAAGGTGCTAACAAAATGCAACCTCCTGCTGTTTTTACAATTTAGTTCCAAATCTACTGAAACCAGTTTCCTATTTCAACAGCCCAAACCCTGGCAGAGACTTGTCCGTGGAAACAGTTATGTAGATAATATCACATATTAATCATACTTCCTAAGAGCAGCCGCAGTGAATCCTGATGGGCAATCGAGTGTGAACCATAGGATTACTTTCTTCTTTCTTGTTCAGAATACAAAATGGCAAGAAAAAAAATCATAATTTGAGCCCCTGCAGGTACTTTTCTAGCTTGAAAGAATTTAAGTTCTTGTGTGACAGTTTGCACCAGAAAACACGAGAACTTTTCATCCAACTTATTCTCTAAGGAGCCCAACCCCAGCTAAAGAATTGATCAGATTCTCAGTCTTGAGGAGAAAATGAACATTTTGTGTAGAATGAGTATCATAAGAACATAACATAAGAAATAGGAGCAGGAGTAGGCCATCTAGCCCTTCGAGCCTGCCCCGCCATTCAATAAGATCATGGCTGATCTGAAGTGGATCAGTTCCACTTTCCCACTTTCTCCCCAAAACCCTTAATTCCCCTGTCTATCAGAAACCTATCTACCTGTGACTTAAATATATTTAGCGAGGTAGCCTCCACCACTTCAACGGGCAGAGAATTCCAGAGATTCACCACCCTTTGAGTGAAGAAGTTCCTCCTCAACTCCGATCTAAACCGCACCCCCCCCCCCTTTATCTTGAGGCTGTGCCCCCTAGTCCTGTTGTCCTTGACAACAATGCCACAGGCTGAGACAGGAGGAGGATTCAAAGAGTAAAGACAAGAAGACTCAGGTTCAGTTATTAGAAAGAATCTTTGACCAAAAACAGAAAATGCTGGAAAATCTCAGTGGGTCTGACAGCATCTGTGGAGAGGGAATAGAGCTAACGTTTCGAGTCTGGATGACACTTTGTCAGACCTTTGACCAGACAGTTGATGAAGAGCAAGAACAACTCGAAGGTGAAGTGGATATCTTTGGTTCAGGAAAGTTGGCAGAATTACAACTGAAAGATGCAGAGATAAAGTAGTTGTGTCCAAAAACATGCTGAGAAGAAGAATCTGAGTGTATACCAGGGTGTTATTACATTAGAAATAATGCCTTAATGAGGAAGTGGAGACCTTTACACATTTTGGTGGATGAAGAATGGGCAGACGTTCGTAAAAGGATTTTTGTTTCCGAAACCTGCTGTTTACTTATATCAAAGAATCTCTCATAGCTTTGCAAGACTTACCTCTAGAATTATTACTTTTATTTCCCAGTTACTTCAGGTATTATCTTACAGAGGCTCCATTTTGTCCAGTTAATCTGTACATTCTGTCCAAGCTTCCTGAACAATATGAATATTCCCGATGGTGGGGGTGTCCAGAACTAAGGGTCATAGTTTGAGGATAAGGGGTAAACCTTTTAGAACTGAGGTGAGGAGAAATTTCTTCATTCAGAGCGTGGTGAATGTGAGGAATTCACTCTCATAGAATGTAGTTGAGGCCAAAACATTGTGTGGTTTTAAGAAGAAATTAAATATAACTCTTGGGCCTAAAGGGATCAAGGGATAAGGGGGGAAGGCAGGATCAGGATTTTGAATTTGATGATTAGCCATGATCAAAATGAATGGTGGAGCAGGCTCGAAGGGCTGAATGGCCTCCTCCTGCTTCTATTTGCTATGTTTCTACATGTATCCTTCCTTTGATTGAGTTAACAGTTACGTTCTTTACCAAACAAGCAAATATTTAATTCGTGTGTTATTTTCATTTTTTTTTGGAAAACTCTACCTGAAGAAGTGTTGAAAACAGATTCCATAAATAATTTTTAAAAGGGTGTTGGGCAGGAACTATAAGGATGAGGGATTATGGAGGAACGGACAAAGTAGGATAAAGGGCTAACGTTGACGTGACATGCCAAAGGGCATTCTTCTTCCATGTAACAAGTTTCAGTGATTCATTCTAACATTCAATGATACTCATTGTGCATTCCTTCACAGAAAATAAATGTAACCTTTGCAAATGCTAATCCATTAATTGTTCATTTAAGTTTTGAAGGTACATTTCACAGCTCATTATTTATTGGAGCTGAGCTAATGCGATTGTCATAGCTCTTCATGCTTTCAGCCTTTGCCAGTTTGTATATATTCACCTTTCTGTTTTATTTCTCAGTTAGCTCACTATGCATTAAAAAACATACATAACATAAGAAATAGGAGCAGGAGTAGGCCATCTAGCCCTTCGAGCCTGCCCCCCCATTCAATAAGATCATGTCTGATCTGAAGTGGATCAGTTCCACTTTCCCGCTTTCTCCCCATAACCCTTAATTCCCCTGTCTATCAGAAACCTGTCTACCCGTGACTTAAATATATTTAGCTCAGAACTCATTACTCAGAACTCTCCCTCCGTCACATAGAAAATGGAAGCAGGAGTAGGCCATTTGGCCCTTCGAGCCTGCTCTGCCGTTCATTTTGACCATAGCTGATCATCGAATTCAATATCCTGATTCCCCCCCTTCCCCCCAGATCCCTTGATCCCTTTAGCCCCGAGAGCTATATCTAATTTCTCCTTGAAATCAGACAATGTTTTGGCCTCAACTACTTTCTGTGCTTGTGAATTCCACACATTCACCACTCTCTGGGTGAGGAAATTTCTCTTCACTTTGGCTCTAAAAGGTTTACCTCTTATCCTCAACTACGACCCTTAGTTGACTTTCTGAGTGAGCTTATGGCTTTAATGTGCCTCAGCCCAGTGGTGCTGACCCATTGCAGTGTTTGAGCTCAGTGAAGCCTCCTTTTAGGCCTATGTGTGTTGCAACCTGTTGTGGGAAAATTAGCACTAGAGTCAGACTGGAAGTTCAATAATACAGCTTTATTTCGTACACAAAGCTTCAAGGAGAAAGCAGTGGTATTCCACAGTACTTGGCAGCTACCTTCTCAATAATACGACCGGAGTGGTTCATTTTTCTACTTTTCAGACAATGGATAGTCTGGACATTAGCCATTTAACACATCGTTATAGTTGAGTAGGATCGATAGTTAATACATCGTTATAATCAGACATGAACAGACACTGGCATTTAACATCTCACTGTTTGATAGAATGGATACATTTCCTCTATCAGTGATTATCAATGATTTAGTTTCGGTCTATACATACAGTAACTGGTTTTCCTGTGTTCATGTATTCCCATTCCCATTTATGGCTAATCTCTTTATCAGGCCTTATTGTCCTGAGTCTGTCTTTATCTTTAAAGTGCCTCAAGCTCTTACTGGCTTCCTGCAGTATTTGTTTCCTGCATGTTTAACTTCAAATAACTGTCTGTGCTGTATGTTTTAATTTCAAGTAGCTGTCTGCGCTAAAGTCAGTGCCTGCTTAATGTCTCTTTCTCAAGTAACCATTTTATGTGCCAGGCCACCATTTTGTGCGTCAGGTTCCCATCTTTATGATTTTCCCCACTTCACAACCCTTGCACAATAATTCTGTACAAACACAGGTGAGGTGGAGCGCAGTGCATTGTGGAATATTAGGCAGCTGGTGGGATCTCCTACAAAAACATGGACAAGTATGCGTGGCGTGTCAGCTCTGAGAGTGCTCCTACATATTAAGTAAGCACTCCTGCAATATTTGCATGTGCACAAAAATGCCAAAGAAGCAAAGTGGGAGTGGGAAGGGTAGTTGGAATGAGGAGAGGTGCAATTAGAATCATAGAGTCCCTACAATACAGGAGGAGGCCATTTGACTCATTGAACCTACACCGCCAACAATACCACCCAGGCCCTATCTTCTCAACCCCACTTATTTACCCTGCTAATCCCCCAGCCACAAAGGGGCAATTTCTTTTGGCATGGCCAATCCATCTAATCCTCACACCCCGGAACATTGTTCTTCTAAACTTCTGTATCACTTACTTTCCTGATTTTATACCCAAAATTGGGACCTGGGATTCAGCAGTGCTTGTGTACCTTATTTTGTTTGGATTTGATTTGATTTGATTGTCACATGTATTGGTATACAGAGGAAAGTATTGTCTCTTGCATGCCATACAGACAAAACATACCGTTCATAGAGTACATAGGGGAGAAGGAAAGGACAGCAAGCAGAATGTAGTATTACAGTCATAACAAGGCTGTAGAGAAAGGTCAGTTTAATGTATGGTAGGTCCATTCAAAAGCCTGATGGCAACAGGGAAGAAGCCATTCATTTATCGGTTGGTACGTGTTCTCAGACTTTTGTATCTTTTTCCTGATGGGAAAATGATGGAACGGAGGATGTCTGTGGTGCGTGGGGTCCTTAATTATGCTGACTGCTTTTCCGAGGCAGCGGAACGCTGCTTTCTTCAGTCTGTAATTAATATATTGTGGACTATCTCCCTCTTCACTCTTCTGACTCACACTTTTGAGCAAAGCTCTATTTTCTTTGAGCCCGTCTCTTGGGATTGAGGCTGCCGTGCTTCCACTCCAGTTTGATAGGACCTGAGATTGCTGAGATGCATGACCTGCAGACTCTGTGACAGATGGGGCAGGTGGTGCTCAGAGGGATGGGTAGCTGGGTTGCTTGAAGGTTTGTTCTCCGATGTCTTGAATTAACCTCATCATGATCCCAGTGAAGTCTCCCTATGTGCTCCATGCCTTCCTGAATGAACTTGCTGCACCTTTTTCACAGCACAGCGTGTTTCCTATCTCATTAATGGGTGAGGAGGAACAAGAAGGGAGAGTTTCTCATGGCCTGATGGACTTAGAATGGTTTAGTCCTGTGAGAGTGCATTTACATACATGGTTTTCTCAGTTTGGGAGCCTCAAGTGTGGTGATAGCTGTCAGACATCAACCAGGAATTTAGCAATGGCGTTCAATTCAACACTGGTTTTCATAGAAAATCATAGAAATCCTACAGTACAGAAGGAGGCCACTCGACCCATCAAGTCTGCACCAACTCTCCACAGTGCTGCGCACTAACTGTGGCTAATCCATCTAACCTACACATCTTGGAACACTAAAAAGAAATTTACCATGGTCCACCAACCTAGCCTGCACATCTTTGGGCTATGGGAGGAAACTGGAGCATCTGAAGGAAACCCATGCAGACACAGTGAGAATGTGCAGAATCCATCCAGATAGTCACCAAGGGCAGAATCAAACCCAGGTCACTAGGACTATGAACCATTGTGTCACTGTGCTGCTGTGTTACTAAATGTTGTTTTGATGACAAGATAATGAATTGATTATTTACCATTCTATTAATGACATGTAGGAATCGATTCTTTGAGATTAACCATCCTACACTCTGTTATTTCATTCTCATTATTTGAAAATTTCCAGCCCCTCGTTCTACTTAGCCAGAATCAATAGGGATTTTGATATAATTGATCTCCAATTTATCCACTGACCCTGGAGGCAGTGCTGTAATGTACTAAGTTCGCTCTGCCATTTTAAGTACAAACTACAGACTTCTGTTAACAAACAACAGCTATTTAGCGCAATGCAGTTTTAATACTCCTGGGCATCACTCCAGGATCTAACTGCTGAAACAAGCCCAGACAAGTTGTGGACTCGCCAACTTTAAGGGCGTTCAAATGGTCAGTGGATAAGCATATGGATAACATTGGAATAGTTTAGGTCAGAGGGTCATTAGATTGGTTCCACTGGTCGGCGCAACATCGAGGGCCGAAGGGCCTGTACTGCGCTGTAATGTTCTATGTTCTAAGTTGGAGTGAAGCCCCAACTCGATTCCTGATTGGTCAGCTGGGCTGACCCCTTCAGAAGATTGCCCCTTAAAGGGGTCAGGAGCAACATATCTCCCTCTCTAAGTTTCTCTATACACAGAATAACAGTTAACTTATACACCCCCACCCCCATCATTTACAAAGGTGAACACTTCTACTCAGTCCATCAAAAACTCAGCCCCTCTGATGGCTTCCGCTTCCTTATAGATTGGTAGTCCACTGACTGAGTTGTTTCTGTTGGAATATTTTCTGTACAAACTGTTGGTCTCTCTTCTGGTTCTGATACTTCAACCTCCTTTGTTTCACTCGGAGCAGTGCAGCTTGACGCAGGCTGATTGGATATTTCATTTATTTATTTATTTGTGTCACAAGTTGGCCTACATTAACACTGCAATGAAGTGAAAATCCCCTAGTCACCACACTGTAACATTGTTTAGGTACAGTGAGGGAGAATTTAGCATGGCCAATCCACCTAACCAGCATGTCTTACGGACTGTGGGAGGAAACTGGAGTATCCAGTTGAAACCCACGCAGACACAGAAAGAACGTGCAGACTCCGCACAGATAGTGATCCAAGCCGGGAATCGAACCTGGGTCCTTGGTGCTGTGAGGCAGTAGTGCTAACCACTGTGCCAGTGTGCTGCCCAGGCAGCCAAGACTTCCAGTTGGCAAAAACCACTCAGGCTGTAACGCTGGCTCTCTGGACAACTCACAACAATGTAAATGCTCCGCGTCTCCTCAAAATCTTGCCTTGCACGCTTGCTTCATAAGCAACAGCCCTGCCTTGGCCACCACAGTTCCTGAAACCCAGCTTGGCCCACTTCTGAAGTTTTTCACACAGACTGGGTCATCTATTTCCAATGATCTCACATCTTCAGTCAAATCAAAGCTCCTCTTTTGGTTGCACTGTCTTGCCTCTGCTCTTCCCACTTAATTTGGGAATACCAGGCTTAGCCTTAGATGATGACCCATCAATAGTTACACTGGAGATATACTGGTGGTCGAATGCAGGGTGGTCCGTAAGACTTTCGTTTCCAAAGATGCAGCTGAACGTTTCTTTAAACCAGTCTTGAAAGTTTGGGTGGCCAGCTCAGCCTGTCTATTGGCTGAGGGATGATATATTGTAGCCCTTATGTGCCGAATCCCATTGAAAGATATGAAACTTTGAAATCCGGCGCTAGTGAAAGCTGTTCCGTTATCTGATCTGAGCACTTCACATGCTCCATGAGACACAAAGCACTGGTGAAGCTTCTCGACTGTGGCATGTGTAGTTGTGGAACTCATCTTAAATACCTCCATCCACGTGGAGTAGACATTTACCAGTAGTAAAAAGGTGGTGCCCAAAAATGGTCCTACGTAATCAATGTGGACTCACACCCATGGCCAACCTGGCAGTGCAGAAGGGCTGTAGCAGGTAACGTTTGCTGTAACTGGCACTGATCGCAGTGGTTCACCAATCTCTCACTGTCACCACTAAACATAACTTCCAGCAAGCCTCTTCATCTTTGACACACCCGGATGGGCCTTATCCATGCATTTCCCTCCCTGACAGGGGAACAACTTTGCTCACTCCCCAAAGGAGGATGCCATCTTAACAGCTTAGCTCATCTTCCCTAATGCAGTATGGTTTCATGTCTTCAGAAATCATTGCATTCTGCCAGCTGGCCAATATTTTGTGTCTTATCTTTGATTACAGCAGGTCTCTGCTGGCCCAAACATATATTTGTCATAGTGACACTGGTGAAGTGTAGGAAATTTATTGCCATCCTGATTTCTCGCATTACTAGGAGTGGTGTGTGTAGTGGCGGATGGAATGGTGAACTGTCTGGCAGTGGAAGGGAGGGGAGTGATGTACTCTCTGGCAGTGGAAGGGGGGAGGGTGATGGTACTCTCTGGCAGTGGAAGGGGGGAGGGTGATGGTACTCTCTGGCAGTGGAAGGGGGGAGGGTGATGGTACTCTCTGGCAGTGGAAGGGGGGAGGGTGATGTACTCTCTGGCAGTGGAAGGGAGGAGGGTGATGTACTTTCTGGCAGTGGAAGGGGGGAGGGTGATGTACTCTCTGGAAGGGGGGAGGGTGATGTACTCTAGCAGTGGAAGGGGAGAGGGTAATATACTCTTTGGCAGTGGAAGGGAGGACGGTGATGTACTCTCTGGCAGTGGAAGGGAGGAGGGTGATGTACTCTAGCAGTGGAAGGGGAGAGGGTAATATACTCTCTGGCAGTGGAAGGATGGAGGGTGATGTACTCTCTGGCAGTGGAAGGGAGGAGGGTGATGTACTCTAGCAGTGGAAGGGGAGAGGGTAATATACTCTCTGGCAGTGGAAGGATGGAGGGTGATGTACTCTCTGGCAGTGGAAGGGAAGAGGCTGATGTACTCTCTGGCAGTGGAAGGGAAGAGGGTGATGTACTCTAGCAGTGGAAGGGGAGAGGGTAATATACTCTCTGGCAGTGGAAGGATGGAGGGTGATGTACTCTCTGGCAGTGGAAGGGAGGAGGGTGATGTACTCTCTGGCAGTGGAAGGGAGGAGGGTGATGTACTCTCTGGCAGTGGAAGGGAGGAGGGTGATGTACTCTAGCAGTGGAAGGGGAGAGGGTGATATACTCTCTGGCAGTGGAAGGATGGAGGGTGATGTACTCTCTGGCAGTGGAAGGGAAGAGGCTGATGTACTCTCTGGCAGCGGAAGGGAGGAGGGTGATGTACTCTCTGGCAGTGGAAGGGAGGAGGGTGATGTACTCTCTGGCAGTGGAAGGGAGGAGGGTGATGTACTCTCTGGCAGTGGAAGGGAGGAGGGTGATGTACTCTCTGGCAGTGGAAGGGAGGAGGGTGATGTACTCTCTGGCAGTGGAAGGGGGGAGGGTGATGGTATTCTCTGGCAGTGGAAGACAGCTGAGGGTTTCAGCTTTGGCTATTTGTTTTGCTGGTTGCTGTTCAAATGTGTGTTCATAGGCTGACAAGATCAGTGGCCAGAGCTGAATCCTGGCAAGTAGAATTGGTGGAATTGCCTTGTCCTTCTTGAATAGAGCCAACAGTAGCTTGTGGTCTGTCGCACACTAAAATGCCTTCCACCGACATGAATTTTTCACTCTGTCCACAACAGGCTGCCCCTTCCTTTTTCTATTTGTGAATAACCTTTCTCAGATTCTGAAAGGTTTCTCCACAGGTATTCAATAAGCCTCTCAGAGCCATCGTCCATTCTCTGAGACAAAACTGCCCCAATGCTGTACGGAGAGACATTACACATCGATACTAACTTCATGGAGAGTTTGGTAGGTCAACATCACTGCTGCCTTGAAATTCAGAGCCAACATCTGGTGACTTTTGCCACATTAGCCTGACAACAGCTCATATTATTATCAAGAAGTGAACTGATAATCCCTTCAGTCCACCGCCCAGTTTAATTTCCTTCTCAGTAGTTTCGGATAAGTAAAGGGAGAAAGTGATCTCACACTACAGACTGGCGAGATCCACGCAGGGTTAAGGAGCAATTGATGGAATGCAAGGAACACTCAATATCCCTTATGGAAGTTCTCTCAATTTCATGAACAGGCAAAGTTTTTGTCTAATTAATATGCAGCTAGTGCGGAAAGCCAATTACTTCATTCTACAGGTCAATGCCCGTTAACCAGGGAGCTTTACGTCAGGCACAAATCCACCTTGGCAGCCTTGAATGAGTCAAAGTGTTGACTGGTGGTTAGGGCTATCCCTTGAATTCATGGAGAGCCACTCAGATTTCTGCAGACAGAAATATAATGAGGCTCCTGGGTTTACAAGGACTGATACAGAGTAGATTTGAGGTAGTTTTGTTCTAGCTACCTGAATAAATTTGGCCAAACCCGTACTGTAGGGCCCAGTGAGAATCATTAAAATCATTGCATAGTCAGCACCATCGCAACAAACAACGGCTCGCCGCTTTGGGAGACTCAAGCGATGAGGATCAAAACGGGCTGGGGGAGGAAGCAGCTTTGTGTCAAAGCAGGAGGTGATGTACTGGGAGGTAAGGAGCATGGACAGGGGGACAGCCAGAAGCAAGGAAGACAGCATTAGTGTTTTCACATCATAAAACTTAACATTACAGTGTCACTTCAGAACAGCTCTTCCTCTTCACCCTCATTAAAACCAGGATTGTCAAAGATTTCCGTCTGCTTGCTTCGTAAGATGGAAGACTAAATTTCCTCCACCATAACCATCTCCAAAACAGTTGTGTGAATCGATAGATTGAGTTCAGCGCTCTGTGGTTATATCGCCAGAATAGCATTCCGAATCTGTACAGAATTAGGGCCAAAGATGTGTGGGTTAAGTGGATTAGCCATGCTAAACTGACCCTTATTGTCAGGGGGACTTGCTCGCCTAAGTACATGGGGTTATGGGGATAGGGCCTGGGTGGGATTGTGCCTGGTGCAGACTCGATGGGCCGAATGGCCTCCTGCACTGTTACGGATTCTACGTTTCTATGATGTTACAAACTATCACAGGCAATATAAAAAATACAATCTTCCGATCAACGTCGACAAGGCAAAAGTGATGGGGGTTGGTGCAAAAACCTGCAAGATTCTGATTAATCTCAGCTTGAACAGCTACAAGATGCAGCTCAAACCTTCTGAATTTTGGGTCACTCATCACGAAAAGCTTTTAAAGTTTAGTTTATTTTATATATCAGTGTCACCACCAAGCTTACATTAACACTGCAGTGAAGGTACTGTGTAAATCCCCTAGTTGTCACAATGCAGCGCCTGTTCGGGTACACTGAGGACGATTTAGCGTAGCCAATGCACATCTTTCAAACTGTGGGAAGAAACCAGAGAAACCCACACAGGGAGAACGTGCAGACTCCACACATACAGTGACCCAAGCCAGGAATCGAATCAGGCCCCTGGCACTGTGAGGCAGCAGTGCTACCATGTACAGCCAACCAAATAAATTCAGACTAGATTTAAAAAGCGTTGTTCCAAGTTTTGTCAACTTAATTAACAGAGCATGGGGTAGTCTTGATCACAATAAAAATGTGTCATCTGAAAGCTCTTCTGTGGTCGGTGAGAGTGTATGGGTGTGAATGCTGGACTATCATGAAGAACGATGAGGCTTAAGTAACAGCGTTTGAAATGAAAGCACTCAGAGGGATATTACATGCGTCACGGGCAGCCAAGCAGGCAGACGAGTGGGTGCTCGCGATAGCTGGTGTTAAGCTGCTTTCGAGAAAGTTCACATATTTTGGAGACGTGATAGGAAGAGGAGAGAAGTGTTTGTGCAAAGGGATAATGCTAGGCAAAGCAAACACTTGGAAGATCCGAGATGGTATGAATAGATGGTATCAGAATGTGGACTGATGGAAAAGGCAGTGAGGGCAACAAAGAATAGAAAGATTGTTCACAGTGAGGCCAACACTCAGAACCAGGATAGAAGAAAGACAAGACATCACTAACTAATTTTTGGTAATATTTCTGCGAATTTCCTCGCTGTAGTTCGCAGCCTGCTACTTCCAGGGGGGTGCTCTCTGAATGAGGTTAAGCAGGAGCCAGTTGGGAAGATTCCTTCAGAATCTTAAAAGTCTGAGAAGATTACTCAGTGAAGCAACTGTCCCACGTTCCAGTTTCAGTGTCAAATGAGGCCGTGTCAGAAGATGCCTCGTGCAGGAATTGGAGACGGGTTAGGAAGCAGGGCCGTTGCCATTCGACTGAAAAGCAGGAACAGCTATGGGGACTTTGTGTGGGTTGAAGGCTGTGAGGTTCTTTGGTCAGTGTTTTATAGAAGCAGCAGAATTAATCATAGAATCCGACAGTGCAGAAGGAGGCCATTTGGCCCATCAGGTCTGCACTGACCGCAATCCCATCCAGGCCATAGCCCCATGCAGTTACCCTAGCTAGTCCCCCTGACACTAAGGGTTAATTTAACATGTCCAGTCCACCTAACCTGCACATCTCTAGACTGTGGGCGGAAACTGGAGCACCTGGAGGAAACCCACACAGACACAAGTGGAGAATGTGCAGACTCCGCACAGGCAGTGAGCCAAGCCAGGAATCGAACCCGAGTCCCTGGCGCTGTGAGGCAGCAGTGCTAACCACTGTGCCACCGTACCCTCCCTTCATCATGAGTCTTAAAATCTCTAAGTCACCATTATCCTTCAAAGCTTTTCCTGGTGCTTTGATGGTCAATAATTTCCTGGATTGTTACTTACTGCCAGGGTGTTTTTCAGACCTTGGGAAACAAGCAATTATTTACAATGTGGATTCACCCAACTCCTCCATCGTCTCAATCGCATGTGTAAAACTGTCTCTGCTGCTTATACGAGAGATTGATGTTCCTGGGTCTTTGTTCTTTTGAAGACTATGCTATTAAGAGCTGGGTGCCTTGGATCCTCAGCAATGGCTAATTTCCTCTGTACCAACTGTGGCTCATTATCTGCTTCACCAAGTGAGATGCACGATTCCTTCCGCTTCAGAAGTGGCTGGGCTTGTGCTGGAGCAGATAAAATACTGTAAAAACATAATGAGGGCATAGCAGCATGTATGGATCATAGAGTGCCTGGCTGTTACATAAAAGCATAAGGAATAAAAACAGGAGGAGACAGTATGATTCCGTGGGCTTGTTTTAATTCATTCATGGCATGTGGGTATCGCTGACAATGCCAGCATTTGTTGCACATCCCCAATTGCCCATGAGCTGAGTGTCTTGCTAGGCTATATCAGAGGGCAGTTAAGAGTCAGTCACATCGTTGTGGATCTGGAATCACATATAGTCCAGACCAGGTATGAATGGCAGATTTCCATCTTTAAAGGGCCAGAAGGTTTTTCCACGTGATAAGCCGTCGAGGTCACTGAGGCCAATTATATATTCCAGAATTATTAATTGCTTTTTTAAATTCCACCAGCTGCTGCGATGAGATTTGAACCCACGTACTTGGGTCATTAGCCTGGGTCTCTGGATTACTAGTCCATTATCAAGCCACCACCATCTCCACAATGTCCAGTCTATGTCTCCAAATCAGCTTTTGAGCATGTGTAGATGTGAACAGAGTGAAAGTTCCTGTTGGAAAAAGAAACAGCTGAGTGTCAGGACATTGCAAGCATGGCAAACTAGTGAGCCTTGCATGGTAGTTGATCATCTTCTTTAGCCATCACACTCGTAATCTCAATAACTCCCATTATTTCTCACCTGTCTATTAGCTGCAGAACATCTTGGTGTGAACTCTAGGGTTTCAATCATTGTGGTACCTTTCTCTGGCAGTGAATGGCCTTACCGTTCGGGTGAATGCCTGTGTGGAGAAATGCACATTCTTTCCATGTCTGCGGGGTTTCCTCCGCGTGCTCCGCTTTCCTCCCACAATCCAAAGATGTGCGGGTTTAGGTTGATTGGCCGTGTGAAATTGCTCCTTAGAGTTAGGGGGGACTAGCTAAGGTAAATACATGAGGCTACGGGGATAGGGGCTGGGAGAGATTGTTGCCGATGCAGACTCGATGGGCCGAATGGCCTCCTCCATGGAATCCTGTACGGATTCCGTGATTCTATGATGATCTTGTGTGACTTGGGCACTTAAGAGGCCAGTGAAGGGACTTTCCCAGGATCACAAACCCAGGGAACTGAAGTCCTGTCTGTTGACTCCTTCCAGTCAATCAGAAGTCAGCAGCTCCGGTATACTCAGCATTACTACATCCACCAGAGGACTCAGATTGAGGAGAATAATTCATTAGCTGCAGTGTAGAGTCTTGAGGGGGCGATAGAGGTCTCAGCTGCCGACTGGAGTGTTGGCAAGACACTGTCATCTATGAAACATAGAAACATAGATAAACTGCAACGCAATACAGGCCCTTCGGCCCACAAAGTTGTACCGAACATGTCCCTACCTTAGAGATTACTAGGCTTACCTATAACCCTCTATCTTACCAAGTTCCACGTACTTATCCAAAAGTCTCTGAAAAGACCCTATCGAATCCGCCTCCACCACCGTTGCCGGCAGCCCATTCCATGCACCCACCACTCTCTTAGTGAGAAACTTACTCCTGACATCTCCTCTGTACCTACTCCTCTGCACCTTAAACCCGGGTCCTCTTGTGGCAACCATTTCAGCCCTGGGAAAAAGCCTCTGACTCTCTACTCGATCAATACCTCTCAACATCTTATACACCTCTACCAGGTCACCTCTCATCCTTTGTCTATCCTCATAAGGCATGCTCCCCAATCCAGGCAACATCCTTGTAAATCTCCTTTGCACCCTTTCTGTGGCTTCCACATCCCTCCTGTAATGAGGCGACCAGAACTGAGCACAGTACTCCAAGTGGGGTCTGACCAGGGTCCTACGTAGCTGCAACATTATCTCTCAACTATGATTTTAACACAAGTGATTGAAGGTGGTGACGGGGGGTCTTGAGAAGGGAGTCATGGGGGAAGGAGATGGCTCTCAGCGGCTCCAAACCACACCCCCCCCTCCCCTCCTGATACCAGGTCCCTCAATGAAGCAAATGAGGGCAACGCCCCCCCCAGGGGAACTGGCAGGAGCCTGCAAGGCATCACACCCGGGCTTGCCCATCAATCCCCTCACATGGTGAGCACTCTACTTGCTGGTGGGCTTAAACCAGCGACAATGAGATGAGAACTGTAAGTGAGCACCCACCTGCCACCCTCCCAGCCGATTAAATGCCCCCCATTGCCACAAAAATGCCACAGTAGAGGGCAGAAGATTCCGCCTGAAGTGTTACCAACAACAGTCAGTTTTACTCCCCTTATAACATCTCACCTATTTCTTGTTCACCACCCTGCAGATATTAAAAAATGACATGTTAACAAGATAGGTATCCCTCGCCATTATTAACCTGGCCAAACAGCGAGAAACCCAGGCATTTAAACATTGCTTTGTTAGTCCCAGAACACGTGGAGTGACTCTTCCACGGTCAGTGGTTGTTTCCACGATCTCTTTGGAGAGCAATAAATAGTCTCTTTGTAAGATTGTGTGAGAATTAAGGATTGTTAATTAAATAATTACAGTTTTCACAAATTCAGAAACCCAGCAAATAGTTGCTTTCTTTTGTTTTTGGAAACAGAGAGTCTAATAAGAACATAAGAACATAAGAAATAGGAGCAGGAGTAGGCCATCCAGCCCTTCGAGCCTGCCCCGCCATTCAATAAGATCATGGCTGATCTGTCGCTGCTCAGTTCCACTTTCCCGCCCTCTCCCCATAACCCTTAATCCCCTCTCCTATCAAAAACCCATCCGCAACGCCACCAACTATACTCACGCCCCCTACTCCCTCTATTATTGGGACATCCTCGGCCTCTTTCCTTACATGTACACTCTCCTTAACTTTAGACCTCGTAAGGTCACCTACCCTCACACCCTCCCCCCCCCCCCCTAATTAGTTTAAAGTCCTGTCTACAGTCCTCTTTACTCGATTCGCCAGCACTCTGGTCCCAGCATGGTTCAGACCAACCCCATCCCTCCCGAACAGGTCCCACCTACCCCAACACTGGTGCCAATGTCCCATAAATTCAAACCCATTCCGCCCACACCAATCCCTGAGCCACCCATTCACTTCCTTAATCCTGTCAACCCTACGTCCATCTGCACACGGTTCAGGCAGTAGCCCAGAGATAACCACCTTGTCGGTTCTACTTTTTAATTCCATTCCAAGCTTTTCATACTCCCTCCCCAGATCCTCAGTCTGCATTTTGCTTACGTCGCCGGCACCCACATGTACCACAACGACCGGATTCTCACCCTCCCACTCCAGGTTCCTCTGCAGCCCAGCTGCGACATCCCGTACCCGAGCACCAGGCAAACAACACACCCTTCTGTGCACTTTGTCATTGTGACAAAGGACAGTGTCAATACCCTTCACCCCACTATCCCCAATAATTACTACGTTCTTTTTCCCTTTCTCTTTGCCTATGTCCTGCTGCAGCACTGTACCGTGTGCAGCTTGCTTACCAACCTCACCTGCCTCGTTCTCGTCCAACTTGGAAGCAAGAACCTCAAACCTGTTATGCAGATTAAGAGGCTGAGGCCTCCGCTCCTCACCCCCCTTCCTCTTCCCAGTAGCCCCCTCTTGTCCCTGACCGTTAGAGTTAGCCAGTCTAGGGGGGGTGGATTCTCACCTCCCATTCTCCACTGTCAAATAGCCAGGGCGTGATCTTACTGGCCATTTACGCACTGCTCTGAGGATGGACAACTTGGAGCCCAGCCAAATTTCTCTTCACCGCAGCGGGACCAGAAAAGCCCGCTGGCGTGAACGGCCATCGGATTCTGCTCAATGAGGCAGCTTTGAGTTAAATTCAGCCCTTTTAATGACATAGAGCCACAGGGGGGGAATGTTCCCATTCCTCCCACCACAGGAATCGTACCGGGTGAGGGGCGGACCATGGAAAGGTCCATTGAACTCAGGTGGGATTTTCCGGTTTTGAGGTGAGCGCAACCAGAAAATCTCGCTCACAAAATTTTGCAGCACAGAAAGAGGCCCTTTGGCCCATCATGTCTGTACTGGCCAACAAGCACCTATCTCTTCTAATCCCATTTTCAGCATTTGGTCTGTAGCCTTGTGTGCTGTGGTGTTTCAAGTGCTCATCTAAATCCTTCTTAAATGTTATGAGCGTTCCCACCTCTACCACCCTTTGAGGCAATGAGTTCCAGATTCCCACCACCCTCTGGGTGAAGAAGATTTTCTCCAAATCCCTTCTAAATCTCCTGCTCCTTACCTTAAATCTATGTCCCAAGAACAGGATGCAGCCATTGCTGTCATGCCCTGAATAATCAGGGTAATTGAGTAATCCTGGAAGGAAATACATACCACGTGACGTTAGTGGACTCTTATGGGAATGGAGAAGAGGGAATAGAACTCCCAATTAAGAGACACTGCGGAGTGGATTGAGGAAAAGAAAAGGAGGAAGAGAAAAGTGATGTGTTCGGGGCTGGGAGACTGAAAGGGACAGTTGAAGAAAACAAGCTATATTTTAGCCCCAGTGCCTATTTTTCAAAGCTGCGGTAAAAATCCCGGTTTGGGAATTTAGTGCAAACCAAAGCAATTTACAGAAACAGGTAATCCTTCCAAGTCTGCTAATCCGCCATTCCCTTCCTCTCGGTTTTATTGTTAAATGTTTGTTTTTATGCGTGTTCACTGTAGCGAAACATAAAACCACCAAACAAGGATTTAGTGTGGATTTATTGAAATGGGAAGTTGACTGCTCTCAAATTAATCTGAAATGTAGGACAAGTATCCAGGAGCTCAATGTATCATTTCAGTGCAGCAGTCTTAAAAGTTCCAACTGAGTTGTATTGTGAGCTGAAATTGCTATTAGTTTCAATTACCAAAATAAAATGCAAGTATTGTTTCTATTGAGATGCCCTCCCTAAAACTCTCCAAGACACTGCTAAAAGCCAATGACAGAGTTTCAGGTTATTATTTCCCTACTTGTTTTATAATGTCCCCGTGAAGTGCTTTATTAAACATATAAACTGAGAAAAATAAGCAAAATACTGCGGATTTTAGAATCTGAAACAAAAGCAGAGGGCGCTGGAGTAACGTTTGAGCCTCCTGTTTGCTTTAGGCTTCACTGGAGCATTGCAACAGGCCAAAGATGGACATGTGGGCATGACAGTAAGGTACATGTCCAGTTGGGCACATTTCAACACTCTGGATTCAATGTTGACTCTGGCAACTTTGGATTAAGCCTGACTGACAGCTGTGGTTTCTTCAAAGGGAGTAAGTGGCTTCATTTTCTCTTTTGTAGAGTTCTGGACATGATCCTCTCCCCCATGAAGCCTCTACGTCCTTTCCCTCCCCAACGGGTTCACTTCACAAGCTCCTCATTTGTCAAAAGTGGTTGTAATCCCTGCGACATGATGTGACATCTGCAGGGAGAGTCGGGGAGGGGGAATTATCTAATGTGGGACAGAACAGGTAATAAAGCAGTGAAGCCCACTAATGATATTACAATCTATGCTAATAGGGTTCCTGCCATTTATAGCAGGAACCCCGTTACGATATTGATGGGGTGCGGGGACAATCAGAATGGGAAAGCCCAGCAGTGTAAGAGCCACTTGGAGACTCTCGCTGGATTCCCCACCCCCATTAGTAAGGTCACACTTGGAATACTGTGTAAAGTTCTGGTCTCTCTATTATAGAAAGGATATTATTAAACTAGAAAGAGTGCAGAAAAGATTTACCAGGATTCTACCAGGACATGATGGATTGAGTTATAAGGAGAGGCTGGATAGACTGGGACTTTTTTCTCTGGAGCGTAGGAAGCTGAGGGGTGATCTTATAGAGGTCTATAAAATAATGAGGGGCACAGATCAGCTAGTTAGTCAATATCATTTCCCAAAAGTAGGGGAGTCTAAAACTAGAGGACATAGATTTAAAGTGAGAGGGGAGAGATGCAAAAGTGTCCAGAGGGGCAATTTTTTCACACAAAGGGCGGTGAGTGTCTGGAACAAGCTGCCAGAGGTAAGAGTAGAGGCGGGTACAGTTTTGTCTTTTAAAACACGTTTAGATAGTTACATGGGTACGATGGGTATAGAGGGATACGGGCCAGATGTGGGCAATTGGGTTTAGCTTACGGGTTTTTAAAAGAAAAGAGCAGCGTGGACAAGTTGGGCCGAAGGGCCTGTTTCCATGCTGTAAACCTCTATGACTCTATCACCAGTCCTGCCTGCCAAAAACGGGGGTGGAAATTCTGAGAGATTGGAATATACAGAAAGATCTTTTAAGGTCCACATGACTTTTCTGACGATTGATATGTTGGCAGATTTCTTGCCTTCAATTCCTCCTCAAGCAGTAAATGCCATTTTCCGAATTGTTGCTCCCCATTCCACCAACGGAATGGTGGAAATGTCCAGGGACAATATATTTGGAACGATTTCATATTTATCGCTTAAGCGACCAGAAGTGACCTCTGCAACCAGTAAGAGCTGTTAAAAACAGTTCAGACACAGAGCACATTTTCCTGACTAGCGATTTGCATTTTTTTTGAAAGGAGAAAGATGCTTTCATTGGCGCCCTGTCAAAAAATAATTGGCACAGAGAGCTGGCGAAATGGCTTGTTATTTTAAACCATAAAATTAATAAACTCATTGGTGATGCAGGCAATTTGAGAAAGCGGAAGAGCATATTGATAAGCATTAAAAATATTGCTCACATGACCACTTAAGATACAATTTAGAAGGGCCACGGGGGTAGACATGTTCTAACAGGGGAGGCAGAGGGGAAGAAAATGAGCTGATAACCTTTCTCACCTTTCTGTTGGTGTATCAATCAAACCACCCTACTGTTTCCAGTAGAGTGCATACCTCTGCTATGCCATGTTACACACAAGAGGATTTTAAACAGCAACGATTTCTCCCCTTGCCATCTACTTGTAAAAAGGAAAGTGTTATTGACTTGCTACCCCCTTTAAACACAGTGATGTGTTCCCCAGCCCCACAGTGTGGATGTCACCCAATTTCTATTCGGCCCATAGCAAACTCATGACAGGATGAAGTTAGAGGGTTAGTTTATTTGTGTGCACTCAAACATGGGAACTGGGTCACAACATTGCTTCCTATCACTCATAATAAAAGAGTGGGGGGGGTGTGGGTGATGGCAGTGGTAGAGAAAGAAAGATTAACAGGGTAAAGACCGCAGAATAAAGAATTATTGTTTTATGTGTGTGCAGAGTCCAGAAACAAAGTCGAATGGCAAATTCCTTCACCGAGTTTGACAGGTTGAAAACTGATACTGGATAATTCACTTTTCCAGTGCGGTTGAGTTCCATGGTGTGATAGGCATGTAGAGATGAATTAGTCTTCTAGGGAATGGAACAGGAGTTCAGAGGTTCCAGCAGAAACAGTGTGGATGGGAACAGGCGTGAACCCATGAATTATCCATGAACATATTTATCTCTAGAAAATATAGATATTTGTCTATATTATAAAAGATGTGGTGTGAGGTCTTAGCCCCATTACAGCTGTGTTAACTTTTCTGAGTCTTTTCTTGGCCTGGTTAATGCTCTGTAACTACAGAGCTGAAAAAAATAAATCCTCTCACTCAGAGCATCTACTGGCTTAAAGCCAATCCACATCCAACAACCTGCTCTGAAAATTCTGTTCGCATTTTTGCAGCTGTGACAATTTGCACCACAGTTGCTGAGACAGCCCCTAGCATTCCAAAACGATCAACAACACCCTAAATAAAGCAACCTTTCTTAAAAAAAAATGTTAATTTACCCTATCTTCCAATATTAACAGGACATCTAAAAACTTCGAGCATCCAGAGCCATATCTTAGCCACAAAAAAAACAATCATTCTTCCCTGGTCCATATACTATCTGCATACCAATTTGTTGACCTCCATCCATTATTTATTGAGATAAATTGTTTACAACATAGAGACGAACTGACAAAAGTTAAAAGCCATCCTCTGTGTTAGAGGTATTAACGTAGGTAGTTGTAACATATATTGTGAATGATGTAATGCAATCACTTTAAATCCCAACTGGAGAATAATTGACCCTATAGTTCAAACAACTTGTCGGTAAAGATCGGCAAGGATTTTAGGGACAATTAAGGAAAGGGAGGGGAAATCAGTGCATGAAATGGAACGCCCCAATCAAAGCTAAAGGTTAACTCTTGCTATAGTGATACGGTTAGCCAGTTGTTTTAAGATACTAAGAAGTATTTCATTCTAAGCAGTCATTTCTTCCCCAGAGACAGGGCTGTTTAAGTAGTTGGCTGCTAGCACAGAAATGGAATTAATCTTACAGCTCTGACTGCAGACACATTTCTGTTAGAGATGTATTAATGAGGTTTTGTTAATACGAAATTCAGTATGTTTGGAATGTTTTATCATTACTACCTGCAGGCGCAGTTATTTTTGATTATACTTACACATGTCAAACAAGCAGCAAATCAAATCTCAAAAGGAAATATTAAAAAAAAAGTGAGTATTTGACTCCAAAACACAACAAATGAAGTAGACATGTATAAAGATTTATCTGTTTAAAAAAAAATGTGGTTACATAAACATACTGACAAAAGCATTGAAATAATGATTTAGGCACTGCACCAGGAATGTTCTGATTTGGACTGCTTACTTTGAAAACCAATTGCCAATGTCTTCAGTTTAAAGTTTATTTATTAGTGTCACAGGAAGGCTTACATTAACACTGCAATGAAATTACTGTGAAAATTTCCCAGTCGCCACATTCCAGCACATGTTTGTGTACACAGAGGGAGAATTTAGCATGGTCAATGCACCTAACCTTTTGGACTGTGGGAGGAAACCGGAGCACCCAGAGGAAACCCACGCAGAGACAGAGAGAACGTGCAGACTCCACATAGACAGTGATCCAAGTCGGGAATCGAATCCAAGTCGGGAATCGAATCCAAGTCTCTGGCACTGTGAGGCAGCAGTGCTGGTTAAGCAGATTGGCCATGCTAAGTTCTCCCTCAGTGTTGACCTCCATCCGAAAAGGTGTTGGAGTGTGGCAGCTAGGGGATTTTCACAACAATTTCATTGCAGTATTAATGTAAGTCTACTTGTGACAGTCATAAATAAATAAACTTAACTTAACCTGCACATCTTTGACATTGAGGGTGGAATTTTTCCATCCCACCTACCATGGAAATGGTAGCTGGCAGGACAGGACCATGTAAAGATCTGTTGACCTCTGGTGGGATTTTCTAGTCTTGGGGCCAGTTTGGTCGGAATATCCCACCCCAAGAACCAATTTAGTATAGCCAATCCCTCTAATCTACACATCTTTGCCTTAAATACATAGTTGCCTTAAATTTATGCAAATATTGTCATCACCCGCTTAGTAATATAAATGGTAACAAGCATTAAATGCTTTTTTACAAAAATATATTCAAAAACACTATAGTAAGATAACTGGCATTATTTGAAATTATTTGTGCGCCTTTTGGCTTCTATTTTTCCAACTTTATTCACCAGCGATTCTTGCAAAATTGTTTAGAATTACTTTTTATTTTAAGTTGATTCCGTGATGGTACAATGAGGAGCTTCCCATTGGGGAACTTGTTAATTATATTTTTTGGTGGAAGATGAGGGGAAAGTACTGATGGGACATGAAGTGCGTGCTGGTTGTACCAGAGGTGGTAACTCTCCATTGAATTTACAGTGCTCCTACTTTGCAGGACAGGTTTGACGTTCCAGTGTAATACCAATGAACAATTGGTCCAGTCATTCTAAGTCAGCGGAATGCCAGATTTGAAGCCAAGTTGTAAGCTCACCTGCAGTGGGCCCCCATCACAAGGTTGGCACTGTACACAATGGTAATGGCTAACTGTATCCTCGGGTGTTCCTGCGGTTATGCCTCCCAGGCATTTTGTAATATTATCCTATCAGAAAGATGAGCAGGGCCAGCATTCTTGCTACCATCTTTGCCTTAAATTTATGCAAATAATCGGCTGCCGGAAGCGGTGGTGGAGGCGGAATCCATAGGATCTTTTAAGAGATAAGTACATGGATCTTTTGGATAAGTACATGGACCTTGGTAAGCTAGAGGGTTATAGGTATGCCTGGTAGGTAGGGACATGTTTGGTGCAACTTGTGGGCCGAAGGGCCTGTTTGTGCTGTAGTTCTTCTATGTTTCTATCTTATTCAGCACGGCTACAATTTTCCAATTATCTTACATGTCGCTCAAGCAGTAGGCTGCTTGAACATCTTTGCAAAAATTTCTCTCCCTGTCTTGATTTGATTTATTATTATCACATGAATTGCTATACAGATAAAAGGATTGTTTATTGCACACTGTACAGACAAAGCAGTCCATTCATAGAGAAAGAAAGGATGGAGTGCAGAATGTAATGTTACAGTCATAGTAGAGAAAGATCAACTTAATGCAAGGTAGGCCCAATCAAAAGTCTGATGGCAGCAGGGAAGAAGCTGTTCTTGAGTCAGTTGGCACGTGACCGATGGAAGAGCGTGGAAACGGTTACTGTACCAAGTGATTTGTCTCATCAGCCATTTGTTCGAAAGGGTTTTTCACAAAAGCAAAGATACAAAAGTGCAAAAGGTTCAAACGAAATATGATACATCTGAATGCTCAGATCATTCAGAGAAAGATTAATTAATGGCACACACAGCGATAAATGGATTTGATTGTGGTAGTCACCAGCACCGTCACAGTGGGATCCATATGGGCCACTTGGCAATCCAACCAGAAGGCCATTGACTTTTGATGAGACAGGACAGGTAGATAGGGCTGGAAAATTCCTCCAAAATATGCAGGATATTTGTCATTTTGGAAAAATAGACAAAGAATGTTGTGTAGCCGGGTCAATAAAATATAAGTTAAAGGCAGTCGGGACAAAGGCCCAGAAAAATCAAGTGCACAGTCAGTATGGGTGAAGCTAAGAAATGACATATACGCCAGAATTCTACCACTCCGCCTAGCACAGGCAGAAAGAAGGAATGTCCACTGTCCTCGAGTGGGATTTTCCAGTCTCGCTTGAGCGAGGCTGTAAAATCCCACCCATAAACTCTGGTGGGAGTGGTTTGCAGGCTTCCAAATGGTGATCAGAGTGCAGGACAGAGTAAATCAGGAAATTAACAGCGCACATGATAAGGGTAATGTGATAAAGCCATCATATTCACTATATAAACCAAACCCTCTGTCTCAGCTGCAAGGATTGGTGACCACCAGTTAGTTTAATGAACTATAACAGCTTACTAACAAGCAGATAAATATACAGAGTGTTTTCACAATGATAACATTTCCAGCACCAGGATCTACTCTGAATGCAAAAGCCCGCGCTCTGCACCAAGATCCCATGCTCATTCCCAATGTATGCCCTTTAAAGGGGCCAGTCAACACACCTTCCAAATCTTTGACCTCTCCCACTCAGAAGGACAAAGGCAACAGATTCCTAGGAACGCCAACAAATGCAAGTTCTCTTCCGAGCTACACGACATCCTGACTCGGAAGTATATCGCCGTTCCTTCACTGTCACTGGGTTAACATCCTGGAATCCCCTCGCTAACAGCACTGTGGGTGTACTTGTGCCACATGGACTGCAGCGGTTCAAAAAGGCACCTCACCACCATCTATCTACTCAAGGGTATTAGGGATGGGCAATAAATGCTGGCCAGCCTGTGATGCCCCCATCCCATGAAAGAAAAAAATCAAAACTAAATTGGCAAAATTAATTTGGAGGGTGAGATTGTGAGATGCATTTGAGGCAGTTTTCGAGAAGAAGAGGAATCAACTATTGAACAAATCATTTTAGATCTAGCCTTATGCAATCAGACTGGGGGCAGGATTCTTCTTTCCAGTGGTGGGAAATGAATGGGGTGACTATTTCCAGGTATTATTCCATCGCTGGGGATAACAGCCACAGCCTCCCCGCTTACCGATTTTCATAGGGATGGTAAGTTAGTTAGTCAGTCAGTTAGGGCAGCACAGTGGTTAGCACTGCTGCCTCACAGCCAGAAGGACCTGGGTTCGATTTCCAGATTGGGTCACTGTCTGTGGGGAGTTTGCACATTCTCCCCATGTCTGCGTGGGTTTCCTCCGGATGCTCCGGTTCCCTCCCACATTCTGAGAGACGTGCTGATTCGGTGCATTGACCTGAACAGGCACCAGAGTGTGGCAATTATGGGAATTTCACAGTAACTTCATTGCAGTGTTAATGTAAGGCTTACTTATGACTAATAAATAAAGTTTACTTCAATTAGCTTGAGTACAGGTTGGGTGGTCAATTAATGGACATGGTTCTGGGAGGTGAGTTAGGCCTGAAAGAGTAAGAAGCCTCACAACACCAGGTTCAAGTCCAACCAGTTTATTTGATAGTAATCCCACAAGCTTTCGGAAACGGTGTTCCTTCATCAAGTGTGTGGAAGGTTCTGATCAGAGAAGGGCATATAGAATCACACACAGTTTACAGAATACTGATTAGAATGCGAGTCTTTACAGCTAACCTGCTATTCAAGTCTTAAAGATGCAGACAATGTGAGTGGAGATAGCATTAGGCATAGGTTAAAGAGATGTGTATTGTGTCCAGACAGGACAGTAAGTGAGATTTTACAAGCCCAGGCAAGTCACGGGGGTTACAGATAGTGCGACATGAATCCAAGATCTGGTTGAGGCTGTCCTCGTGTGTGCGGAACTTGGCTACCAGTCTCTGCTCAGCGACTCCGCGCTGTCGTGTGTCTGTCTACATCAGGTCTGTAAGGGAGCAGACCTGATTTACACCATTACCGTCACTGCTTTTTCATTGCATTTCATGCTGGTGGAAAGAGATCTCAGGATAGGGAGAACGAGGATTTCAGGGTGGGGTAGCCCCTTGTTTCACAGAAGTGGGCATGGAGGTTCTCCTCAAGGCCACGAAGGCAGTGAGGTAGGTCTTCTTCATGCCAGGAGAAATGGCCAGATTCATAAGAAATAGGAGCAGGAGTAGGCCATCTAGCCCTTCGAGCCTGCCCCGCCATTCAATAAGATCATGGCTGATCTGTCGTTTCTCAGTTCCACATTCCCGCCCTCTCCCCATAACCCTTAATCCCCATGCCTATCAAAAACCTATCAACCTGCGTCTTAAATATATTTAGCGAGGCAGCCTCCACCACTTCAACGGGCAGAGAATTCCAGAGATTCACCACCCTTTGAGTGAAGAAGTTCCTCCTCAACTCCGTTCTAAACCGCCCCCCCCCTTTATCTTGAGGCTGTGCCCTCTAGTCCTACTGTCCTTTCTGAGCAGGAAGAGCCTCTCCGCCTCTATCCTATCCATCCCATTCATCATCTTTTATGTCTCAATGAGATCTCCCCTCATTCTTCTAAACTCTAACGAGTACAAGCCTAGTTTATTCATATATCTCCTGGGACTCAAATATCTCCTGGGCAGAGGTCAAGGATAGGAACACAAAACAGACCAACGAGGCAGGGTAAATATGACCATAACAAATAGGAGCAGGAGTAGGCCATTTGGCCCCTCAAGCCTTCTCTGCCATTCAATGACAATGACAGTATCCTGATAGCAGCCTTCATTTCACTTTTCTGCCTGTTCATGTAATCTTTGCCCCTTCTGTGGATCAACAATCCACCTAACTCAGCATTGAAAATACTCAATGGCCTAGTCTCCATTGCTCTCTGGAAGAGAGAAATCAAAGGGCAGGATTTTCCGCACCTCCTCCCCATCCACAGCTGTTTTTCACCAGCGGATGAGACTCACCATTGGACCATCCGGCTCTGCCGATGTCCACACCACTTTGCATAGCTAGTATCCTTCGTCACTGGGGAATCTGCCTTCCGGAGGTTGCCATTAGCAGGACCAGAAGATCCCGCCAGTGTGAAGGGCTGGAAAATTCAGCTCAAAGAATGATGATCTTCAGATAGAAGAAATTCCTCCTCAGCCCCAGCTAAGATGGAAGATCACTACTTTCAAACTGCATCCCTGATTCTAGACTCCCCCAAGAGGCGAAACGTCCTTCCTGCAT
Organism: Carcharhinus amblyrhynchos; assembly: GCF_965287045.1. Classification (NCBI taxonomy): domain Eukaryota; kingdom Metazoa; phylum Chordata; class Chondrichthyes; order Carcharhiniformes; family Carcharhinidae; genus Carcharhinus; species Carcharhinus amblyrhynchos. The sequence continues at coordinate 43,026,367 of NC_137344.1, read as the reverse complement.
CCAACCTTCCAAGCCCCTACCTCACCCAGAATCTTATTTTCAATAAGATTAACTCTCGTTCCTCATATAACAAGGCCTTCCTCCCAGTAATCCACCTCGTCAACAGCCTCTGAATGGCCTCCAGTACAAATGTATATAACAGCACAGCGCAAGGCAGGAGGAAGGGACTGATTTTCAGAAGCTGTTGCCTTGTTTGGACTGAGATTTGCGTGGGATGTAAGAAGGCATAAAACTATCAAGAGGACAGAATGCTGGACAAACACCATGATTAATGACAGTTTGGAGGGGTTATTGCAATGTGCGTCACATTTGAACCCTTGGTGAGACCACAGATAACTCGTGAATAAATAACAGTTGCAACCTGATGCCAAAGTGCGGAGAATTAACTGAAATATGTGTTGAAAGTGTCATAGCATTAGCCTTGCACGGATGATTAATTGCTTACGTGACACGGATACTTTAGTTGAATTCAGATTTGATTTAAATGTGAAAAATGAGTAGAACAAGAAGGAAACAAAACATCGCTTTATTTTATACATCAGTATTTCGGATAACAATTCGTAACAAGCTGTAGATGATTTTCAAGCTTACTATAGATAACACCAATCGATTGGACACTTGGAAAGTATTATCATTTTACAATCATTTTCAAGCACATTGAAATTAATATTCTAGTGGTTCCGTACTTACCAATAGTGTTTTATAAACTCAGTATAAGGAGAAATTATATATACTGCGGATCAGTGTAGTCAGTGGAGCCAAATACAGGAATACATTTCAGAATGTTCACTATCTGTGATTTCTGTAAACACTGCTCTGCATTGTAGAACATTTGAAAACTGGTTATTACCCGCTATTAGTAATTTATTAAAGAATAGTGAGCCTTATTTTGTTTAAAAGAAACACATCACATATTAAGGTTATTTAAGGACCAATTTTTTTTATGGAACTTTTTTTTATCTATTTCGCAATGGTGGAGATCCTCTCTGCTGTGGAAGTGACAGAAAACGGGGAGTCTTGCCCTTGACCATGGCACCTACCATTTTTGTAGGGGCAGGAATAGGGGGTTAGGCCACTTTATGTGCATGTGCCTTTTGCAGAGGCAGCCACCCAGCTGCTTCCACTCATGTAATTTTGATGTCCCTGGTCTGTGAAGCAGGACAGGCTAGACCGACTAGGAACTGGTCTGCACTTTACGGAGTCCTTTGGAGAGATGGGGTACCCTTTTGGAGATGTAAGGTATCTCTTGGGATATGGTGACGGGTCACCTTTGGAGACGCCTGTTGACCTTTGGAGGAGGAAATGTGCCTCTTGGTATTATTAATGTTAGACACAAACATCCATTAAAAGTGCATGAATACATTTGATGTCAAGTTCATTGGAACTGTCAAAAGTGTCCACATCTACGATCAAAGGCTGCAGTCAAGCTGTCAAAATATTTAAAATCTCTGTCCTTTAAATTTTTGAAATGTATGTGGTGCTCAAAAAATCATTGGTTGCTATTTCACTCTGTCTGGTTACATAATCCTGGGGGTTTACATTATTGGATTAGTGCTGTGTAAGGGATTTTACAACCTTTCATTATCAAGGTGCCTGCAATTTCACAGTTGGATTGATAGTTCCATTTTCAGCTCTTTGAATTGGGACCATGAATTTCAATGTTTTGCAAAGGGATTGTGCAGTTGAATTAAATGTTTATTGGTATAAGGGATAATGTTGCTGAAGAATTGCAAATGTAGTAAGTGGGTTTTTGTGAATGAGATTGTTAAAATTTAATATTAATTAATCTCACCATGGGATGGTACACAAACTGAGTGTCAGTAAGCAGCTTATTTTTCAGCAAGTACTGTTTGATAGCACCGTTGGTGACCCTTTCCACCAATTTACTGATGATCAAGAGTAGACTGATTTTTCTTGCCCTTTCTGTATGGGACATATCAGGGCAATTTTCCAAATTACCCAGATAGGTGACTAGGGGAGCAGCAAATTCTGTAGCGCAAGTCTTCAGTACTATTGCCAGAATATTATCAAGGCCCACTGCCTTTGCAGCGTCCCGTGCCTCCAACCACTCCTGAATATCATGTTGGGTGAATCAAATTGGATGAAGACTAATGTTTTTAATGCCAGGAACCTCAGAGAGGGCTGAGATGAATCAGCCACTTGGCACATCTGGCTGAAAATTATAGCAGATGGTCAGCCTTACCTTTTGCACAGATGTGCTGGGCTCCTCCATCATGACAATATTTGTGAAGCCTTTTCCTCCAGTCAGCTGTTTAAGCGTCCACCTTCATGCACAGCTGGATGTGGCAGGACTGCAGAGCTTGGATCTGATCCATTGAGTGCGGAGTTGCTTAGCTCTGTCTATTACTTGTTACTTTTGCTATTTGGCACACAAGCAGTCCTGTGTGTAACTTCACCAGGCTGATACCTCACTTTTATGTACGGCTGGTGCTGCTCGTGGTATGCCTTCCTGCACTCTCCACTGAACCAGGGTCGATCCCCTGGCAATGTTAGAGTGGGGGATATGCTGAACCATGAGGTTACAGATTGTTGTTGAGTACTATTCTGCTGCTCCTGATGGCCCCCAATGCCTCCTGAATGCCCAGTTTTGAGTTGCTGAATCTGTTCAAAATCTATCCCACACAACACAATGTGGATGAATATCTTGCTAAAAAGATTGGATCTAGTGTGATGGGAATTGTGCTATAGGAGCAGATATAAGCTGAGAGAGATACCACTGTTCTATATTCATAAGCGAGGAGGCCAATTCAGAACATAAAATTGAATAAGTAAGAGCGTGTAGCATCAATGTGAGTGTAGAGGTTAGTTGGATTTTCCATTTGTATTCATTCCCCAGAATCCTAAAAGAGAAAAGACAATTCCTGTTTTGTATCCAGGCCATTCCTCAGAATTGACAAAGGAATGCACAATTGCTCTTAGCAATTAAATGATGGGTGCAGCTCCAACAACACTCAAGAAACATAACACCTCCAGGAGAAAGGAACCTGCTTGATCCACAAGCATTCACTCCCTTCACCACCAATACATAGTAGCAGCAGCGTGTACCATCTACAAAATGCACTGCAGGGGCTCAGTAAGGTTCCTCTGAAAGCACCTTCCAAACCCTTGACCGCTACCATCCAGAAGGACAAGGGCAACAGCCACATGGGAACACCACTACCTGCAAGTTCCCCTGCAAGCCATGTGCCATTCTGACTTGGGAATATATTGCAGTTCCTTCACTGTCACTGGCTCAAAATCTTAGAACTCCCTCCCTGGGGACATAGCTTTAAATTGAGGGGTGATAGATATAGGACAGACGTCAGACGTACGTTCTTTACTCAGAGAGTAGTAAGAGCATGGAATGCCCTGCCTGCAACAGTAGTGGACTCGTCAACATTAAGGACATTTGAAGGGTCATAGGATAAACATACGGATGATATTGGAATAGTATAGGTTAGATAGGCTTTGGATTCGTTTCACAGGTCGACGCAACATCGAGGGCTGAAGGGCTTGTACTGCACTGTAATGTTCTATGTTCTAACAGCACTGTGGGTATGCCCACACCACATGGACTGCAGTGATTCAAGAAGGCAGCTCAGAACCACCTTCTCAGTTGCAATTACAGACGAGTACGAATAATGGTCCTGCCAGTGACACCCACAATAAAAACCCTCAATCACGATCCTCCGTGAATTTATCTTCAAAACCCATTGGCCCACATGCCAGAATAATCAGAGTTACTATTCCCTGAGAATGACGTGCAGAATATAGAAAACTACCTTTATTCCTTTACGAATTATGTGGGAAATCTAAAACCAGGACCAAAGAAAAGGTCTGGTGGACAGTACAATGTGATGTGAATAAAGAGGAGCTGGGTGCTGTGGTACTAACGTCACTGGGTTAGTTACACAAGCCAGTGTTTCAAGAGCATGTATTCAAATCCCACCTGGTGAAATTCAAATTTGATTAATAAAATGGGAAATATATAGGTAGTTTCAGTAATGGTGACAATAACATTTTATTTGATTTGATTTATTATTGTCACATACATTAACATCCAGTGAAAAGTATTGTTTCTTGCGAACCATAGTTACAAAACATACCATTCATAGAGAAGGAAATGAGAGTGTGCAGAATGTAGTGTTACAGTCATAGCTAGGGTGTAGAGAAATATCAACTTAATGCAAGGTAAATCCATTCAAAAGTCTGACAGCAGCAGGGAAGAAGCTGATCTTACGTCAGTTGGTACATGACCTCAGGCTTTCATATCTTTTTCCTGACGGAAGAAGTTGGAAGACAGTATGTCCGGGGTGCATGGGGTCCTGAATTATGCTGGCTGCTTTGCCGAGGCAGCAGGAAGTGTAGACAGAGTCAATGGATGGGAAGCTGGTTTGAGTGATGGATTGGGTGACATTCACAACCTTGTGCGGTTTCTTGTGTGGTCTTGGGCAGAGCAGGAGCCATACTAAGCTGTGATACAACCAGGAAGAATGTGTTAAGCGGGGGATTTTCCACTCTTGCTTCAGAAGTCGGGGTTAGCCGAAAGAGCAGAAAATCCCGCAATAGGCCCAAAACGTGATTTACGCTGATGGGACTACCTTTCGAAATTGATCCCGTCCTCTCCCGTTCCCACTGACGATGTAATGGGAATCCCAATGTCGCAGAGGCCATTGCAATAAATTTACATAGAAATATAGAAGATAGGAGCAGGAGGAGGCCATTCGACCCTTAAAGCCTGCTCCGCCATTCATCATGTTCATGGCTGATTGTCCAAACCAATCGTCTATTCCTTTGTCCCTATAACCTTTGATCCCATTCGTCCCAAGTGCTATATCCAGCCACCTCTTGGATACATTCATTGTTTTGGCATCTATTACTCCCACAGGCTCACCACTCTTTGGGTAAAGAAATGTCTCCTCATCTCCACCTAAATGGTCTACCCTGTATCCTCAGACTAAAACCTCTGGTTCTGGGCTCCCCACCATCGGAAACATCCTTCCTACCTCTACCCTGTCTAGCCCTGTTGGAAATCTATAAGCCTCTAAGAGATACTCCTCATTTGCCTGAACTCCAGTGAAAACATCTTGTTATCGGGTCTCTGCAACTGATAATGCTCCCCCCAGCCCTTTACATATTGCAGTGCAACTCCCACTGCATACAGCTGGCAAGCAGAACCTGCCAGAGCAGCTCAGGCAGCACTTGTGCGGGTGAGTGTCATCCCCAACCTGTGCCAGGGGGTGGAGAAAGGGTTGTTCCTGAGCGCTGTTGGGATCTTGCTGACAAGGCATGCATGACACCCTTCCCGTTCGTCAGTGATCAGCCGAACTATATGGCGGAGGAAGATCCCATTAGGGCTGGTGGTTTCCAGGCTGATTTTCCTGCTCGCTATGCCACTCTGCTAATACGCAGGAAAATTCCACCAGATGAAACTGTCATTGATTGGCATCAAAATCCCACTTGGTCCACTCATGCCCTTAGGGAAATCTGCCTTCCTTAAGAAGCACTTGTGCGGGTGAGTGTCATCCCCAACCTGTGCCAGGGGGTGGAGAAAGGGTTGTTCCTGAGCGCTGTTGGGATCTTGCTGACAAGGCATGCATGACACCCTTCTGGCCTACTTTGTGATTCCAGAGCCACATCAATGTGGTTGACTCTTAACTGCTCACTGAAATGACCTGGTAAGCCACTCAGTTCAAGGGCAACAAGGGATAGGCAACACATCCCATGAAAAGATGTAAGTTCTTTGTATCAAATGTGTCCCCTTGTGTCTGAAGGTAGAAATCGAGGAGTGCTTTTCTCTTCTCTTGCGGGATGAGGGCAACCTGTGAATTCATAAAACATGATAATGATTTGATCTGGAATTGCAGTATAACATGAATGAGTTTCTTAGGGCTTTCAGTGCTGATAAAATGGGTAATCCCACAAGGAAATCTATAAACAGCTAGAACAGGTAGAGGTAGTTTTATTACAAAGAAAGAGAAAATGAAAGAGACTTGCTTCATTTCTTTTTCTTATCGTTGTACAGTGCCCCAAGACACTCAGAGGTGAAATGCAAGAATTAATACAATTGGAGATCACTCTTACAATCCTTTCATTCACTAGAGCTTTGCGAATCATTAGCTCCTGTTTCCTATCAGTAAAACATTATGCAATTAGACAATGCAAATTCATCCCAGACTTTCAAGGTAGTAGTCAACTATAATCTGTCTTTGAGAATGATCCACCTCAATTTTAATGGCTTCCATTCCTTCTCTATCAATGCGGGGGATTTGCCAATCCTGTCCGATGGCCCGATGTAATCCCAATGCCCCACTGAATGGGGCATCAGCCAAAGTCCAGGATTCCCGATGTGAAGTCAATTGGAATTCACAGGCCTGCTGGCCAATCTTAATCAGTTTCCCACCCAGAGCAAGTGGCAACCCGATTATTAGGCAAATCCATTAATTGTAATACATACAGCCAGTTGGATGGCCCATTTACCATCCTCCCCAGCAGGAGATGTATTGGGCAGGTTTTGGAGCGGGCACTGACCAGTGTGGACCTGGCATGCTGGACACCGAGGTGGCTCAGGGAATTAGGTCCAATGGTCATTTGTCCCTTTGCCACTGTAGGCTGCAAAGGGAAGCGGTTGATCTTTACACTGTCCCCTAGGATATGGATCTTGTGTTTGGACTGCCCCTTTTAGCATTTGCAAACCTGAAGCTCACCCCTGGCTTGGTGATTTCAGGCAGCTCTGTGATCAACATTTTCATTCCTGTCTGTCAGGTGTGAAAATTTGAAGTGGCCAGGTCACTTTAATCTCCATGCCCTCTGGAGAGCAGGCAGGCTTTTAAATCAGAGTAGCACTCCATTCTGCAGCTGAGATTTCTCTTTTTCTCTGTCAGAAGTTGCAGGGTTGCAGGTGTGAGCAGACCCGTTTGAAGTCTTCTGACAGGAGATGTCATTTTTATTTGGGATGGGGGAATGGGGAGGGTACCCTTCCCCACAGTGGTTCACTCAGCCCTGATGTATTCACACAAATTTGAAAGTCTCTGAGCCTTCCTAGAAAGCTGAATCCTTTGAAACCCTCTCCATTGTATTGAAAACATTTGACTTCTTGTATTCCCAATGAAATAAAACAAATGCTGCACTTTGTGAACATTGCATTCGTGGTTTTATTTATTATTAATGCAAACTTAGAATGCTCACGCAACAAGTATTCAAAGAGTAGGGGAGGAGTGAGAGGTAGAGTAGGAAAAATATCTACTTTGATTCTCTGGAATTCAGAATTCAAAGACTTCTTAATAGTTATGGACCGATTTCTCCCTTTTTTTCTCTTGCTCTGTCTGTCTCTCTATCTCTCTTGCTGTCCATCTTGCTCTCCTCTCATATTCTTCGTCTCTTCCTTCCTCTTTTCATCCATCTTCCTTCCCTACCCTGGGGTTTTATGGCCCTGTGCATTATGGATTTCTGCCTTGCACTAGGGAATTGTATCAGCTTTAAAAATAAATGTCCTTCCATTCTCAGAGTTACAAAACAAAGGTGCGGAATGGACCGGGAAAGCCATCTCCTTGCTTGATCCAAAAGACAATTCAAATTGAATCCAATTCATGTTCCCCACGAAAGAGATATTCTAGATGACAAGAGCAGGCATTGCATCTGATCTCATGTTGGGTCATACACTTAATCTTAGCCAAAAGGGTCTGTTTCTGATATTATACCTACCCATTAAATCACATTACATGGCTCCCTTCTTAACTTTACCCTGGGCCTTTCACTATCAATATTTCTACAACAGTGACTATCCCAGACTTACTCTGTATCCACAACCTGGCATCTTTCTCTTCAATACCAGTTTCACATTTCTCTATTTGCCTTGTTCTTTCAAGAATCCTCTCATTATGATGCTCTTCCTGTCCGGTTAGCTTTCACCATTGAACCATTATTGAAACGCACCCCCCCCCCCCCCCATCTTGGCTTATGTCACTCTTCAAAATCCAATTTTCACAGTGTTTTAATGAAGTTGATGGCATATAATAGTTTAATAACCCGTTTCAACTCTAACTTGATTTGACAGTTGTGGCACCAAGCCTTCAAGTTGTGAAATGGTTCTATTCCCGTCATAGAAACATAGAGGTTTACAGCTTGGAAACAGGCCCTTTAGCCCAAGTTGTCCCTGTCGCCCTTTTTTTAACCACTAAGCTAGTCCCAATTGCCCACATTTGGCCCATAACCTTCTACACCCATCTTACCCATGTAACTGTCTAAATGCTTTATAAAAGGCAGAATTGTACCAGCCTCTACTACTAACTCTGGCAGCTCATTCCAGAGACTCATCTGTGTGAAAAAACTGCCCCTTTTGTACCTCCATTTATTCCATTCTTTTTGACTATCTGATGTTATTGGACTGCCCGTCTAAGCAATTCTATCTACTTGCTCTCTATTTCCATATTATTCACACTGATGTCGCCTTTAGTAGCTGGGCTTGTTTGAGTCGGTCAATTACTTTGTCAACATTTATTTTGAATCTGTATTTTAACCTTCTTACCCCATTTACTTTTCAATGCCTTTCACAATTCCTTTTTGGAACTCCATTCAGCATTGCGGTTTTGCTGTTGTTTAGCTTGTTTGTCAGTTTTTCACTGACCTTAAAATCTAAATTCAAAGTACTCCAAATGCCTGTCACCATGAATTCTTGGAATACATTTTCAAAGGAATGGGTGAGTCATCTCAATCCACTTTTAGACCACTTCTGATTTTCATCCAGTATTAACTCTTAATCATCTTTGCTGCTGTTAATAGGTGATGGGTGGGATTTTCCGGTAACGCTCATGGCAAGACCGTAAAATGCTGCCCTAGGTCAACAGACCTTTGCATGGTTCTGCCCCGTGGCGGTCAGGATGGGAAAATTCTGCCCATTTTGTTTCCAACCAAGGATGTGGAATGCCCTGCCTGCAGCAGTAGTGGACTTGCCAACTTTAAGGGAGTTCAAATGGTCATTGGATAGACATATGGATAATATTGGAATAGTTTAGGTTAGAGGGTCATTAGATTGTTCCACTGGTCGGCACGACATCGAGGGCCGAAGGGCCTGTACTGCGCTGTAACGTTCTATGTTCTAATTTGAAATCTTTGTAAGACTTTACCTATTATCTAGTCAAACGCATTTTCATTTTTCTTATTATTATGGTCACCGGCTACACCGCATTAGCGAGGATGATTGTCTTCCATGAATCCGAAGGTGGCTGATGAATCCAATTTAGAATCTCCAGAATTTATCGGACACTTGTCTGGCCGTGGATTACCAGTTCGGCCTACAGTAAGCTCTGTCCACAGCTCTCGTGCTTCCCTTTCATTTGGTCTTCGTTGAGTCCTAAGCCGTTGGGATCCTTCCCACGAACTCTGCCACCAACCATCTGCTTCAGCCCGTGGCAATGGACTGCCAGGAGTCGATGCCAACGTTGCACCAACTCTTCACCTTGGTTTTTAGAACATCTTTGAAGTGCTCCATGTCTCCTCCTCTGGTGTGTCTGCCCGTGGCTGTTTATATTTCCCCTAGCCTCAAGACAAATATTGTCTCGTGTGTTCCCTTCCTGCTTCCTAAAAACGGAATTATCTAATCCTGTTTCCTTTTTAATCTGTGCTCGGTGGTCTCTAACAGCACTTCACTCACCGTGCTATTCATGAGGTTTACGATTCCTCGTTCTCTGGCCTCTATAAAAAAAATTCTAGAAAAGAGAAGACCGAGGGAGGGAGTTATTTTCCCCCGTTGCTGAGACAGCTCGCCATTGGCCAATGGCATGATCTTCCAGACCTGCCAATGCCATTTTGTGCTGTTCATGCCGTGGATTGGGGGTGGGCGGGGGGAGAGGAGCACGTGATGGTGTTGCGGTGATGCCATCAGTGGGATGGGAAAATCCCTCTGGCAGGAAGGACTGGAAGATTCAGCCCTGAGCACTGGCCCTGATAGAGTTCTTTAAAGAGATGAAGGGGTTTTATTAGGTAAATATGGAATCACAGAATCCCTACAGTGCAGAATAAGGCCATTCGACTCATTGAACCTACACTGACAATAATCCCACCCAAGCCCTATCCCCGTAACCCCAACATATTTCCCACTAATCTCCCTGATACTAAGGGGCAACTGAGCACGGCCAATCAACCTAACCCGCACATCTTTCCACTTGTGGATTAGACCAAATTGGGCGGGTTTGAAAGGGGGTGGGCAGGGCAGTGGGGTCATCAATGTAAGGTAGCCATTCATAAATCCAATAGCGAATTCAGGAAAAAGCTTACCTAAAGGTCGGAGGAAGGTGAAATTTGAAAACATGAAGGAATAGTTGAGGCAAAAAAGCGTTATTTAAAGTGCAGCTGGATAGTCAGATACGGCAGAAAGGATAGTTTGATAGGATTAGATGACAAGGAGTGTAAGGCAGGCCGATGAGGATCATGAACACTCCAGATTGACCGAGTAGCCTCTTTTGTCTTGCTTTATTCATAGACTCATAGAGCTTTACAGCATGGAAACAGGCCCAACTTGTCCATGCTGCTTTTTTTTAAACCCTTACACTAATTCCAATTGCCCGCATTTGGCCCATATCTCTCTATACCCATCGTACTCCGCATAACTGTCTAAATGATTTTGAAAAGATAAAATTGTATCTGCCTCTACCACTACCCCTGACAGCTTATTCCAGACACTCACCACCCTCTGTGTGAAAAAATTGCCCCTCTGGACACTTTTGTATCTCTCCCATCTCACCTTAAACCTATTCCCTTTAGTTTTAGACTCCCCTAAATTTGGAAAAAGATATTGACTATCTCCCTTGTCAATGTCCCTCATTATTTTAGGACCTTTATAAGGTCACACCTCAGCCTCCTACGCTCTAGAGAAAAAGTCCCAGTCTATTCAGCCTCTCCTTATAACTCAATCCATCAAGTCCTGGTAGCATCCTAGTAAAACTTTTCTGCACTCTTTCTAGTTTAATAATACCCTTTCTACAATAAGGTGACCAGAACTGCACACAGTACTCCAAGTCTGGCCTTACCAATTTCTTGTACAACTTTAACAAGATGTCCCAACTCCTGTATTCAATATTCTGACCAATGAAACCAAGCATGACAAATGCCTTCTTCACCACTCTGTCCACCTGTGACTCCACTTTCAAGGAGTTATGAACATGTACCCCTAGGTCTCTTTGTTCTGTAACTCTCCCCAACGCCCTACCATTAACTGAGTAAGTCCTGTCCTGGTTCAATCTACCAAATTCCATCACCTTGCATTCGCCTAAATTAAACTCCATCTGCCATTCGTCAGCCCACTGGCCCAATTGATCAAGATCCCATTGCAATTGGAGATAACTTTCTTCACTGTCCACTATGCCACCAATCTTGGTGTCACTTGCAAACTTATTAACCATGCCCTGTATATTCTTATCCAAAACATTAATATAAATGACAAATAAAGTTACAAAACCAATGCACAGAGAGTGGACAGGAGAGTCCTTGCTTTCTCCAAAACCCAATTTGAATTTAGTCCAATTTGTGGTCCCCCACGAGAGAGACAAGCAAGATCCAAATTGAAAGAAGGATCTTGATCTGACACTTGACTTAGCTAAAAGGCTGAACATGCACAGCTGCCAGTTAAGTATGGCTTCATTGTTCCTTTTCGGTATCTTATTTCTGATTATAAAATCTAATTCAAATTAACCTTGGTGCCCACAGACCAAATCCAAGCTGACAGGATGAGACATTGCATCCCATCTTGGGCTGGATCAAACAAGACCCCAGCTGACAGGGTGAGGCACTGCACCCTCACCCAGGGTTGATCTAATGCTGCATCCTAGCCTAAAAGCCAAGATAACTTTGAGAAATTGCATCAGGTAAAACCTCGGTTTAACCTCATTGGTTACTCCGATCCTTTACCCTACCCTAGCTTAGGCAAACCATGATTGCAGGCCTCAGCACACCCCCAGTACAATGAGCTAGCCTCATCCCCTGCTTGGTCATTGATTCACTGTTTCCATCCTGTAGACTCTATTCCATATGGCAAATGGCCCCTTCAAACCAATTCCTTCCACCAGAGATTAATCTGCCCATTACGCTGTGATACTTCAGGCTGACTTTGAATAAAATGAGACAGAGAATTTCAAATGGTTTTATGTTCTGATAAAAACTCCTCCTAAAGTCGTGGAAACACCACCAAACTTTAATCAAAGTTGCTCTCAGTTTGTTTTATTTCAGTGAGCTGCTTTGTGGTTTTTGGCTGCGCTCTCTTGCCCCCTTTTGGATCTTAGAGATATGACAGCTGTTTTCACACTGCTTCTGCCAGTGAAATGCATCCATTTTCCTCAGAAGGTTCCTCACAGAACCAGGGGCTGTGTGAATTGTGGGATTTGGGTGGAATTTTCCAGTCTAGTCTAGGAATTGTGCAAAGGCCCATGGACCTCAGGCGGGCATGGCCGGAATATCCTGCCCTCTGCCTTCTGACTACCTGGTCTCCATAGGTAACAGGGACGCAGTGATTTTTTTTAACAAGCTTGCAGAGGTATTGTGCTCAGAGCCATCCCAAATGTGATTTTAAGGCAATACCTTCTAATGGATGGTCAGGATTCCTGTCATAAACAGACGGGATCCTGACTTAAATATTGAATGTTGTCCGTCCTTCCTTGTATTTTAATCTTTCAGTTGGGTAATGTTGTCCACACAGTGGAACTGAAGGTCGAATGGCTGAGGCAACAGCCCTGAAAGAGACCATCTCAGAAAACTGAGGGAACCTCGTAATTCCATTCTCCAATCTTTTCTGAAGGTTTCAGTGCCATCCTTCCATGTCCCCACTCACTTCGTCTGATGTCTAACTGAACCTGGGGAGGAGCTGTAGACTGTCCTGCACCCCTGCCCCAACCCCCTCCCACACAATCTTCCCCATCTCTTTTCAGTGTCGATTTGGAGCAGGCAGCTTAACAATTGTGCAGAGGGACCCTCTCTAAAGAGAACTTCAACTGCAAAAAAGGTTCAAGCCCCTTCACAGAAACTTTGGCCAAATGTTACTGCGTTTCACCTCTCTCTCTGATATGCACTGTAAACTAAAATGAGGCCCATTAGCTATCAAAGCAAGTTAGGAGCCATCCTTCCATGATTTTGTTTTTGGAAAAGATAAGGCTGAAACCAAGCTTTCAGAAACATTCCCACAGGGATGGTGCCAGGGCAAAGGTTATAAATCACAAACAGCTGAGGCAGGAACCGAACCCACTTTAAACCCGGCCACTCCCAGCTTTAACAGAGGCAGGATGGGGACAGGGCAACCACTCCAATCAAGGGAGTCTGGTTGGTCATTTCAATGTCATAACAAGGCTGCTTTGTCCTCATTTTGACAGTCATCCTATTTTTAACTCTTGTCAACCAGTTTTCTAGGCTTCGTGAAACCCAACAGGTGGACAGAGGTGTGGCGGATTGAATCTGTAAAGTAAATGCTTTTAAAGCCCTTCTTGTGGGTCAGGAGGAGCAGGGATGTTTCTTATCAACCTCCCAGTAACTGCATCTCGCTGGTCTACCTCCAACCTGGACACTATTTAATCCCCCTGGCCACCCTCAGAATACCGACCAACCACCACCACACACCCCAATCGCAGTCCACCAGTGAAACCAGTTCCATGACAAAACTATCTGTCCTCTGAGATCAGGTCCCTCCTGAACGAGTGGGACTACAGTACCAATTCCTCTCTCCATCTCGATTGGAACGCCTAAAATCTCTCTCTTGCTCCCCCCATTCGACTGCCTGCCCTCTGTAACTGTGGTCTTATGTTATAACCTCAGCCACACAGCAGGCCGATGACACTCTGTTAGTCATGACACTGAAATAAAAAGTTTCAAAAGCTGCGGGGTAATTGGTAACCTCGTTCTTCCAAGTTCCCCAATCTCAAAACAGTCCCCTATCCCTGTACCGACACACCTCGGGACTAAAAGCAAATCCAAGACACATGGTCATTTCAATATCATAACGAAGGACAATCCAAAGTCTAATGAGTGTTGTCAAACGTGGTACCCAGTTTACCCCCCTAATAACATTTTTCAACCGCAGCCGCCAACGCACACAGCAGTACAGTGACAGAACTTGCCACTTTTCCGTCTGAGGGCAGAATGGTTGTCAAATGACGGTAGAGTAAGGTCCACCATTAGGAAGTGAGATGAAGGGAAGGCACAATCCAAAGTCTAATATTATCGATGCTGCAGTTTGATGAGAATCACTGTGTAGAGGAACAAATTCAGCCAAGCACCTACTTCAAATCACAGAATCCTTACAATGCAGAAGGAGGCCATTCAGCCCATCAAGCCTGCACAGGCAACAATCCCACCCAGACTGTATCCCCATAACCCCATGTATTTACCCTATTGCTCCCCCCCCGCAACACTAAGGGACAGATTTCCATGACCAATCAACCTAACCCACACATCTTTGGACTGTGGGAAGAAACTGGAGCACCCGGAGGGAAACCCACACAGAGAAAGTGGAAACTCCACACAGACAGTCATCCGAGGCCAGAATTGAACCGGGGTCCCTGGTGCTGTGAGGCAGCAGTGCCAACCACTGTGCTATCATGCTATCCTACTTAAAAAGGATGATATAATTGTCTAAGTACAAATGTCTAACAATCATCATTAAATTAAAGCCTAGCATTTTAATTTCCATCACTCTTTCTTTTTCGAGATGAGGCAGTTTCTAGAAACAATAGAAATATCCGTGAATTAAATCAGTGCTTTTGTTTATAATAGTGGGATTTAAGCATCAAATCAAAATATCTCAAACAAAATGCTGTAGCGAATGCATTATTTTCAAGTGGGTGAGTGTTGTCAAACCTGGTAACCAGTTTACCCACCTACCCAATAGCTCTCTTCATCCACGGCCGCCAACACACACAGCAGTACAGTGACTGAACTTGCCCCTTTTCCTGTCTGAGGACAGAATGGTTGTCAAAATGACAGTGGAGTCAGGCCAGGGTGAGTACTCAGATACTGCCGTCAAATAAACAACTGAAATCATTACTTTTTTTAAGCCACAGATATCGTTGGAAAATTGAAAGCTTCTGGGGCAAGGCTGCAACTAGTTTGTCTGCAATAGCAACCTGGGAATATTTCTCCAGTCACTATTTCGAGTTTCGTTGTGAATATACTCTCCTAAACTGACTCCATTAATTTGCTAGAATTTGAGTAACTATCCAGTATCTTTCCATCCTTATTCTTCCCCCCTTTTTCCTGTGTGCAGTCTGGGTGCAAGTGTAGAGAAATAACTGGCCAAAAGCAGCTCCATCAGCACACAAGAACCACAAGACCACCTAGGACAAACCAGCCTGCTTGAATAGTCAAGCCATCCACCACATCCACTCGCTGTAACTGCCCCACCAACACAATGAGGCAGCAATGCGCACCATCGACAAGACGCGTGACCGCAAACCAAACGAAATGACCTTTCTCAGTACGCGTTGACAAGAATGATCACACATTCCACTGTGAGAGCAGGCCTCCAATCTGAATGTAAAGCCATGTTAAGATTGCCTTGAAATAAGGAGAAAGAACTGGAGCAGGGATTCCCCAGATTTATGAGGGGCAGGGAAATATTTTTTCAGCATAGATTGGGAGAGGGGGGTGCGTTTTTGAATAGAGGGGAGTAAGTTCAAACCTTCTCATGCATTTGTAACAATAACCAGCGATGCTGATGGAGGAATGTGTGGTATTTTCATAAGGATGACTATATGGGGTGGCACGGCACCACAGTGGTTAGTACTGCTGCTTCACAGCTCCAGGGTCCTGGGTTCAATTCCCAGCTCGGGTCACTGTCTGTGTGAAGTTTACACGTTCTCCTTGTGTCTGTGTGGGTTTCCTCCGGGTGCTCCAGTTTCCTCCCACAGTCCAAAGATGTGCGGGTTAGGTTGATTGGCTGTGCTAAGAAATTGCCCCTTAGTACCCAGGGAAGTGTAGGCAAGAGGGATTAGTGGGTATAATATGGGGGTAGGGCCTGAGTGGGATTGTGTTTGGTGCAGACTTGATGGGCCGAAGGGCCTTTTTCTGCACTGTTGGGTTCTATCATCTACGAGCTTGTTGCTTAACTACTCACTCTCCCAATTTTGGTACAAGTCCCTAGATATTAGTGAGATGGACTCTGCAGAATCGACGAGGGTGGGTGTACGTTTGTTGTATCTGAATCTGGTGCCTAGGTCAATACCTGGTATTTTGTTCAATCTTATTCTGGTATATTTTCATAACAGTTTGGTATGATCGAGTAGCTCGCTTGGCATTTTCAGAGGACAGGTCAGAGTCAACCACTTCCTCATGGTTTGAGTCACACATAGGCCAGATGAACTAAGGACAGCAAATTTCCTTTCCTAAAGAACATTAGTTTACCAGATGTGATTTTTCCAACAATCAGTTTAGTTTCGTGGTCACGATTACTGACTTTGGAATATTAATTTTGGATTCATTTCTCTCAAATTAATTTAATTTCTCAGTTGCCATGGTGGAAGTTGAACTCATGTATTTTGGTCATTGGTGCAGACAATTGGATTATTCGTCCAATAACAAAATCACTCTGGACAAAATTTTGCAGACCTGTTGGGTAGGATTTTATGGCCGTGTGCATCCCAAAACCATAAAATTCCCCCTGACATCAACGGACCTTTCCATGCTCCATCCCTCACCTGCTCTGATTCCCATGGTGGTCAGGACGGTAAAATTCATCCCATTGTGATGGGGGTGGGGCTGTAAAATGTAGTTAGTCATTCTACAATGTCCTAACCAAGTTAGGGGTTGTGGGTTTTAAACAAAAAGAAAAGACACAGTTGGCATGTGTAGATTCATACTAACAACTACAGGTTTATTGAAGGATCAGTTGCCTGTACAGAGTGCAAACTCAAACTAAAAGGAGAAGCCTCTGAAACACCCAAATGACATCACCATCAAATCATGTGATCAACTCTTAAAATAATTTGCGACCACTTTTAAATATATAACACATTTAAAAAGTGGTGGGATCTCTGCTACTGTATGACTTTATAAACATAAAAATGTATTTAGTATATGTTTTATTGCCATCAATTTTGGAATATTATACTAAATTTTGCTCGAGTTTGATATCCTATCATTCATAAAATATGTCCCTGTCATCACTGGGTCTGTTTGGAATAACATAGATTGTTTGCCATAACAGTCCATCTTAAGCTAAGCGCTAAGCGCTACCAAGTTGGCCCACATGGAGTCTTTTGCAACATTATCTATGTCTTAAGCTGCTCATTGTCATTTCCTTTCATTCAGTGCCCAACATGGAAACGGACAATAATAACAAATAATGCTTGTATTTATATTAATCTCAAAATAGCTCAAAAGGCTTTACAGAACTAATTACTTTGTTCTAGAAAGTGAAATGATTGCTGTAGACAGACACAGCAGCCACTATACATCAGCCACATTGGAGTGAGAAGAAAGACCAGTTTCTTCTTTGATGGGATTAGTTTGAGGAATGTAGGGGGCGATTCTTCCAAAAAAAATTCTAAGGGCCCTATTTTACCATTTTGATCCTAAGTGCTGGGTGGACTTGAAACTGGGAGTATTTCAGGTCTGACTTTTAGCCCTGTTCTCAGGCGCTCCCATGCGCGCTCTCTCTGCAAAAATATCAGCAATTCCGAATCGCGCTGCCAAAGCCTGTGGGTGGGGCTTAACGTGCCCGAAACCCTGCAGCTCCGATCGGCGTCTCCAACTGCGCATGCGCAAAAGGAAATGAAAGAACAACACAGCACGGGAAACAGGCCCTTCGGCCCAACGAGCCCACGCCGCCATTTTAACAATATGAATCCCCTCTCCACCCATGACCCTTGTCTGCGCCTATGGCACTCCACATTGAGAGAAACTAATTTAGGGACAATTTGTTACACCAATCAGCCCAAGGGCACATATTTGGGATGTGGGAGGAAACCGGAGCATCCGGAGAAAACCCACGCAAGCACGGAGAGTGCGCAAACTCCCACAGACACTGGCCCAAATCCATGTACCTGCACAGCAAACAGTGATAGTCACTGAGCTGTTGTGTTGCCCAGCATCTGGTCCAGTTTAAGCGTACACTAACGACGTGAAGCACTAGGCAACTCTTGAAACATCCAAGAGCAGCCCTCGTACGACCCATCACGTGTATGCCCCTTGTTGGACAACAAGGCGGACCGCAAGCACCTGTGGATTAAAAGAATGTGGCTCCCCTGCCACATGCCTCCCGGGCTGGATAATGCCATCCCGTGGCCTCCAGACATTACTCACCCTTATCCCCCCACCCCCTCTGCCACCCGGACTGATCACGGGCCCCTCCCACCTCCCCTCCTCTCCCACACTGATCTCAGGGAGAGTGGCAGAAGACCACCCTGCCCCAACCAATCTCAAGTAGAGAGCAATCGGATCCTTGGCACTTACCCCTTCTCTAACTGGAATATCCAAATTGAACTTTTATGGACCATGTCTGTTTCACGCCAATTCTGGATGGGTAAATGGAGTGGTACAGGGGAAAGTGCCAGTAAGGTTGGGCATACAGCCCATTAAATCAATCTAAATACATGCAATTGCGAATGCGGTAAAGCGATAACAAACGCAGAGGTGGGCGCAGGGGTGGATGTGGATTGTGCTACTTGCCTCACGTCCGATTTTACCAAACATTTTTGCACCAGAAAACAGGCACAACTTGATGGTAAAATTGGGCCATAAGTGTTGAATTTGCTCCAGCAAAAAACTGGAGTAAGTCACATTGACTTTTTCAGCGGGAGTATCAAAATGACTCTCCCCGACTCTGTGCTGCAGCGTGCACTAGTGTGATTTACATGAAAAAGCTGGGGTGGGTGCCTATACCCACTGGCAAGGCTGGCAGCAGAGTGCTGAGTGGGCCACTGCACGTGCACTGGTCTGTCAGCACCGAGATCGGCACACGCGCAATAGCCCACAATGCCGGCCTCCTGATCGCTGGCCTCTGTGATTGGTGGCTAACCCCATGACTCCCCTATGACCCAATCGCTGCCCCCGGACGTGTCCAAGCCAGCCGCAACCCCTCCCCATTCCCCCTTGGCCCACCTCAATCACTACTAGGCTCGTAAGGCACGACCTGCCTTACGAGCCTAGTTGAGTTCTTCGAAAATGTGACTGAACACATTGACGAAGGAAGAACGGTGGACATGGCTTACATGGACTTCAGCAAGGCATTTGATTAGGTCCCCCATGCAAGACTTCTTGAGAAGGTGAGAGGGCATGGGATCCAAGGGGCTTTGGCCTTGTGGATCCAGAACTGGCTTGCCCGCAGAAGGCAGAGAGTGGTTGTGAATAGGTCTTTTTCTGCATGGAGGTTGGTCACCAGTGGAGTGCCCCAGGGATCTGTTCTAGGACCCTTGCTGTTTGTCATTTTCATAAATGACCTGGATGAGGAAGTGGAGGGATGGGTTAGTAAGTTCACTGATGATACTAAAGTTGGTGGTGTTGTGGATAGTCTGGAGGGATGTCAGAAGTTGCAGCGTGACATAGATAGGATGCAAGACTGGGTGGAGAAGTGGCAGATGGACTTCAACGCGGATAAATGCGTAGTGGTCCATTTTGGCAGGACCAATGGGATGCAGGAGTACAATATCAAGGGTAGGAGTCTTAGCTGTGTTGAAGAGCAGAAGGATCTTGAGGTCCGGGTCCACAGGACTCTTAAATCATATGTGGAGGATGTGGTCAAGAAGGCGTATGGTGTACTGGCCTTCATTAATCGAGGAATTGAGTTTAGGAATTGGGAGGTAATGCTGCAACTTTATAAGACCCTTGTCAGACCCCACTTGGAGTACTGTGCACAGTTCTGGTCGCCTCACTACAGGGAGGATGTGGAAGCTATTGAGAGGGTGCAGAGGAGATTTACAAGGATGTTGCCTGGATTGGGAGGCATGCCTTATGAAGATAGGTTGAGTGAGCTAGTTCTCTTCTCCCTGAAGAGACGAAGGTTGAGAGGCGACCTGATAGAGGTTTATAAAATGTTGAGAGGAATAGATAGGGTGGATTCTCGGAGGCTATTTCCCAGATCAGCCCCCTTTGACTCTGAGCCCTTGGTGAAACCTGATGGGCAATGCCAAGGTGCCCCATGGGCATTGCCACTTTGCCCTTGGGCAGTGTCAGAGGTCCAGGCTGGCACTGTCAAGGTGGCACTGCTCAAGGGACACACCACTTAGCCACAACCCTGTGGGGGGGCCTCAATGGTCCCCATTCACTCCAGTCAGGTTGGGTCACCTGCAAGTAGGGAACTGTTGGAAACCGGTTGGAGTGAAACCCTCTTGGCGGAGGAAAGGGGGAGACTAGTGGGACTGAAGATTTCAGTCCTGGGCCAACGAGATACAAAGTACACTGAAATGCTAATTTAAATAAATTATACAGAAATTGATACGGAGCTGACAGTGCCAGAAATTTAGATTTACCTCTGGTAGTTTCTTCCATTTAATCTTGATAAGGAGCCTAAAATCCCTCAAGAGTTGTATCAGTCTCCTGCCACAGTTAGTGTGGGTGTCTGACTGATAATCCTCCAGATAGTGAGGGTGAACCAGCTCCACTAGGTCCCACCACTTCCTAAACTTTTTCAAGAGTCTGGGCCAAGTTGTTCAGTTCAGGATGACTTTATTAAGCAAAGGTATCAAAGGTTATACAATCAAGGTGGGTAAGATGGAGGTCAGGTACAGGTCAGGTGTGATCAGACGAGGCAGCAGAAGAGGCTTGATGGACTGAATGGTCTCTTCCTATTCATCTGTTCCTGTGAACCCACATTATTAAAGCCATTGCACACCACGCTATTTCTATATGCACATCATGCCAAGTGGGGGGGTTGGGTTCATTTATAGAAGGTTTTATTTTGCTGTGCTTCTTGCAATGCGAGAAAACGGAGGCATTTCCATGCCATTGATCAGTTGTTCCATAAGAACATAAGAAATAGGAGCAGGAGTAGGCCATCTAGCCCTTCGAGCCTGCCCCGCCATTCAATAAGATCATGGCTGATCTGAAGTGGATCAGTTCCACTTTCCCGCTTTCTCCCCATAACCCTTAATTCCCTTGTCTATCAGAAATCTACCTACCCGTGACTTAAATATATTCAGCGAGGTAGCCTCCACCACTTCAACGGGCAGAGAATTCCAGAGATTCACCACCCTTTGAGTGAAGAAGTTCCTCCTCAACTCCGTTTAAACTGCCTCCCCTCCCCCCCTTATTTTGAGGCTGTGCCCTCTAGTTCTACTATTCTTTCTAAGCGGGAAGAACCTCTCTACCTCTACCCTATTTAGCCCCTTCATTATCTTGTAAGTCTCTATAAAATCCACCCTCAGCCTTCTAAACTCTAATGACTACAGACCCAGTCTATTCAATCTCTCTTCATAAGCTAACTCCCTCATCTCCAGTATCAGCCTGATGAACCTTCTCTGCACTCCGTCCAAGGCCAATATATACTTTCTCAAATGCAGGGACCAAAACTGCACACAGTACTCCAGCTGCGGCCTCACCAGTGCCCTGTACAGCTGCAGCAAGACCTCCCTACTTTTATATTCAATCCCCTTCGCGATAAAGGCCAACATTCCATTTGCCTTCCTGACCACCTGCTGCACCTGCAAGCTGGGTTTTGCAACTCATGCACAAGGACCCCCAGGTCCCTCTGCACCGTAGCATGCTGCAGCTTTTCGCCTTTTAAATAATAATCCCTCCTATTATTATTTCTACCAAAGTGGATAACCTCACATTTGCTAACGTTATAGTCCATCTGCCAGGTCCTCGCCCACTCACTGAGCCTATTCCCAGAGGTGACCAGGAGAGATGAAGGAGTTGCTTGTTGGTCCTGAGTGACTTTGCCATGAAGTACAAATAAATGGTGGACACCAAAGGAGCCCAGATTTCAATGCTCCAAACTCCACCAATTTAGTGCCAGGACGATTAGTGTCTTGAACCCATCAAAACTATCTCAAGTTGTGTACTTTTCTGGTTCAAGAAATGTGAGCACTTTACAAGTAATTTATGATGATGGACAATTTTCCCAGAATGCTTTTGGCTCGCCGCCAGAATTTCCTACGCAAGTGAAGTCTGTAACCCAAACACAGTGTGATTAATTTACCATTAAAGAACCTAATAAGGGAATCAAAACCTTGTGAGAACTTAATATTTTATTTTGTTTTAATTAGTATATTATTTAGACTTTTAAAATGCAGTAACGTCCAATTTATTAATGAGTGTGCATTTAAATTATTATTACATTGCAAATGCTTCCAATGCTTCTGGTGATCTACGTCACATTTTACTGCATGTTCATAAATATTCTGTTAATATTCAACTTTAAGTGTTTTTTTTTCATCAACACATCAAGAGGAGTCACAAAGTGTAATTATTTTCTCAAATAAATTATGGGTTGTTTGAATTAAATGGCTGTCATCTCAAAAGTTCAGCAAGACTGTCCTAAAGTTGAACTTTGTTTTCCCTTGTAACCCACTCTTTCTTTCTTCTGCTGCGTTACTTCTGAGTCTAAGGTTACATCAGGTGAAGCACCTCTCACACTTCTTTCACACCCAGCAGACTATGTTCTGGTTTGCTCCCCAGTGAACTCCCATCTCGGGTACATGGACCATTAGCCTGAATCACGACTGGGAGAATCAGCTAGATGTATTGGAGGATCGTCACTCCTCTTGCATCAGGCAAGCGCACTTTTATTAGATTTCTAGCTGAAGCTAAGGGGTCTTGCTCACAGAAGCTGTGATTGAGAGGAGAGCAGATGGTTGCAGAAGAGACAGTCCACTCCTATCGTGTGTGCACATCCTGCTAGAGGTTAACCCACCATTCAAAGACTGGAATTTTCCTGTCCCTACACTGAAGGACCATTAAACTTAGAAAAGTCACTCAATGTACGTGGATGAGGCAATGGCCTAGTGGTATTATCACAAGACTATTAAGCCCGAAACTCAATTAATGTTCTGGGAACTTGGGTTCAAATCCCACTGTGGCAGATTGAATTTGATTTCAATAAAAATATTTGGAATTAAGAATGACCATGAAAACATTGTTGTTTGCATAAAAACCCATCTGGTTCACTAATGCCCTTTAGGGAAGAAAATCTGCTGTCCTTACCTGGTCAGGCCCACAGTAATGTGGTTGACTCTCAACTACCCTCCAAGGGCAACTAGAGATGGGCAATAAATGCTGACCAGCCAGCAACGCCTATGTCCCACAAATTAAAAAAAAAGTGGAGTCATTGGAGAATATGCCCTCTTCAATAATCCTCTTCAATCTGACATCTCACCTCTTCAATAATTGCAGCTGAAACCTATACCTATTTATCTCTTTTCAAAGCCACTGCTTACTTTACAAAGGGCAGGTATTGACCAAGATTTGATGAAGAGGTGAATGCAGTGACCAAAGGTTCAGTTCAAGAAGTCCAGGTTCGCAAGGGAGGAGGGTGCAGAGACATGGAACACTACATTCTACACCCTCTTCTTTCCTTCTCTATGAATGGTATGCTTTGTATAGTGAAAGCCTTTCACTGTATGCTACTACCTGTGACAATAATAAATCAAATCACATCAACTGTCAAATCAAAATGTGAAAGTATGTTCTGACTGAAGGCTGCTGATGATGGTGGCGGGAGCATGGATCGCTGGGGTGAGAACACTCAGACCTAGAAGAGCAGATAGTGTGATACGGGATGCAGGGCTGAAGGAAGTTGCAGAGGTAAGGTGAAGCAAAGCTATGGAGAAATTTGTGAACAAGATTTCTAGAATCCAGTCTTCCTCTGTTTTTATGTTTGTTTTTATATTTTCAATTTAATGTTCCTCCTCTTCACCATGTAACCTGCTTCTCCCCTTTGATATTTGATTTATTATTGTCATATGTATTAGCATACAGTGAAAATTATTGTTTCTTGCACGCTATACAGACAAAGCATACTGTTCGTCGAGAAGGAAAAGAGAGAGTGCAGAATGTAGTGTTACAATCATAATTAGGGTGTAGAGAAAGATCAATTTAGTGCGAGGTAGGTCCATTCAAAAGTCTGACAACATCAGGGAAGAAGCTGTTCTTGAGTCGGTTGGTACGTGACCTCAAACCTTTGTATCGTTTTTCCGAAGGAAGAAGGTGGAAGAGAGAATGTCTGGGGTGCGCGGGGTCCTTAATTATCCTAATAATGTGGGCAATTTGTCAGTTCATTGTCAATTTAAATCTTCACAATTTTCCCAAAGCACCCTATCCAGTTTCTCTCCATCTCATGATCAGTTTCAGAAATAGCTGAGGTAATATTTCTTTTGTACTTCCATCTTACAATCTCAAGGTTCTTTTCAGACATTTATTCAGGGACTAAATTAACCACATTAGTGTTAACGACACAGACGTTCAGGGCAAATGCTACATGAATGCATTCAGAATTCGCAGGGCCCGATATTTCATCCATAAATTACCAATATGCCCCTGTCTTCCCACGGTCTGCTCCCGGTGAACGAGAGTCTGTGTCAGGAAGGTTAAGGATGAGATTCTAACCCCATATTAGCATGAGTGTATTTCTAGTGCTAAACATTGATGAACTCTCATTTGGTGGCAGCATTGAACATTGCTCAAAATCCACCATAGGCTTTTCAATCCATACATTTAATCATCAAACCGATACACCAAATACTGTATTGATCATTTCTGATCCCCTTTTATCCATCCTTTGTGCTAAAAAAGACTTTTAACCAATAGTGGAAGTCTCAAACATGATGTTAACCATTTTGTAAACTTATAGCCCTGGTGAGCATTTTCTGCTTTAGAATCATAGAATCCCTACAGTGCAGAATGAGGCCATTCGGCCTATTGAGCCTGCACCAACAACAATCCCACCCGTGCCCTATCCCCTTAACCCCACATAGTTACTCTGCTAATCTCCCTGACACTAAGGACTACTCAGGGTTGTACTGTCCACTTCAAAAGGCAAGAGGAATTTCCTTATAGTATTTGCTCACCTGTCGAGGGATGGTGTGTCTCTGCTAGCCCATTTAAATTATACACTGATCCCCACAGTTGCACAAAATGGCAAGATTAGTATGTAGAACATTCTACAAAATAAAACAAAATTAACTTATTGGTGTCTCAAGTAGGCTTACATTAATGCTGCAATGACGTTAATGTGAAAATCCTCAAGTCGCCACACTCCGGCACCTGTTCGGGTGCACTGAGGGAGAATTTAGCATAATCAATGCACTTAAGCAGCACGTCTTTCGGACTGTGAGAGGAAACCGAAACACCTGAAGGAAACCCACACTGACACAGGGAGAATGTGCAGACTCCGCACTGACAGTGACCCAAGCCGAGAATCGAGCCAGGCTCCCTGGTGCTACAGTGCTAACCACTGTGCCACCGTGCCGTAATGTAGGTTGTTTATTGAACAGCACTACACAACACAACAGTGTAATCTAGATTTTGGTTTTCTGTAGGGCTAATTTTATACAGTTCACGGAATCTGTTACACTTTCCTGTAACAGTGACCCCACTGTTTAACAGGGTAAATGGACCATTCCTGTTCCGAATTAGTCTAAATCTCAAACGCCCTACTCATTTCAACAGACTTACATTGCAAAAATTAGGCCAACAGAACACATTGGAGGTATGAAAGCAAAATGTAAGTGCTGTGACCACGAGAACCTTTGACCCTGCATAGCAGAGTGAGCAGGAAGCTGGAATCTGATCCCATCAAATGTTGACTCTGGAAAATTGAACACACAATCTTGATTGACACTTGAGTGTAGCACTTCCTCACCGATGCATCCATTCAGATCAGAAGGTCTAACTTAGGTGGATTTTTGAAAACCCCTGTTCCGGTTCCCACTCAACACCACCAGAATCAGATTAGCTGGTAATTCATCTCATTTGTTCTCCCCTGCTCTTTCTTCATCATCCCGCATATTCCTCTTTTTCAAGTGCGTATCCAATTCCCTTTTGAAGGTTATTATTAAATCTGCTACACCACCCTTTCAGGTTGTGTATTGCAGACCTTTCTTTATAACATTCAACAAATACCTACCCTGTTATGAATTCTATTATCCAACCTATAAATATATATATATTTACATGGGCCAGAATTCTCCCGTGGCTGGAATTATCCGGTCCCACTGTTGTGAATGGAGATTTAGCTGAGTACCAAATTTTCAGTATTCACTGGTAGCGGTTGTGGAGTGTGCGAGGCAGGAGAATTCTGGTTATGATCTCATAATATCAAGAAGACTAAGTCATACCCTTCTATCCACCCACTAGTAGCACAACTTGATAAGCCATCTGCTCAGGCCTAAGCTTGCTGATGAGCTCAATCTATGTGGTGACTTAGAATAATAGATTCCTTACAGTGCAGAAGAGGCCGTTTGGCCCAGCGGAGTATTTTAACCCGGCCCTCTCCCCCACAATGCCACACTTTTAGCATGGCTAATCCATCTAATCAACACATCTTTGGACACTAAGGGGAAATTTAGCATGGCCAATCCACCTAACTTGGGCATCTTTGAAATGTGGGGAGAAACTGGAGCACCTAGAGGAAATCTACACAGATATGGGGAGAACGTGCAAACGCCACACAGACCCAAGGCCAGAATTGATCCAGGGTCCCAGGCACTGTGAGGCAGCAGTGCTAATCACAATACCACCATGCTGTCCCATGTGTGCAGACGATAGATAACGTAGTAATGGATTTGAACAAGCGAGGCTGACATGCTAAGTAATGGTGATAGAAAACAAGAAGTTCTGTTAACATATGGCAATCCTATAATGATTTCAAATACACTGTTGGAAAACCTCTGCAGAAGGAGTTACTCCGAGAACATTGTTCTGTCTTATCTCTGGAGAGAACTTTTGTGCATTCCAATCATTTCCCCTTTTCTTTCAACTTTCCAGCATTTGAAGATACTTTTCTTTAGATCTCAAAAGAATGAATTTTAAATGGGTAAGGGGAATACAAAGACATATATTTTCACTATAAAACCTGTTATACCGAGGTTTCTCCTCAATACCTACTTCACAGATGAGTATCAGGGCACACAGCTCTTTAGTATATCTACTTACCCCACATTCCATATGTAGACTGCCCACTCTAGGCGGATCCACACAGCTCACCCCACACCCGAGGTCACATGACTCATTGGGGTCATATAGCCCCAAGGGACTACACGCCAACATATAAAACTCTCATTCATAATGTTTTATCATTAGCTCACTCATTTTAACTGGTTTGTTGGCAGTGTTAGAGTGAGGCTAACCACTAGCAGTGCCCAGTGGAGTTACACATAAGGCATGGCTGTTTTTGAGGCAATTCCAAACAGGGACTCTGGAGTATGTCTGACCCTAAATTTCAATAGCTATTTAAAATAATCCACTGAGGATACGGCAGTTCTATGTTGATTAAAAATAGGCTACCACTGGTAAAAAAATTGATGCATTGGAAAAAGCTCAAAAACAAATGACTCAAACGATTTGGGAGTTGGACTCTTAATTACGAAGAGTATCCAACAGAACTGAATTTCCTTGCCTTAATGGAAAATGAGTGGAACATAGGACCACGTTCAGCCCTTCAAGACTGTTCCACCATTCAATAAGATTGTGGCTGATCTCCTTGTGGCCTCAACTCCAATCATGAATATAGCCCAGTCCATCACGCAAACTAGCCCCCCATTCATTGACTGTCTACATTTCCTGCTGCCTTGGAAATGCAGCCAGCATAATCAAGGACCCCACGCGTCCCAGACATTCTCTCTTCCAACAACTTCCGTCGGGAAAAAGATACAAAAAAGTGTGAGGTCACGTACCAACCGACTCAAGATAAGCTTTTTTTTTTAAAGGACCTACCTTGCACTAAGTTGATCTTTCTCTACATCCTAGCTATGACTGTAACACCACATTCTGCATCCCTTTCCTTCTTTATGAATGGTATGCTTTGTCTGTATAGCGCGCAATAAACAATACTTTTCATACTAATACGTGTGACAATAATAAATCAAATCAAAGTCTGCTGCCCATAACTCTTGACTCGTTTATCAGATCATAAATCTGTCTAACTCCACTTTGAACAAATTCAAAGATTCAGCCTTCACTACTTTCTAGAGAAGACAATACCACCGGAAAATTACTCCCTGAGACAAAAAAAATCTTCTCACCTTTATCTTAAAAGGGAGACCTCTTATTCTTAATCTGTTTCTTTTAGTTCTGGCCTCCCACCATAGCAGAACCATCATCTACCGTATCAAGTTCCCTCTGAATCTTGTACGTTTCAATAAGATCACCTTTCATTCTTCTAAACTCTGTTAGGTATAGCCCCAACCTGAACAACCTTTTTTCATAAGTCCCTCATCTTAGGGACTGCTTCCAATACAATTGTATTTTTTTTCAGATAGGGAGAACAAAACCGGACACAGAATGCCAGCCGTGGTGCAGAATTTTCCCACCCTGCCTGCCATGGGAATTGTAGTGGGCATGGGCAGAACATTGCAAAGGTCCATTGATCTCGGTTGGGAATTTCCAGCCTTGGGACAAGTGCAGCGGGAATACCCCACCTGAGGTCACACCAATGCCCTGCCCACCTGCACTAAAACATTTCTACTTTTATAGTGGATTCCCATTGCAACAAATGCTAATGTTCCATTTGCCTTCCAAATCACTTACACTATGTAATGTTTTGTGATTCATGCACCATGATGCCCAGATTCCCCTGTATCATCAGGTTTTAATTTAAACAGTATACTGCTTTCTTATTCCCCCACCAAAGTTCACATTTTCCCACATTATAAACCATCTGCCAATTTTTTGCCCGTTCACTTAACCTACCTACATCTCAGAACTATGATAGGGCTCCCCTTGTCCTCACCTCACCAGCCTCCATATTGAACAGATCATTTCCTCCATTCCTGGAGATGTCACCACAAGGCATACCATCCCTTCCTTTTTTCAGTATCCAGAAGTGTTTGTTCTCTCTGCAGGTATCCTGGTCTATTCCTCAAAGACCCCCATCCCCTGCCTAGGGTATCTTTCCATGCAAGATGAGGCGCAACACCTAATGCGCTGCCAAGCAAGGTGGTTGAGGCAGACACACTGGGATCGTTTAAGACTTATCTAGATAGCCACATGAACAGACTGGGAATAGAGGGATACAAACGAATGGTCTGGTTGGGTGCATGAGCAGTGCAGGCTTGAAGGGCCAAAGGGTCTGTTCCTGTGCTGTACTGTTCTTTGTTCTAAGATCTCTGTTCACTGCCCAAAGCCCTAAACACTCCTTCTAATTGAAGCAGTGATTTAACTGAACTTCTTTCAATTTAGTGTAGAGTACTGTATTCACTGGTTAGAATATGATCTCCTTTACAGTGGGGAGATTAGGTATAGATGGACTCCTACATAGAATGCCTACAGTGCAGGAAGAGGTCATTTGAATCATCGATAAGGTAACCAATTTGTGGAACACCTCTGTTCAATCCACAAGTATGACCCTGAGTTTCCAGTGTTGTTATATTAATTCCCCACTTTGTTCTCACACTCGCATCTCTGCCCAGGCCTGTTGCACTGTTCCAGTGAGGTTCAATGCAAGGTTGAGAACCTCATCTTTCGATTAGACACTTTACAACATTGAGTTCAACAACTTCGGACACAGTCACTTTGTCTTCGCTTCTTTGCACGGTTGGTATTTTTCTTTTATTGTTGATTTGAGACAGTAGCATATGTCTCTTTTTGCTTCTTTTCTTGCCCCGTCATCATTCCCTTTGGCCTGAGAGAACTAATTCCTCTGTCGTTCAGTCTCTCCTTTCTTCCACCCTGTCACAGTCCTTCCTTCCGTCCTTATGTAACCCACGCCTTCCTCAAAACCTATTACATCTCTAACTTTTCTCAGTTCTAATGAAGGGTCATTGGCCTGAAACATTGGGCGCGATATTTCAGATTTTCATGGCAGCGGGATATTATAGTCGTGCGATGGTACACGCCCGTCCCCCCAGAAGCATGGGGTGGATTCAATGGGAAATCCATTGATGGCAGGGGGACCAGAAGATTGCGCCACCAGCCAATGGTGCACTTCTCGCCACTGGGAAAAATGTAGCGAGGAGGCCAAAGGATCCCGGCAGTTAACTCTGTTTCTTTTTCCACTGATGCTGCATAACTTGTTGAGTATTTCCAGCATTTTCTGTTTTTATTAACTTGGGAGTCCTTCTGCAATATAGGGATTCTATGAAATCAACACTGGGTGGAATTATCCCAAAAAGATTCTAATTGCCAAATTTATATAAAAACTGAGCAACTCTCTTTGGTTTTTGTTAGGCTGGATTTTCAAAGTAAACTCCCACACTCTGAGAATTGCAGATACATCAGTGTAAATCACACTGAAAATCAGTGGGCAGGGTCTTTCCAGCTGGAGAGGCTGGCAGCATAAAACTGAGCGGGTCATTAGGAATGTGTTAATCTGTAAGCATCGAGATTGGCACATGGGCAGTAGACCCACACTGCCATACTCCCAATCACTGGCCAGCCCTGTGACGCCCACATTCCTGCCTTTGCTGACCACCCCACCGCCAGATGGCTGGCCTCCCGGACCTCCTGGACTACCCCCCCCATACCCCTCGCCAGCCCTAATTTCCCTGACTGCCCCCCTGCCAGCAGTCCTGATGCCCCACCCTCTCCCCCAAGCAACCTTCCTGATTGCCCCCCTCCAGTATCCCCAACTCTCCTGATAGCCCCGACTTCCCCCACCGGCATCCCCGAACCCCCATGACAGCCCCGAACACCCAGCATCCCCAACACCTGCTCCCCACCCCCCAACAGACCCGCCCTCCTCCCCGGCATCCTCAAACCCCACCGTAGTTCCGACCGCCCCTGACCACCACTTCCCTCTCTCTGTCTGCGATACATCAATCCCAAGTGCAGAGAGACAGCAAGACCTCCCCCCCCACCCCCCCCTACCGCATCCCCACCAATTGCCCCCTATAGGCCCCATTCCCTCTGACTTTGCCTGATGCCCGGTGGGCAGTGCCAATGTGCCTCTTGACCATTATCACTTTGTCCCCTGAGCAGTGACAGGGAGCCAGGCTGGCAATGCCGTGGGAGCACCACCCCTCACACCTACTCCCCGGAGAGGCCTCCATGGCTTCTGTTCTCTCCTGATATGGAGATGCCGGCGTTGGACTGGGGTAAACACTGTAAGAAGTCTGACAACACCAGGTTTAAGTCCAACCGATTCAAGCTTGTGAGTTTACTATCAAATAAATTGGTTGGACTTAAACCTGGTGTTGTCTTACTCTGTTCTCTCCAGCAGGGTTGGATTGCCAGTCCCCCATTAATAGGGAGCTGTTGTAAACCCCACTGGAGTGAACCACTCCTGGCAGTGGGGGAGGCACGAGCAAGCCAGAGGCTTCAGCCCCAGGCCTGCTAATAGGATTTAAATGAGAATTTAAATATTTAAATCAGCTCTCTGCCAACCTCCTGCTGACAACTCTGGAAATCTGGGCTCCTGGGCTGTGTAGAGACCATGGTACCCGGGGAGGCTCATTAAACAGCCTCCATTTCTGTCCCCCAGCCCGTTGCACTCTGTGAGAATCGCCCCCACTGTTTTGGGTAGTTTGTGATTTTTTTAATCCATAAAATAATTATCTTGCCTGATGACTTTCAGAACAAAATAAGCAGATAAACAAGGTTCTAATTGATGCAATAGCATGTTTAAGCAATGCTTTTAACACAGTCAATTTGGCAGTAGGAGGTTAATTACTCCCCAAATGAATTGTTTCCAGCACATTCTATTTTAAGTTTGCTTTAAAGTTACTATAAAGAAACCCAAACAGTACGCCCCCTGGCCAAGCTGTTGTGCTGTTCCCCACTCATTACTTACCTATTAATTTTAGGGTGCAGCTAATAATGTGTTTGGAATATCTTTCCCTATTATTCCAGTCTGGAGATGTTTGAACCAGAGTAGATATATATGTGTTGACTGTCACTTTAAGGCCAGTCTTACTAAGGGTCACATGCTTGGAACAATCAATCAATAGCGAGCTTGGGGAATCTTTTTGAGGAGAGGAGTTGTCTTAACTAGAAAGAGTGTACTGTGGGCTAGTAGGCAGCATGCAGCTAAAGAAGCAAACTTGTAAATGAAGTTCTTCTGTTCAACTTAAGAAGGCTACAGGAGTCTATCTTCACAAAATGTAATTCAGATTACACTTTAAAGCCATACATGTAGGAAGGTGATAGTTGATTTTGTACTGATATTGTCACTGGACCAGAGATCCAGAGTAATTCTCTAGGGACCCAGGTTCAAATCCCACCAGGCCAGATGGTGAAATTTGAATTGAATTAAAAGCTGACCATGAAACCATTCGGTTCACTCACATCCTTTAGGGAAGGAAATCCACCCACCTTACCTGATCTGGCCTACTTGTGACTCTAGGTCTGCTTCAATGTGGTGGATATTTAACTGTCCTCTGAAATAACCAAGCAAACCACCCAGCTCAAAGGGCAATGAGCAACAAATGCTGACACTCCCCATCCCATGAACCAAAAAAAAATTGGCATTTGTACTATTTTTAATTAACTAGCAAAACATTTGCAAATTGAGTCAAAAAATAGAAATGATTAGAGTTTCTCTACATTTGAAGAGCTGGATATTGCAAATATAGTGCATAAAGCTGATGAGAAACTACAATTGTTGTTGTATAAGGGTATGGCATTACAAAGGTCAATGTGGGCCTACCACCCAAAATATGATGTGAAGATGACCCAAATTTAGAGTTAGTTGTGAACTGGACAGAGACCTGTGTAAAAGGAAGCATGGTGTTCATTCATAGCAGAGCTGTACCCTGTATTTATGTTCATAGTTAAGTGTTAGCAAAAAATATTTAATGTTTAAGGCCTTTTAATTAATGTAACATTTAAGGCCTTTGACAAGGTTCCTCAAGGCAGATTGGTGCAGAAGGTGAAGTTGCATGGGATCAGAGGTGAGGTAGCAAGATGGATACAAAATTAGCTCAGTCAATGAAAACAGAGGGTAGCAGTGGAAGGGTGCATTTCTGAATGGAGGGCTGTGATAAGTGGTGTTCCTTAGGGATCAGTGCTGGGAGCTTTGCTGTTTGTAATATATATAAATGATTTGGAGGAAAATGTAACTGGATTGATTAGTAAGTTTGCAGATGACACAAAGGTTGGGTGGATTTGTGGATAGCGATGAGGACTATCAGAGAACACAGCAGGATATAGATCAAATGGAGACTTTGCAGAGAGATGGCAGATGGAGTTTAATCTGGATAAATGTGAATAATGCGTTTTGGAAAATCTAATACAGATAGGAAATATCTGTATTAGACCAGAACCCTGAAGAGTATTGATAGACAAAGGGATCTGGGTGTACGGGTACACAGGTCACTGAAAGTGGCAATGCAGGTGGAGAAGGTAGTCAATAAGGCATGTTGCAAGCTTGCCTTCATCGGCCGGGGTGTTGAGTTTAAAAATTGGCAAGTCATGTTGCAGCTTTCTAGAACCTTAGTTAGGCCGCACTTGGAATGTAGTGTTCAATACTGGTTGTCCCATTGCCAGAAGGATGTGGAGGCTTTGGAGAGGGCACAGAAAAGATTTACCAGAATTTTTGCCTGGTATGGAGGGCATTAGCTATGAAGAGAGATTGGACAGAGTGGATAGTCAGAAGTTTTTTCCCAGGGTGGAAGAGTCAATTACTAGGGGATATAGGTTGAAGGTGTGAGAAGCGAGGTTTGAAGGAGATGTACAAGGCAGATTTTTTACAGAGAATAGGGGGTGACTGGAAGTTGTTGCCAGGGGAAGTAATGGAAGCAGATATGGTAGTGACTTTTAAGGGGCATCTGTACAAACACATGAATCGGATGGGAATAGAGGGATATGGTCCCCAGGAGGATAACGGGTTTTAGTTAAGTCGGGCAGCATGGTCCATGCAGACTTGGATGGCCAAAGGGCCTGTTCCTGTGCTGTAATTTTCTTTGTACTTTGCTCTTTGTTCAACCATACAAGACACCAAACCTCTTTGTGAGACCAGCTAATTGGACAACATGCAACTATTATAACGTAAAACTTTACAGTTTCTCACCTTAATGTGGAAATGGAAATTTATAATGGATGAAGTTAACACAAAAATATTGGCAAACTGGACAAGATGCGTATAGACAGATGGCATGTTGGCACTGTGGTTAGCACTGCTATCTCACTGTGCCAGGGACATGGGTTCAATTCCAGCCTCGGGTGACTGTTTGGAGTTTGCACGTTCATCCCCGTGTGGTTTCCTCCCACTCAAGATGTGCAGGTTAAGCAGATTGACCAGGCTAAACTGTAGTTTAGTAAGATTAGCCATTGTAAATGCACACAGTTACAGGGATAGGCCAGAGGGGAGGGCCTGGCCTCTTACTGCGCAGTAGGGGTTCTATGGTAAGCTTTTGGTTGCATTATGGATGAAACAACTGCTACATTTTCAGCAATTTGACCATGAGAGAAAACCTTCAGGTACAGCGTTATCGAAAGGGAACCTGTTTTAAAGTGAATTTTGTTTGCAATTCCACCCTTGTTTCCTTGTCTGATATGCATTAGCGAATTTCTGACATGTAGCAATAAGTGCTTCATCCAAGCAACATTTAATAGTCTTGCAAATGTTGTTTAGTCTGAAATATTTGGATTAGGGTTATAAACAAGAAAAAAAAAGTGATCTACAATTTCTAAGTTAATGTGGCTATTTTTGCAAATATCAAGAGTTTACTGTTTTGCAAAATTGCTAAGGTCAAGAATCAAACAACTTCAGAATGCATGTTCATGTCCTTCAGGGTAATGTACGCAACATGAGTGCTTTGTAAGCACTGAATGTAAAACAAAATTGGAACACACGTCAAGATAGGAATTAAACTATTTATTCTGATGGGTTCTGTACGGGAGGTTGTGTTGTTGAGTTTTGGCTTTATCACAGATTCCGATTGTCAGCTTCTTTCTGCAGCAGTTAATAATTAATCATGCTCTAAATAAAAGTGGAAACTTGAATGGTATGCAACTTCCTTCAGGCTGAAGCGATGCCAGGAGTGTGTACCTGGCAGGGAGGCTATGTTGGGCTGAACTGTGACCAGGGATTTAAGTCCGGTCTGCTATTCCCACAGTTACGAGCAGCAGACTCTGCTCAGACCACTGGCAACGCTTGGTGCATTGAGACAAGTGACTGGTTTGACAGTTATTGAATCAAAGCAAGGGTGTCAGCACTGGAAATATGTGAAGAAAGGCTTTCCATCTTCTTTATGGAAAATATAACCCTCAGTGTATGTGTTTCTTCTCAAAGTGCAGCTGGATTGAAGGGCATCAACATTCCTATGCCATAAAACAGATGTATCCCAGTAAGATATAATTGCTGATATAGAGCAGCAGGTTACAAAATATGCAACACTTAACCATTCAAAAAGGTCAAAATTGGTTTGTTGGCATCCAGCTGAGGAACATTTCAAGGAACCTTAGATCGGATGGGGCAGCACGCTGGCACAGTGGTTAGCACTGCAGCCTCACAGTACTAGGGACTCAGGTTCGATTCCCGGCTTGGGTCACTGTCTGTGTGGAGTTTGCACATTCTCCCCGTGTCTGTGTGGGTTTCCTCCAGGTTCTCCGGTTTCCCCCCACAGTCCAAAAGACGTGCAGGTTAGGTGCACTGGCCATGCTAAATTTTCCCTCAACGTACTCGAACTGGCAATTGGAGGATTTTCACAGTAACTTCATTGCAGTGTGAATGTAAGCCTTAGTTGTGACACTGATAAATAAACTTTAAGGATATGATAGAAATCTCATTGCAAGTTCGCTTTAGCAGTTGCCATGCAAAGTAAAACAGGATTGTTTCCCCTTGGGCCAAGCGACATTCAGTAACTAGAAACAGATATGGAAACCGTATGATAAATTCAGGCAACCCAAAGCACCTGCCTACCAATCAGAATGCGAGAAAGTTATATAGCAGGGGTGTCTGACAGAAATAAAGAACTGAAGGTAGAGTTAAGCGAGGTAACCTGGAGTAGGTGTGCTGAATCCATGCATGCCCTTGACAATAAATGCTGCTCCATCTTTTGTTTTAGGGAAAAATAGCCAACCTGCCAAAAACTGAAGAGATATCAAGCAAATTGGACCCATTGCATAAGAAGGTGATTCCAGACTTTCTGGGAAAAGATGGTAAGTTTTGTTTTATTTGTTCATTTCACAGGATGTGGGCATCGCTGGCTGGGCCAGCATTTAATGCCCATCTCTAATTGCCCTCTGTTTCAGAGGGCATTTGAAAGTCCAACACATTGCTGTGTGTCCAGAGTCATATAGGCCAGACCAGCAGGTTTCCTTCCCTAAACAGCGTTAATGACCGAGATGGGTTTTAATGACAAAGTCATTGGCACAATTAGACTTTTAATTCCAGATTTTTTACTGATTTTAGATTTTACTATCTGCTGTGGTGGGATTTGAACCTGGGTCCCCAGAGCATTATTTTGAGCCTCTAGATTCTAGTCTAATAATGATGCCACTATACTACTACCTCCCCTGAAATTAGGAAGCAGAAAACAGTGTCGTCTTTGAACCAACCATGACACAATCTACACTATATATCCTCATTGATGAATTGATGAAAGCTCCAAATAGCAGCTTTTTTACAGTCCATGGGAGCACTTTAATTTGGTCCTTCTTGTTTCAAACATGAGAGGTGGGATTCTCTGGCTGTGCTTGCCCCAAAACCGGAGAATCCCACCTGGTGTCAATGGATTTTTGCATGGTCCATTCCCCCACCTGCTACAATTCCCGTGGGGGGCGAGCACGACAGGAGAATTCCCCCCAAAGTATTTAAAACTGATAATGATCCAACTTTCAATATCAGTGACAGAAAGAGGTGTGGATATACCCTTGGATTCTGATATCAAAACAATTCCCATTAATCGCAAAGAATTGGGAGGCCAAATGCTTCATGAAAATGGTTAGCACTTGCTGCCTCACAGCGCTGGGGACCCGGGTTCGATTCCCAGCTTGGGTCATTGTTTGTGTGGCGTCTGCACATTCTCCCCGTGTCTGTGTGGGTGTCCTCTGGTTTCCTCCCACATTCTGAAAGACATGCTGTTTAGGTGCATTGACCCGAACAGGTGCCAGACTGTGGCAACTAGGGGAATTTCACAGTAACTTCATTGCAGTGTTAATGTAAGCCTTAATTGTGACAAGTAATTAAACTTTAAAATATTACAGAAACTCACTTTCTACATAAGGCAACTTGTGGAGATAATGAGATCACAATTCTTTCGTGCAACACTGTTAAACTGCAGAAAGTTAACAATTCCGAGAACACTTATTAAACTCATACCAGGAATCCGCGGATTGTCTTATAAGGAAAGGTTGAAAAGCTTAGGTTTGTATCCATTGGAGTTTAGAAAAGTAAGAGGCGACTTGATGGAATCCTTTAAGATCTTGAGGGGCATTGACAAAGTGGATGTGAAGAAGTTATTTCCTCTTGTCGGAGAATCTAGAATTAGGAGTCGCTGTTTAAAAATCAGGGGTTGCTCATTTAAGACAGAGATGAGGAGAAGTTTTTTTCTCTGAGGGTTGTGAGTCCCGGGAACACTCTTCCTCAAAAGACAGTGAAAGCAGAACCTTTGAACATTTCTAAGGTAGGACTAGATGGATTCTTGATTAATGAGGGGTAAAAGATTATCGGGGTAGGCAAGAATGTGGGGTTAAAGTTACAATGAGATCAACCATGATCTTATTGGGCACAGTAAAAAGTCTCACAACACCAGGTTAAAGTCCGACAGGTTTATTTGGAATCATGAGCTTTCAGAGTTGCTGCTCCTTCGTCAGATGAGTGGAGGAGCGCTCCAAACGCTCGTGATTCCAAATAAACCTGTTGGACTTTAACTTGGTGTTGTGAGCCAACCCCAGCCCATCATTGGCATCTCTACCTCATGATCTTATTGAGTAGTGGAGGAGGCGCGAAGGTCCGATTGGCGTACTCTTACGTCTAATTCATATGATTACACGTAGCCTATGGGAAATATTAGTTGAGGGAGAACCTGAGTCTAATTCTGCTTTCCTAAATGACTTTTATCTGAAAGATTGTCAGCACCTCCCTCAGCATCTCACTGAAATCTCAACGCAGATTGTTTGTTCAGCTTTCTGGGCTGGGATTGAGGCCACAACCTTCCAATTCAGAGGCAGGAGCAAGAACACTGAGCCACCCTTGGCAGTATAAACATGCTTCGCTGAACGTGCTCAAGCTAAACCATACAAACTTGACAAAGGTTGGTGATCTTTGCCAGTGTCAAGCAGCCCACTTAATCTTAGGCTGGTCTACGTGAATGGTGTCAAAGGTTTTGTGGTTGAGCTACAGTGACAGAGGCACACGGGTCACAGGGAATCTATCATACTTCAAGTCCCACAGGAATTAAGGATAGTTTCTATCGAAATGATGAATGATTAAAGTCAGAAGGGCCTCACAATGAAATGTTATCCTGCAAGTTACGATAAAGAATGCCTGTTTTATCGCCATTGCCAGTTCAGTAGGTACTGCAAACGATAGTATATCTCAAAGGCATAATTTTTGATATAAACTCACAACATGTCAAAGTTATTGGCTGGAATTTTACTATCTCGCATGTCCCGAGGTTCACAGAACAGAATTCTCCATTGGCTTCCATTGGGATTTTACGAGCCTCACCTGAGCAACGTTGTAAAATCCCACCCATTGTGTTTGTAATGTATGTATCTCGTTGTTCACTATGTGGATAAAGTATAATTTTTTTTAAGAGAAAGGGAGAACAGTGGTTTATTGATTGTATTCTTATTGTCTGACACACCATTTAGCACATTGATTTAATTTCATAATCTGTACTTAATGTCTTGTATTGACCCTTTCTTCTATTTGCCTATAACACTGTCTGATTATCTGACCATCACCACCTCGTGCATTCACTGCCTCCGCCACAACACACAGTGGCTGCTGTGTGTAACATTAACCTCACCAAGGCTTCTTTGAGAATACTCACAAACTTGTGCTCTCTGCCACTCAGAAAGACAATGGCAGTAGATACCACCACCTGCCAATTCCAACTGAGCAACTCACCAGCCTGACTTGGAAAAATATCACTGTTCCATTATCTTTGCTCAGTTAAAATCCTGGAATATCCTGCTTAATAACACTGTGGGCACATCTAAACCACACAAAATACAGCGATTGAAGGAGGCTGCTTACCAGTATCTTCTCGAGGGCAATAGGGGATGGACAATAAACGCTGACCTGGAGCAACACCCATATCCTTTGAAAAAATAAAAAGTAAAAGAAGATATAAGAAAATAAGCAAGGCGAGGCAATATCTACTGGAATGGAATTGTTTTCAACCTAATACTGGAATTGTTCTAACGTGCATGAACCCTAAAATCCTT
Organism: Carcharhinus amblyrhynchos; assembly: GCF_965287045.1. Classification (NCBI taxonomy): domain Eukaryota; kingdom Metazoa; phylum Chordata; class Chondrichthyes; order Carcharhiniformes; family Carcharhinidae; genus Carcharhinus; species Carcharhinus amblyrhynchos. The sequence goes on along the minus strand of NC_137344.1, from coordinate 42,986,965 downwards.
TTTATCCCGAGTATCGGAAACTATACTTACATTACAGGGTTAATACAATTTACAAAACAAGTAACTTCAGGCAGTGTCTCAGTTTTTATTAGAGTTTAATTAACCAAGGCATCACTTCACATTACCCTTCCCATCTGGAAGTGATCAAAAGTTGACATCAGTGAAGGTAACCATGATGTTGTTGGAATACAGTAAAAACTTACCTGGTTAGATCACGTGTTTTGAGAAAGGAGAGCCACTATTTTCTAACATGTATGTGACTGCACTTCCACACCATTGTGATTGACTCTGAACTGCCCTTCAAAGTGACCTAGCAAGCCACTCAGTGAAGGACATAAGATAAAGGGGCAGAAATTGACCAGACAGTCCCTTGGGCCTGCTCCATCATAGCTACCACCACAACATTTATTTATTGGTGTCGCAAGTAGGCTTACGTTAACACTGCAATGAAATTACTGTGAAAAATCCCCTAGTCACCACACTCCCGTGTCTGGCCAATGTACCTAACCAGCATGTCTTTCAGACGGTGGGAGCACCCAGAGGAAACCCATTCAGACATGGAAAGAACATGCAGTCTCTGCACAGACAGTGACCCAAACCAGGAATCAGACCCTGGCACTGTGAGGCAGCAGTCACAGCACATTAGCCACTGTGCCACCCAGCACCTTCTCAAATCATTAGGGCTCCTCTCATGCCCACTTCACTTAAAGTCAACTCCTAACCTTTCTTTCTTGAATTTTTACTCTGTTCCTTTCTTTAACTTCACACAAAGGACATTTTATGTCCCTTGTCTCGGCTTTCCTTTTGGGACCTCTCACTATCTTCTTTTTTGCTGCACCCTTTGTTTGGAACGTCTCGCTGTACTTCCCGTAGTGTCTGGCTCTCTGGGACATCTGTAAGAAATGGCCCTCCATATCAGGCGATCTGACCTACTTTTGTTGCGTCGTTCTGTTTGTCTTCTGCACAGGCGCACAGGGCCAGCCCCCAGCCTGAGGAACACAAAAAAGACAAACAGCTATTTGGCTAATTCCTGGCTGGCACATGCACTGGAGGCCTGAGATCCATCAGGAACTAGCCCGACTTCCAAAAATCAAACTAAGGAATGTTTTTTAGTTTTTTTTCAGAGTGTATTGTATCATCCAAAGGTTTTTAAGAGGT